>NC_091479.1:26571051-27771051 GCF_036971445.1 Narcine bancroftii | reverse complement strand
ATATCTCTACTTTCCTCTTCTAATGGACACGTCCAGAAGGCATCCTTCAAGTCGATAACACTAAACCACTCATGGTCTGGGGGAATCCGACTCATAATAGTATAGGGATTAGGCACCACTGGGTGGCGGGTCTGAACAATAGCATTCAAACTTCTTAGATCCTGAACTAGGCGATAGGATCCATCTGACTTTTCACTGGGAGTATAGGGGTGTTATAAGGTGACATGCATTCTTCTAATAGTCCGTCTCGTATTAAAGTCTCAATTACCGGCTGTCGCCCTTTTCTCCCTTCCAAAGAAATAGGATACTGACGTTTCCTTACCGGCTGATGACCTGGTATTAATGTGACATGTAAAGGTGGGATGTCCAGACCTCCTCGATTTCCCTCCTTATACCAGACTCTCTCGTCAATCTGCCGTTCATCCTCTTCCTTTAAAGCGCAGAGGTGGACTCGCACTTCTCCGTCCACAGGGAGAGCACCCAAACCTAGGAGAGCCTGTAAGTCCCTTCCTAGGAGGTTAAATCCAGCCGACGGTAATAACAAGAGGTCTTGTACCCCTTCTCTTTCTTCCAGTTTCACTGTTACTTGGGGAATTATTGATACCATTCTGGGAGCCCCTTCTATCCCAGAAATTGTCAAATTACTTTTTACAGGCTCAGTTCCGATTGGCACAGTTATTACACTACTTTGTTCCGCTCCTGTGTCCACCATAAAAACCACCTCTTCTCCCTTGGGACCAATTTTTAGTTTTACCAGGGGTTCCCTCTTATATTTGGTCCCTAACATTTGGAACCCCTGACACCCCTAATCTTCTTCCATAAGTTCGAGGGCACGCAATTCCCTCTTGTATCGGGGGCATTCCCTCTTAAAGTGTCCTTCCTCATTGCAGTAATAGCACTTAACGAACCTCCGGGGTCTTCCCTCTCTTGGATATCTTGGGTTGTTTAGAGGAAGGTTTTGTTTTCTTTCCCCTCTGGATTCAGCATTCATCTGTCGGATAGTCTGTACCATAACCTTTGTCGCCCTCTTTTGATCTTCTTCTTCTCTCTGCACATATACTTTTTGCGCCTTTTTTAACAGGTCACTTAGGGGTTTTTCGCTCCAGTCCTCCTCCTTTTCTAGTTTCTTTCTAATGTCCTGCCATGATTTGGAAACAAATTCAATTCGAATAAGCTGTTCACCCATTGGTGTACTAGGGTCCACGCCCGCATACTGTTGGACATTCTTTCACACCCTCTCCAAAAAATCAGTAGGGGACTCGTCTTTCCCCTGGTGGTTCCCAAATGCCTTGGTGAAATTGTGACCCTTTGGCACAGCCTCCCGTATCCCTTTAATTGTCCACTCTCTATATTGTCTCATACTTGCCAATCCCTCGGGTGTTCGTTTGTCCCACCTGGGTTCATTTAAGGGATATTTTTGTTCATGGAGTCTGGGGTCCCCAGGTTGTTCATATTCCCACATGAGGAGGGCAGCCCGTCAAATCATCTGCCTCTCCTGGGGTGAGAATAATGTTCCCATTATTGCCTGCATCTCTTCCCACGTATATGTGTTTGGTCCCAGGAATTGGTCGAGCTGTTCGGCCAGTCCTATAGGATCTTCCAATAACTTTTTCATTTCTTTCTTAAATCCCCGCACCTCTGTACTAGTTAGGGGAACATTCACATATCCCGTTCCCCCTCCCGGTCCTCCCATAGGAACTTCCGTCAGGGGATTTAGGCTTATTGAAAACTTTGATGGTCCTGGACCAGTCTGGGATCTTGTCCAGGGTCGGTTTACCGGTGGAAGTTTAGGGTCCGACTCCCTTAATTAATTCTTTTTTTCCCGGCCCCTTTCGGGGCAATCAGATTCATCACCTTTCCCCTCCGGTAATGAGCTTTCCTCGGGCGCAGTAGGCACCGGGGGAATATAAGGAGGGGGAAGGTTGTCCAGAGGTTCCCACTTCTTTTCTCCCGCAACCCTCAATTTAAAACATTTTGTTAAGGATCCTGGCCAGGGAACCCAACAAAATGCATACGCTGACTCTTCTTGATTCACCTTTGGTCTCGAATTTACATATATGTTTAATGCTTGTCTAACCCAATCCTCATCAGATCCAAATTTCGGCCACCAGACCGAGGAACCTTTAATAGGTTGTTTCGACCAAAGGAGACAATATTGGACCATCTTTTTCTTGTTTTTGTCTCGATATCTTTTACTATCCCAATTTTCAAACATTCTCCCCAAAGGGATGTCAAGGGGAACTCCCAGGAATTGTCCTGAATTTTCAGACGAGCCCTTAGATTTTGATCCTCCCATTTTCCCACCTAGATCCATTTATCGTTGCTGAGGACCCTCTCATTCTGGACCCTACTCCCTTCTTCTCAGATGCCTCGTCAGAGGTACTGTCCCTCCTTCGGTTACCGCTGAGGTTTCCCTGCGGTCGACCCCTCTCTTCTCGGCACTTCGTCGGAGGTGCTGTCCCTCCTTCGGTTACCGCCGAGGTTTCCCTGGGGTCTATCCTAGAGTCCCACGACAGGGTCCTCACGCCACAACAAAAGCTCTATACCTTATCTATTACGTTAGGTTTTTTTTATCCTAACAGGTGTATCCCGTTAAACCTGTTACCCAATCCCCACACCACAATCGTAAGTCGTCACTTACCGGTGTCTTCTCGGGGATTGAACCGTCACCCTTCTCCTCTCCGTCTTGTCGTGTCACCTTGTCCGGATACCACTCGCTCAAGCCGCCCGAAGCGACGAGCAAGGGACTAGGAGCCGCTGAACTCAGCGGGGTGCACCACCTCCGATGTCCCTCTTCTCGCCTCCCCTCACGGCTGGAGTGTAGATCCCGGACGAGTCCCCATTTGTCAGAAATAAAACTTCTCACACATGAGTCTCTTTAAAACTGATGACACGACAAGCTTTATTTACAAGTCTGCAGAGTTGGACTCAACTGGCTTCTCACCAGTTAAGCCCCGATACATACAGTGCATTGATTTTTATACCCTTGTTGTTTGCCCTTCCCCTACTTATTAATACTGTTTTAATTGGTTAGTATTGCAAAAGCATTCTAAGTATAACTGCATTTTTAATTATCACGTTCGTTACGTACGCTGCGAACTCTACATACACTAAATTCTGTTTCTCACCCTTCTTATCAATCTTTTGTCTCCTGCATGTCTCTCACTATGACCATGGAAAGATATGTTTAAAAAAACATATCCAGCTGAACCTTTTGTCCTTGGCTGCTAGTAAGCTCCCTGTCCGTTCTGGCTTCCCTTTTTATGATTAATCATCACATTTTAACTTAAGCCATTTTAACCTAAATTCTCTATATATAACACATGGGAATCCACCTTCAGTGAACTCTGTACCATAACTCCAAGAATCCTCTGTTCCTCTTCATTCCTCAACCCCCTCCCCTCGACCCCCTCACCTCAACTGCATATGTTCTATTTATATTATTTTTTCTGGAATGCAGCACCTCACACTTGTCAACATTAAATTCCATCTGCCATCTTTTCCAAACAAAGCAAATCCTGTAATCTAAGAAAATCTACCTCACTATCCACCACACCCCCTATTTTTGTATCATCTGCATATTTGTTTACCCAGTTCACCACACCCTACTCTAAATCATTAATTTTAAGGGACCAAGCATCGATCCCTGAGGCACTCCACTTGTCACAGGCTTCCAACATGACATACAGTTGTCCACCATGACTCTCTGCTGTCTATCTCCCAGCCACCTCTGAACCCATCTCAATATCTATTAATCCCTAGTGACTGAACCTTCCTAAATAACCTGACATGCAGAACCTTATCAAAAGCCTTACTAAAATTCAAATAGATCTCTTTTCTTGTCAACTCTTCAAAAAAATCAACAAGTTTCGTCAAACATGACTTTCCCTTCACTAACCCATGCTGGGTGCCCCCAATCAATCCCTGCCTATCCAGATATTTGTACATAGTATCTTGAAGTATACCATCCATAAACTTCTCCACTCGGAAGTCAAACTTACTGGCCGATAATTACTTGGCCTACACCTACTGCCTTTTTTGACCAACAGAACTATATTTGCAACCCTCCAATCCCACGGCACCACACCCTCCTCCAGTGATCTTTGAAAAATTGCTGTCAGTGCCCCCGCTATTTGTTCCCTGACCTCCCTTAAAGTCCTGGGAAAAATCCCATCAGGACCAGGAGACTTATCCACTTGAATTGACCCAAGAAGCTCTAAACCTCTCACTTTACTAATCCTTATCCTTTCCATAACTAACCCCTTTGCCTCTCTTATCTTGTATAGCCCAATGTCTTTTTCCCTCGTGAATACAGACGAGAAAAAAATGTTCAATATTTCTCCCATCTCATACGGTTCCTGACATAGTTCACCGGTCCCATCATCCAGTCGACCTATTCTATGTTTAACCCTCCTTTTACTGTTCCCATATCTGAACAAACCCTGAGGATTCACCTTCGCCTTATTATCTATGGACACCTCATCCCTTCTTTTTGTCTTTCTAATTTCCCTCTTCAATTTCTTAAGAGTATGTCAAAATGATCACTGGATCCAAAGTTCTCCCTAACGCTCACCTCTGTCACCTTCCCCACTGCATTCCCAAACAACAGATCGAACACTGCTCCCACTCTAATTGACGTCTCAACATATTGCTGCAAAAACCAATCCTGAACACAATGCATAAATACTAAGCCATCCTGCCCTTTTACTGACTGCGTTTCCCAATCGATGTTTGGAAAATTGAAAACCCCAACCAACACCAACCTATTTCACCTGCATATCCCACCTATTTCCTTGCACATTTGCTCTCCTAGTTCCCTTTCCCCATTTGGAGGCCTATAATATACCCCATAATAGTAACCTCACCCTTCTTATTTTTCAGCTCTACCCACACTGACTCTCTTGACGAGCCCTCCAGTCTATCTTGCCTCAGCATTGCTATAATATCCTCCCTGACATTTAATGCCACACCTCCCCCTCTTAATCCACCAACTCTGTCACATCTAAAGCAGTGAAATCCTGGAACATTCAACTGCCAGTCACAACCTTCTTTCAACCATGTCTCGCTAATGGCCACACATCATAATGCCACATGTCAATCCACACCTTTAGCTCATCCAGCTTTCTTACTACGCTCCTCGCGTTAAAATAAATACAACTCAGGGATCTCCTACATCCTACCTTCTGCATATCTTCCTCTCTTCCATTCTCACAATTTTCACTGCAACATCTGTTTACTACTTCCTGCTTTTCCTCCCTCAAATTATTTAAACTTGTCTCTTTCCTTATCCTACTAACCCTCACCCTACTGTCCTGGCTGACCTGAAACTCTGTCCCCAACCATACCAGTTTAAAACCCTCCTGACAGCCCTAACAAATGCCCCCACCAGGAGACTGGTCCCTCTGGGATTAAGATTTCACCCATCATTATGGTATAGGTCCCAGCTTCCCCAAAAAAGTTCCCAGTAGTCCAAGAACTTTCTCTCAAAATAAGTGGAACAGGAAGGAAAACTGTGCTAGCCTGAAAGGAGGAGGTTATTATCTGGAGAACCCTGATGGGCCAAGTTTTATCAGCGAAACATTGAGGTGACTAATGGTTGTAGCTCAGTTGTGGAAATTCTGGAACAACAAATCTCTCTCTGAAAAACCAACGGAACTTTCCTGAGTGGCAAAGCCTGATGAACTTTATACATGTTCAATTCTGTGCACAGTATCAGAATTGCCTACAACCAGTGAATTTAGAAGAATGAGAAGTGAGATTGAACTGTGAACCAAATAACTTTTCTTAAATTTACAAACACATCATACACGTGCGCTTAGACTTAGAAGGGGATTAAGGTTAGTTAATAGAGATAAGTTAAAGTTTGATTTTCTTTTCATGTTTAAAGATAATTAAAAACAACTTATCTTTATATAACTACTTGTCTTGGTGAATGTCTATTGCTGCTGGGTTTTGGGGTCCTTTGGGCTCATAACACCATAGTCTGGCAACGTACATGGACCTCCTTCCCACTCCATTCATTTTGGACCCCCACATGAAGAGGGAAACTTCTCTGGTAACTGCCAGGGCAGAGGTGTGTGGGATGGGCCACACCTGCATCTCATGCAGCAGTACCGAGAGCACCTTGCACCTGATGACCTTGTTCTTCCCCATTACTGAGAGGGAGTGTCATTCCCACAGACCCAATTTCTGGTGGACATTTACAATTGTCTCTGACCAATTCCTGTAGCATGCCTCAGCCCCTCCAAGCCAGTTTCCCGACACCTTCAGGTAGTCAGATCTGACTGTGAAGAGGACAGCGGATTGATTTACCAAAGTGCATTGCCTCGCTTTGTTCCAGTTTACCCTGGAACATAGCATTGTATTCTTCCAGGCCCAGCCACTTCCAGACGTGTAAAACTCAGCCGTTCTCCCAAAGCTGGGGGTTTCTGTGCTGGTCCCTGTCTCCTGGAGTTGGGATTCTCTACACTGCTCCCTGTCTCCTGATATTGGTGCTTTGTTCTCCACCAGTCCCACAGCACAACACTGATCCCTGGATGGAATGTAGAGGTACAGAGGGATCAGTGAAAATATGGGTAGTTTTGCCAGGGTGGGGTCCATACAGGAGCCTGATAACAGCAGGGAACCCATGGAAGGGGGATGGAGGGCATTCGATGGTGCACCAGCAGGACACTGCTGAGGGTGCGGATTCCCTCGGGTTCTCGAGGGTAGAAGGTGCTGGTTATTCCAATGGTTTAGGTGAGGCAGGGTCCAAATTAGAGCTGGCGCAGGTCATCAAGGGTCGACATAACAGGTGCCTGGAACTGTCATGAAGATACTAAGGGCTGGTTGAGGTTGGTAAGGAGGGGGTAGTTGTGTTCCAATGAGGGATTGCTGAGGGAGAGGCCACATGGATGGGACTTTGAGACAAGGAGCCACTGATTGTCCAAGGATAGGGCCTATAAATAGACCTGCAGATATCCAGCAGACAGCATCTTTGACCCACTACCATCAGGAAGGAGATATGGAGGAACAAAATCAAGCTGCGAGGCAGGGAAATAACTTCTTCCCACAGGCCCACAGATTGACAATGTAATGTGAGTTGAATGCGTCCGTGGAATGAAAAGGTTGAGAGGGATATGGACTGTTTGCAAGCAGCTTGGCCAGCAGAAAAGAAGGGCCGAAAGGACTGCTTCAGAGTTGTCTATCTAGACCAGTCATTTGAGTTGAATCTTTAAAAAATTCATGATAGGCTGGACTATCATTTTAGACGGAGATTTTAGATTGTCACATGCAGCCCGGGAACAGGCCCTTTCAGCCTATGAGCCACAACCACTCAATTACACCAATGATCTACAACCCCCGGTACATTTTAAATGGTGGAAGGACCAAGAGCAACTGATGGAAAACCACGCAGACATGGGAAGAACGAACAACTTCCCACAGACTGTGTCAAATTTGAACCCGGCTCGCTGGCCCCTTAACAGCGTTGTTCTAACCGCGACGCTAATCTCGCCACTCTCAATGATTCCTAGGGTTCTTCCTCTGACTTTCCATGAGCTGTGATTGCTTCCAATTCCAGTGCCCTTGTTTCCCTGAGGCTCTGACACCTGCCCAGTGACTCTGTCCCCAATGCCTCTCCCTGGCCGGATGATCATCGCTCTCTTTCCCGGCACTCACCCAAACTTTCTTACCCCACTTCCACCACCTACAACCCCCCTGTCATGTCCCACCCACTCACCCACAGGGCCAAGGGTAATGAGGTGGGGGAGGGTCCAGGCTGTACTCACACAGCTTGTCGAAGGACAAGTGAGAGCAGGAGTCCTGGAGCAAGAGGTGAAGGGCAGAGTTTACTGTAGCAACCAGCTGAACTGGGCTACATTCTCCAGGGTGGGGGTAGAGAGAGGACTGGCTCAGATGGGACAGATATCCCTGTGCCAAGGGTCAGGAGATTTTCCAGCTTGGTGAAGGTATGGGATGCTGCCACTGGCAAGGAGACTGGACCACTGCCCTCCCCACATCTCCACCATCTGGGGGTCCCTGGAGCAGCAGGTTCCAAGGCCTGTCGGTGGGGAAAGGGGGAGGTTCAGTAACTGGGGTGGGGCAGTTCCAATGCATGATCGATTGGAGATGGGCCTAGTGAGAGGATCGGTCCAGTGGGAGGATAGACATGATGGGGAATGGGCCTTTGGGGCAGGCCCAGTGGAGGGCTGGGGCTTCAAGATGGGTCTAGTGGGGAGGCAGGGGCTTTGGGCACCAGCCAGTGGGAGACAATGGCTTTGGGAATGGACCTGGTGGGGGTCAGGGGCTTTGGGGTGGGACCTGTGGGGAATTGCGTTTGTGGGAGGACCTGTCGGGCAAAATAATTAGTGACAGGCTGAGTAGGGAACTGTATTGGGGACAGAATCGCTAGGAGTTGGGAGGACCCGGTGGGGATGCGATTGGGAATGGATCCAGTGGGGGATGGTATTGGGGTGTGATCTGGTGGGGGACGGTATTGGGGTTGGATGCAGTGGGGGAATGGATTGGGGATGGACGCAGCGGGGGATGGGATTGGGACGGATTCGTCTGGAGACGGGATTTTGGATGGAATCGGCAGGGACAGGATTGGGGACAGACCCGGCGGGGGGTGGGATTGGGGACAGACTCGTCGGGAGACAGGATTTTGGATGGAACCGGTGGGGACAGGATTGGGGATGGACCCGGCGGGGTACGGTATTTGGGTTGGACCCAGAGGGGACGTGATTGGAGATGGACCCAGTGAGGGATAATATTGAGGATGGACCTGGCAGAGGAAAGTTTTGGAGATGGACCCAGTGGGGGATGGACCTAGCAGGGGACTGCCCACTGACTCTGTCTTCAATGCCTCACACCATCTTTGCCAGATGATCACAGCCGGATGATCACCGCTCTCTTTCCCAGGTCTCAACCGAACTTTCCTACCCCAATTCCACCACCTACTACCCCGTCGTCATGTCCCACCCACTCACCCACAGGGTAATGAGGAGGGGGAAGCTCCTGGCTGTGGTCACATAGCTCATTGAAGGACAAGTGGGAGCAGGATTCCTGGGGCAAAAGGTGAAGGGCAGTGTGTACTGTAGCAGCCAGCTGAACTGGGCCACATTCTCCAGGGTGGGGGGAGAGAGAGGACTGGCTCAGATGGGACAGATATCCCTGTGCAAAGGGTCAAGGGATTCCCCAGCTTGGTGAAGGTATGGGACGCTGCCACCAGGAAGGTGATGGACCACTCTGCCCTCCCCACATCTCCATTGTCTGGGGGTCCCAGGAACAGCTCAGATTCCAAGGCCTGTGGGTGGCAGAAGGGGGAGGTTCAAGAACTGGGGTGGGGTAGTTGTGATGGGTGATCGATTGGAGAGGGTCCCAGTGAGGGAGGACAGACCTGATGGGGGTTGGGCCTTTGGGTACAGGCAAATAAGGGAGGGGGGTGGGGATGGGGACTTTGGGCTGGGCATGTTGGGGGGACGGGCTGGGTGAAGGCCCTTGTTGGAGTCAGGAGCTCTGGGAACAGTCCAAGCAATGGGTGGAGCATTGGTGACGGGCCCATTGGGGGTCAGAGGCTTTGGAGATGGGACCGGTGGGGGATAGGTGCTTTGTTGACAGGCCCGGAGGTGAACAGGGTTTTGGGGATGATCTCAGCAGGGGGAGGGGTTTGGGGATGGGCGTGGTGGGAAATGGGGGCTTTGGGGATGGGTCTGGTGGGTGACGGGACAGTATTGGGGATGGACCCAGAGGACGGAGACAACCCCTGGAGCTCCGGTTCACCATAGGGTCACTCACCTTGGTCCACGGTCCTGCACTGATCTGCGGGAATGTGAATTCAGAGCAGTTTCGGTTCATCTCCCGGACCTGCTCCCTGGTTGAGATCCCCAATACCTGTTGGGACAGAAACCACCTTCACCACTGCCTCGGGGTGGGGCAGCAGGAGGGTGACAAGGGGAGGGGATGCAGTGTATGTGTACCAGGTCAGGGACATGGGACGAGCCCTAGAACTGGGGTGGTGGTGAAGGCTGAAACCTTAGGGGCCTTTAAGCTGCTCTGAGTCACGTGGATGAAAGAAAAATGGAGGGTTATGAGGGAGGAAGGGGTTAGTTATTTTTATTTTGGTAGGAATACATCAGTCAGCACAATATCGAGGGCCGAAGTGCTTGTACTGTGCTCTCATGTTGTACGTTAAACCTGTCGGTGTTTCAGCAAGTGGAGATGTCAGGGTGGCAACGCTGTCGACTGGCACATTCCAGGCTGCAGGAGTCATGCTGAGGGATGGACAGTGGGTTGGCGCAGCCAACACGAAGGCAACATGGGGATGGATCATAATCCTCCCATTATCGGGCACTGAGAGGCTGAGACCAATGGGAACTCGTCCAACAGCAGAGGAGGGCAGTAATCACACAGTATCAAAGTGGTGGCAATGAAGGTAAACAGAGATGTATGCAGCAATGTGTAGTGAAGGGAATATCTGGATACAACAGGAGGAGGAGAAAAGACTTGGAATGGTCTTCCTCTTTGGAAATAATTTGTAAATAAAGTCAATTTTGTGGGGTTGGGGGAGGGGAAGAGAAAAGCCCTACTCAGTCAACTTTGCTTCATGAGATACATTCTCCGATCCAGGAAATCTCTTCTGCACCTGCTCCAAAGTACAAGGACAAATTTATTACCCTTGGATAGCACAAGTACGACCTGATAAGTGGGGTAAACATACGTAAACACACAACCAAGCCCTAACACCAACAGACAAATGATACATGTGCTGCACGTCCAGAAAAATAACTCCATATTGTTGAATAAATAGCAGAGTTGAGGAGTATTTGTATGAGCAGCTCATCAATCATTCCATGTTCTCCGTGCCTGGAGGAAGAGGCTGTTCCTAGGTCTGGTGGTACCGGCTCTAAAGTTCCTGGATCTCTTTCCCAACAGGAATAACTGGATGATGCTGTTGGCCGGGTGAAGGGGTCCTCGATGATTTTGTCAATGATCGTAGTGGATCACATTGATATTTGGGGAGGTGGGGGGCAGGAGGGTGTCCCCAGTGTTGCTCTAGGCCTCTTTAGGTCCCGTGGATTGATCTCTGATCATTTAAAAAATATATTAATTATAAATTAAATGCACAAAAAATTAACACAATTAATAATAATACAAATGAAATACAAATATACGTGGCATTTATAAAAGAAAGAATAAAGAAATCCCCCCATAAACCACCTCATCCCCCCTCCATCTGGACATGAGCAAACTGGCCTCTACTCAGCCCCCACGACACAGATATAGGCAGATATTGAGTTGTTGGGGTAGTATGAAATGGAAGGGCTGAGGGTTCTCCTGCTCCTTCCACTGCCTGTCTTCTGTCTTGCGATGCTGATTGGGTGCGCCTTTGTGTTCGCACGCTCGCTGATTGGTTGCTTCAGTTGTACGAGCCAATGGGCTGATTCGGTGAGGCCGCTATCGGATTGGACGCTGAAGTCGTGTTGGATTGATCGGCGGATTCGCGGGCTGATTGGCTCGTGCTGTGAGGAGGCGGGACGTTGGCGGGGGCCTCGCCTGCTCGGAGTCCGTCGCGTCGCCGCGAGCTCAAAATGGAAGAAGTTAGTGGCGGCGCCGTGACCTTCCTCAGCCGCGCGGTCCGCGGGGTAACTCGCAGATGGAGGGGGCGGGGGCAGGAGATAGGCAAGTCTGGTTGGCGCATGCGTGGTGAGTTCGCGCATATGTTGCAGATACGCATGTGCCGATTGAGGGCCACGAAGCGAAACATTTGCGCAAGCGCCAACTGATGACTGGCGCATGCGCACAGAAATTAAGATGGCTGCCCCCATCCAATGGACCCTCAGTCACAAAGTCAATCCGGACATTTTGGGTCTTTCGTGTCCTGTGTCTCTGTTCTCGTTTGTCAAATCATTTAATTTTAAAAATAGGCTTTAAGACTTCAGGGCTCCTCGCACGAGGGCAAAACTCCGACTTGCGACCATTGTGGGATCTGACTCCATTACGGTCGCAAGTCGGGGAGGACCTGTCGGGGTCATTGGGTCGCTTCGGAAGGGATGGAAAACCAATCCATTTTTCTTTGCTTCCCAATGCTCATAGAATGTGTCTGATTCCATTCCTTTTTCCTGTTGTAGCATCACATTCTTCATAAAGTTAGATGTTACTTTTTAAAGTTGTGTTACTTGAACAATAATGCTCCAATCCTTCTGATCCTGACGTACCATGTGTTTAAAATGTAATGTTTCTCAGTTACTTGTCCGAATGCCTTGAAAAAAATAGGGACTTTGGTGTTAACAATAGAGAGTAAAGATTTCACCAATCCTTTTGAATTTATGATCTCTGGGATTTCTGGTCATATTTTCTATTTAGGTTGGTGTATCTTGCAGACCTGTTTGGTTGCAGCAAGAAGTTATCGATTTGTAGCATCCACTGCAGCAGTGCTACCAAATAAAGAGACATCCACCCAAGGTGAGTGTAAAACAAAGACTGGCTTTACTGGTTTAAATTCCCCACGTGTGCTCACTGGCCCACCCACTTCTGGTGATGTACCCCTGACTTCCAGCAGTGACGTCATTGCATTGTGGCATCACTCTCCAGCTGGCTGGTCGCTACGCGGAAGTGAAGGGCATCTCAGCCTGCACATGGTGCTAGGCCCAGGCTCCTTCTCAGTGGTAAAGGGGTCTCTGTGCCATCTTGGACTGTCCAAGTTTTGCAGTCATTTAGCCTTTTTTGCTTGCCCGGTCACCTGGTGCACTACAATCTCAGCGTTGATAAGGGGGAAATTCTTTCAATGCTTTATTCACTTTTATTACAGAATTCTTCCTTGATTATCTGTGTAACATTGAAAATTATGGGTTTTCATGAACAGGGATCATGATTTTACTCATAATTTGGTGAGCAAATGGATGGGACATTTTTGCTAATGCCCCATGGGAAGCAAAATAAAAATGAAGTGACAAAATTAGGAAGGTTTGTTGACCCTTCCTTTTAAGCAGAATGTTAGGATAACCTTCATGTTACTTGCTGAATTAAAATGTGATTTGTCAGTTCTTAATGGCAGCTGCCATATTGGCATTGCAAGGAGAGATGGGAAATGGGTCAGGTCCTTGGTGGTCCCAGTAATGCAACGTAGAAAGATGTCACAGGGCTGAATGTGGTTTAGGGAGGGAGAGGGTATTAATTTTTAGGAAACGTATGTGGCCAGACACCTATCAATATTTTTTTGTCAAATAGAAACTCCTGCTGGTAGAAGCCATTTCCTACTTTGAACAGGCCCAATGTCATTATCCAAACAGATATTGTTAAGAGCCCAAAAGATCCCAAAACCCAGCAGCAAGAGACATTCACCAAGACAAGTGGTTTTTAAAACAGAAGTTATTTTTAATCAAATTTAATCATGAAAGTAGAATTAAACTTTCACTTAACTCTATACTTAACAAACCCAAATTAACCCCCTTTCAATTCTAAGTGCACATGTTTGTAATGTGTTTAAATTTAAGAAAAGTTATTTGGTTCACAGATCAATGTGTATAAATTTCACCAGGATTTGGTGCTCGAAAGGTAAATGCTTAGCGCTCAGGATCATTCTTGTAGGGTTTTTAGAGAGAGATTTGTTGTTCCAGGATTTCCACATTTGAGGTACCACCATTAGTCACCTCAATGTCTCACTGATGAACCTTGCCCCATTAGGGTTTTCCAGATGGTAACTTATTTCTGCAAGCTACTACAGAGTTCCATTCCTCTTATTCCAAACAACAGGAGTTCTTTCTTCTGCTCAAGCTGTTGTTAGATAAACAAAACCCAGGTGTGACTTTCCTTTAAGCCCCCTGCAGAAAAGTACTTGTAGCCATCCTGGCTCCATTTCCAAACAATGGTCATTCATTTTATGACATCAGTTTGACTAATACCAACTTGTGAATGTGAATAACTTTCTCCAGAGATCTTCAATATTTCTTCAGTCTTTCAAATAATATGTTTTAAAATGTATGTCTGTGTATGTATGTACCCTACTCTAAATCTTACCAAAGTCCCAAATATTACCAAATTCTCCAAATATATTTATCCATTACAATATCACGTAAGGAGCATTTAAGAGACTCTTAGACTGGCATACATGGGTGAAAGAAAAACAGGGTTGTAGCGGATGCACAGCGCGGTATTACAAACCACCACCATCAGTTCACAGACTTACCTGACACGTCGCGGGCTAACAGTGCTGGGTACCAAAGTACAGTGAGTGGATCAGCTGAAGCCCCTGCCTAAAGGCATTGGGCACTAATGGCTCATAGCTTTAACCTGCTGGTCCTGTGGACCAGAAGGTGTTCACTCATATTCTCATTGACAGGCAAGGAATAAAAGGTCTGTGTATGTCTGCAATAAACCAGTCTTGAGTTGACTACCTTTGTATGTGTTTGCCTATATTTAGTACCATCTACCGCAGTAGCTGCTACAGGGTATTCCTTTTTGTTAGAAATATCTAGATCAACACAACATCATGGGCCAAAGGGCTTGTACCGTGCTGTAATATTCTGTTATTTCTGTTATTGCTTGACTTTGAATATCTCTTGTAAGCTCTGTGAGACTTCAATAATGTAGCAAATGTGAACCTCAACATTGCAGTCAGGAGTTTGTATCTCCTGGTTGACTTGAGCTTTTCTCATTTTTACTCAATGCTTTATAGTTCTGGTCAGTAAGAAAATAAATATTGTGCATGTTGAATATGTCATTATGATTGAAAGTAACACTGGAAAAGTGTCAGTTACACCAAGGTAAATAGCACGCTGTAGTGGCTGATGTAGTTTCCTGATGGGCAGAAGTTCTCTCAGTGGCTACAGTGATGTGAAAATGTTGGTAAATTATTTTGTATATGATTTATACATGTTAAAATTAGCTGTTGTTTGTTCCAATTTCAGGTAGGTGTGGTTGTAAAGTGGGTAAGGATAGAAAATACTTGGGGGATCAAAAACTGGGGCTTGCATTTGATGGTGTGAAAGTCAAAATGGAAACTCAGAATAGGCTAATCTGATTAAGCAAGCCACTGGCTCTTATACTTCCACCAGAAGTGAATCTAGAATTGAATTTTGAGTCATTTATGGTAGGTAACTTCAAAGTCTGTTGATTGTAAGTCTAAATTAAGAGCCCTTTTGCCCCTGGCTGTGCTGAAAGATTGTTTTGTTCATTAACTAAATCTTTCTGAGAGGGAGAATAGAGTGAAGCTGCTTTCCTACTCGTTGGTCATGAATCTTGCAGTAAGATCTTTCAAATAATTACAAATTCCTAATTCCTCCCAGTCCTCGGGCATTTTCCCCTGCAATCTATAACTGTTACCACCATCCAGGGATTCTCATGCAGGGTAAAGTTTCAAATTCACTTCCTCCAACCATGTCCGTGCCCTCTGTGGCAGGAAACCCAATCAAGAGTAAATGACAGATTGACTGAGCACCTCCACTTGGATCACAATGGCCATCTTGGCTCATGGTCACAAGCTGTTTTAAGTTCCATTCCATTCCCACACTGATCTTTGTATTTCACCTCACCCAGACAATGGAGGAGGCAGAAGACAGAGGAACCATCTCTTATTGAATTTGTGAATTGATGGTATGAATATGGAATTTTCCAAGTTCATGTAACCTGCGCACACCCCGCCAAGTTTTTCTCTCTGTCCTGTTGATCCACCCAGTTCCCCTCATATTTTCCCTTCCAGACCAGATGACTTATAAATGTGGGCAGAGAAATGGCGGATGGAGTTTAATCTGGACAAGTGTCTTGCACTTTGTGAGGACTTGTAGTAGTGTTGCAATGAGGGATCTTGGGGTGGAAGCGCGAGCTCCTTGAAAGTGGCAACAAAAGTGTAGGGTGTTAAAGAAAGTATTCTTCATTGAGCAGGGCATGAAGTATAAACGTGGTTAGACCACATTTCAAGTGTTTTCTGCATTTCTAGTTGCTGCATGACAAAAAGTGTTTATCAGGGGGTTGCTTGGGATAGAGCATTGGTTCTGGGGAGAGGTTGGACAAATTTGGATAGTTTTCTCTGGAACATTGGAAGCTGAGTGATGACCTGGTTGAAAGTCTTTTTATCCACAGTCGAATTTCGTTGGAATTCCTTTTCTAACATTGTTATTTCCTTCTCCAAATTTTGCCTCTCTGCCAAATGCTGCGTCTTAATTCTTGTAGAATAATTGATTATCAGACATCTTAAATAGGTTTTTGAAGCATCCCACAAAACAAATCTACTTTGTACTGAATATGTATTAATTGGCAAATAAGACTGAATATGGTCTTTGATATAACTTAGAAATTTTGGTTGCTTCAATAACATCCCATTAAATCTTCAGCGATAATGGGTGTCTACATTATACAAACCAGAACATGTGCAGGTGCACAATCCTTTATCCAGAACCCTTGGGGGGGGGGGGTCACTGTGTTCTGAATTTCAGATTTTTTTCGATTTTGGAAAGCCAGATTTAAGCCCACCCAAATTATGCTGCTGTATCCACCCTCACTCCCTTCCAGTCACGCTGCCATTTTCCCCCCACCCCTCTCCCGCCTTCCTCGCGCTGCCGTCTCTCTCCCCACTTTGGAACTTTCTGGATTTTAGATGTCCAGATAAAGGATTGTGTACTTCTACTTAACAATGAGGAATGATCAGACAAAATCCTACTCTTATACTCTGCATGTATAAATCTACCCTGTAATTGTGCTGACATGAAGCAAAAGTCGATTCTCAAAAAAGAATCATGTCTGGGTGAATAAAAAGAAAATTCTTTTTCTGTCAGTATTAACTTCCTCTAGATTTCCAACAAATTCAAATCTTTCATTGAGTCTAACATCCATTTTGCCATTTTGGTTCTTTGTAAAGTTTTTGGAAATTTATCCAACACACAATTAAAATCCCCACCAACCAAAATATTTTCATTAGCTTGACCCAGATTCCAAAAAGTTTCAGAAATAGCATCTTCATCATTTTCATTGGGTGGATAAACATTCATCAAAGTCCATGCTTCAGCAAAAATTTTACAATTCACCAACAGCTCTCGACCCAATGTGGCAGAGAATGATTCCAACTGAAACGGTATCTTCTTATGAACCAAAGTATCAACACCTCTAGCTTTCGAATTAAATGGAGATGAAAAACATGTCCGACCCAATCTCTCTTCAATTTCATATGTTCTTTCTCAGACAAATGAGTTTCTTGCAAAAAAGCAACATCAACTGTCATTTTCTTTATATATGCCAATATTCCCTTCCTTTTCATTGGATTATTAAGTCATTTAACATTAAAGGTCACAAAATTTAAATGAGCCATAACTTAATTTCCTCCTCAGATTGACACTTCACACAGCAATTACAATTAGATATAAATTTTTTAAAAAACCCAAACCCCCCTTTCAAACAATAAGAAACCTCTGTAAAAAATGTAAAAACCTAAGAGCCTAAGAGTCGGACCCCCCTCTGTGGACCAGGTGCAGTCAATACCGCAAGTGGCAGATGGCTTTAGAAGTAGTAGAGTCAACCACCACCCCCCAACCGAACATTAAAACCCATCAGTCATCCCAGTGATAACACCCACATTGAGCTTGAGCTTCATCTTCAATATCACTCACCTATTCTGATTCCAACTTCTTTTTCCCGTTCCCTTCCCAATCTCATCCTCGGACATTTTCCCCATCGATTCCTTCAAATCTTCAAAGGAATTTGCAAAAGATAATGCACCATAAGGACTCTCAAAACATTGAGACTGATCTCGCCCATAAATCACCTTAAATATCATCGGATACTGAAAAGTAAACTTATACCCTTTCTTCCACAGAACTGCTTTGACCAGATTAAACTCTTTCTATCACTTAATAATCTCCTGACTTAAATTAGCATAAAATAAAACCCTATTGCCTTGATACATCGTAGGGCTTTGATCAAGGCGAGCTTTCTGATCTGCAAGCCGCAATATAATTTCTCTATCCTGATATCACAAACATCTTAAAAGAACCACTCTTGACATTTGACACAGAAAAGGTTTTCTTCTTCACGCCCTATGAGCCCTATCTAAAAAGACTCGACTCCCAACAACTCTGGAATCCATTTACAAAAATAATTTTACAGGATCTGAACCATCAATATCTTCCGGCAGAACAACTATCTTAATATTATTAGACAACTTTGATTTTCTAATGAATCAATGTTTTTTAACAAATCTCTCTTCTGTAAACAAATCCTCAATATAATCCATTCTCTCTGCATAATGTTCCACAAGGTCCTTACAGTCAATAAAAATGTCTTCTATCTTCTGCAATTGATCTTGTCCAGTATCCATTGCAGTTAAACTCTTATTAATATCAACTTGAATAAATGTAATTTCTTCACACATACCAGCCATTATTTCCTTTATACCAGCAAATTGATCATTTAAAGTTTCAAAATTTTAGGTCATAAAAGACATAATCTTTTCATTTGGTTGGATCAGTTCTGTAGACATGAAGTTGACTTCCATCCTTGTTGCAGGGGCCTTGAAGACTGGGGAAGGTGTCTGTGGTGAACCAACAGCTTTCATTGGAGAAGGAGATGTTCTTAAAGTCTTAGGCCACCCTTCAATGAGTCCAACTGCAGCAAGTAGTCATTCTTGTTCTTCTTCGCCTCGAACCTCTGAGTTGTTCTCCTTCACCTCATACCTGGCAGCCCTACTGCGGATCTGATCCAGAATTTCCTGCATGTGAGAACATCCATCCATACTGAGAAGCTCAGTAGCACGCAGGGGAGTATCTCCAGATGGGCCGCTGCATACTGTCAGTCACCTTCCTGCTAACTTGCGCTCTCATTTGGGCACCCACCCCCCACTCTCCTTAGTCAAGCCAGGCTCGGGTCAGATACCACGCTCGCACTCGTCCTGGCCTGCCGCCAGGCCAAAGATCTTGGCGACATCTTGCGTCTCTGGAGACGCAGAGGATGCGGACTTTTCTTCCAGCTTCTCCCGAGTTCTAAGTTGAGGATTCGGATCTATATATAACTGTTGCTGAGGTTCCTTCTGGAAGGTCAGCCTTGCTTCTTCTGCACTTTTCACAGGTTGAAAACCTAGGTTTTTTCAAAGTTGCTTGTAATGAAATGTTGTATGTACTGACCAGTACAGGCACGGGCTGCTCCCCCTCCCCCACCCCCGCCGCACCTGATGTCATCCTCTCCTGGACTCCTCCCCTGTGACCCAGGGCATAAAGGTCGAGCCACCTCTTCCTTCCCTTCACTTCCCTCACTTGGACGCGGGCCTGCAGTCTTGTGTGTAATAAAGCCTATCGTTCCCCTCAGTCTTTGTCTCTGTGATTATTGGGGCAACTGGTCGTGCCCAACACTATTTTTTTCCCTTCTTCATTTCCAGAATCCTACAGTAGAAAATTATTGTTCAAAACATTGATAAAGTCAAAAAAGTCACTACAGTTCGAGTATTGAACAGTTCAGTCAGGGTGAGGTGTCTTCTCACGTCTTTTATTGATGCCATCTTTCCACGACACCCCCCCCCCCACCTCCCCTCAGTTGACTCCTTGAACACCATCCAATCCATGGACTCGAGGCAGCCCTGCAGCTGTCTTCCCTCCTGTGACCACCTTCTGGTTGTCCTGATCTCATAAGTGTTATGAGCAATTTTAGGCCCCATTTCTAAGAGAGGATGTGATGGACCAGAGGTGGTTTACAAGAATGATCCTGGGGAAGAGCGGAATAATGCTTGAGGAACATTTGATGGTTCTGGGCCTGTACTCGCCTGAGCTTAGAAGGATGAGGCAGGACCTCATTGAAATCTGATGAATAGTGAAAGGGCTGGATAGAGAGGATTTTGCCAGTACTGGGAGAGTTTAGGACCAGTGGGAACAACCTCAGAATAAAAGGATGTCTGCTTAACACGGAGATGGAGAAACCTTTTCATCAAGAACAGTGATTTTCAAACTCCTCCTCCTCACCCCCACCCCCACCCCCCAGATCATATTCCACTTAATCCCTTTGCCAGAAGTGCTCTGTTAATAAGGGATTACTTAAGGAGGAATGTAATTGAAAAGAAAAATTTCAAAAACCACTTTTTTAATCGTACCTCATTGACTTGTTCTGTGCGTGGTTTCAAAACTCCCGAGGAAATGGGCCAATGACAATTTTTCTCAAGCAAAATTTTCCTTCACAATTGGGTCCACTGCAGTCTTTCTCAGCCTTTCTTCCCATTCATATGCCACTTTAAGCAATCTCCTACTCATTTTTCGACACTCCAAGGAATAAAGTCCCAACCTGTTCAACCTTTCCCTGTAGCTCAACTCCTGAAGACCTGGCAGCTTCTTAGTAAATCTTCTCTGCACTCTTTCATCTTACTAATACCTTTCCTGTAGCTAGGTGACCAGAACTGCACACAATACTCCAAATTCAGCCTCACCATCATCTTATCCAACCTCACCATAACTTCCCAACTCCTATTTTCAATATGTTAATTAATGAAGACCAAGATGACAAAAGCTGTCTTTAGAACCCGGTCGTCCTGTGACACCACTTTCATGGAATTATGTAAGATCTCTTGCTGCCGATTTCTATAACTGGGCTGTTCAATTTCATAATGTTGGCTTCTGGACTATTTTATTGCGCCCCTTGATCTAGAGAGTTCTGGCAGAGCAAAACAATTTTGTTTTCTTTTGTCAGCTCAAATTTTTTCACATTGATCCAAAAACAAGTATTTTCACCATTCCTTCATTTCAGATTCTCTGCAGCTGTCGTATTGTACCTCACAGTGACGGCATCATGTTTGTCTTATTTATCCTTTACCCCTCCATCCAGACAGATGTGCTGATCAACGAGTCGACTCCACTCATCCAGCACCACTGCCATTTCTGCTGCTCGGGCTTTTCATCCCATGTATTCAGTTTGTTATTTCCCCTCTTCTTTTTCACAGCAAATAGAATCAGGTTTATTTGATCATCTTTCTGAATCCCAGTGAAAGGTTATTGACCTGATGGTTTTAACTCCGATTATTTTTCCAGTAGATGATCTGCTGAGTATTTCCAGCATTGAGATTTTATTTTATTGCCTTGGTGTATTACTGAGTGCTTGAATGGGAGAAGAAATGTGGGTTGGGTTAAGTGGAGATGTTTCTATCATGGAGTGGATTTAGAAAAATAGACGTAAAAGGGGAGGGTGCATGGAAATAGTTAATTCATCTTTTCAAATTGTTTTTTGAGCTATGATTGTTTTCTCCTCTTGCAATTTTGGTAGTTCAATTTTAGCGAGAAACATCTATTTTGTCTTCTTTCCCTTCAATCTCAGTTCGGTATAATTGGTCCTAGAATTCCTTAAAGTTTTCATTGATCTCTGTTGGGTTTTATGTAATTTGTTTGTCTTTTTTCCTTGATGCCAAAACCGTTCTTTTAGCTTGTTTTGTTTTAAGCTGCCCAGCTAGTATTTTGTGTGTTTTTTTTCTCCTCACTCGTAATACTTCTGCTTTATTTTCATTGTGTTCTTCTCCACCTTATACATTTGTAGTTTTTCATATTTTTTTTGTCTGCCAATTCCCTTCTTTTTGTTGTATCTTCCCTTGATGCTAGATCTTTTTCTGTACTTACTATTTCCCTTTCCAGCTGTTCTATTTCCCAATTGTAGTCCTTTTTCATCTTAGTTACATAACTTATTATCTGCCCTCTGATGAAGGCTTTCATTGCATCCCATTATAAAATTTGTCTTTCACTGATTCCATATTTATTTCAAAGTACATTTTAATTTGGCACTCAATAAATTCTCTAAACCCCTTTCTTTTAAGTAGCATGGAGTTTAATCTCCATCTATATGTTCTTGTTGGGATGTCCTCCAGTTCTATTGCTAATAACAGGGGTGAGCGTTCAGATAACAATCTAGCTTTATATTCCATTATCCTAAATCTCCCTTGGATATGGGCTGACAACAGGAACAGGTCAATCCTTGAGCATGTTTTATGTCTACTCGAATAATGTGAGTAGTCCTTCTCCTTTGGGTGTTGCTTCCTCCATAGATCCAAAAGTTGCATTTCCTGCATTGATTTAACCATAAATTTGGCTATTTTGTACTTTCTGCTAGTCTTTTGTCCAGTTTTATCCACCTTTGAATCCAAATTAAGGTTAAAGTCCCCTCCTATCAATATATTCCCCTGTGTTTTGACAATCTTCAAAAAAATATTTTGCATAAACTTTTGATCCTCTTCATTAGGTGCATATATATTGACCAAATTCCAGAGTTCTGAATATATCTGACACTTTATCATTACATATCTCCCTGCTGGATCTATTATTTCCTCCTTTGTTTTGATTGGTACATTTTTATTGATTAATATAGCTACACCTCTGGCTTTTGAATTAATATGATGGTGCTGTTACATGCCCTACCCACTCTCTCCTTAATCTCTTCTGTTCCACTTCAGTTAGATGTGTTTCCTGCACGAATGCTATATCTATTTTTTCAGTAAATTTAATATCCTCTTCCTTTTGATTTGGTTATGTATTCCATTAATATTTATAGTCATATAGTTCAACATAGCCATCTCATACTTTGTTTACATCTCATTTCCGCTTCCTCACCACCACCTTTCCCCTTTTCCCCATTTCCATTTCTCAGTTTTCTTTTTTTGAACGCACTGTATGACAACACTTCTAAAACATAAAATATTTCCACCATTCCCACATCTATAATTCCCTTAACCCCAACTGTCCCCCATCTCTGAGTCACCCCTTGTCCCTTGCTGGGCAACCACAACTTCCCTCTCCATTCAGACTGCGAACCCGTTCGCAAGTGTCAACTGATTTCGCAGTAACTGTTATTCTCTCCCACCCAACCCCCTCCAGAAAAGACTTTTATCTTCACATTATAACAAAGCTCCTACTCGTTTCTTCTCTTTTTCTTTTTATGTTTTATTTATTTATTTGTATAGACAACAGACTCGCCAAGGAAAATAGCGCCTTTGGAAGACTACACAAAAGAGTCTGGAAAAACAACCAACTGAAAAACCTCACAAAGATAAGCGTATACAGAGCCGTTGTCATACCCACACTCCTGTTCGGCTCCGAATCATGGGTCCTCTACCGGCACCACCTACGGCTCCTAGAACGCTTCCACCAGCGTTGTCTCCGCTCCATCCTCAACATCCATTGGAGCGCTCACACCCCTAACGTCGAGGTACTCGAGATGGCAGAGGTCGACAGCATCGAGTCCACGCTGCTGAAGATCCAGCTGCGCTGGATGGGTCACGTCTCCAGAATGGAGGACCATCGCCTTCCCAAGATCGTATTATATGGCGAGCTCTCCACTGGCCACCGTGACAGAGGTGCACCAAAGAAAAGGTACAAGGACTGCCTAAAGAAATCTCTTGGTGCCTGCCACATTGACCACCGCCAGTGGGCTGATAACGCCTCAAACCGTGCATCTTGGCGCCTCACAGTTTGGCGGGAAGCAGCCTCCTTTGAAGAAGACCGCAGAGCCCACCTCACTGACAAAAGGCAAAGGAGGAAAAACCCAACACCCAACCCCAACCAACCAATTTTCCCTTGCAACCGCTGCAATCGTGTCTGCCTGTCCCGCATCGGACTGGTCAGCCACAAACGAGCCTGCAGCTGACGTGGACTTTTTACCCCCTCCATAAATCTTCGTCCGCGAAGCCAAGCCAAAGATTTATTTGTTAACTCCTCCTCTTTTCTTTCCCCTACTCCCTGACTTCCCTTTTCTTCCCTCCTTTAGTTCTTACTTATACATTATTTTTACATCTTTATATATAGTTTATTGTTGTTCTTTGTTCTTGTTACATCTCTTCATCTCTCTGTCTGTCTTGCAGGTGTTCTGCAAATTCTCGTGCATTCTCCAGATCCGAGAACAGTCCGTTTTGCTGCCCCGGGTAACTATTTTAAGCACTGCTGGATATCTTAACATAAATTTAAAGCCTTTCTACCATAGGATCGATTTTGCTGCATTAAACTCCTTCCTCTTCTTTAGGAGCTCCAAACTTAAGTCGGGGTAGAAAAAAAATTGACCTTTGTATTCCAGTGGTTTTTTCTCTTCTCTAATTTTATTCATTGCCTTCTCCAATATAGTTTCTCTTGTCATGTGCTTCAGGAATTTTACTAAAACGGATCTTGTTTTTTGTTGTGACTGTGGTTTCGGGGCTAATTTCTGTGCGTGCTTTCTATTTCCATTCTTTCCTGCTTTTCTGGCATTCCCAGGACCTTTGGGATCCGTTCTTTTATAAATTCTTTCATATCTTTGCCTTCTTCATGTCCCTTAAGGACCACTATCTTTATATTGTTTCACCTACTATAGTTTTCCATTATATCCAACTTCTGCACTAACAACTCCTGTGTTTCTTTAATTTTTTTGTCACTTTCTTCCAATTTTTTTTTTTAGGTTGTTCACTTCCATTTCTACCGCCATTACACGTTCTTCCACATTATCTGATCCTTTCCCTACATCTGTTATGACCAGCTCTATTCTACTCACTTTTTCTTCTGTACTTTTCATTTCACTAAATTCTAGTGTCAGCCATTCTTTTAATGCTTTCATTTGTTCTTGAAAAATAATTTTTCTTTACGTACTCTCCATTCATTTTACCTCCTATTCCTCTGTGCAGAGCTTGGTGTTCTCCTTCTTCTTCTTCTGTGTCTGCTCTTGGGTTTGTGTCTTCTATTTCTCTTCCTTGTATCTGTGTCTCTTTGGACTTTCTGGTTGAGCTGCTTGTCTCAGTTTTTTGCGTTTTTTTTTCCATGGTTTCTTGATGTTGGTCCTCTTTTTCTGGGCTGTTTATCTGTTGTGTCTCTTGCTTCCTTTTTTCTTTCTCATCCCTCCCTTTCTAGTTGCTTTCTTTATCTTCCAGCTGGGAGCCCTGCTGTCGGGCATCTCACAGCTGTTGGTGCTGTGGAGTTTAACTCCACAGCCGGTCCCCCTCCCGTCAGTATGCTCCTTGTCGTGCGCATCGTGCATGCACGATTCTTCGCGTATCCGCAGTGGTGCACCCCTGTTTGGCTCTGTGAGCCATTTTTGCTGTCCCACAGTTGGTGGGTCGCGACCCTGCGGTGTCTCCACTCACCTCGGGGAGCGGGCTCCTCTTTCCACGGTGGGTCCCTGCTTTTTCGTGCAGGTAAGGCCTTCACTTTCTCTTCTGGTGTCTTTATTCTTTTCTTCCTGTTGTTTTGGCTTTTCTTTCTGAGGAGCCATTTTCTCCACACCTTTAATTTTTATTTGTTATGATTTATGTGTCTGGGGCTGTAATGGAGGATTAAAACCATGTGCACAGATGCTTTTTGCTTATGTGGAACTGACGACATTGGGTCCACACGCAGGTCACCTTACTTTCAGAACTAGCAGATGTAATTAAACTCAGCCATGGGGATTTATCTGAAGACACACTTTGAAATGGAATTCCACTGTGAGGCCCAGGGAAAGCAGTTGTCAAATGCAACACTCTGAAATTGACGAATTGGTCACAACCTGTCTTGCTTGAGAAGTTTTAATAAGTCTTTGTATCTACGAGATAAACCAGGAAATCATAACATCCTGGTTCCATAATAATTAATCTTCTAAATTGTAGAATATAATGTTCAATTTTGATTTTGACTGATAAATATTAGAAGGAGTAGGCGCATGATTAATTCTTTTTGGGGTATATAAGCCTGTGGTCCTGCTACTGAAGTTTAGACTCTCCGAGGGGTGGGAACACCCCTTGTCAAGAAGGAAGAACAGCCAGAGTCCGAGCAACGTCCCGGTCGGGGGAGGTGGAGAAGCTGCTACCGGCGCCCTGACAACCTACTACAAGTGTGCAGTTGTTGCCTCGCTTCGGCAGTTGGGACCAGCCCAGGCATTGATAAGTATAGTTGGGAAGGGCTTGCATATTGTAGTGTGAAATCAGCTTTTGAATTAGTAATAAACATTTGTATAAACTGAACTGCTCTCGGTGTGTGTGTGTCTATTTTCTTTCGGTGGCTCAAACACTGTGACCAATCTAAAATGAACAAAATGAGAGGTATAAGTTTACCCAAGACAGGGGCTTTGCTTTTTCTTCACTTATTTCCTTTTTTTCTGGAGAGGGCTGGTATTCTCCTACCGGCCCCTACTCCATTACATGACTCTTCCAGTTTATCTTTCTTATTGAGGGGGATTCCACAATGTAACTTTGTTACATGTGATGTAATGTGATGTGATTTTTACCCGCCGTCTAACCTTGTAAGTGAGTGAGTCCCACCTTTTGACCTTGTTTTCTCATTGGAGTTCGACATTGAAAATGTTTTGTTAGTGAGTTCGACAGTGTAACCTTGTGATGTGAGTGAGTTCCAAAGAATAATCATGTTTTCTTTGTGAATCCCATATTGTAAACTTTATGTTAGTGAGTCCCACAGTGTAATCATGTCTTCTTTATGAATCCCACATTGAAAATGTTATGTGAGTGAGTCCCACAGTGTAAACTTGGTATGTGGGAGATTTGCACGGTATAATCTTGTTTACTTAGTGAATCCCACATTGTAAATGTTAAGTGAGTGAGTTCCACAGTGTAAACTTGGTATGTGAGAGATTTGCACGGTATAATCTTGTTTACTTTGTGAATCCCACATTGTAGATGTTATGTGAGTGAGTCCCACAGTGTAAACTTGGTATGTAAATAATTTTCACAGTGTGACCTGGTGATGTGAGTGAGTTTCAAAGTGTGACATTTTTATGGAAGTGAACTTCACAGTATCAACCTGTAAAGTTCTTGAGTCTCAGAGTATAAAATTGGGATTTTAAAATGGAAAGGAACTACAAACACGAAAATAAATGCCATTTTGGGAAACGTTTAATCTTTGTTTTCACAAGCTATGAACTGTGTTGTGTATAAATTAACAGCACATGTAAAACGATTTTTCTTCAAGAAAACAAAATGTACATCAGGAAATTCACATCGACATTTCAATTTTAAATATGTGCTAAAATGTAACTACAAACACTAAAATAAATGCTATTTTGGGAAAAGTTTTATCTTTGTTTTCACAAACTATGAACTGTGTTGTATATAAATTAATTTCATATGTGAAAAGTTCTCAGAGGTTGGAAAAAAATACTTTTCTACAAGAAACAAAATGTAGATCAGGAAATTCACATCCTCATTTCTATTTTAAAAAAAACATAATATAAATGCTAAAATGAAACTACAAACATTAAAATAAATGCTTTTTTGGGAAATGATGAAACATTGTTTTGACATCTATGAACTGTCATGTTTAAGTATTAATAGCACTTGTAAAACAGTTAAAGAAGTTGAAATATGTACTTTTCAACCAGAAACCAGAATGTAGTTAGGGAAATTTGCATTTAAGTTTCAATTTCATCAAGGATTCCACAGTGTCAATCTGTCAGGTTAGTGTGTCTCTGGCGGCTGGCGTCCCTGCGGAGACTATCGACGACTCAACGAGGCAACCATTCCTGACCGTTACCCCATCCCTCACATCCAGAACTTTACGGCCAACCTGCACGGTGCGAGGGCTTTCTCCAAGGTTGACCTGGTGTGCGGATATCACCAGATCCCGGTGCACCCTGAGGACAGACCCAAGATGGCCACATCACCCCCTTTGTCAATATAAGCATCTGTATGAGTTAACCCTTGGATTACCAAATTAATCATCCTTTAGAATGTAGCAGGGGCATTTTCATGCCAAAAGGTAACACGTTATACTCATATAAACCGGATGGAGTTACAAAAGCCAAAATATTCTTTCCTCTCCCAGTTAAAGACAGACACCAGTAACCTTTCAACAAATCCAACTTAGTAAGAAATTTAGCTTTGCCAATTTTATCAATACAGTCATCTGTTCTCGGAATAGGATAAGCATCTGTTTTAGTTACTGAATTAACCTTCCTGTAATCTGAACTGAACCTAATAATTCCATCTGGTTTCGGTACCAGAATACAAGAAAAAAAATCTTTCTGAGTTTGAAGGTCTAATAATGTCATTTCTCAACGTAAATTCCATCTCCTGATCCATGATTTTACTCCTTAATGTATATACTATATGGGTGTTTATTCATGGGACTTGCTTCTCCCACGTCTACATCATGATAAATCACTGATATGTTTATTTTGGCACATCAGGAACAAATCTGTAAATTTCAAAATTACTTCCTTCAATTGCATCTGTTTCTTGTGATTTAAGATGACCTAACTTTTCCTCCAAATTTTCCAAAATTGCTGAGTTCGACAGGCGCTCAGGAACCATGGTTTCTTTAAGGTTACCCTCACAAGATTTTGTTGCCATAATCTTATGATCGATAACTTCTTCAACCCTCTCAACAGCAAACACCTCTGAAACAGATGGTTCTCCACTCCCCTTATCCTCATCATAAGGTTTGGTGGTGGTGCACATCTCTGCGAATGAACCGGCCCTGTTTGTACCGCTGCGCTGGCGGGGCAGCTGAAGAAGATGGCGCTGTCAGGGCTTGCTTATTGCCTCGTGGCCTCAGTTTGTGTCCCGGGCCACTTAATGACGTCACCACTGCGTGGGGCAGAACAAACGTTGGCCTTAAATTGGGGCGCTCCAAATTCAATTAAACAATTGTCCTAGAAATTCCATCAAGTCCTGTGGTGTTTTCTGTGTGTAGCGGCCATGACATTGGTGACCCTGCAGAGCCCAGATGACATCTGGTCTCAAATCATGGATTCCTCGGCGATCAGCACTGTCTCTGTGAAGCTCCCCCATTCTGGACCCACCGGCCCCGCACATGGATCAGGCAGGTGGAGGCGGAGCTTCAACTCCGGCAGATCACCATGTGTGTTCTACCACATGGTGAGTGTCCTCAACAAGGAAACAGCAGCCAGAGTTGATGATCTGATCCATGATCCCTCTGAGGAGGACAAGTACATTGCCCTCAAAACCCTCCTCCTCAGCATCTTTAGACTCTCCTTGGTCACCATTATCCCTATCCATGATAGGCCGAATTAATGCTATTAAGATGATGATCTTACCTAAATTTTTATATATATTCCAAGCTATACCTATTTTTGTTCCTAAATCTTTTTTTGATAAGGTCGATTCTAAATTGTCCTCATATATCTGGCAAAACAAGAATCCTAGATTGGGGAAAAAATATTTACAGAAATCTAAACTAGAGGGAGGGTTGGCATTACCCAACTTTAGAATTTATTACTGGGCAATTAATATTAGTTACTTAAGGTATTGGTTGAATTATTCAGAATTATCTCTAAATCCCCATTGGGTAAATTTAGAAATTAAACCGATACAAAATTTTTCAATTAGCTCTATTTTGGGAGCTGCTCTCCCTTTTACTTTTACTAAATTATATAAACAAATTGATAATCCAATGGCTAAACATACACTACGTACATGGTTTCAATTCCGGAGATTTTTTGGCCTAAGTCATTTTATCTTGGAAACTCCTATTGTACTAAATTTCCTTTTTCATCCCTCTCTAATTGATCAAGCTTATTTACTCTGGAAAGTTAAAGGTATCACATGCTTTTCGGATTTATCCTTGGATAACTCTTTCATGTCATTTGAACAATTATCCATGAAATATGATTTACCTCGATCTCATTTCTTTCGATATTTGCAGATTAGGAGTTTCTTAGTTTCGACTTTACCCTCTTTTCCCAATCGGGAGACTACGACAGTTTTAGAGGATATACTATATTCAAAATTCCCTCCAAAAGGTGTGATATCTAAATTATAATTACAAAAATAAATTCTGGGACTTTTGAAAAGTTTAAAAATGATTGGGAAAGAGAACTCAACCTTCATATTTCTAATGAAAATTGGAATAAAATTCTGCGACTGGTAAACTCTTCTTCTCTATGTGCAAAACATTCACTAATACAGTTTAAAGTTGTTCATAGAGCTCATATGTCTAAAGATAAACTCCATCGCTTTTATTCTCATATCGATCCTAGATGTGATAAATGTCAATTGGAAATAGTTTCCCTTACACATATGTTTTGGTCCTGTCCCTCTTTACAGAATTATTGGAAGGAAATTTTTTCCATTATATCTACTGTTTTGAATATTGATTTACAACCACATCCCATTACTGCAATTTTTGGATTACCTATGATAGATTTGACTTATTTATCTCTTCCTGCGAATCGTATGATTGCTTTTCTTACACTAATGGCTAGAAGATCTATACTATTAAATTGGAAAGAGGTAAATCCTCCCACTGTTTTCCAATGGTTTACCCAAACCATACTATGTTTAAATTTAGAGAAAATTAGAAACTCTGTCTATTTTTAAAGTTTTTTTAAAATTCAGATTTGTTTTTTCTTCTTTTTTGGGGTTTTTTTTTCTCTTTTTTCATATATTGTTATTAATTATATCTTTTTTTTTAGAGATAGTTCACACCCTAAACTGATCAAATTTTTTTTATGATATATTTTTATTCTGTAATATTATTGTTTAATATCTCTGTATTAATTCATTACTTACTATGTATTTTTTTTATATCTCTTTGAACTGTATGTGTTTATAAATTATAATAATAATAAAAAGATTGAAAAAGAAAAGAAAGACTCTCCTGTCGGCAGCACGCAGCCAGGCTGATGCACCTCAATGGCCTAGGGGACAGACCTATATAGTATATACATTAAGGAGTAAAATCATGGATCAGGAGGTGGAATATATGTTGAGAAATTACATTATTAGACCTTCAAACTCAGAAGGTTTTTTTTCTTGTATTCTGGTACCGAAACCAGATGGAATTATTAGATTCTGTACAGATTACAGGAAGGTTAATTCAGTAACTAAAACAGATGGTTATATTATTCCTAGAACAGATGACTGTATTGATAAAATTGGCCTTGATGGACGAGATGCTTGCACTGATAGAAGGTCACAGACCCTGCCTGATGCTTGAGCAAGCCTACCTCGAACAAATGCCAGAGGACATCCCGTTCCTGCAAGCAGACGAGGACTTCTCAAATCCCAGGACAGTCGCAGCCCATGCCGATGTGTTTGGCGGACAATGAGAGAACGAGGCCACCATAAACCAGGTCACAAGCCCTGTGCCTGAATGACCACAGCCCAGACAGAAGATGGAGGAGCACCAGTCGACCTTGTGCTTCTACAGGGGCACAGTTCCTACTTCTTCAAAGCCGCCACCATCATCTCTGGGCCGAAGAAGTCATCAGTTCTTGCCTCAGTGACGGCTGTCCTGCTCCATTTACATCTACCATCATGAAGTGCTTTGAGAGTCTCATCATGGGGCACATAAACCTCCTGTTGCTCCCCTCACTGGACCCCCTGCCATTCGTATATTGATCAAACTGCTCTATGGATTATGCCATCACCACCTCCCTCCATTTAGCCTCACCCATCTGGAAGCAAACACAGGTCTGTTGGAATGTTGTTCATTGACTTCACTTCAGCCTTCAACCCAATCAGACCTCAGTACCTGATGGAGACGTTGAACCTGCTGGGCCTAAACACTTCCCTCTGCAGTTAGATTCTTGACATCCTGTGGGGGAGATCTCAAGCATTCTGGGTCACAATCAGGACTTCCCAGATCATCACCCCTCCCCACCTCCCCCGGGCTGTGGGCTTGTCCATTGCTGTTGACTCTGCTGACCCATGGCTGTGCAACTAGACTCAGCTCAAACCATATCCTCAAGTCCATTGATGATGCGACCGTGGTGGGCCTTATCAGCAAGAATGATGAGTCAGTGTTGAGGTGCAGTTGCTAACAGACTAGTGCAGAGCCAACAGTCTATATCTGAATGTTAATAAAACCAAAGAGATGGTTGTCCACTTCAGGGATGCCCGAAGGATCACTCTTCACTGACCACTGACGGCTCCACTGTTGAGGTTGTGAAAAGGACCAGGTTTCTTGGTGTGCGTTTGGTGGAGAATCTCCCCTGGTCCTCAACACCAGCTCCATTATCGAGAAAGCCCAGCAGCATCTCTTCATCCTCTGAAGGCAGAGGAAAGTTCATCTCCCACCCTCCATCCACACGACATCCTACAGAGGATGTATTGAGAGGATTCGGAGCCATTGCATCACACTCTGGTTTGGAAACTGTACCACCTCAGACCTTAAAACCCTCCAGAGGATAGTGGAATCAGCAGAGAATATCATTGAGGGCTCTCTTCCTGCCATGATGGACATCTACAAGGCAAGATCCACGTGGAAGGCAAATAATATGGTGAAAGACTTCACACACCCTTCTTGGAAAAGGTCTCCATTCTTCCATCTGGAAGGAGCGTTCAGGCCCACGCATCCAGATTGTGTAACAGCTTTTATCCGCAAGCCATGAGGCTCCTCTATTCCGAGAACATATGTGTACTCTTATATCATGGGTTTGTTTTCGTGGGTTTTTAAAAAAAAATTGTCTTATGACTTAATAGTTCATTCCGATTTATGTCAATATGCTCCTTGTTCCTGGATAAACCCTCTCTCATCTTTCCTGTGATATTAATGGCAATGGTTTGAATGATTAAATAAAGGTGACTTGACCACTTGGATTTCCTTCCCTTCAGACCCCAAAGAGTACGGATTGGCAAACTCATTTCCTCCACAATCAGGAGCGGAGAGTCACAGGGTGGCCAATTCCATCTCCTGCTCTATTCTCTTTGCACCTATGACTGATTAAGAAATTACATTTTCCAATCACTTATTAGCAAATGATACCACAGCAGTGCACTGTATAAAAAGGGTCAATGGGTCAGCACACAGGACGGAGACAGAAATCTTGGCTAAAGCAATATAGCACCCACTGTCTGCGTCAAAGAGCTGATTGTGGACTTCAGCAATGTGTGACAGAGTATATAGATATGTTTTTGGGAGATCAATAGGGAAAGGTTTGTTAGAGCACTGTTCAGGTGTCCCAGCTATATTCATCCTTTATGAGTGACGAGCCACCTGCTGGTGAGGGGTAACAGGAAGTCCTCCCTATGGCGCTCCATTCCATCCAGTCGCTACTATGTACCATGACCAACACTACTCGTCACAAGCTCTTACTCAATTTGGAAAGTAGGTCGACATCGAGAACAACACTCCTAACCTGGATCACCACTCCGGGTCCAGTCCTTCTCAGGAAGCACGTGAGGAGAAGCAAGAACCGACCCCCTGGTGGAAAGGGCGAACCTGCTCCACACCAATCCCACGTATGCCTTTGTGGATACCCATCAGGCCCTGGCAACCACCAGATCAAAGGGTCTGTTGCCTCAGGTGCCCTGCAAGTCACGGAGCTCATTCTCACAGCCCCCAGTCAGGGCCTCGGGGGATCCAGATCAGGAGGAAAGTGCATCCCCCTCCACCATTGAGCCAGAGGACCAGCCCACCTCTCCTCCCTCACAAGGGGACCAGGAGACCCAAGGAGCCTAAGGCCCCCCCCCCAGTGCTAAGGAGCTCCACCAGGATCTCCAGGTCCCCGCATCGCTTAATTCTGTAAATTTGTAAATGTTTATTTTTCAACTTTTCTTCTGAACCCATGATCTCTCTCTTCATTCACAGACCCTAAATTCTACAAGAAGGGGTGAATGCAGTGAACTGGGATTCACTGGTAGTGTGTTGCGCTGATACCTGGCCCGGCCTCCTGGCTCTGCCCCATCTAACCCTGTTTTCCTGCCTAAACAGAGAACCCTTCCGAAGATGTCTGTGAGATCCTCCCATCGTTATAAGCTAATCAAAGCATTTATTCCCCCTCCAGTTGTGCGAGCTTTGATTCACGTGACAGTTTGTAGTTGAGGAGTCTGATGGTGGAGGGGGAGCAGCTCTTTCTGAACCTGGTGGTGCGAGGCTTGTGGCATCGAGACTTCTTTCCTGATGGTGCCAGTGAGAACAGAGCATGTTCTGGGTGGTGTTCATGACCGATGATTGCTGCTGTAATATTGTCGCTGATGATGTGTAATATTACATTTCTGTCTGATTACATGACAATAAATTGTATCGAATCTGATCTGAAAGCAAGTGTTTCCCACTCAGCTGTGGGGAGTGTGGGAGTGAGCTGTCTTCTTTAACTGCAGCCATCTCCTCATCACCCCCTCACTTTCTTCCATCCATGTGCCTAAGACCCTCAGACTCTTTTAGATGTCCTGACTGTACCAGCCTCCACCTCCCAGGTCAATCATTCCAGGCACCCACTCCTCTCAATGTTTGGTTCTGATGTCTCCCCTAAACATTCCTCCCCTCACTGTGTACAGACGTTACCTGGTGTTTGCTACTCTCGCAAACTGGGGGAAGGTGCTGGTGGTCCACCCGATCTATGCCTCATCATCTTGTAGACTTCCAAGGCCCATCTCATTCTTCACTTCAAAGGGAGAAGCCCAAGGTCTTTGAACCTTGCCTCACAAGGCACATTCTCCAATCCAGACAACATCCTGGTCCATCTCCAAAGATTCACCTGTTCCTTCCTGTAAAGAGGTTGTCCAGATTGGAAAAGAAGTGATGAGGCAAGGTAAGTAAAGCTGGGCCTTTTCTTTTTGGAGGCAGAAGGATCAGAGGAGACTTAATAGAGGTCTCCCAGATTCAGAGAGGCATAGATAGGGTGGGCAGCAAACGCCTGTTTCCCAGGGCAGGAATAGCAAACACCCGATGACGTGTGTCCACAGTGGAGAGAGGGGAATTTCGGTGATCCATCAGGGGTAAGTTTATTTTAAGCAGAGTTGTGGTGGCCTGGAATGGAGGTGGAGGTTGAAACATTAGGGGATTTAAGAGACTCGTAGACAGGCACATGGATAAAGAAAACAGGGTCGGGAAAGTTTTGTATTGGAATATATGGGTCAGCACAATCTCGAGGGCCAAAGGGCCTGTGTTTTGCAGGAAAGTGCACAGTAATATTTTTTTCCAAAAGATCAGGTTGTATTTGACAAAATGTGTGGTGTTTTGGGGTCAAAAACCACAACTTTGCAGGGCCGAAATGTGGGCAGTTTTCATTTAAAAAGCCCAAACTGTGATTTACAAATTGTGTGTTTTGGTTTAAAAACCATGTCTGTACTTTGCAAAAGATGAGACAATGAGACCTAGGAGCAGGTCGGCCATTCAGACCATCGAGTCCGCTCCACCATTTCATCATGAACTGATCCATTCTCCCACCGTCCCACTCCCCTGCTTCTCCACACAGCCTTGGTACCCTGACTGTTCAGAGAGCTGGGACTGGGAGAACATGGCAGCACTGGCGGAGCTGCAGACCCACGGAGAGCGGAAACCCAGTGCTCCGTCGTGGGCTCCTACCATCTAGTCTGAATGCTGTTGGATCCGGAAAGGCTTTAAAAGACCTGTAAATTGACCTGACGCTGGTTTTATTTTAAAAATGCTGCAGCCGTGGGGGCCGCCTCCAGGATAGCAGGGCCTATGATTGGCAGCAGCCAGGAGAGGTGAGAGACTTCGGGGAAGCAGAGGACTGGTTCAGGGCACCAGGAAATGGGGAGCCCACCCCGGTTTAAGAAGGAGATGCAGAGGAGGTGACCCCTGGGACAGGATCACAGCGGCAGCCCAGAGAGGGGTTCTGTCGTTGAACCCACAGGCAGGGGGGGGGGGGCGATTCGAGGGAAGCTGCTGACAAGTGCAGTTGAGGGATTCACAGGACTGCAGGAGACTGGCTCAAGACTGGCCGAAGGGGATACAGGGATCTGAAGCAGGATGAGAGAGGGGGCCGAGGTCCCTGAAGGGTTCCTCATCGTGATTGGGGGCTCAGATCTGGAGCTCAAGCTGCTGATGGTTTGGACTAGATTCTGTGTGGTGACAGGGGCTATGGGAGGGTTGGAGGCAAATTGACGGACGCTCAGTGACTCTGGGAAGGTCTCATTTGCTTCTCTTTCTCTGACTGTAAAGAGGTGCTTCAAGCAATTTCTGCCTATGTCAAATCTGTCTGCCCTACAGCAGATGAAAAACAAATTTTGTGTAATGTTGCACTGTCTTTATTACATGGCAATAAATTGAATCTTAACTCTTGGAAATGTGAGAGAGATCTGACTCTTTCATTTGTCCACACAGAGAGTGGTGCTGCCTGGAATGTATTGGCGAGGGTGGTGATCGAGGCTGGGACAACCAGGACATTGAAGACTCTTTGACAGGCAGATGGATGTAAGGATAATAAAGGGTGACGGGTGTAAGGTAGGTTAGATTGTTATGGAGTAGGTTTACGTCGGTCAGCACAACATTGTGGACTGAACGGCCGGTCTGTGCTGGAATGTTCTGTGTTCAATGCTGTTGAGCAAATAAGGAGGGTTTCCAACAGTCCCAGTCAGGATGGTGATAAAGATGGGGACAGATGTGGCTTTGGTGAGGGCCCCTGCTTCAGCTCCAACTCTTCCCAACAAAGCCTGTGCACCGTGTACATGGCTCAATGTCCGTGGGACCTTCTCTCGTGGTCTTGTATTTCCTTGTGACAGGAAAGGAGGGGACTTGAGCTCTGCTTCCCTGTTCTCTCCCAACAACTGATCCTAATTCTCCTCATATTTTCGCTGAATCATTACAATTAAACGCAGTTTGAATTTCCAGACTTTACTGTGGCATTCCCTGAAAAAAATTATTTCCCGCCACTCAGATCTTTTCACAGAGTCATAAAGTTTCCCAGCGTAGAAACAGGCCCTTTGGGCCAACTACAGATTGACTGTCAGAGTTCAGTGCATGACGTCACATTCAACCCTGAGATTCTTGTTCCTGTAGGCGAGGCAGAGTTACCACTTCTTGGTCATGCCAAAAAGAACCAACTCAACCTACGCAGCTAAACAAATAAAGAACAACTGGGAACAAATGGTGCCATATTGATTCCGATTTATTGACAAGTACACACATAAAAACTCAGAGATTCATTTTTCCTCTGGACAGACACAAATACCACTTATTGGAGGTCTAAATAACTGTACACAACATACACATGTAAACACATGAAGAACTGTAAACAAAGTGTACAATACATTTGAAAAAAATCGTTAAAGTCTAAACATAAGAGTCCTTAAATGAGTCCCGTAAGCCAACTACCCAGAGCCGACGTAACCCCACTACCCACAGCTGCCTTAACCCCACTACCCAGAGCCGCCATAACACCGCCACCCAGAGCCGCTGTAAACCCACTAACCAGAGCCGCCATAACCCTACCACCGAGAGGTGCCGTAACCCCACTACCCAGAGCCACCGTAACCCCACGACCCAGAGCCAACGTAACCCCACTACTCACAGCTGCCTTAACCCCATGACCCAGACCGCCATAACACCGCCACCCAGAGGTACCGTAACCCCACCACGCCATAACCCCACCATCCAGAGCCGCCGCAACCCCACCACCCTGAGCCACCATAACCCCACTACCCAGAGCTACCATAACCCCACTACACAGAGCCACCTTAATCCCCCTAACCAGAGCCACTGTAACCCTACGACCCAGAGCCGCCGTAAACCCACTAACCAGAGCCGCCATAACGCTACCACCGAGAGGTGTCGTAACCCCACCACTCATAGCCGCCATAACCCCACAACCCAGAGACACTGTAACCCGACAACCCAGAGCCACCGTAAGCCCACGACCCAGAGCCACCGTAACCCCACTAACCAGAGCCACCGTAACCCTCACTACCCAGAGCCACCGTAACCCCACTACCCAGAGCCACCTTAATCACACTACATAGAGCCACCGAAACACCACGACCCAGAGCCACCGTAATCCCACATCCCAGAGCCACCGTAACCCCCATGGCCCAGAGCCACCGTAACCCCACTACCGAGTGCCACTGTAACCCCACGACTCTGAGACACCATAATCCCATTACCCAGAGCCACCGTAACCCCACTCCCCAGAGCCGCCATAACCCCACTAACCTGAGCTGCCGTGACCCCACCACCCTGAGGCGCCGTAACTCCACCACCCAGTGGCGCCGTCACCCCACGACCCAGAGCTGCCTTAACCCAATGACCCAGAGCCGCCGTAGCCCCATGACCCAGAGACGCCATAGCCCCACTACCCAGAGCTGCCGTAACCCATTACACAGAGCCGCCATAACCCCACTACCCAGAGCCACTGTAACCCCACTACCCAGAGCCGCCGTAACCCCACTACCCAGAAACGCCGTAACCCCATTACCCAGAGCCACCGTAACCCCAATACCCAGAGCCGCCGTAACCCCACAACCCAGAGCCGCCCTTACCCAACTACCCAGAGCCGCCGTAACCCCACTACCCAGAGCCACCGTAACCCCACTACCCAGAGCCACCTTAATCCCCCTAACCAGAGCCACTGTAACCCTACGACCCAGATCCACCAAAATCCCACGACCCGGAGCCACCGTAACCCCCACGACCCAGAGCCGCCGTAAACCCACCAACCAGAGCCGCCATAACGCTACCACCGAGAGGTGTCGTAACCCCACCACTCATAGCCGCCATAACCCCACAACCCAGAGACACTGTAACCCGACAACCAGAGCCACCGTAAGCCCACGACCCAGAGCCACCGTAACCCCACTAACCAGAGCCACCGTAACCCTCACTACCCAGAGCCACCGTAACCCCACTACCCAGAGCCACCTTAATCACACTACACAGAGCTACCGAAACACCACGACCCAGAGCCACCGTAATCCCACATCCCAGAGCCACCGTAACCCCCATGGCCCAGAGCCACCGTAACCCCACTACCGAGTGCCACTGTAACCCCACGACTCTGAGACACCATAATCCCATTACCCAGAGCCACCGTAACCCCACTCCCCAGAGCCGCCATAACCCCACTAACCTGAGCTGCCGTAACCCCACCACCCTGAGGCGCCGTAACTCCACCACCCAGTGGCGCCGTCACCCCACGACCCAGAGCTGCCTTAACCCAATGACCCAGAGCCGCCGTAGCCCCATGACCCAGAGACGCCATAGCCCCACTACCCAGAGCTGCCGTAACCCATTACACAGAGCCGCCATAACCCCACTACCCAGAGCCACTGTAACCCCACTACCCAGAGCCGCCGTAACCCCACTACCCAGAAACGCCGTAACCCCACAACCCAGAGCCGCCCTTACCCAACTACCCAGAGCCGCCGTAACCCCACTACCCAGAGTCGCCGTAACCCCTCTACCCAGAGCCACCGTAACCCCACAACCCTGAGCTGCCATAACCCCATGACCCAGAGCCGCCGTAACCCCACGAGCCAGAGCCACCGTAACCCCACGACTGAGAACCGCCATAACCTCATGACCCAGAGCCACTGTGACCCCATGATCCAGAGCCGCCGTAACCCCACTACCCAGAGCCGCCATAACCCCACGACCTAGAGCCGCCGTAACCCCAATACCCAGAGCCGCCGTAACCCCACAACCCAGAGCCGCCCTTATCCAACTATCCAGAGCCTCCGTAACCCCACTACCCAGAGTCGCCGTAACCCCTCTACCCAGAGCCGCCGTAACCCCACAACCCTGAGCCGCCATAATCCCACGACCCAGAGCCGCCGTAACCCCATGACCCAGAGCCACCGTAACCCCACGACTGAGAGCCGCCATAACCTCATGACCCAGAGCCACAGTGACCCCACGATCCAGAGCCGCCGTAACCCCACGACCCAGAGCCGCCGTAACCCCACGACCCAGAGCCGCCGTAACCCCACTAGCCAGAGCCGCCGTAACCCCACTAGCCAGAGCCGCCGTAACCCCACGACCCAGAGCCGCCGTAACCCCACGACCCAGAGCCGCCGTAACCCCACGACCCAGAGCCGCCGTAACCCCACGACCCAGAGCCGCCGTAACCCCACTAGCCAGAGCCGCCGTAACCCTACTACCCTGAGCCGCCATAACCCCACTACCCAGAGCCGCCGTAACCCCACAACCCTGAGCCGCCATAATCCCACGACCCAGAGCCGCCGTAACCCCATGACCCAGAGCCACCGTAACCCCACGACTGAGAGCCGCCATAACCTCATGACCCAGAGCCACATTGACCCCACGATCCAGAACCGCCGTAACCCCACGACCCAGAGCCGCCGTAACCCCACTAGCCAGAGCCGCCGTAATCCCACTAGCCAGAGCCACCTCAACCCGACTACCCAGAGCCGCCGTAACCCCACGACCCAGAGCCGCCGTAACCCCACTACCCAGAGCCGCCATATCCCCACTACACAGAGCCGCCGTAACCCCACTACCCAGAGCCGCCGTAACCCCACTACCCAGAGCCGCCGTAACCCCACTACCCAGAGCCGCCGTAACCCCACTACCCAGAGCCGTCGTAACCCTACTACCCTGAGCCGCCGTAACCCCACTACCCAGAGCCACCGTAACCCCCACTACCCAGAGCCACTGTAACCCCACTACCCAGGGCCACTGTAACCCCACCCTGTGCAGTGGCATTTCTATTTGGGACGTGCCTTTGTTTTTGATCATTTGAAAACAGCTTAAATGTACTTATAAATACCACTGATATTATTATTTTACATTCTAAAAAATTCCAAATTCTGAAAGTGTCTGGTCCACAGGATGTTGGATAAATGATTGAGCACCTGGAAACAGAAAGAAGAAAGAGTTAGAGAAGAGAAATCAAACTATTATATAAACACAATATCATAACAGTCAAATGACAACAAGGTTGTAAATTACTTCAACAATTATAACATGGCGAATTGTTAAAAGTCACAAAATTATATAATATGACAAATTCTATCCTCTCACCTTCTGAACTTCTCGGGTAAGTACAAATCATTTCACTACCATTAAAGTAAAACACAAAATAATAAAGCAAGTTTCTAGTGATCTCATAAATTAGGAAAATATTGAATAAAAGGAGCCCATAAGCAGAGATAGATTAAATGTGATCAAGGTAGAAGAACATCGGAGATTCCCCAAAGTATCTTTTCCTTTAGCAGGCCCTTTCCACATCCAGAAGGACTATTACACAGCTGACATCCGCCAGGAGGCGCAGTCCAAATCCGGCACCTGTCAGACAGACCATCCCACAACAGGCACCTGACCAATCCTCATCTGGCATCTGGGAGATGGACTATCCACACCTGGCACCTGGCAGGTGGACCATTCCACATCTAGCAGGCAGACCATTCCACATCTCGCAGGCAGACCATCCCACATCTGGCACCTGGAAGGCGGACCATTCCACATCTGGCAACTGGTAGGCGGACAATTCCACATCTGGCATCTGGCAGGAGGACCATCCCACATCTGGCATATGGCAGCAAAGCTATTCCACATCTGGCATCTAGCAGCAGGAACATTCCACGTTCGGCACCTGAAAGGTGGACTATTCCACATCTGGCAGGCCGACCATTCCACATCCGGCATCTTGCAGCAGAAACATTCCACATCCGGCATCTGGGATTTGGAGGATTCCACATCAAGCAGGAGGAAGAGACTACTGGGGAAATGACCAACTCACACATACCAGAAGCAACACCAAATAAACAAAGAAGGCTGCAGATTTTCACGAATGTCAAATTCCTAAGCATTAAAATTCTGAGGATCTGTCATGGAGTCTCCATGTGATGCATTCAAAAAAAGGGCTATTGGTTATACTGTGTGATATGCCTGAGGAGATTCATTATCGCAATGAAGACACACCTTAACCTCCACAGGTGTACTATGCAGATCATTCTGGTAGGTTGCATCACTGCCTGGTCTGGAGGTGCCATATCTCAGGAAAATCATAATTTCGAGAGGGGGTTTATCTCTCCCTGTAACATCACAGGCACCAGAATTCACTCCAGTCAGAATCTATACATGACATGCTGTCTTAAAATAAAAGTCTCTATCATGGAAAATCTCCACCACCCAGACCATAACTTCCTCACTCTACTATCATTGGATAAGGTAATGGAGCCTGAGGAATAGAGGTCAATGCCACAATGTCAGTTTCTTCCCTGATGCCACCAGATCCTGTATAATCAATGAGCCAAAGACACAGCCTTGCTTTTTTGTGCACTGTTAAATTGATTTTTAAGAGTAGTTCTGAACGATGGTTATAAGATGAATGTTTTCTCCATCCTGCTGCCCCAAATCACCAAATATTAGGACATGTTCTTGACAATAAATCCTGATTCTGAACCTGACAAGATATGAAAGGTATCTTCACAAAAAGTGGAAATAGGTGCATGAGACCAAAAAATATGTAAACAATTACCTTCCCAGCAGGAGGCACACTGCACATCCGGCATCCGGATTGAGGCTCTTTCCACATCCGGCAGGAGGACTATTCCACATCCAGCATCCGGCAGGAGTCCCATTCCACATCCGGCAGGAGGCCCATTTCACATCCGGCATCCGGATGGAGGCCCATTCCACATCCGGCAGGAGGACTATACCACATCCGGCATCTGGCAGGAGGCCCATACCACATCCGGCTGGTGGCCCATTTCATATCCGGTACCCGACAGGAGGCCCATTGCTTCAAAGGCATGAGGCTCTCTTTTAAAATATTTTCAGTGGCCTTTAAGAAACAGGAAACAAACAGAAGCCATTAATCAATGGTAATACATAAAAAGGAAGATTCAGATAAAATACAAATTATAAAAATAAATTGATCATATCATAACAAACAGAAATAAAGTGATAAACATTTAAACAATTATAACATATGTCTAATAGAACATGATTTAAAGAGTATACGATACTCCAAATTCCTTCACCTTCCCTTCTGAAGTTCTTTTGTGAGTACATAAAATTTCACTACCATTAAAGAAATCAAAAATATAAAGCAAGGTCCCAGTGATTAAATGTTACAAAAATGTTGAATTAAAGGTGCCCATGGACACAGAATGTTTAAATGTGAATCTGTGGAAGAACATCTGATTAATTCAAATTAAGGCCTGCCACCATATTACAGCGTAATTGAGTGTTTTTAGGGGCAACAGCATCTTTCCAACTCATCAATATTGAACGTCGATCAACAAGGGAGGCAATAGAGTTGACATGTGGTTAATTCATAGTTCAATTCATTTAGGTTGTCTCTGTTGATCCAAAAGGAGCAATATTAGATTAGTTATCCACTTCAGGACATCCTTCAATACCATTGTTCCCTCAGTGCTGGTCAAAAAGCAATTAACTCTATCCCTCTGTACCTCACTCTGCAATTGGATCTTTGACATTCTCATTGGAAGACTACAGTCAGGACGAATTGGAAACAAGGTCTCTTCCCCACTGATCATCAACACAGGCGCAGTCCAAGGATGTGTGCTTAGCCCCCTGCTCTACTCTCTGTAAACCCATGACTGTGTGTGGTGAGCCATAATTCCATTGCTATCAACATGTTGGCGGATGACACCACAATTGTCAGCAAACAATAAATGGCAATGATGAAGCGAAGAAGGAAGGACATAGATCAGCTGGTTGAATGCTAACAAATCAAACTTTTCACTCAATGTCAACAAAACAATGGATAAGATTTTGGATTCTGCAGGAAGTCAAAAGAACACGACCCAGTCTTCATTGAGGTCTCAGGAGTGCAGATGTTCGCGAATGTCAAATTCCTAAGCATTAAAACTCTGAGGATCTGTCATGGAACCTCCATCGTGATGCTTTCACAAAAAAATCTCACCATTGGCTATGCTGTGTGATGTGCCTGAGGAGATTCATTATCTCAATGAAGACACTCCTTAACCTCCACAGGTGTACTATGCAGATCATTCTGGTAGGTTGCATCACTGCCTGGTCTGGAGGTGCCATATCTCAGGAAAATCATAATTTCGAGAGGGTTTTTATCTCTCCCTGTAACATCACAGGCACTAGAATTCACTCCAGTCAGAATCTATATATGACATGCTGTCTTAAAATAAAAGTCTCTATCATGGAAAACCTCCATCATCCAGACCATAACTTCCTCACTCTACTATCATTGGATAAGGTACTGGAGCCTGAGGAATAGAGGTCAATGCCACAATGTCAGTTTCTTCCCTGATGCCACCAGATCCTGTATAATCAATGAGCCAAAGACACAGCCTTGCTTTTTTGTGCACTGTTAACTTTATTTTTAAGTCTAGTTCTGAACGATGGTTATAAGATGAATGTTTTCTCCATCCTGCTGCCCCAAATCACCAAATATTAGGACATGTTCTTGACAATAAATCCTGATTCTGAACCTGACAAGATATGAAAGGTATCTTCACAAAAAGTGAAAATAGGTGCATGAGACCAAAAAATATGTAAACAATTACCTGCCCAGCAGGAGGCACACTGCACATCCGGCATCCGGATTGAGGCTCTTTCCACATCCGGCAGGAGGACTATTCCACATCCAGCATCCGGCAGGAGTCCCATTCCACATCCGGCAGGAGGCCCATTTCACATCCGGCATCCGGATGGAGGCCCATTCCACATCCGGCAGGAGGACTAAGCCACATCCGGCATCTGGCAGGAGGCCCTTTCCACATCCGGCTGGTGGCCCATTTCATATCCGGTACCCGGCAGGAGGCCCATTGCTTCAAAGGCATGAGGCTCTCTTTTAAAATATTTTCAGTTGCCTTTAAGAAACAGGAAACAAACAGAAGCCATTAATCAATGGTAATACATAAAAAGGAAGATTCAGATAAAATACAAATTATAAAAATAAATTGATCATATCATAACAAACAGAAATAAAGTGATAAACATTTAAACAATTATAACATATGTCTAATAGAACATGATTTAAAGAGTATACGATACGCCAAATTCCTTCCCCTTCCCTTCTGAAGTTCTTTAGTGAGTACATAAAATTTCTCTACCATGAAAGAAACACAAACATATAAAGCAAGGTCCCAGTGATTAAATGTTACAAAAATGTTGAAATAAAGTTGCCCATGGACACAGAATGTTTAAATGTGAATCTGTGGAAGAACATCTGATTAATTCAAAGTTAGGCCTGCCACCATATCACAGAGGAATTGAGTGTTTTTAGGGGCAACAGCATCTTTCCAAGTCATCAATATTGAACGTCGAGCAACAAGGGAGGCAAAAGAGACGACATGTGGTTAATTCATAGTTCAATTCATTTAGGTTGTCTCTGTTGATCCAAAAGGAGCAATATTAGATTAGTTATCCACTTCAGGACATCCTTCAATACCATTGTTCCCTCAGTGCTGGTCAAAAAGCAATTAACTCTATCCCTCTGTACCTCACTCTGCAATTGGATCTTTGACATTCTCATTGGAAGACTACAGTCAGGACGAATTGGAAACAAGGTCTCTTCCCCACTGATCATCAACACAGGCGCAGTCCAAGGATGTGTGCTTAGCCCCCTGCTCTACTCTCTGTAAACCCATGACTGTGTGTGGTGAGCCATAATTCCATTGCTATCAACATGTTGGCGGATGACACCACAATTGTCAGCAAACAATAAATGGCAATGATGAAGCGAAGAAGGAAGGACATAGATCAGCTGGTTGAATGCTAACAAATCAAACTTTTCACTCAATGTCAACAAAACAATGGATAAGATTTTGGATTCTGCAGGAAGTCAAAAGAACACGACCCAGTCTTCATTGAGGTCTCAGGAGTGCAGATGTTCGCGAATGTCAAATTCCTAAGCATTAAAACTCTGAGGATCTGTCATGGAACCTCCATCGTGATGCTTTCACAATAAAATCTCACCATTGGCTATGCTGTGTGATGTGCCTGGGGAGATTCATTATCTCAATGAAGACACTCCTTAACCTCCACAGGTGTACTATGCAGATCATTCTGGTAGGTTGCATCACTGCCTGGTCTGGAGGTGCCATATCTCAGGAAAATCATAATTTCGAGAGGGTTTTTATCTCTCCCTGTAACATCACAGGCACTAGAATTCACTCCAGTCAGAATCTATATATGACATGCTGTCTTAAAATAAAAGTCTCTATCATGGAAAACCTCCATCATCCAGACCATAACTTCCTCACTCTACTATCATTGGATAAGGTACTGGAGCCTGAGGAATAGAGGTCAATGCCACAATGTCAGTTTCTTCCCTGATGCCACCAGATCCTGTATAATCAATGAGCCAAAGACACAGCCTTGCTTTTTTGTGCACTGTTAACTTTATTTTTAAGAGTAGTTCTGAACGATGGTTATAAGATGAATGTTTTCTCCATCCTGCTGCCCCAAATCACCAAATATTAGGACATGTTCTTGACAATAAATCCTGATTCTGAACCTGACAAGATATGAAAGGTATCTTCACAAAAAGTGGAAATAGGTGCATGAGACCAAAAAATATGTAAACAATTACCTTCCCAGCAGGAGGCACACTGCACATCCGGCATCCGGATTGAGGCTCTTTCCACATCCGGCAGGAGGACTATTCCACATCCAGCATCCGGCAGGAGTCCCATTCCACATCCGGCAGGAGGCCCATTTCACATCCGGCATCCGGATGGAGGCCCATTCCACATCCGGCAGGAGGACTAAGCCACATCCGGCATCTGGCAGGAGGCCCTTTCCACATCCGGCTGGTGGCCCATTTCATATCCGGTACCCGGCAGGAGGCCTATTGCTTCAAAGGCATGAGGCTCTCTTTTAAAATATTTTCAGTGGCCTTTAAGAAACAGGAAACAAACAGAAGCCATTAATCAATGGTAATACATAAAAAGGAAGATTCAGATAAAATACAAATTATAAAAATAAATTGATCATATCATAACAAACAGAAATAAAGTGATAAACATTTAAACAATTATAACATATGTCTAATAGAACATGATTTAAAGAGTATACGATACGCCAAATTCCTTCCCCTTCCCTTCTGAAGTTCTTTAGTGAGTACATAAAATTTCTCTACCATGAAAGAAACACAAACATATAAAGCAAGGTCCCAGTGATTAAATGTTACAAAAATGTTGAAATAAAGTTGCCCATGGACACAGAATGTTTAAATGTGAATCTGTGGAAGAACATCTGATTAATTCAAAGTTAGGCCTGCCACCATATCACAGAGGAATTGAGTGTTTTTAGGGGCAACAGCATCTTTCCAACTCATCAATATTGAACGTCGAGCAACAAGGGAGGCAAAAGAGACGACATGTGGTTAATTCATAGTTCAATTCATTTAGGTTGTCTCTGTTGATCCAAAAGGAGCAATTTTGGATGAGTTATCAACATCAGGACGTCCTTCAATACCATTGATTCCTCAGTTCTGGTCAAAAATCAACTAACTCTATCCCTCTGCACCTTACTCTGCAATTGGATCTTTGACATTCTCATTGGAAGACCACAGTCAGGACGAATTGGAAACAAGGGCTCTTCCCCACTGATCATCAACACAGGCGCAGTCCAAGGATGTGTGCTTAGCCCCCTGCTCTACTCTCTGTAAACCCATGACTGTGTGTGGTGAGCCATAATTCCATTGCTATCGACATGTTGGCGGATGACACCACAATTGTCAGCAAACAATAAATGGCAATGATGAAGCGAAGAAGGAAGGACATAGATCAGCTGGTTGAATGCTAACAAATCAAACTTTTCACTCAATGTCAACAAAACAAAGGACAAGATTTTGGATTCTGCAGGAAGTCAAAAGAACACGACCCAGTTTTCATGGAGGTCTCAGGAGTGCAGATGTTCACGAACGTCAAATTCCTAAGCATTAAAACTCTGAGGATCTGTCATGGAGCGTCCATGGTGATGCTTTCACAAAAAAGCCTCACCATTGGCTCTATTGTGTGATGTGCCTGAGGAGATTCATTATCGCAATGAAAACACACCTTAACCTCCACAGGTGTACTATGCAGATCATTCTGGTAGGTTGCATCACTGCCTGGCTTGGAGGTGCCATATCTCAGGAAAATCATAATTTCGAGAGGGTTTTTAGCTCTCCCTGTAACATCACAGGCACTAGAATTCACTCCAGTCAGAATCTATACATGACATGCTGTCTTAAAATAAAAGTCTCTATCATGTAAAACCTCCACCATCCAGACCATAACTTCCTCACTCTACTATCATTGGATAAGGTACTGGAGCCTGAGGAATAGAGGTCAATGCCACAATGTCAGTTTCTTCCCTGATGCCACCAGATCCTGTATAATCAATGAGCCAAAGACACAGCCTTGCTTTTTTGTGCACTGTTAACTTTATTTTTAAGTCTAGTTCTGAACGATGGTTATAAGATGAATGTTTGCTCCATCCTGCTGCCCCAAATCTCTAAATATTAGGACATGTTCTTGACAATAAATCCTGATTCTGAACCTGACAAGATATGAAAGGTATCTTCACAAAAAGTGTAAATTGGTGCATGAGACCAAAAAATATGTAAACAATTACCTTCCCAGCAGGAGGCACACTGCACATCCGGCATCCAGATTGAGGCTCTTTCCACATCCGGCAGGAGGACTATCCCACATCCAGCATCCGGCAGGAGTCCCATTCCACATCCGGCAGGAGGCCCATTTCACATCCGGCATCCGGATGGAGGCCCATTCCACATCCGGCATGAGGACTATACCACATCCGGCATCTGGCAGGAGGCCCATTCCACATCCGGCTGGTGGCCCCTTTCATATCCGGTACCCGGCAGGAGGCCCATTGCTTCAAAGGCATGAGGCTCTCTTTTAAAATATTTTCAGTGGCCTTTAAGAAACAGGAAACAAACAGAAGCCATTAATCAATGGTAATACATAAAAAGGAAGATTCAGATAAAATACAAATTATAAAAATAATTGATTATGTCCAACCATTATATCATAACAAACAGAAATAAAGTGATAAACATTTAAACAATTATAACATATGTCTAATAGAACATGATTTAAAGAGTATACGATACTCCAAATTCCTTCACCTTCCCTTCTGAAGTTCTTTTGTGAGTACATAAAATTTCTCTACCATTAAAGAAAACAAACATATAAAGCAAGGTCCAAATGATTAAATGTTACAAAAATGTTGAATTAAAGGTGCCCATGGACACAGAATGTTTAAATGTGAATCTGTGGAAGAACATCTGATTAATTCAAAGTTAGGCCTGCCACCATATCACAGAGGAATTGAGTGTTTTTAGGGGCAACAGCATCTTTCCAACTCATCAATATTGAATGTCGATCAACAAGGGAGGCAAAAGAGATGACATGTGGTTAATTCATAGTTCAATTCATTTAGGTTGTCTCTGTTGATCCAAAAGGAGCAATATTAGATTAGTTATCCACTTCAGGACATCCTTCAATACCATTGTTCCCTCAGTGCTGGTCAAAAAGCAACTAACTCTATCCCTCTGTACCTCACTCTGCAATTGGATCTTTGACATTCTCATTGGAAGACTACAGTCAGGACGAATTGGAAACAAGGTCTCTTCCCCACTGATCATCAACACAGGCGCAGTCCAAGGATGTGTACTTAGCCCCCTGCTCTACTCTCTGTAAACCCATGACTGTGTATGGTGAGCCATATTTCCATTGCTATCAACATGTTGGCGGATGACACTACAATTGTCAGCAAACAATAAATGGCAATGATGAAGCGAAGAAGGAAGGACATAGATCAGCTGATTGAATGCTAACAAATCAAACTTTTCACTGAATGTCAACAAAACAATGGATAAGATTTTGGATTCTGCAGGAAGTCAAAAGAACACGACCCAGTCTTCATGGAGGTCTCAGGAGTGCAGATGTTCGCGAATGTCAAATTCCTAAGCATTAAAACTCTGAGGATCTGTCATGGAACCTCTATCGTGATGCTTTCACAAAAAAACCTCACCATTGGCTATACTGTGTGATGTGCCTGAGGAGATTCATTATCGCAATGAAGACACTCCTTAACCTCCACAGGTGTACTATGCAGATCATTCTGGTAGGTTGCATCACTGCCTGGTCTGGAGGTGCCATATCTCAGGAAAATCATAATTTCGAGAGGGTTTTTATCTCTCCCTGTAACATCACAGGCACTAGAATTCACTCCAGTCAGAATCTATACATGACATGCTGTCTTAAAATAAAAGTCTCTATCATGGAAAACCTCCACCATCCAGACCATAACTTCCTCACTCTACTATCATTGGATAAGGTACTGGAGCCTGAGGAATAGAGGTCAATGCCACAATGTCAGTTTCTTCCCTGATGCCACCAGATCCTGTATAATCAATGAGCCAAAGACACAGCCTTGCTTTTTTGTGCACTGTTAACTTTATTTTTAAGAGTAGTTCTGAACGATGGTTATAAGATGAATGTTTGCTCCATCCTGCTGCCCCAAATCACCAAATATTAGGACATGTTCTTGACAATAAATCCTGATTCTGAACCTGACAAGATATGAAAGGTATCTTCACATAAAGTGGAAATAGGTGCATGAGACCAAAAAATATGTAAACAATTACCTTCCCAGCAGGAGGCACACTGCACATCCGGCATCCAGATTGAGGCTCTTTCCACATCCGGCAGGAGGACTATTCCACATCCAGCATCCGGCAGGAGTCCCATTCCACATCCGGCAGGAGGCCCATTTCACATCCGGCATCCGGATGGAGGCCCATTCCACATCCGGCAGGAGGACTATACCACATCCGGCATCTGGCAGGAGGCCCATTCCACATCCGGCTGGTGGCCCCTTTCATATCCGGTACCCGGCAGGAGGCCCATTGCTTCAAAGGCATGAGGCTCTCTTTTAAAATATTTTCAGTGGCCTTTAAGAAACAGGAAACAAACAGAAGCCATTAATCAATGGTAATACATAAAAAGGAAGATTCAGATAAAATACAAATTATAAAAATAATTGATCATGTCTAACCATTTTATCATAACAAACAGAAATAAAGTGATAAACATTTAAACAATTATAACATATGTCTAATAGAACATGATTTAAAGAGTATACGATACTCCAAATTCCTTCACCTTCCCTTCTGAAGTTCTTTTGTGAGTACATAAAATTTCTCTATCATTAAAGAAAACAAACATATAAAGCAAGGTCACAGTGATTAAATGTTACAAAAATGTTGAATTAAAGGTGCCCATGGACACAGAATGTTTAAATGTGGATCTGTGGAAGAACATCTGATTAATTCAAAGTTAGGCCTGCCACCATATTACAGCGTAATTGAGTGCTTTTAGGGGCAACAGCATCTTTCCAACTCATCAATATTGAACGTCGATCAACAAGGGAGGCAAAAGAGATGACATGTGGTTAATTCATAGTTCAATTCATTTAGGTTGTCTCTGTTGATCCAAAAGGAGCAATTTTGGATGAGTTATCAACATCAGGACGTCCTTCAATACCATTGTTTCCTCAGTTCTGGTCAAAAATCAACTAACTCTATCCCTCTGTACCTTACTCTGCAATTGGATCTTTGACATTCTCATTGGAAGACCACAGTCAGGATGAATTGGAAACAAGGTCTCTTCCCCACTGATCATCAACACAGGCGCAGTCCAAGGATGTGTGCTTAGCCCCCTGCTCTACTCTCTGTAAACCCATGACTGTGTGTGGTGAGCCATAATTCCATTGCTATCAACATGTTGGCGGATGACACTACAATTGTCAGCAAACAATAAATGGCAATGATGAAGCGAGGAAGGAAGGACATAGATCAGCTGGTTGAATGCTAACAAATCAAACTTTTCACTCAATGTCAACAAAACAAAGGACAAGATTTTGGATTCTGCAGGAAGTCAAAAGAACACGACCCAGTCTTCATGGAGGTCTCAGGAGTGCAGATGTTCACGAACGTCAAATTCCTAAGCATTAAAACTCTGAAGATCTGTCATGGAGCGTCCATGGTGATGCTTTCACAAAAAAGCCTCACCATTGGCTCTATTGTGTGATGTGCCTGAGGAGATTCATTATCGCAATGAAGACACACCTTAACCTCCACAGGTGTACTATGCAGATCATTCTGGTAGGTTGCATCACTGCCTGGCTTGGAGGTGCCATATCTCAGGAAAATCATAATTTCGAGAGGGTTTTTAGCTCTCCCTGTAACATCACAGGCACTAGAATTCACTCCAGTCAGAATCTATACATGACATGCTGTCTTAAAATAAAAGTCTCTATCATGGAAAACCTCCACCATCCAGACCATAACTTCCTCACTCTACTATCATTGGATAAGGTACTGGAGCCTGAGGAATAGAGGTCAATGCCACAATGTCAGTTTCTTCCCTGATGCCACCAGATCCTGTATAATCAATGAGCCAAAGACACAGCCTTGCTTTTTTGTGCACTGTTAACTTTATTTTTAAGAGTAGTTCTGAACGATGGTTATAAGATGAATGTTTGCTCCATCCTGCTGCCCCAAATCACCAAATATTAGGACATCTTCTTGACAATAAATCCTGATTCTGAACCTGACAAGATATGAAAGGTATCTTCACAAAAAGTGGAAATAGGTGCATGAGACCAAAAAATATGTAAACAATTACCTTCCCAGCAGGAGGCACACTGCACATCCGGCATCCGGATTGAGGCTCTTTCCAAATCCGGCAGGAGGACTATTCCACATCCAGCATCCGGCAGGAGTCCCATTCCACATCCGGCAGGAGGCCCATTTCACATCCGGCATCCGGATGGAGGCCCATTCCACATCCGGCAGGAGGACTAAGCCACATCCGGCATCTGGCAGGAGGCCCTTTCCACATCCGGCTGGTGGCCCATTTCATATCCGGTACCCGGCAGGAGGCCCATTGCTTCAAAGGCATGAGGCTCTCTTTTAAAATATTTCCAGTGGCCTTTAAGAAACAGGAAACAAACAGAAGCCATTAATCAATGGTAATACATAAAAAGGAAGATTCAGATAAAATACAAATTATAAAAATAATTGATCATGTCTAACCATTTTATCATAACAAACAGAAATAAAGTGATAAACATTTAAACAATTATAACATATGTCTAATAGAACATGATTTAAAGAGTATACGATACTCCAAATTCCTTCACCTTCCCTTCTGAAGTTCTTTTGTGAGTACATAAAATTTCTCTATCATTAAAGAAAACAAACATATAAAGCAAGGTCACAGTGATTAAATGTTACAAAAATGTTGAATTAAAGGTGCCCATGGACACAGAATGTTTAAATGTGGATCTGTGGAAGAACATCTGATTAATTCAAAGTTAGGCCTGCCACCATATTACAGCGTAATTGAGTGCTTTTAGGGGCAACAGCATCTTTCCAACTCATCAATATTGAACGTCGATCAACAAGGGAGGCAAAAGAGATGACATGTGGTTAATTCATAGTTCAATTCATTTAGGTTGTCTCTGTTGATCCAAAAGGAGCAATTTTGGATGAGTTATCAACATCAGGACGTCCTTCAATACCATTGTTTCCTCAGTTCTGGTCAAAAATCAACTAACTCTATCCCTCTGTACCTTACTCTGCAATTGGATCTTTGACATTCTCATTGGAAGACCACAGTCAGGATGAATTGGAAACAAGGGCTCTTCCCCACTGATCATCAACACAGGCGCAGTCCAAGGATGTGTGCTTAGCCCCCTGCTCTACTCTCTGTAAACCCATGACTGTGTGTGGTGAGCCATAATTCCATTGCTATCGACATGTTGGCGGATGACAGAACAATTGTCAGCAAACAATAAATGGCAATGATGAAGCGAAGAAGGAAGGACATAGATCAGCTGGTTGGATGCTAACAAATCAAACTTTTCACTCAATGTCAACAAAACAAAGGACAAGATTTTGGATTCTGCAGGAAGTCAAAAGAACACGACCCAGTCTTCATGGAGGTCTCAGGAGTGCAGATGTTCACGAACGTCAAATTCCTAAGCATTAAAACTCTGAAGATCTGTCATGGCGCGTCCATGGTGATGCTTTCACAAAAAACCCTCACCATTGGCTCTATTGTGTGATGTGCCTGAGGAGATTCATTATCGCAATGAAGACACACCTTAACCTCCACAGGTGTACTATGCAGATCATTCTGGTAGGTTGCATCACTGCCTGGCTTGGAGGTGCCATATCTCAGGAAAATCATAATTTCGAGGGGGTTTTTAGCTCTCCCTGTAACATCACAGGCACTAGAATTCACTCCAGTCAGAATCTATACATGACATGCTGTCTTAAAATAAAAGTCTCTATCATGGAAAACCTCCACCATCCAGACCATAACTTCCTCACTCTACTATCATTGGATAAGGTACTGGAGCCTGAGGAATAGAGGTCAATGCCACAATGTCAGTTTCTTCCCTGATGCCACCAGATCCTGTAAAATCAATGAGCCAAAGACACAGCCTTGCTTTTTTGTGCACTGTTAACTTTATTTTTAAGAGTTGTTCTGAACGATGGTTATAAGATGAATGTTTGCTCCATCCTGCTGCCCCAAATCACCAAATATTAGGACATGTTCTTGACAATAAATCCTGATTCTGAACCTGACAAGATATGAAAGGTATCTTCACAAAAAGTGGAAATAGGTGCATGAGACCAAAAAATATGTAAACAATTACCTTCCCAGCAGGAGGCACACTGCACATCCGGCATCCGGATTGAGGCTCTTTCCACATCCGGCAGGAGGACTATTCCACATCCAGCATCCGGCAGGAGTCCCATTCCACATCCGGCAGGAGGCCCATTTCACATCCGGCATCCGGATGGAAACCCATTCCACATCCGGCAGGAGGACTAAGCCACATCCGGCATCTGGCAGGAGGCCCTTTCCACATCCGGCTGGTGGCCCATTTCATATCCGGTACCCGGCAGGAGGCCCATTGCTTCAAAGGCATGAGGCTCACTTTTAAAATATTTCCAGTGGCCTTTAAGAAACAGGAAACAAACAGAAGCCATTAATCAATGGTAATACATAAAAAGGAAGATTCAGATAAAATACAAATTATAAAAATAATTGATCATTTCTAACCATTATATCATAACAAACAGAAATAAACTGATAAACATTTAAACAATTATAACATATGTCTAATAGAACATGATTTAAAGAGTATACGATACTCCAAATTCCTTCACCTTCCCTTCTGAAGTTCTTTTGTGAGTACATAAAATTTCACTACCATTAAAGAAAACAAACATATAAAGCAAGGCCCAAGTGATTAATTGTTACCAAAATGTTGAATTAAAGGTGCCCATGGACATAGAATGTTTAAATGTGAATCTGTGGAAGAACATCTGATTAATTCAAAGTTAGGCCTGCCACCATATCACGGAGTAATTGAGTGTTTTTAGGGGCAACAGCATCTTTCCAATTCATTAATATTGAACGTCGAGCAACAAGGGAGGCAAAAGAGACGACATGTGGTTAATTCATAATTCAATTCATTTAGGTCGTCTCTGTTGATCCAAAAAGGGAAATCATAGGGCAAAGGAGTTAAGGGTTATGGGGATAAGGCTGGAAAGGGGTATTGATGGTAGTGATCAGCCAGGATTTGTAAAATGGTGGTGCTGGCTCGACGGGCCGAAGGGCCCACTCCAGCTCCTATTGTCTATTGTAAATATCAGATTGACCCTGAGAACTAAAGTGTGCTCTTCATTGACTACAGCTTGTCCTTCAAAACTGCTATCAACTCAGAGCTGGTCAAGAAGTAAAATCTCTCACCCCCCTGTACCTCACTCTGCAATTGGATACTTAACTCTCTCAACCAAAGACAACAGCCAGTATGAATCGGAAACTACGTCTCCTCCCCACAGTTTCTCAGCACAGGCCCACTCTAAGAATTTGTGCTTTGCCCACATCGCTCTCATTATTGTTAACACGTGACCATGTGGCGAGGCACATTTCCATTGCTTTCTGCGTGTTTCCCGATGACAGGACAAATCTCGGCCAAATAACAAATGGAATGACAAAGTGTACAGGAGGGACATAGATCAGCTCGGCTACTGTGTAACAACGACATCCTTTCCCTCAATGACACCAAAACAGAGGAGATAATTATGGATATCAGGGTGAAGTCTGCAGACCACGATTCGATCTTCATGGAGGATTCAGCCGTGGAGATGATCAAGAATCTATTCAGAAAGAAGGCTCGCCAGTGGCTATACTTTCTGAGGTGTATTAGGTGCTTTGGTATTTCATCCAAGACACCAGTTAACCTCCACAGGTGAACTTTGGAGAGCATTCTGGCTGGTTTCATCACTGCCTGGTATAGAGGTGCCAACCCTCAGGAAGTTCACCCTGCCACATCATCGGTGGCAGAATTCACTTCATCGACAACATCTACGTGAGGCGTTATATTAAAAAAGAATCCTGTTTCAGCAAAGACCCCCACCACCCAGACCATAATGTCTTCACTCTGCTACCCTTAGGAGAAAGGTACTTGAGCCTAAGGACAAGCAGCGCATGCCACGAGGACAGCTTCTTCTCCGATGCCACTAAATTCTTGAATAATCAATGAGCCAAAGACACTGCCTTGTTTTTTTCCACTGTTAACTTCATTTTTTAAAGCAATGTTAAAAGATGGTTATAACATGAATGTTTGCACTATTCTGCTACCCCAAATCACTGAAATTCATTACTTGTTCTTGACAATAAATTCTGATTCTGAATCAGAAAACATATGTAAGACTTCTTCACTAAAAAGTTCAGAGAAGAGTGAGAGAAAAAAAAATGGAACAAAATCATCTCTTTAAAATCATCTCTTCAGAATTTAGCTTAAACTATAATGGGCACCCCCTCCTCACACGCACGCACGCACGCACGCACGCACGCACGCACGCACGCACGCACGCACGCACGCACGCACGCACGCACGCACCCACCCACCCACCCATTCATTTGCGCATTGTGGGGTTAAGTTACATTTATGTTTAGAGTTAAGGAACAAATGATAAACTATAAATAAAAAAAACGATTGTTTGGAAGATATTGTTTTCTTTGTGAATTTCTATTGCTGCTGGTCTCGTATTTAACACATTCCCTGGCTTTCTTCCTATAAACCATGATTCCCTGACTAATCCTATACATCTCAATCTCTGCCTTAATTACTCCCAATGACCTCACTTCCACAATCGCCTTTAGCAACAAGCTTCACAGACTCGTGAGCCCCGGACTAAAGAAATATTTTGCATCTCTGTTTTAAATTGACACCCTTTTATCCTGACATTATGCCCTCTTATCCTACAATCCACTGTCATGGGAAACATCCTTGCCACATCTACTCTGGCTCGGCCTTCCAGCATTTGAACTGCCTCGATAAATTTCCCCTCATCCTCTGTACTCTATCAAGAACAGCCGAAAAGCTTAAAACGATTCCTCAAATGCTAACCCTTTGAATCCTGGTATCATTCCAGTAAATCATCTCTTAACCCTCTCGTCTCCTAAATGCAATTCTACGATTAATGGTCCAATAGACAGTATGCCTTGTTAATCACAAAATCAACCTGAACAGCTTTTTGGAGCCCCCTATGGACTCAAACCACAAGATCCCTGTGATCCTCCACACTGCCAAGAGTCTTACCATTAAAACTAAATTCTGCCATCATATCTGACCTACCAAAATGAACCAGTTCGCATTTCTTTGGATTGAATTCCAACTGCCACTACTCAGCCGGGGTTTTGCTTCCAAACAATGTCCTGCTGTAACCTCTGACAGGCCTCCACACTATCCACAACACCCCCAATCACTGTGTCATCTGCAAACTGACTAACCCATCCCTCCACTTCCTCATCCAGGTCATTGATCCAAATCTCAATGGTTCCCAGAACAGATCCCTGAGGAACACCACTGGGCACCTACCTCCATGCAGAATAGGACCCGTCCACAACCACTCTCTCCCATCTGTGGTCAAGCTCATTCTGCATCCACAATGCAATGCCCCTTTGGTTGCTTTGCCTCCATACCTTCTCAATAACGCTTGCATAGGGAACCTTATCAAATGCCTTGCAGAAAATTCATACACCCAACATCTCCTGCTCTTCCTTCATCAATGGGTTCAGTCCCAGCCTCAAAGAAATTCAATCAGGCTCGTAAGGCTCAACCTGCCCTGGACAAAGTCACCTTGACTCTTCTTCATCATAGTCGACCTCTCCAAATGTTCATAAATCCTGCCTCTCATCATCTTCTCCATCAATTGACCAACCACTGCTCGATCATTTCCTGGGCTACCTCTACTCACTTTCCTGAATAAAGAATCAACATCCTCCGGAACCTCTCCCGTCCCATCGATGATTCGAAGATCGTTGCCAGAGGTTCAGCGATCTCCTCCCTCACCTCCTCCAGTCGCCTGGGATCCATCTCATCTGGTCCCAGCCACTTCTCCCACTTGATGCTTTCCAAAAGCTCCACCACATCCTCTCTCTTTTATCTCCAGGCTCAAGCTTTTCAGTTTGCTGCAGGTCATCACTTCAATCACCAAGATCCTGTTCCATCGTCAAGTCTTCATCAACCCCTCTGCTATTTCCTCACTTTCCCATTGTTACACTTGATAGGTCCTATTCTTTCACGTCTTATCCTCTTGCTCTTCACCCACTTGTAGAATGTCTTGATGATGTCGTGGTCTTACAGTTCAAAAATACACGCCACTTTTGAACAAATCTGCTCCTACTTATCTCCACCACTGTGTCAGCAGGATCAAGGCCTGTCCGACATGTCCTGTGCTGGGAAGGGAGCTGAATCTCATGCTCGGAATCAGAGATTGACAAGAATATGTGTCACAAATTTTGCTGAAACTGAATAACATTAATATTGACTTCTCTGGCTGTCGTTAAGCTCCCCACTTCAATTCTCCCCCATCACCTTCCCCAAGATCTGTCTCTCTCCCCTTTCCCTTTCTCCTTTCCCACAGACATCATCAATGCTCACCTCTCTGTTGGATATGACACCATTACGTGTATGAAATGATTTATACTGAACATTTGGTAGTCATTTCTGTAGTATGTAATGAATAAAGCATTGAGTTAGTTGGCATTGACGATATGACTGTCATTATTTACAATGGGGGGCTCGAACATAACAGTGGCGACGAGGATTCAAGAACTCACTCAACCATGACACATTTATCATTTCTACTCCAGAAGACAGTGAGATGACGGCAGCAGTTCCTGCAGCTCCCTTAGACTAATCCAATGAAGATGAAGACACGTGGGAAGCTTATGTAGAAGGTTTTGATGATCATTGTATTGCACATGATATGACTGAAAATCCTACATCCAATAAAAACGGGCATTGTTTTTAACCCTAATGGGAGGAGGCACCTGAGCTCTTAAGATCGCTGACGAGCTCACATATGCCTTCAACAAAAACATCTGCTGAAATCTGTCAAGTGATCGCTCAGCACCTTAACTCCCCACCTCCAGAGATGACAGAAAGTCATAAATTTTACCGACATCAACAACAACACAGAGAGTCTGTCCCCAATTTCATGGCTGCATTATGTAAACTCTCTAGATACAATGCAGTTGGACAGATCAAAGACGTCAAGAGATCAATTCATAATGGGTTTAGCTGAACAAACGACCCGAGGAAAACAAATTGCAACACAAAATCTGACACCTGAACTGGAGTTAGACATTGCGACTGCCGCCGAGACAGTGGGAAGCAATGCAGATGTCTGTCCGAGAGACTTGGCTATCAATAAATCTTGGCGCCAAGATTCTTCCCGCCAGGAACCTGCCCGCCAAAAATGTTTTCGCTGTGGGAAGACGAATCAAAGTCCCAATATTTGCTATTTCAAAAAGCCAAATGCCACAAATGCAATGTGAAGGGGCACATCAAAGCAAGATGCCCATTGATTAAACTGAGGAAAGATTACCAGCCAGCCTCCTGAAAAGTACATTTTGACCAAGAGACGGGAAAAGCCAGACACTGAAATCCAGATACCAATGAATCAGAAGTGGAACCAAACCAAAGTGAACATGTTATCCATCCGTGGGCCACAAAGAGCCAAATTTTTACATCCATGTCCACATGAACAACAAAATGATATGGATGGAACTCAATACAGAAGGAGCGGTTTCCCTCAGGCCCAGAACAATGAAGGAGGGCCAGCTACCACACACAGATGCTCCATCTTAAAAACAGTTATAGGGGAGGAAATACAAGTTCTTGCCAAGTGCCATTTACACGTTAAGTACAAGGATTAATCGAATCAGTTGCCCATCTATGTCACCGAGAGGCCAGAATTGCTTGGTCCTCATGGTTAACAACTTTCAGCTGGAATGGCAAGAAATAGGGAACATAATCAGCCAAAAGAACAAAGAAAAGTGGGATGAACACCTGCAGCAAACCACACACCTCAAACTGGCTCCAATTTTAAAATGTGATGGTAAGGAGATCAAAGCAATCCTGGTGTCTCACCAAGGTTTAGATAATTAAAATAAGAAAATATCGCTCCTGTCCAGGTGAATGCAAGACTATGGAGCAGAAATAGTCTATTCAGCCCTACTACCTGGCCTTCTCCCCTTGATGCTCTGACTAATCAAGAATCTCTGCCGATGACCTGGCTCCATAACTGCCTGTGGCAACAAATTCCACAGATTCACCACCCTCTGGCTACAGAAATTCCTCCACATTTCTGCTCTAAGTGGAATTCCTTCAATCCTGAAGTTGTTCCTTCTCTTCAACTCTTCCACCATTGGAAACAACTGTTCTACATCCACTCTGACTATGCCTGACAACATTCAAAATGTTTCAATGAGGACCTTCCCCCTCACACATTCTCCTAAATTCTAACGAATCCAGTCCAAGAGCCAGCAAACGTTCCTCATGCCATGTATCCCACACACTTGTAGCACCAGGCTGTTAGTTTTCCCACAGCTTCCAAGTCCTGCACCATTCCTACTTGGAAATATATTGCTGGTCCTTCATCATCCTTGGATTTTAATCCTGGAAGACCCCCCTCCCCCACCCTCCTGCCTAAAAGCAGCTTCACCAGAAAGATGGCTGCAGTTCAAGAAGGCAGTTCAGCCCCACACTCCCCAAAGCTGAGTGGTAAATACTTGCTTTCGGATCAGATTAGATACGATTTATTGTCATGTAATCAAACAGAAATGTAATATTACACATCATCAACAATATTACAGCAGCTATCATCAAGGATCCACACCACACAGCACATGTTCTGTTCTCACTGGATAGGGTGTAGGGGCCACAAGACTCACACCACTAGGTTCAGGAACAGCCGCTCCCCCTCCACCATCAGACTCTTCAACAACAAACTCAATCAGGGCTTCATTTAAGGACTTTACTTTGCCACTTTATTGATTTTTCCCACTTCTCTTTATTGCACAGTTTGTTTCCATTTCTTTATTTGTTTCCGCAGTGTCCAGTTTTTTCTTGCAATTCCAAGAAGTGGTCATTTGGCCTGGCCCACAAGATAACAAATCTCAGGGTTGTATGTGCGATCATTCATGTACCTTGACTATAAATCTGAATCTGAAATCATTGCCCTCAGTCTGACAATAATGCAGACAAAGATTCACTGTGAGCCTGAACATTGACTGGCTCCCCTTACAGTCAGGCAAAGAGAGGTCAAAGAGAGTCCCTTCACAGTCATTGGGTGACCGTGGATTTGTCTCCGATGCTCCCGCAGCCTCTGCCAGACTCCTGTTCAGTTCAAATCGTGGCCCGTTCCAAACCTACAGCACAGTGAGGAAGTCTTCAAAGCCCAAGGCATACAAAACGTGGATGTTAAAGTGATTGGAATCCAGCATCTCAGACAGCAACTCATTTTTACATGAGAAATGACATCTATTCGAGTTGACTTGTTCATGTGAAGTCTTGTTTGACGTCTATCATTTCCATTTCTTAAGAAAGTGCATCCAGAAATGTGAAAAGCTGAGACATGAAACAATGTACCTCAAACAAGTTTAAAGGGATGTCCATCAAATTTATATTCAAGAATATGCCTTAAATATTGTACCTCCCCATGGTAAAATTCCAATGAGATCCTTGTATTAGCCAGGTGACAGTGTCCACCTGACATTAATACTACTTATTCCCGCTGGTGTGACTCGAATTAAAGCCATGTCTTGTACTTTGTGGTTCTGTTGGGATTTTTGAACCTCACAGGAGGCACAATGATACAAGGGTAGTTCTATTGCGTCTGTTTCTTCATGGGACTTCGTGTAACCCTTGCTTGGGTTTTTTAAATCATTGGGGAAGAAAAACGTCCTGAAATTTCCATGCAAGAGTGGAAAATCAGTCATATGAAGAAACAATTCTTTGGAAACAACTTGACAAGAAATTTGTGAGTTTTGAGGTCTGATGGCTCACGCTTCCTCCATAATTGCTTTTGAACAGCAGTAAAGACTATTTTCAACACAAAAATTTCTGAGACTGAACATTAAAATCAACTCTTCAGAATTAAGCTTATAATTTAATAGTTTGGGTTTTGCCCCATGCGCACATGCACACACATTTGCACATCATGTGGATAAGTTAGATTTAAGTTTCAAGTGAAGTAAGAGATTATTAATAAATAAATGAATGTTGTGAAGATACCCTTGCCTTTGTGAATTTCTATTGCTGCTGGTCGAATATTTAACAAATTCCCTGGCTTCTTCCCTGTAAACCAAGATTCCCAGACTAATACAAAGCATAGCAATCTCTGCCTTAAATACTCCCAAAGACCTCGCTTCCACAGCCGCCTGTGGGATCAAGCTCCACAGATCATGAACCTCTGGCTAAAGAAATTTTTCTGAATCTCTCTTTTAAATTGGCATCTTTTCTCCAGAAATTATACCCTCGTCCTAAAATCCAGGCCATGGGAAACATCCTTTCCCCATTTACTCTGGCCAGGCCTTTAGCATTTGAACTGCCTCGATATGTTTCCCCTCATCCTCTGTACTCCAGCTGAAAACCATTCCTCATATGTTAACCCTTTCAATCCTGGTCTCATTCCAGTAAATCTTCTCTCAACCCTCTCCGAAGCCAGCACTTTGTTTCTCAAATAAGGCATCAAAACTGTCCCCAATACTCCAAGAGAGGCCTTACCTGAGCTTGATGGAGTCTCAACATCACACCCCTGCTCTTGCCTGCTGTCCCTCTGGGAATGAATCCCAACATCGCATTCACCCTGTTTATAACAGAATGGAATGTTCTAGAACTCATCAGGATGACCAAAGGCCTTCATCGCAATCCATCAATAATGGTGATTTCAGATGGGATTGTGATGAATAAATTAGAACTTCCCTGACATTCCATGTTGTCTTTTGAATGTCCCTCTTGTTCCAGCCTCCATCACCACCCTTGGCAATGCATTCCAGGCACCCACCACACTCTGTGGAAAATAACATCTGGCCTCTGTTATCACCACTAAACTTTCCTCTGAATCTACATTTTCATAAAATTGAATTATTCCCAATCAACTCACATGATCCTATATATGACATTATACCATTTAAGATTGTTTTTTTTTAAATTTTTATTTTTCACACCATAAACTACATTGTTAGAGATAGAGAATTTAGGTTAAAATGGCTTAAGTTAAAATGTGATGATTAATCATAAAAAGGGAAGCCAGAACGGACAGGGAGCTTACTAGCAGCCAAGGACAAAAGGTTCAGCTGGATATGTTTTTATAAACATATCTTTTCATGGTCATAGTGAGAGACATGCAGGAGACAAAAGATTGATAAGAAGGGTGAGAAACAGAATTTAGTGTATGTAGAGTTCGCAGTGTACGTAACGAACGTGATAATTAAAAATGCAGTTGTACTTAGAATGCTTTTGCAATACTAACCAATTAAAACAGTATTAATAAGAAGGGGAAGGGCAAACAACAAGGGTATAAAAATCAATGCACTGTATGTATCGGGGCTTAACTGGTGAGAAGCCAGTTGAGTCCAACTCTGCAGACTTGTAAATAAAGCTTGTCGTGTCATCAGTTTTAAAGAGACTCATGTGTGAGAAGTTTTATTTCTGACAAATGGGGGCTTGTCCGGGATCTACACTCTGGCCGTGAGGGGGGGCGAGAAGAGGGACATCGGAGGTGGTGCACCCCGCTGAGTTCAGCGGCTCCTAGTCCCTTGCTCGTCGCTTCGGGCGGCTTGAGCGAGTGGTATCCGGACAAGGTGACACGACAAGACGGAGAGGAGAAGGGTGACGGTTCAATCCCCGGGAAGACACCGGTAAGTGACGACTTACGATTGTGGTGTGGGGATTGGGTAACAGGTGTAACGGGATACACCTGTTTGGATAAAAAAAAACCTAACGTAATAGATCAGGTATAGAGCTTTTGTCGTGGCGTGAGGACCCTGTCGTGGGACTCTAGGATAGACCCCAGGGAAACCTCGGCGGTAACCGAAGGAGGGACAGCACCTCCGACGAAGTGCCGAGAAGAGAGGGGTCGACCCCAGGGAAACCTCAGCGGTAACCGAAGGAGGGACAGTACCTCCGACGAGGTGTCTGAGAAGAAGGGAGTAGGGTCCAGAACGAGAGGGTCCTCAGCAACGATAAACGGATCTAGGTGGGAAAATGGGAGGATCAAAATCTAAGGGTTCGTCTGAAAATTCAGGACAATTCCTGGGAGTTCCCCTTGACAGCTCTTTGGGGAGAATGTTTGAAAATTGGGATAGTAAAAGATATCGAGACAAAAACAAGAAAAAGATGGTTCAATATTGTCTCCTTTGGTCGAAACAACCTATTAAAGGTTCCTCGGTCTGGTGGCCGAAATTTGGATCTGATGAGGATTGGGTTAGACAAGCATTAAACATATATGTAAATTTGAGACCAAAGGTGAATCAAGAAGAGTCAGCGTATGCATTTTGTTGGGTTCCCTGGCCAGGATCCTTAACAAAATGTTTTAAATTGAGGGTAGCGGGAGAAAAGAAGTGGGAACCTCTGGACAACCTTCCCCCTCCTTATATTCCCCCGGTGCCTACTGCGCCCGAGGAAAGCTCATTACCGGAGGGGAAAGGTGATGAATCTGATTGCCCCGAAAGGGGCCGGGAAAAAAAGAATGAATTAAGGGAGTCGGACCCTAAACTTCCACCGGTAAACCGACCCTGGACAAGATCCCAGACTGGTCCAGGACCATCAAAGTTTTCAGTAAGTCTAAATCCCCTGAGGGAAGTTCCTATGGGAGGACCGGGAGGGGGAACGGGATATGTGAATGTTCCCCTAACTAGTACAGAGGTGCGGGGATTTAAGAAAGAAATGAAAAAGTTATTGGAAGATCCTATAGGACTGGCCGAACAGCTCGACCAATTCCTGGGACCAAACACATATACGTGGGAAGAGATGCAGGCAATAATGGGAACATTATTCTCACCCCAGGAGAGGCAGATGATTCGACGGGCTGCCCTCCTCATGTGGGAATATGAACAACCTGGGGACCCCAGACCCCATGAACAAAAATATCCCTTAAATGAACCCAGGTGGGACAAACGAACACCCGAGGGATTGGCAAGTATGAGACAATATAGAGAGTGGACAATTAAAGGGATACGGGAGGCTGTGCCAAAGGGTCACAATTTCACCAAGGCATTTGGGAACCACCAGGGGAAAGACGAGTCCCCTACTGATTTCTTGGAGAGGGTGAGAAAGAATGTCCAACAGTATGCGGGCGTGGACCCTAGTACACCAATGGGTGAACAGCTTATTCAAATTGAATTTGTTTCCAAATCATGGCAGGACATTAGAAAGAAACTAGAAAAGGAGGAGGACTGGAGCGAAAAACCCCTAAGCGACCTATTAAAAAAGGCGCAAAAAGTATATGTGCAGAGAGAAGAAGAAGATCAAAAGAGGGCGACAAAGGTTATGGTACAGACTATCCGACAGATGAATGCCGAATCCAGAGGGGAAAGAAAACAAAACCTTCCTCTAAACAATCCAAGATATCCAAGAGAGGGAAGACCCCGGAGGTTCGTTAAGTGCTATTACTGCAATGAGGAAGGACACTTTAAGAGGGAATGCCCCCGATACAAGAGGGAATTGTGTGCCCTCGAACTTATGGAAGAAGATTAGGGGGGGTCAGGGGTTCCAAATGTTGGGGACCAAGTATAAGAGGGAACCCCTGGTAAAACTAAAAATTGGTCCCAAGGGAGAAGAGGTGGTGTTTATGGTGGACACAGGAGCGGAACGAAGTAGTGTAATAACTGTGCCAATCGGGACTGAACCTTTTGGAGGAAAGATGACTGTGTACACCTCCCATTCTGTGAGTGTTTTATTAACACAAACTGCCCATCGATGGCTGACTGATTCTCGCATATTTAAGTATGAAACCATTTTAATGGTCGGAGAAGATCTACAGTTTGCAAAGATTAATAGCTGCAACCCAGCTCAGTTTTTATACGGCAGTGAAACAGAGAGAGAGGTGGAGCACGACTGTGTCGAGTTGACGGATCTTCAGACCAAGACCCGAGAAGACCTTTGCGATACTCCTCTGGGAGAAGGATATGAATTCTACATTGACGGCTCCGCCAGATGTGTTGACGGAATGAGAAGAAGTGGGTATGCTATAATAGAAGGAAATACTTGGAAAGTAGTAGAATCCACGAGACTACCCGGAAGCTGGTCAGCACAGTCCTGTGAACTATATGCCTTGCAGAGAGCCCTCAGAATACTGGCAGAGAAAACTGGAACGATTTACACTGATTCCAAATACGCATACGGGGTAGTGCATACCTTTGGTAAGATCTGGAAGGAGCGTGGTCTAATTATATCAAGAGGAAAGGAATTGGCACACGAACAGATGATTACTCTGACTTTAGAAGCCTTGACATTACCCCAGGAAATAGCAGTGGTCTACATACCAAGCCATCAGAGGGGAGATACCCCGACAGCAATTGGAAACAGACTGGCTGATGAAGAAGCCAAAAGGGCAGCCATGCAACAAGAAGTCCGTTTGCTGACCTTAATCCCAATAAGACAAGACATAAAGAAGGCTCCCATTTTCACTGCTAAGGAAGAAAAGGACATGGCTCAGCTGGGCGCAACCAGCTGCCTGATGGAACATGGAAGACACCAGATGGAAGAATGGTTCTAAATAAAGAAATAACTTGCAATATTTTAAAACACCTGCATCATCAGAGCCACTGGGACACCCAAGCCTTATGTGACACAGTGCTTCGAGAATATGTGTGTAAGGGAATCTACACCTTGGCCCAACAGGAGGTGCAGAACTGTCACCTATGCACAAAAATTAATAAGAAGACAATGAGGACAGGGACCATGGGAGGTCAACCATTAGCCATACGCCCTTTTCAAAGTATCCAGATCGACTTCACAGAATTACCTCAAGTCCAAAGATGGAAGTATCTGTTGGTGGTAATAGATCACTTTACCCGATGGGTGGAAGCCTTCCCAACAGTAAATGCTACAGCCTCTACAGTAGCTCGCCTCCTCCTAGAGCAGATAATCCCCAGATATGGTATAATGGATTCTATAGACTCAGACAGGGGTCCACATTTTTGTTCAAAAATCCAGCAATTGATTTGTAATGCATTACAGGTCTCTTGGAAATTGCATACCCCTTGGCATCCACAAAGCTCAGGGAGGGTTGAACGTATGAATGGAACCCTAAAAATGCAATTGACAAAATTAATGGTGGAAACTAAAATGCCTTGGATAAAGTGTCTGCCCCTGGCTTTATTGAGAATTCGTACTGCCCCACGAAAAGATGTAGGGTTGTCCCCTTATGAAATGATGTTTGGGCTTCCCTTCTGGAGTACAGTTGAGGGGTGTCTCACCTTGGGGGAAGGGGATATATTTGTTAGGAACTATTTACAGGCACTGTCACGCTCTCTTACAGATTTACGAAAGAGAGGACTATTGGCACAAACACCGCCTCTAGACTTTTTTTTTTACACAAAGTGGAACCAGGAGACTGGATTCTCATCAAGACCTGGAAAACTGAAAAACTCCAGCCCCAGTGGGAAGGTCCATACCAAGTTCTCTTAACTACAGAGGCTGCAGCACGAACAAGAGAGAAGGGGTGGACACACGCATCCAGATTTAAGGGACCTGTAGAGGCGCCTCAGGACCCTGATACTAACTCAGATTGGACTTGTGTTCCTGGAGAAAAACCTCTTACCTTGCGATTTCGCAGAAAGACTTGATTCACAATGTTATTGTTATGTTCTTTGATTTTTCTTAGTTTGCCTATGTCTTTATCAGGTGTGAAATGTAAGAAATGCAGAGACACAGTGGTCCTGTTTCAGGACCGCACTTGGGGAAGAAAGGAGGGTAATTTTATTTCCCATACCTCAGTTCCTGAGAAATGCTGGGCAGAAAATACCACCCAACATCCATATACCCCTTGTGTGGAAAAAGAAGGAAATAATATGGGTCATTATATACAGATTCCTAATACCACTCCTTTCCCTCTTAACGGTTGGAAGGGTGACTCAGGCCCACCATGCCCTGATGGACTCTGGTTTTGCATACACCAGCGTACTGTTCCAATAAGAAATTCCACTCTACACTCAAAAGTGCCTGCCCCTTTAAGACAGCCGGACTTAATTCGAGTCCATCCAAATAACCATGAAAGTTTCGGTCACGCAGTTGGGGGAGATAACCTTTTTGTTGATCTTGCAACTAGAATTGCAGGAACTTTTAATGTAACCAATTGTTGGGTCTGCGGGGGTCCACGGATGTCAGAACAATAGCCTTGGTGGGGGGAGTCCCTCAATTCATTAACCATGATTTCCCGAATTTGGACAACTAACCGAACGAGATCAAGAGAAACTTGGTCTCTCTCTAACGTCCCCTCTGGTTTTTATTGTCTCTCACGAACCGGCAAATACCCAGTAGGAAAAAGTCCCTGCAAGGCTGTATGGATTCGCATTTCGCCTGGTAATTTCACTTGGTTTCCTAAACCCCTGACTTGGTTCTTATCCACTGTTTTTAAAACTAATTGCCTACCCCTGTCTAATAGCAATATTCAGCTTTGGAATTGTACCAGTTCCACCATCACAGGACCATACCAATCAAACCCCACTCTTAAAAGAGTTTGGGAACGGGGATATGGAGTATCCCCAAATGGATTATTCTGGGTATGTGGTAATAAAGCTTATACTCGTCTCCCCTTACAGTGGAGTGGAACTTGTTTCCTAGGAATAATCCGCCCAGAATTTTTCCTCCTACCCCACGATCACGGTCATAAATTAGGAGTGAAGATTTTTGATACATTACACCGTCAGCCCCGCTCTAGCACGGTACATTTGGGACAATGGGGAGATGATTGGCCTCCAGAACGCATAATTCAATATTATGGTCCCGCTACATGGGCTCAAGATGGATCCTGGGGTTATCGTACTCCTCTTCTCCTTCTTTGGCTTGGCTTCGCGGACGAAGATTTATGGAGGGGGTAAAAAAGTCCACGTCAGCTGCAGGCTCGTTTGTGGCTGACCAGTCCGATGCGGGACAGGCAGACACGATTGCAGCGGTTGCAAGGGAAAATTGGTTGGTTGGGGTTGGGTGTTGGGTTTTTCCTCCTTTGCCTTTTGTCAGTGAGGTGGGCTCTGCGGTCTTCTTCAAAGGAGGCTGCTGCCCGCCAAACTGTGAGGCGCCAAGATGCACGGTTTGAGGCGTTATCAGCCCACTGGCGGTGGTCAATGTGGCAGGCACCAAGAGATTTCTTTAGGCAGTCCTTGTACCTTTTCTTTGGTGCACCTCTGTCACGGTGGCCAGTGGAGAGCTCGCCATATAATACGATCTTGGGAAGGCGATGGTCCTCCATTCTGGAGACGTGACCCATCCAGCGCAGCTGGATCTTCAGCAGCGTGGACTCGATGCTGTCGACCTCTGCCATCTCGAGTACCTCGACGTTAGGGGTGTGAGCGCTCCAATGGATGTTGAGGATGGAGCGGAGACAACGCTGGTGGAAGCGTTCTAGGAGCCGTAGGTGGTGCCGGTAGAGGACCCATGATTCGGAGCCGAACAGGAGTGTGGGTATGACAACGGCTCTGTATACGCTTATCTTTGTGAGGTTTTTCAGTTGGTTGTTTTTCCAGACTCTTTTGTGTAGTCTTCCAAAGGCGCTATTTGCCTTGGCGAGTCTGTTGTCTATCTCATTGTCGATCCTTGCATCTGATGAAATGGTGCAGCCGAGATAGGTAAACTGGTTGACCGTTTTGAGTTTTGTGTGCCCGATGGAGATGTGGAGGGGCTGGTAGTCATGGTGGGGAGCTGGCTGATGGAGGACCTCAGTTTTCTTCAGGCTGACTTCCAGGCCAAACATTTTGGCAGTTTCCGCAAAGCAGGACGTCAAGCGCTGAAGAGCTGGTACTCCTATTTATATGTTAAATCGCATTATTCGCTTGCAAGCAGTCCTTGAAATTGTTACAAATCAAACAGCTCTAGCCCTGCAATTACTTGCATCCCAAATGCGCTCTGCTATATATATCAGAACCGTCTGGCCCTAGACTATCTCCTAGCCACAGAAGGAGGTGTATGTGGAAAGCTTAATTTGACTAACTGCTGCTTACAGATTGATGATAATGGCCAAGCCATTCGAAAAATCGCTGATAATATTCGTACTTTGTCCCATGTACCGGTTCAAACCTGACATCCTTTTGCAAAATTAAATTAGATAGACAAATGGTTTGGAGGAACCTGGTGGCGTACCTTATTGTGGGTCATCGGAGGTATTTTATTCCTCCTACTTGTTTTGCCCTGTATTATTCCCTGTCTACGCAGCCTGGTGATTTCCATGGTCCAACAGGCTATGCAACCAGGGGGACTGGGAGACCCCGTTAGAATTTTACTTCAACACGAGATTAATTTATCATGAAACGTTTCTCTTCCCCGAGTTAAAATCCCCATTCATATATATATAATACACACATTTTAAAGAGAGAAAGGGGTGGATTGTTGTATATAGAGAATTTAGGTTAAAATGGCTTAAGTTAAAATGTGATGATTAATCATAAAAAGGGAAGCCAGAACGGACAGGGAGCTTACTAGCAGCCAAGGACAAAAGGTTCAGCTGGATATGTTTTTTTTACACATATCTTTTCATGGTCATAGTGAGAGACATGCAGGAGACAAAAGATTGATAAGAAGGGTGAGAAACAGAATTTAGTGTATGTAGAGTTCGCAGCGTACGTAACGAACGTGATAATTAAAAATGCAGTTATACTTAGAATGCTTTTGCAATACTAACCAATTAAAACAGTATTAATAAGAAGGGGAAGGGCAAACAATAAGGGTATAAAAATCAATGCACTGTATGTATCGGGGCTTAACTGGTGAGAAGCCAGTTGAGTCCACCTCTGCAGACTTGTAAATAAAGCTTGTCGTGTCATCAGTTTTAAAGAGACTCATGTGTGAGAAGTTTTATTTCTGACAGTACGTTGAGTTAAAAACACCGTAATACTTCCCTGAACAACACACCTCTCTCCGAAAACCAACAAGAACCTTCCTGAGTGGTAATCATTTACCTTTCGAGCACCAAAGCCTGGTGAACTTTATATATGTTCAATTATGTGCACAGTATATGAATGGACTGCAACAAGTGGACTTGGAGGAATGAGAAGTGAGATTGGACTGTGAACCAAAGAACTTTTCTGAACTTACACACACATTACACACATGTGCACTTAGAATTAGAAGGGGGGTAAGTTAAGTAAATTAAGTTAAAGTATTAAAATAGTGATAAGTTAAAGTGTAAATCGTGTTCATGTTTAAAGATAATTAATATCAGCTTTTGTTTTAGTCACCATTTGTCTTGGTGAATATCTATTGCTGCTGTGTTTTGGGATCCTCTGGTCTCGTAACACAGCAACTTCAGGTTATGATAATAGACCAAAAAAGGGACCCGGCATCTTTTGAAAATTATTAATTGACTCTTCAATAATGTTTTGTAAATATCAACAAAACATAATATAATTTAACTGTTGTGTTTGTGTCGTTGGAGAAGTGCCTTTCCTTTCAATCAGAATTAGAGTTTTGGGTGCCGCATTTGAGAAAAGATGTGCTGGTGTTGGAGAAGGCCAGAGATGATTTACTGGAATGATATCAGGAATGAAAGGGTTAGTGTATGAGGAACAATTGTCGACTCTTCGACTGTACTAGTTGGAGTACAGAAGGATAAGGGGGACCTCAGAAGGATTTCAAATGCTGGAAGGCCTGGACAATTAAAAACAACATTTGTTAAAGTATCCCTTTGTCTTGGTGATTTCCTATTGCTGCTAGGATTTGGGGTCCTCTGGGCCTGTAACAGTCCCAAGATGAGGTCTTCTACTCCAGGACACCCAAAATGTCTTATTTCTTCAATAAATGCAGTTTTCTCCATACTGTCTTTGATAAAGTCTGCACCCGTATCTCCAATTCTCTTTCTGCCCTTACCCCACTTCCTCTCCAGCCGAACAAGGACAGAATCCCTCAGGTTTCTCACTTACCACCCATCAGCTGCCACATCTGACACGTTAACCTTGAACACTTCCAACTTCAGCACCATCCTCTAACCTGCTCCACTCAGATCCTCTTTTCACAGGGGCACATCTTTCTGTGACTCCCTCGACGGCACTTTCCTCTCCACCCACCACCACCTGATGCACTTCCCATTGAAACCGCAGAAATTGCCAAACTTGTCCCTTCCTATCCTCTCACCTCCATCCAAGGCCACAATCAGACCTTCCAGTTGAGGCAGTGTTTCACATGCACCCCATCCAACTTAATCTCCTACATTTGGTTGACTCAGTTGACCTCGATATCAGCAAGTCCAAATAGAGACTGGGTGGCCATTTTGCTGAACACATGCGCTCTGTGGATCTAAACTTGAGCCTCCTGTGGCCTACCATATCAATTCTCGAACCCTTCCAACAACATTTCTGTTGGCCCCATCCTTCACCAAGGTGAGGGTAAACAATCTTAAAGAAAACACATTATATTCCTCCTGGGCAGCCTTAAACTCTATAGCATGAACACGAATGTTTCTAATTTAAGCAGCCACTCACCTCTGTCTGATTTCACTGTCTCCATCTCTTGATCTACTGCCCATTTGAATATAATTACTCCTTTAAGGTAGAAGAGTCGACATGGTGTTTTTCCTATATAGCTTGCCATTGAACAACTGGCAAAATTAAGCGGCAGTTGTTGCAGAATGAATGGTGTTATTGTTCAAAATCTGCCTGTGATCGAAAGTATTCTTGGACTGAATAGACATCTGGGCCAAATGGCTATTTAAGGATAATCTGTACATGATTGTACATCCTAAAGTACAATGAATACTTCTTCCACTAAAGATTGTTAAAGAGCAAGAATAGACAATACAATCACGTAAAATTCCCATCCATATAGCACACGTATTAATACACAAAACAATCACACTTCCTTATTGGTCAGGAAGTGCCTACACTTCCAAAGGAGACTGAGGAGGTCAAGGCCAACGGCTCTCATCCTGAAATTTCACAGGAGCGCAGTTGATTCTCCTGTCTGGCTGCATCATTGGATGGTCTAGTAGCTGTAAAACATCAGACAGGAATGATGCAAAGAGTTGTGAGGATCACTGGGGTCTCCTTTTCTTCTGACGATGACATTACTGGGAGTGTTGTTCAAATAGGGCTCAAGGAATTGTACAAAGACCATTTCCATGCAGTGCTCAGCATCTTTAACCACGTCCATCATCAAAATCAGGACTGCCAGGCTGGGGAATAGTTTCTTCCCACAGGGTGTGAGATGGATGAAAAGTATCTTGTAAGTGGGATAATCATCCAAAATATTTATATATGTAGCAGCTACTTTGATAGAGCTACTAAAGGAACACACATACACCAGGTTAGTCAACAAAAGACTGCTTTATACAAACTATACAGGCTTATTTTATTTACAGCTTGTCCCGGGCTCCATGGGTCAAGGTGGAACATTATTATGAGTTTGCTGCCGATCCACGGGACCACAGGTTTAAATTAAGCCCTGTGAATGTTCCGCACCTTCCGGCAAGAGAATCCACAGATCAGCGTTCCATTCTTTGGCACGCAGCACCACGCGAGGGTTGTCAATTAAATGGATGAGTACCCAGCTCTTTGCCTTATGATTTCACGCACCCGCCAAAGAACCTTGCCCACTCAGCCCACTAGACAGCTGCAACACCAACCCCCCCCACCGCCACCCAGAACCCGTCGCCAGAAACTGAAACACCAGCTGCATGCACCTGAGGTGGACCCCCTCGCCGTCTGGGCTTGGGGCACTGAAGAGGTGAAGCGGGATCCACATGGGCAGGCTTGAGTCTGTCCACATTAAACAGCTGTGAATGCCCACCAATGTCCAAAGTATAAAGAACCCCATCTATCTTCACCACGTGGAAAGGACCCTCATACAGTCATTGTAACGGAACTCCTGGGATAAAAACAAAATCAATATCCAGGAGTGGTGGGGGAACATTCTGCTTAGAGGATCCAAGCCAGTGGTTAGGAAAAGGTTTGCTGATCGCGACACCATGTCGAAGCTGCTGAAGGATGTTCAGATCAGAGTTGGTTGTGAAATGAAAGTCCCATGAAACTGTAAGGACCGTACCATAAACCATCTCTTCGGACAATGCAGACCTATCTTCCTTTGAAGCCGTGCACACTCCCAATAGAACCCAGGGCAACTCATCAACCTAATTGAGACCAGTGAGTTGGGCCTTAAGTGCGGACTTCAGTTGCCGGTGGAAACATCCACAAAGCCGTTGGACCGTGGGTGAATTGTGTTCCGCGGTCTGAAGAAATGTGGGTCGGGAAACCAAATCTAGCCATCCAATTGAAGATGAATGCTCTGGCCTTTGTCTCAGTGTCACTGGATGGCAAAGGGACGGCCACTGGCCAGCGTGTGAAACATTCTACGACTGTTAGAATGTATCTCATGTTTTGAGATACTGGCAATGGTCCAAGCAGGTCCACATGCATGTGTTCCAACTGCCTGCGTACCGATGGGAAAGGTTGAAGAGGTGCCTTAATGTGGCACTGAATTTTGGCAGTCTGGCAGGAGGTACATGTTCAAACCCATTGAGCGACACATTTTTTCAGTCCATGTCATACATATTTATTTGACATGAGCTTGACAGATGTTCTGATGCATGGATGAGACAAGCTGTGTATCTGGTCAAAAAGACGTTGCCTCCAAGATGGTGGAATCACTGGTCGAGTGTAGCCCAAAAACATGTCACGAAGTAAGGTTGGCCACCCAGTTGTGCTGCCCCCTGCTGTATGTCCAGGTTAGTAATGGCCGTACTGTATGCCTGAACATCGGGGTCCATTGTCTAGACACTGGCTAATTCCGGAATATCAATGTCACCCTGAATATGATATACAGTCAATCTGGACAGAATATTCGTGATCCCATTGTTTTTACCAGAAATATAGAGCACGTCCGTGGTAAATTCTGAAATATATGATAGTGACCCTGCTGTTTTGCCGACCATGGATCCATTATTTTGCTGAAGGCAAAAACGAGTGTCTGGTGGTCTGTGAACAGAGTGAAATGCCGACCCTCCAAAACTAATCAGAAGTGCCATGTGGCTTGATATAATGCACGATATTTCATCTCCAATGGCCAAAGATGTCAGGAAAAGAACATGAGGAGTTGGCAATGGCCATCGACGTACTACTCAAGAACCACACCCAGGGCCGTACTCGAGGCATCAGGACTAAATGTCAATGAAGTGTTGGAGTTAGGATGGGGGAAGCATTGCTGCATTGACTAAAGCATCTTTGGCATTGCAAACTCAACCTCTGCCTCTGTTGTCCAGGGATCATCCCTGTGCTTTGTAGTGAGGATTGGAAACCATGGTCGAAGAATGTCAGCAGCTGCTGGAATGAATCGGTGAAGAAGTTTATCATGCCCAAGAATTTCTGCAGGCCCTGAACCGTGGTAGGTGTTGGAAAAGCACAGACTGCCTCTACCTTGATGGTTAAGGGAAATACACCATTGACCATGATCTTGTGTCCCAGGAAGCTGATGGTGGACTTGCCAAATTGTTATTTGCTATGGTTGATGGAATTCCTGCAGCCATTGGAACAGACAGCCTAAATGCAGTTGGTTATATCCTGTTCAGTTTGACTGGCTTTGAGGACATCATCCAAGTAGATGGAAGTGAACTCTGCCCAAAGCATCTATAAGATGCTAGAAAGTTTGAGTGGCATTCTTCAGCCCAAATGGTATCTTTAAGAAATTCAAAAAGCCCGAAAGGGGTAACAATGTCATCCTTATAGACCAGGATCTGACTGTATCCCTTGACAAGATCAACTTTGGAGAAAACATGGAAAATGTGCAGATGGGCAGAGAAATGTTGCATATGAGGGAGAGGGTATCTGTTGGGTGTAGTTAATGAGCCTACAGTAATTGCCGCAGGGTCTCAATCCATCTGTTTTTTTGGGTACCGTGTGGAACGGTGATGCCCAAGGACTGTTGAAGCACTGAATGATGCCTAATATCTCCCTTGCAGTAAACTCTGCCCTTGCCTGCCGCAGTGAATCAGTTGGAAGATGATGAGCCCTGGCGTAAATCGGCAGGTCTGATGTGTCTATGTAATGGGACACACCTTGGTCTGTTTTGGAGGTGTTGAAATTAGGAGATAATGGTTGGAAATTCATTGAGCAGGACAGCATACGCATCTTTGTGCGGGGTATGCATCCCGAGGTAGGAAATTCTCCCTTTGCTGCATACCAGTGGGTATGTTTTCAAAGTGGTGGAATGACCAATTTCCTCCACTTCACGTCTACTGGCAAATCATGGGACCTTCAAAAATTTGCACCCAAAATGACCTGTGCAACGGAAGACAATACACAATTCCGACGGAATGTCACACCTCCTTTCCCAATCGTGACCCGTCCTTTGCTAAAGCAGGGAATTGTAGCCCCATTTGCTGTTTGAAGAGCCAGGTGTTGTTATATATGTGTTTTTTTCAAAATAGGTTGGCAGGATATTTGTACTTACCTGTGTCGTCTTGAAGATACAATAGGCCAGTCGGTACTTGTGCCAGCTGTCGAGGCCCCAACTGGCAGCCGTTCTTTTCATTTCCTGCCTTTTTTCTCTAATAGATAAATGGCGGGACACATTTATGGGCTTTTTTCCCCATTGGCGATGGTAAAAACACCATTTTCACTGCCTGTCAGTGCATTCATCCTTCTTTAACTGAACTCCAGATATAGGAGGCTTGTAGGACACAGGAGATGGATCTACTGATCAAAGCGGCTGTTTGTGAGCAGACACTTGCGTTGGAGTATGATCGAGCCTGTCAGCCTCCCACGCTACATCATGGGGATGGCAGAAATCCATGTTAATGATTGGTATTGCGACACGACTCGGGAGTTTGGACAGGAATAGAATCTCAAAATGTAAACAATGAGAATGGCCATCTGCTAATATGAGCATCTCATTCATTAGATCAGATGGATCCCTGTCACTCAGGCCCTCCATATTTAAAAGCTCATGTCTAGTCAATTCCAGGAGAAATAGGCAGAACCTGGTTTAACTGCAGCCGTGGTGGCAGCAGCTGCAGTCGTTGTGTCCATGATCACTGGAGATTCAAGCTTCGGCTGAATCTTGCATTCGGGGCTCACCATTTCTGGCGGCAACTTCGGTACAGCTACTAAAGTCATATACATACCCATGTTAGTCAACACAAGACTGTTTTATTCAAACTTTACAGACTTCTTTTATATACCACATTACTTGTCAGGGAAGATATTACAGCGGTGCTCAGGCAAGAGACGGGAGGTCTCATCGAGGGAGGCAGTGTGGGTAAAACTAAAAAATAAGAAGGGTGAGGTTACTATTATAGGGGTACATTATAGTCTGGGAAATGGGAAGGGAGAATTAGAAGAGCAAATGTGCAAGGAATTAGCTGAGATCTGCAGTAGGAATAGGGTGGTGTTGTTTGGGGATTTCAATTTTCCTAACATCGATTGGGAAACACAGTCAGTGAGAGGGCAGGATGGCTTAGAGTTTATACAATGTGTTCAGGACTGGTTTTTGCAGCAGTATGTGGAGATGCCCACTACAGGGGGGGCAATGTTCGATCTGTGGTTAGGGAATGAAATGGGATGGTTAACTGGGTAAGCAAATATGCAGATGATATGAAAATAGGGGGAGTGGTGGATGGTGAGGAAGGTTTTCTTAGATTACAGGATTTGGTTTGTTTGGAAAAGTGGACTGAAAGATGGCAGAAGGAATTTAATGTCGACAAGTGTGAGGTGCTGCATTCCAGAAAAAATAACCAAACTAAGACATATGCAGTTAAGGGGAGGGCATCGAGGAATGCAGAGGAACAGAGGGATCTTGGAGTTACGGTACAGAGTTCCTTGAAGGTGGATTGCCAGGTAGACAGGGTGGTTATGGCATATATCATAGCATAAAGTACAGCTGGAAAATGATGCTGCGACTGTTGAAGGCATTGGTGAGGCCAGGTTTGGAGTATTGTGTTCAGTTCTGGACTCATTTGTCAAAGGAAGGATATAGATAGATGGAGAGAGTGCAGAGAAGATTTACAAAAATGTTTCTTGGCTTACAACAGCTAGAATCCAGAGAAAGATAAAGGAGGGCTCATCGAGGGAGGCAGTGTGGGTAAAATGAAAAAATAAGAAGGATGAGGGTATATTATAGGCTGCCAAATGAGACATGGTGAGACATTATTAAGAGTTTGCTATCGATCCATGGAACCAGCAGGTTTAAATTAAGCCCTGTGAATGTCCTGTACCTACCCGTAGAAGACACCACAGATCAACGTGCTGTTCCTCGGCATGCAGCACCGTGCACGTGTGGTCCATTAAATGGGTGAGTGCCCAGTGGTCTGTTTTATGGTACTGCGCGACGTCGGAGAACTGCGTCACCGACGGTTCACAACGTGGGCTGTGTGCCCGCTTGGCCCTCTACATATATTTATTTAGTTTATTCATTTGGTCATTACGTGCTGCATATTGTGTGCTTTTGTGCAGGCACCATGGTAGTTTTGTCGGGTTGTAGATGTACGACCCAGTGCATCACTCCATGGATTCACAGAATATAACAGCACCGATACAGGCCCTTCAGCTTTTCTAGTCTGTGCCAAACTCTTATTCTGCCTTGTCCCACTGACCAGCAACCAGTCCATCACCCTCCATCTCCCTCGTATCCCTGAACTTGTCCAAACTCTTCATTGCTAACATTGAGCTCACATTTCCTCATGCAGCTGGCAGCTTGTTCCACTTTCCCACCACCTTGTGTGGAGAAGCTCCCCCTCATGTTTCCACTAAACTTTTCCCCTTTCATCCTTCGCCCATGTATTAAGGACTTTTCCAAGAGCCAGAGTCTCAAGAAAACAACCTCTATCCTCAAGGACCCTCACCACCCAGACCAGGCGTACTTCACACTGTGATCACCAGGGAAACAGGTCCAGGAGCATGAAGACGAACACCCAATGGTACAAACACAGCTTCTCCCCCTCTGCCATCAGATTTTTGAATGGACAAGGAACCACAGTCACTCCCTCACTTACTCTTCATTTTGCACAAATGGATTTCTTTTTTTAAAATGTAATTTAGATCAATATTTGCACCTGTATTGTTGCCACAATATGACAAATTTTCTGACATGTTCATCACAATAAATTTTTAATTCTGAACACTGCGCGTACATCAGAAAACAATCATAGCTCAAAAAACATTTCAAAAGATGAATTAACTATTTCCATGCACCCTCCCCTTTTATGTCTATTTTTCTAAATCCACTCCATGATCGAGACTTCTCCACTTAAACCCAACCCACATTTCTTCTCCCATTCAAAGTACTCAGTAATACACCAAGAAAGTAAAATAAAATCTCAATGCTGGAAATACTCAGCAGGTCATCTACTGGAAAAATAATCGGAGTTAAAACCTTCAGGTCGATAACCTTTCACTGGGATTCAGAAAGATGATCAAACAAACCTGATTCTCTTTGCTGAGAAAAAGAAGAGGGGAAATAACAAACTGAATACGTGGGATGAAAAGCCCAAGCTGCAGAAATGGTAGTGGTGCTGGATGAGTGGAGTCGACTCATTGATCACCACATCTGTCTGGATGGAGGGGTAAAGGATAAACAAGACAAACATGATGCCGTCACTGTGAGGAACAATACCACAGCTGCAGAGAATCTGAAATGAAGGAATGGTGAAAATACTTGTTTTTGGATCAATGTGACAAAATTTGACCTGACAAAAGAAAACAAAATTGTTTTGCCCTGCCAGTACTCTCTAGATCAGGGGTGTCAAACTCAAATTCACAGAAGGCCAAAATTAAAAACTTGGACTAAGTCGAGGGCCGAACTAAATATTTATTGAAAATTTTCAACAACATCTGTATGTTTTCTCTTCTTTCAACATATGTAATGCTGTGTCCATTTTGGCCTGCATCAGGACTCAGCATTTCCTGCTCACTCCTCAGGCTCGAGGCCTCTATTCACCCTCGACCCATCATCTCTCTACCTGACCAGTCCTTTACCAAACCTCTACTCACCCCTCACTCCACTCGCTCTGCCTCTACCTACCCCATCCTATACATGCCCCTCTACTGCCTCTCCCCTCAACCTGTTCCTCCCTCTACCCGTCTCTCACCCTCTAATCACCCCTCCACTACTCGCCCTGCCCCTTCCCTTTTACCTCTTCCCTATCCACCCCTCCTTCTACTCATCCCTCCCTCTAACTGCCCCTCGCACCACCATAACTTCCCCTGCCCATTACTCCTCACCTACACCCTCTGCCTACCCCTGCTTACCCACCCACTCAGGCCCAGTGCGCTGCCGATCAGCTTTTGCCGACAGCCACCATCTCTCTCTTCATGTGCAGGGCCAAACCAGCTGTCCCTGGGGTCCGCGCGGGTGCAAGCGCTGAAGGCCGTGGCGACTGGGAGAAGTGCGCTTGTGCTGTGGAAGTGTTGTCCGGTGCCAGTCGCGCGGGGCTCGCGCTTCCCAGGGGCCATACGCAGCCTGCCATGCCCGTCGCGCCGACAGGAAATCACAGGCGCTCGCCAATCCGCCGCACCGCTCGACAGGTGGGAGAAGTGACTGGTTGTGCGGGGAGCGTTCCAACCGGCTTGCCGGCTGATGACATCGACAGACTTCTCGTGTTACAATTTCTCGTGTTACAATGGGGAAGGATGTGCAATGAAGGGGGAGGATGGTGGGGGTGACATTACCAAAAAACAGCATCGGTGGGCCACCTCTAATACATTTTTGAAATGATCTTGCGGACCAAATATAATTATATCGCGGGCCACATTTGGCCCGCTTGCCAGAGTTTGACATGTGTGCTCTAGATCAAGGGCACAATAAAATAGTCCAGAAGCCAACATTATGAAATTGAACAGAGAAGTTATACCAATCGGCAGCAAGAGATAAAACACAGTTACATGATTCCATGAAAGTGGTGTCACAGGACGACAGGGTTCTAAAGACAGCTTTTGTCATCTTGGCCTTCATTAATTAACATATTGAAAATAGGAATTGGGAAGTTATGGTGAGGTTGGATAAGATGATGGTCAGGCCAAATTTGGAGTATTGTGTGGAGTTCTGGTCACCTAGCTACAGGGAGAGTATTAGTAAGATTGAAAGAGTGCAGAGAACATTTACTAGGATGCTGCCAGGTCTTCAGGAGTTGAGCTACAGGGAAAGGTTGAACAGGTTGGGACTTTATTCCTTGGAGTGTTGAAAAATGAGTAAGAGATTGCTTAAAGTGGAATATGAATGGGAATAAAGGCTGAGAAAGACTGCAGTGGACCCAATTGTGAAGGAAATATTTTGCCTGAGAAAAATTGTCACTGGCCCATTTCCTCTGGAGTTATGAAACCACGCACAGAACAAGTCAATGAGGTACACTTAAAACAGTGGTTTTCAAACTTTCTTTCCACTCACCTCCCACTTTAAGTAATCCCTTACTAACAGAGCACTTCTGGCATAAGGATTAAGTAGAATATGATCCGGGGGGTGGGGGTGGGGTGGAGGAGGAGTTTGAAAATCACTGCTCTAGATGAAAAGGTTTCTGCATCTCAGTTTGAAACAGACATCCTTTTATTCTGAGGTTGTTCCCACTGATCCTAAACTCTCCCACGACTGGCAACATCCTCTCTATCCAGCCCTTTCACTATTCATCAGATTTCAATGAGGTCCTGTCTCATTGTTCTAAACTCGGGCGAGTCCAGGCCCAGAACCATCAAATGCTCCTCAAACATTATTCCTCTCATCACCAGGATCATTCTTGTAAACCACCTGTGGGCCATCACATCCTCTCTTAGAAATGGGGCCTAAAATTGCTCACAACACTTATTAGATCAGGACAACCAGAAGGTGGTCACGGGAGGGGAAGCCAGCTGCAGGACTGCCTCGAGTCCCTGGATTGGATCGTGTTCAAGAACTCACCTGCGAAACTGAATCACTGTACCAGGACCATAGCGAACTTTATCAAATCAGCTGTGGACAAGGGTGTCCCCACCAAATTGTTCAGGGAGTTTTCTCAACCAGAAATCCTGGATGAACAACAATATCCAGAAATTGCTGAGAGCCAAATCACAGTTTGGAGATACAGATACACAAGGAGCCAATACGAACCATGGAAAGCCATCTCACAGATGGTGGAGATTCAGCATGAGAATGGAAACAACAAAGGATACCCATCAGCTGTGACAGGGGCCTAAATGACATAAAGTGCTGAATAAACAAATCTGGTGCAGTGGGAGGCGGCAAAGCCTCACTCCACATGAACTCAATGCCTTCTACACCTGATATGACCACTAGTACAGGGAAGAACCATCGCAAATGCCCCCTCCCCCCCTACATCTCTTGATGATCTGCTGCTATCAGTAACCGAAGATGACAACATGGGCTGCCTTCAGGAGAGTGAATCAAAGGAAAGGATCAAGCCTGGATGGAGAACCCAGCAGAGGACTGATAACCTGTGTTGACCAACTGGCCATGGATATCTTCAACATCTCACTCCGACAGGGAGTGGCACCCACCTGTTTCAAATAGGCATCAAACATACCAGTTCCAAAGAGTGGGGTAATCTGCCTAAATGATGATTGACGAGTGACACTCACATCCAGTGATAGGGTGGATTGAGGGGCTGGTGTTGAAGTACATCATCTCCTGTCCAAAGGGCGACATGGATCAATTCCAATTTGGTTAATGCAGTACCAGACCTATGGCAGATGCCATCTTCACTGGCTCTGCCAAAACCCTGAAACACCCAGATGACAAAGGTGAATCCATCAGAATGCTCTTTATTGACTAGAGTCTGGCATTCCATACCATCCTCCCATCAAAGCTGATGAGGAAACTCCAAAGTCCTGGGTCGCCACAACATACTGTGCAATTGGATCCAGAATTTCTTCACCTCCAGTCCCCAATTAGTGTGGATTTGCAAGAACCACTCTTCCAAAATCTCCATTCGCTCCCAAACACCAGAGGGTTGCATATTTCACCCCTGCTCGCATCGCTTTACATCTGCAGCTGCATGGCTTGGTATGACGACACCATCTACAAATTCACTGACGATAGCACAGTCATGAGCTGCATGAGGAGGGCAACGAGTCAGCATTCAGGAGGGAGATTGAAAGCAGGGTTCAATCATGGACCAACAACAACCTCGCACTCAATGCCACCAAAACCAAGGAGATGATTGTCGACTGTAGGAAGAAAAAAAGATTGACACTGCCTGAATTGGAATGGTTTTGGTTTTGATACACACACACACACACACACTCACACACACACACACACACACACACTCACACACACACACACACACACACACACACACACACACACATATTTGTGCAGAGTGGAGTTAGAGTGAAGTAAAAAGTGTTGTTATTAATCTTTACCAATCAAAATTATTGTTTGAAGATGCCATTGTCTTGGTGAATTATCATGGACCGATTTGTGCGAATATTAATCTTTAAAGTTACAATAGTTTATATATATTATCAAGTTATTTTGTGGGTTGGATTCAGGGTCACACACACAATCCTTTGAGATGCCAGAAGGAAAGCCATGTACGGAGATGAAACATCTGCTCATTTTGCATCTGAAACCGAAAGAGGAAAACCTTCATGACGGTCCTTGAGATACTGGAGTGTTTGCTTTATTAAAAACGGAAGAATTTGTGTCATCAGGAAAGACTGCTGATCAAATCGAGAGACCATGTGTTGATTATCTGTGTTCTTAAAATTGAAACTAAGTCAATAGAGTGCTGAGAGATGGCAGCTGTTCGAATAAGCAAGTTCTTGATTCAAGGCTGGAGTTCATCGGCTCACGATTCATACTTTTGAAGAGGCTGAATGGACTTCAAAGGCAGAAATAACGGCACGTGTCATGGGATGAGCCATTCTGGAGAAACATTACAAATGAGAGGCAGAAGATGTTGTCCATGCTGTGGGGAAGAGAGGATTGAAGATACAGTCATCAGAGAAGGTACAGTTACATCGTCTTCTCCTTTCACCAGGAGTAACAAGTGGATTTTGAAGGAGGAAGACCATTTCTAACCGTCTCTTTGAGATCAAGAGAGCAGCCTCGTTGAGACCATGGAAATGGCCACTTTTGATGAATAAAGCCAAAGTTATCTTGCATTTGCAACATAACCAATTTTAAATGGAGACTTAGTTCAGCCCTTGACTGAGTTGATGAAATCTTGGTGGCAGAAAATAGCCACTCCACTGTCTCTTTGAAAAGAGAACAGATTCATCATGTGGAACAGATTCTGAAACCTCCCTGCAAGAGAGGAAAATAATCTCTCGCAGAGTAAGTTTCAGAGCAATGATTTTTCATCCAAGAAATTCAGACGAGTTTGAAAGAGGACCGATGACGAGGTTCTGAAATCCTTCAGTTGCTTTTCCACAATTTAAAGAAATTGACATGGTGTCAAACGACTCAAATCCAGATACAACCCTTCACAAATTGAGCTCTTCCAGCTCCATTGGGTTCAACCAGCGAAAGATGAGGGGGTAAAGCCACAGGGTTAGAGAGAGTCAGCAGGTCAAACAGACATAGAGCAAAGAGAAAGAGACATCAAACATGTTGTGGGTTTGTCCCTTCATCGAGGAAAGATGAGGAAGAGAAGGTCAGAAATGGGACCATTAAATTGTGGGGGTGGAGGGCAGGAGAAACCCAACACACACAGAGAGGGGACTTGGGTACCTGGGGAAAACAAGCGGTTCCCTTCTCCCCCTGCCCTACACCACCCCCCCTCCTCCCCTGCCCTCCTCCCCTGCCCTCCTCCCCCCGCCCTCCACCCCCTGCCCTACGCCGCCCCCCCTCCTCCCCCTCCCCTCCTCCCCCTCCCCTCCTCCCCCTCCCCTCCTCCCCCTCCCCTCCTCCCCTGCCCTCCTCCCCCTGCCCTCCTCCCCCTGCCCTCCTCCCCCTGCCCTCCTCCCCCTGCCCTTCCCCTGCCCTCCTCCCCCCGCCCTCCACCCCCTGCCCTACGCCGCCCCCCCTCCTCCCCCTCCCCTCCTCCCCCTCCCCTCCTCCCCCTCCCCTCCTCCCCCTCCCCTCCTCCCCTGCCCTCCTCCCCCTGCCCTCCTCCCCCTGCCCTTCCCCTGCCCTTCCCCTGCCCTCCTCCCCCCGCCCTCCACCCCCTGCCCTACGCCGCCCCCCCTCCTCCCCTGCCCTTCTCCCCCCTGCCCCTCTGCCCCCTCCCCTTCCCTCCCCTCCCCTCCTTGCCCAGCCTCCCCCTCGCCCTCCAACTCCCCCTTCACCCTCCCCCTTACCCCTGCCTGGCCCCGCCCCCTCCCCTCCTTGACTTGCCCCGCCCCCTCCGGGCTCCCGCCCCTCCCACACCCCTCCCTCTCCCCCATCCCCCTCCCCTCCCCGCCCCCTGCACCGACACCTCGGCTCCACCCAAACACCCCGCCGGTACCGGCCACTCCCGGGTGGGTCCCGGCGGGCTGCGGGTCGCCCGCTTTCCCTGGACCGCTGCCGCCAACTTCTTCCCTTTCGGCCCGCAGCGATGGACCCTGAGCAGACGACGCCGCCGCCAATGTCCCGCCTCCTCACAGCAAGAGCCAATCAGCTCGCGAAACAGCCCATCAATCCAACCAGACTTCAGCGTCCAATCCAATAGCGGCCTCACCGGATCAACCCATTGGCTCGCGCAACTGAAGCAACCAATCAGCGAGCGAGCGAACACACAGGTGAACCCAATCAGCATCGCAAGACAGAAAACAAAGGCAGTGGAAGGAGCAGGAGACCTATCGGCCCTTCCACTTACAACTACCCCAACAACTCAATCAAATCCTTGAGAAAAACAGGATCACTTTGTTTTGGCTCCAGGATTCCTCTGATCTCAAGAAATACATTGTACCCCAACTGCAAGGGAGACTATTTATTATCAAACTTTCCTTTATATTTATTACCGCTTCCAATTAAATGGAGGACACAAGTGGTTGTGTCAGCCAGCTGGACCGCCTCGGGGAACCTCATGGAGCAGGCAATCATGGTGAGAAGGTAACTAGTCCCGCGGGAGGCCGGTAGTGACCCTACAATCTCATTGTAGATGTGGCTGAACCTATGTGGTGCTGGCTCGAATGTCTGGCATGGTGCTTTCACGTATGTCTGCATTTTGGTCATCTGGCAGAGTGTGCAGGCCTTGGCCCACTGACAACCTGTTTCTGGAGGCTCAGCAAGACCAACCTATTGACCACCATTTTGACAGTACTGATGGCCGGGTGCGTTAGGTTGTGCACTTCATCATAAAACTGCCATCTCCATGCTGTCGGCACGATGAGGTGGGATTTGCCATTGGAATGTCACAGAGGAGCGTCTACTTACCAGGGTCGATGTTAACATCCTCCAGCCTGAGCCTGGACACTGCTGTCTTGCTTGCAAGGATCTCAGGGTCGTCCTGCTGTCCCCTGCCGAGGGCTTAGTAGTCTATTCACTGGGACAGGACCTGGATAGACTTGATTGCGGGGATGGGGCAGTGCGTCACCCACGATGTGTTGAATGTCTGTAGTGAACTCAGATTCATATGAGAGGAGTCGCTGCTGCTTGGCCGACCACAGGTCCAACACTTTATGGAAGGCAAAAGTTAATGGCTTCTGGTCCATGAAGACACTGAATTGTCTACCTTCCAAAAATACCTTAAGTGCCTGACTGCCAGGTACAGCACCAATTGCTCTCAGTCAAAGACGCTGTATTTGAGTTCAGGTGGCCAGAGGTGTCTGCTAAAGAAGGACAGGGGCTGCCATTCCCCTTTGATGAATTGCTCCAGTGCGCCCCCTACTGCTGTGCTGGAAGCATCTACTGTGAGAGTGGTGGGTGTCTCTGGCCTGGCGTGTACCACAAGGGTTGTGTTGGCCAGTGCGTCCTTGGCCTTCTGGAACGCCTCCAAATCCTCATTGTCCCAGGTAATGTCTTTACCTTTCTCCGCATGATGTGGGCCACGCGGGGCGTGGCAAGATGGTGTAAGGATCAGACGTGTCTTCCAGTCCTCTCCTGTCTCTATCTTAATATTTTGTCTAGAAATGCCCGTTAAAATTCTTTAAAAGTTTAGATAACTTCAGTGATGTTAATTTAACTTATGATGGTACAATTGGTGGAAAAGAGCAAAAAAAAACGACAACAGATTATCAAAAAACTACATTTTCCAAAAGTTCAAGTTTTGGAGCCTACCTACAGGAAAGACATCGAGACTCAGCCTGAAATGGATCCCAGGAGAAAGGTACAGCTTTCGGATGTAGAGTTCAATATTACATCGGTAGAGCCCCCTAAAGAGGGCGCCAAACAGCCTTTAGAACAAAGAGTTACTCAGGTTCACACATGTGCAGTAGCATCTGACGGCAATGTTATGAATGAACCACTTGTAGTAACATCAGTTGAAGTACCGGCTGGGGAAAGGCATTTGTCAACTGTAGCGGTGGCACTGCAAGCTGCACCTTTTGAGATAAAAGAACCTATACAACTTGATGTACTGGGAGAAATTAATACATTATGGACTGGGGAAAACCCCGGCCAGCGTCCTCCAGTCATTGCTGGAGAGGCTGTGGCTGGGGTTTCCACACGCAGCTATACTACAAGGAAGGCAACCAGAATGAAGGAAGCAACGGAAGACCCTTTGGTTATGCCGAAGAAGCAGGAATCTTTTGAGCCAGAATCTCTTCCAATTGAAAAGATTCTTGTGAATCTTGAATCTAAATTATCTTATACAATGCAGGGATTATCCAAGATTATGACTGAACTTGGTACTATGTTTAATACTCAGTGGTGAAAATACATTCTCAACAGATGGCTGAGTTTGGAGCTTTTAAGCTTGAAGTGAGAGATAAATTTAATTCGTGTGAAGAAGATATAGACGAAATACGAGATCATGTTTCAGATGTGACCAAAATGGTCAAAGACTTACAAACTCAAAATAAAGATTTGGTGAAAAAGATTGATTATTTGGAAAACCAATCCAGACGGAACAATATAAAGATTATTGGTTTGCCGGAAGGAATGGAGGGACCAGACCCAAGAAAATTTTTTACTGAATGGATTCCGCAGGTGCTGGGTAAAGAACATTTCCCGGAAGGTATAATACTGGAACGTGCTCACAGAGCCTTGCGTAGAAGACCTATTTCAGGTCAAAGTCAAGACCTGTTTTGGTTCGTTGCTTGAATTATTACGACAGAGAAATAATTTTACGAGTGGCTATTAGAAATGCACAACAGAGAAAATCACCCTTGATGATTCAAAATAATCGAGTTTTCTTCTATGCGGATTTGAGTCAAGAAGTTATGTTCCAATGACGGGAATTCAATTCTGCTAAAGAGTTGTTGTGGAAGAAAGGTTATAAGGCAACCTTTAGATATCCAGCTGTTTTGAAGGTTTTTCAAGATGGTTGCCAACCAAAGTTCTTTGATTCTCCAAAGGAAGCTATAGCATTTGCTCAAGAGCTGCCAATTACTCGGTTTCAACAGAGACGTAGTCCGCCGCGATCTCTAAGGAGACAAGAGATGGAAGAAAAGAGCCGTGCTCCAAGAAGGAATGGTTGTAATGGTGACTCGGCAGTTGGAGCTGATTAAAAGAAGAGTTGTTCTTTTTTTTAATGTTTTTTTTTAAAAAGGAATATTAAATAATGATGATGTTAGTTTAAGATGAAGTGAGAGTTGGGGGAGAGAACTGGATGGGCACTATTTCCTGAAAGTCATCTGCTACGTGTGAGTTATCTCACACCCATTTTTTTTGGGAGTTACCGCATTGCGCGGTTTAGACGGGAGGGGGTATTTTTAACCTCCTACCTGTTTTTTTTTCCTTTTTTTGTATTATTAGATTAAAGAGTTAAGGGTTTTCTTTTGTGTTTATAAAAAAAAGCATAAGAAAGTATTTGATTGTTTAAAAAACTAAATATTCATGTGGTTTTTTTTGTAAAGTTTATTCAGTAGATAAGGAATATTTGAAATTTAAATGTGAATGGGATGGATAAGTTTTTTTTAATATTTTTTCTTTAACTTTAAGGTGAAAGGAGTGGTAATTCTGGTGTATATTATTTTGCTATTTTAGTTATAGAACGAAGGGAATAATGGTGAAAGTTATAAATTGAATTGTACAATTCTTAATGAGGCTTGAATTTTGTTTGTGGCTTATGCTCTATTTGTTGAAGATATAGATTTTGTTGTAGATGTGTTTTTATTATTTGGATATCTGAATTTTAACGTAATGATTGGGGCTATTTAAATGTGGTATTGGAGCTTTTATTGGGTAATTATTCAAGGTTAAAAGGGAAAAATGGTGGAAGAGTACCAAATTTGAATTGTACAATGTTTAATGAGGTTGGAATTTTGTTTTAAGATGGCAGTTTATGTGACTAATATGATGTTAGATGTGAAGTTAGTTGATATTTGGTGAAGGTTTATCTCTATAGAGAAAGTTTTATTTTTCATCTTTTTTTTTTCTCATGCTACAATTTTTTTAAAGAATTGATTATTGTTTAAGAATTTTTGATAGACAATATTACTAATTTTACTAATTTTTTATATTACGTTTGAGTTAATAATATGTTTCATCTTAACTCCATTAAATATATGCATTTAAGTTTGATTTAAATATGTTTTTTAAGTCTGATATCTTAGGATTAATTACTTTTCTTTTTGTTAGTATTTTAATCGGTTATGTTTTTTTTTGTAAGTGGGTTTTTTTCTCACATATATTATTAACTTTATTAATTCTTCACTCTTTATTTTGGGGGGAAGGGGGGTTGGACTAATTTGAGTTGGGTTTTTAATGTGTAATAATTATTGGGGAGGGTATAGTTTATTTAGATCACTCATACTGTATTGTAATTTTATTATTTTGTTCTTAATTTTTAAAATGTAATTCTATATGTTATTCATGTTATAAAATCTTAAATAAAGTTTAAAAACAAAAAAATGATGTCAGCCACTACCGGTATGAATTGGTGATAAAAATTAATCGTACCAGTGAATTCTTGCAGTCCCTTCATTATGTGGGGTTTGAGGAAGCACTTAACAAACTCTACCTTTTCAAGCAGGGTTTAGTTCCGTGCCTGTTGATTTGACCCCCAAGGAAGTCGAACGTTTCCAACCTGAACTAGCACTTAGAAAGGTTTATATAGTAAGTCCAAATTCCCGCAGCCAGGCGCACAGTCACATTAGACGGTCTCTGTTAAGCTTCATTGCCACCACTTTGACATCTTGTGGTTACTGCCACCCTCTGCTGTTGGAGAATATCCTCCTTGGTCTCAGCCCCTCAATGTAACTAAGAACCCCTAAAATGCCCCTAATGTTTTGGCCTTCATCACTACTCCTGGCAAGGCATTCTTGACACCCACAACTCTGGGTAAAAGAAAATACCCCTGATATCTCCCCTAAATCTTCCTCCCTTTGCTTTAGACAGATGTCTTCTAGTGTTTGCTACTCCCATCTGGGTTTCAGGCAAACTGAAGGACATCTTTCACCGAGTTTCTGGTTTTCCAGCAGTTCTGGATGTCTGTCTCTGGATGCTCTGCTCCGTGGCCACCCCGCAGTATCCCATCAAGTCCTGGAGTCTCTGTGTCAGCAATGCTCTGCTGACCACTGCCTGACAGACTTGTGGTCAAAAGTGTTTGTCTATGAAACCGTTCCCAGGAAGGTAAAGGGGCAAAGTCCTGCTGACTGGAACATTGTGCAGCACCAGGGCCAGGCCAATCTTTTGCAACACCTGAGCCAGGTAGAAACTCAGCACATAGCAGCATTTGATGCCCTTGAACTTTGGTTGCAAGCACAGCCACACACAATTATGGCCATGCTGGTTACACCCTTGTCCCCATTGATTGACGATGTACACGGTCCTTCTCCAGACGCTATCCATTTTGGACCCCCACATGAATAGGAAATTTGTTTTGGGAATTGACAGGGTGGTGGTGTGGGGATGGGCCAAACCTGGCCCACGTGCAGCAGGACCAAAAGTTCCTTGCACATTGCACCTGATAATCAGGTTTTACCCGAATGACAGAGATGGGTATCTCTGTGGTTCTCCCTGTCTCCTGGACCTGGGGGTCTTTGTACTGCTCCCCATCTCCTTAAGTTGGTGCTTTGTTCTCCATCACCCCCACAAGAAATCCAAGACCCCTGGATGGGGGGCAGAGGCGCAGAGAGATCAGTGAGAACACGGGTAGTTTCAACAGGGTGGGGTCCATCCAGGCGCCTGATAACAGGAGGAACCAAGTGGGAAGGAGGATGCAGGGCATTCATTAGCAGGACATTGCGAGAGAGTGGATTCCTCGAACTCTTGAGGGGAGAAGGAGCTGGTCGATCCATCGGTTTAGGTGGGGCAGGGTATAGACATGGCAGCTGACTGGAATTGTCAGCGGGTTACTGACACCTGGGAAAGGAGGGGAAGGAGGATGCAGTAGTGTTCTGAGAGTGCTGAGGGAGAGGCAACATGGGTGCCACCTCAAGGCAACGGTCCCCTGATTGTTTGCAGGGATGGGCTCTGTAAATAGACTCATAGATATCCAGCACAGAGCATCTTTGTCGCCTTGCCATCAGGAAGGAGATATGGAGGAATAAAAGCAGAGCAGCCAGGGAGGGAAATAGCTTCTTCCCACAGGCCGTGCGATTGACAAGGCAACATGAGCTGGATGGGAGCTAAGAATGAAAAGGGTGAGAGGAATATGGACTGATTACAACAGCTCAGCTAGCAGGAGAGAGGGGCTGAAGGGCCTGTTTCTGTTTTGTCTATCTGGACCAGCCTTTTGAGTTCAAGCTTTAAAAAACCCAATCATTTTTAAATTTAATATCAACGGTACAGAATGAATCAAGAGACAAGATGTCTGTCCAGCAGCAAGCGTCGAAGGCACTTCCTGAAACGGAGGCTCTGAAACCACAGGGAGGTTCTGGATGGAAAGAGGCCCAGCTTCTTCTGGAAGTAGGAGAGGAGAGGCAGGGGAAATGTGGGGGAAGGGAAGGGGAGGGGAGGGGCGGGGCTAGGGATGCCGTCCACCGTTCACCTCCCCTTTCCTCTACCCCGTTCCCCTCCCCTTTCCACTGCCCGTTCCCCTCCCACATCCCCTCCCCCCTTCCCTTTCCCAGTTCCCGTCCCCCGCTCGCCTCCCCCATTCCCCTCCCCCTTCGCTTCCTCCTACTCCTAACCCTAACCCCTAACAAAATCCTAAGCCTAACCTTAACACTACCTATACCCCCTACCACCACTCCACATCCCCTAACTCTACCCCCACCACGTCCACTAACCCTAACTTTATCCCTACGCCTATGCCGCCCCCTAACCCCAACCCTAATGCTACCCACCATCCCCTAACCCTAAACCTCACTCCTCCTCTACCCCCTGCTCCTACTCCCTTCCCCTATACCTAACACAAGCCCACTTCCCCGAACTATAAACCTAACCATAAACCATATAGCCCTACCCCATGTCTCCTAACACTAACCCTAACTCTACCCAACTTCCCCAACCCTAAACTAAACCCTACCCCTATCCCTTACAACCTACCCCCTTCCCCTAACCATACCTCCTACCCCTTCCCCATACCCGCACCCCCTACAACTAACCCCTACCCTATCCCTTACAACCTACCCCCTTCCCCTAACCCTACCTACTACCCCTTCCCCATACCCGCACCCCCTACCACTACCCCTACCCTATCCCTTACAACCTACCCACTTCCCCTAACCCTACCTCCTACCCCTTCCCCATCCCCGCACCCCCTACCACTACCCCCTACCCTACCCCTTACCACAACCCCTACCCTTACCCCCTTCCACTACCCCCTTTCTCCTACCCCCTTCCCCTCCCCCTCCTTCCCCTAGGTTAGGGGTAGGAAGGGGAAAGGGAAGGGGGAGGGGAAGGGGAGGAGGAGAAGGGGAGGGGAAGGGGGAGGGTTAGGGCAGGGGATGGGGGAGGGGAAGGGGAGGGGGAAAGGGGAAGGGAAGGGCGGAGGGGAAGGGGGAGGTGAAGAGTGGAGGGCTGGGGTTAGGGCATAGGTGTGAGGGCAGGGGAAGGGGAAGGTGAGCGGGAGGGGGTTGGGATGGAGGAGGGGTAGAGGAGAAGAGGGGAAGTGGGTGAAGGGACATGGAAGAGGCAGGGAATGGGGTTGGCAGGGCCAGAGGGAGAAGGGGAGGGGTTCAGGCCATCATGATGTTGTCCGTCCTCTGTTCAGCTGGGATGCGAGGTTCTTCTGGACTCGTGTCTTGTCTCTAAGATCGCTCCTTCTCCTGGGAAGAGAAATACGAGTGATAGAGATACTATCTCTGAGGCCTGATCACAATGACTTTGGAGGGTCCCAACTCTTCCCCCATAATCCCCCCTACCCCTGAACACTGGAGCCTTTCCCCTTCCTCTGCTTTACCTGAGAAAGTGTGTTTTGGCGAAAACCACGATCTCTCTCTGCAGAGCTCAGAGCAACGTGTGTCCATCAGGCAACACCGTGGTTCTCCACGATATGGCAGCAAGATGCTAGACAATCATGGATGGATTAGTCGAGACCGTTCAGCTGATCCAGCTGAACCTACCCCACAACAATGTTACCCTCCCCTCCCTCACACCAGTACCCTCCATTTTTCTTTAATTCCTGTCCATATTAAAATCCTTTTCATGCCTTTTTTGGACCAGCCTCCGCTAGTACCCCGACAATGCATTCCAGCGACCCACTACATTCTGTGTGAATAAAATGTACCCCTCACGTCTTGCATAAATTTCCCTCAGCTCACCTTATTTAGACGTCCTCTGGTATTCTCGACCCAGGAATGCACACAATATTCCATGTGTGGTCTGACGAGAATTTTATACATCTGCAACGATACCTCTCGGTTTTTGAACTCAATCCCCTCACTCCTGAAGGCCAGCACACAATACACAATCTTAAACTCCCTCTCAATTTGCACAGCAACCTTGAGTGATATATGGAGCAGGATCTAAATATTTCTCTGTCCTGCACACTGTTCATAATCCTGCCATTAACCAAGCGCTCTGCCCACACATTCTTGTAATCCGCATTCAATAAAGATATTGGTCTATATGAAGCTACTTTTAATGGGTCTCCAACCTTCTTTGGAATAACTGTTATTCGTGCCCTTGAAAATTACTCTGGAAATAAACCTGGACCAGTTGCTTATTTAAGTACATCTGATTTACAGGATTGAACTCCATCTCTCACTTCTCTGCAAACTGGATGACCTATGACAACCTTCTACACTGTCTACAACATCTCTAACTCTGTGTCATCCCCTGACGTACCCACCCTTCCACTCCCATCATCATTCATAAAAATCACAAAGAGCAAGGGTCCCAGAGCAGATCCCTTTGGAGCGCCACTAGTCATTGTTCCATCTACTACTACCCTCTGTTTTCTGCAGACAAGCCAATTCTGAATCCACACAGCCAAGGCTCCATGGTTCCCATGCCTCCGGACATTCTGAATGAGGTCACCGTGGGGACCTTGTCAAGCACCTTACTAAAATCCTCGTGCAGCACATACAGACCTTGACCTTCATCTATTTCCTTTGACACCTCCTCGAAAAACTCAATTTGACTCGTGAAGCAGGACCTGCTCCTCACAAAACTATCCATGAGTTTGCCCAGCATGTTTGGGCATTGCCCTCGGCCCCAGAATCTGCAGACGTCCTGGCCAGTCCCTCCCTTACCCCTTCCCAGAGCTTCCGCATCCATTAGAACATCAAGCATTGCTGCCCAGTACAGGCCCTTTGGCCCATAAAGGCTGTACTGACCTTTGTAAATGTTCTCCACAACCTTTACCTGTACCACACCCATAGGAACATAGGAAGTGGGAAAAGGAGTAGGACAAAAATGGCCTATCGAGCCTGCTCCGCCATTCAATACGATCATGGCTGATCTAATTTATGACCTAACTTGACCTACCCTGCCTTCTCGCCATATCCCCAAATTCCTCTATCATGTAAAAATTCTGTTCCCTTACATCCACATGCTCGTCTCAGAGACTTTTATATGTACCTATTCTACCAACCGCTACCACTTTCTCCGGTGACGCATTCAAAGCTCTCACAACTCTCTGCATAAAAAAAATCTCCCCTCACCTGAAGCGGATGCTCTCTGAGATTTGCACCTGACACTTTGGGAAAGGTTTCTGGCTGTTCATCCGATCTAAGCCCCCCACAATCTTATTTAGAATAAGTTATTAAGCTGTGGAAGGGGCAAGTTGGGAGAGGGAGGAGTGGAGAGAGCTGGTGGGGGAGGGGTGAGAGCTGATGGGGAGGGGACAAGGCCGTGTTGGGGAGAGGGATCAGGACCGCGTTGAGGTGGTGAACGGACAGACAGGGGTGGATCTACCTGCCGAAATAAAGGAGCAATAAGAAGGCCATCTCGGGATCTACCAGCATCTTCTGGGGCTTGATGTCTCAATGGAAAACCCCCTGAGGATGGAAGTAGGCCATGCTCTGCTACAGCTGGTACATGAACATCTGGCAACACAACGATATAACATGACCCACTCTGCCTCCACACTGGCCGGGTCTATAACCTGAGGGTAAGGGGAGGTGGGTGAAAGGCCCCTCCCTGCCAATCAACATCCATCCTCATCATCCTCTCCACCCCTCTCCCCTCACTACCCTTTCTCTCCTCACCAATACCCATTGAGACCCTCATGCACCCTTCATCGATATCCAGTCCCCAGCGAGACTCAGCCAGTAAACTCCTTCATATCCTCCAACCCCACCATCCAAGCTTGCCCCAGTGGACAACTTGACCACCCAGACCCACAACCACCTTGATGTAGATCATGGGAATGGGCTGCTTGGCCTTGTTGAAGTGCTGGGCCATGCAGTGAACCGTCTCGGGAACATAGTCCAGACCCAGATTCAAATAAACCTCCTCTTTCTCTTGGACACAATACAAAAATGTCAGCTGGATTTACCCTCCAACACCCAGTGCGTCTCCCAACTGGAGTGGCAGCCCCTCCTGCTCTCTGTAGGCCTGATGCCCCCACTGCTCAACACAACATTGCATGAATCCAAGGGCTCAGCGAGCAGAGCGTCAACAGGCCGTAGTGGACCCATCCGCTGCCCCATCAATCGGCTTCTGGTGAGACTGCACAAAATGTGCAGCTCTGACTGCCCTCCCTCGTGAGGCAAGGATTCACCGGGAGAGAAAAACCATTGACCTTTCGAGATGAGAAATGTTTGCAGCCGGGTGTTGGCTGGGGTCGAACATGTGGAGGCTGAGTTGTTGGGATGATTCAGAGCAGGCGTTGATTTGGAAGGGCACCAAAAGGTTCTGGGGAAGTGAGTTATGGGGGAAAATACATTCGTGAAATGAATTGGGGAAACAGACTGGAGGGGCTGAGTGGCCGAATTTGGCGACCTTGTCTTGTGGTCTTGCTGCTGTCTGGCGTTGAAATGGCAAGAGGTCATGAGTTAATGGGTGAGGAGCAGGGCAGCCAGCGTCAAAGAGTCGGCACTGCTCAGAGGGGCAGGATGGAGGCAACAGAGAGGCTGCAGCGAGACAGATCGATTGAAGGAATGGGGAAGGTAGCAGCAAATGAAATGCATCAGAGTGGGGGTGGGGTGGGTGCAGGTGGATCTTACCTTGACTACAGAGGAGTAGAAGTTGAGAAGAGGGACGATGATGGTGTGATCCAACTTTCGCACGATCTGCAGTTTGCGGTTCTATGGCGAGAGAGGAACATCAGCAAGGCTGGGCGATGGGTCGGGGCCCTGAGGGGCGACTTGTCCAAGTTGAGGGGGGAGGCGGGGAGGAGATTCGTCAAGAGGTCAGAGGTGGAGAACTCCGAGGGAGGCCGAAGTGGGGGACTTGTCGAGAGTCAGTGGGGGGGACTTTTCGTGTCGCTAGAGTGGGGACTCGTCATGGGGTTCAATGAAGTATTATTTCAGTTTTTATGATTGTTTTCCCAGCTTCTACTAAACAATTAATTTGCAGAAAATCTCTGATATTTGCCAGGTATGTGTGTGTGTGTGTGTGTGTGTGTGTGTGTGTGTGTGTGTGTGTGTGTGTGTGTGTGTGTGTGTGTGTGTGTGTGTGTGTGTGTGTGTGGGGTGGGGGTTGTGTGTGGGGAGGGGGGGTGCTGTTGTGGGTTTGTGTGACTTTCTCTGTTTCCAAACCCATGGCTGCTTAGGTCTCTGTCAGATGCTCCTCTTTCCACCCACCCTTCAAAAATGTGTTTGGGGTGTTTGTCAATTGGGTGTAATTGTGTGAAATGGGCTCAAGTGTCGCAAGGGCCTGTGAACGTGCTGTAGGCCCTAAAGTTAAATATCAGGGTTTTCCATTTCCACACAACTGCTCCTCCCCCTCACCTTGAATCTCTTGTCTTGCAAGATCTTCTTGATGGCAATCAGCTCTCCGGAGTCCACCAGCCTTGCCTGGTACACCACACCGAAAGATCCATTGTCGATGATTTTATTATCTGTCCAGGACACCACCTTGGGGACGTTGGGTCCATGACACGGTGTGGCCACCTCTGTTGTGACCTTATTGACATGTCCTCTGGGGCAGAAACAGCAGCATTTACACACCAGAGGGTACACAACAGGTCATTTATCCCAACCCAGCCTTGCTGTCCAAGTTAGTCTCTACCCCTCCCTCTAACTCCCTTCCAAGGGTCACCAAAATGTCAGAATTGATCCTCTGGTGGTTCGTTCCAGCCTCTCAGTAGAAATATTGCCACCCCAGGTCCCTCTTTGATCACTCTCCTCAGATTGAGGCCAGTTCCGCAGCCGTTCACTTTGTCTACAACCTTCGCTCCATGGGAGGATCGGGTCATCCTTGACCTTCAGCACGTCCCGGGGAGATGAACCACTCTGAACCCTACCACGTGTTTAGCAGAAGCCCTCCACATTCCCAGAAGCTCAGCAACACCGTGATCTTCCATGATGCAAGCAAGACCTCGTCGCCTGAGGGAGCAGGTGGTGCGGAGAGAGCCCCACTCTTCACCGCTCAACTCTGTTGGGTCCGCCGCAGCAGAAACACTTTCTAGCACCTTGATCCAGGTCCACTGGGGGAAAGAATCCTATCCCGGTTGGGGGGGTGTGGGGGGTGTATGCAAGTGTGGAAGGGATCTTGTAACCACGGGGTGGGGGGGGGGGGGAGGTGGCGGGTGGAGGAGCGGTCCTGTCATTCAGTGGACAGATCCCATTCCAGGTGGAGGGGGAGCTCTGTCCCATTTCTGTTGAAAGGTCTGCCTTCCATCCCCCTCGCAACTTCTCTTCTCCCTCAGACACCTCACACTCTCCCCTGCCCCGATTCCTCGACCACACTCTCATCCCCCACCCAACACAACCCCCATGGTTTCCCCAGTGCCTTCCGTCCTCTCGCACCCCATCCCCCCAGCTCAACCCTATGTCCCCTACCTCTGATCCAATCTCCCTTGACATTAGCCTGTGTTGCAACCCCGTTCCTTCGTTCTCCCCTCCACTCCTACAGACCCCATCCCTGTATCCCCTCACATGCCATTGTTCTCCCCTCCCCAGTCCCCTCCAGCTGCCTCATAAAGTGCCCTGCACTCAGGATGGGGAGAGGGGATTAAATGCAGCCTCCATTCTCTCCGCCCACTCTGGGTGATGGATGGTGCCAGAGGAGGCTCTGTCCCAGTAGGGGAGCCTGTAACAGGCTCTTTATCTCACCCATGGGTGCAGGGTGATTCCAAACACAACCCTGTTGATCAGAGGGTCCCTGGGATGAGACAGCGTCCTACTCCGACACGTGGGCCAGAATCCCCTTCCAGGAGAGGCATCTATCTCTTGTTGCTGTGCCATGGCACGACTCAGCTATGGCTGCCCCATGCAGTGACATCATCACCCCCTCTGTGTCATCATCTCCCCCCTCTGTGACACCTCCCCTCTCTGTAACACCACTAGTGTAATGGGCAGGGACATCCAACCATTTAAATCCTCCTCAATTTCCCCAAGCAAGGGGAGAATAATTCAGCTGGTCTAAATTACTCGTTGTTATCTATTCTAACTCCTAGATATTTGATCCCATTTTGCCTCCACATTTGTTGACTATTTTCTTGACATTGGCTCTAATCCCCCTTCCTAAGTGACATGATTTTGCACATATCCCAAAAGAACTTATACCCAGAGATCTGCCCATAGTCCACCAGCGTGGAGCACAACTTGGGCAATGAGTGTGTCGGGTCTGTCAGATATATCAGAACAACTTCTGCAAATAAATTGATTTCATGCTCTTCCTGGCCTGTTCTGAAACCTTTAATGCCTTAATCCTGGCACATGGCCTCAGCTAATCGCTCCATGGCCAGTACAAACTCACTCACTGGGGGAGTGGGGGGGGAGTCAGACCTTGATTGGCATGCCTGTTGGCTACCTCTGTCCCTCTCATCTCGACATCAGTGGCTCAGGTTGGGAGAGTCTGTGCTGGCTCCTGCAGTGCACAGCAGCACTGCTGGACCTCCTTTCTCTCCTTATTTTCCTGGGCCCTCTCCAAATCTTTCCTTTCTATGATCTCACATTGGTTTCTCAGGAGAAACACTGGCAGCCAAAAGGCACCCTCTGATTCCCCTTAGATTTTGGGAACCCCGACTTCTTGAAGTGGGACAACACGTGGTGACCTATTTTCTCAAGATGTGGATCCAGGAGCTTGGACCAGTCTACCAGTTTGCCGTGGTCCGCCAGCATGCTTGCCAAGCTCCCCAACCCTGCACTCTCGTCAGTCCACCCGCAGATCTTGTTCTCCCTGCCTGCATTAGATTTCCTGTCCCGATTCCAAAGCAACTCCACTGCTGCTGTGTTCAGTCGGAACTCGAAGGACCCTGCTCACTGCACCAATTATTATGTGTGTGAAACAGATTCGAGTGTTCCCAAGGGTGGCGAATTAGAACACAGTTGTCTTTTATTGACACATGTAGTGAAGTCGCACGAGGAGTAAAAGACACACACAGACACAACCTCGCCGGATTAATCGATACACTTGCAACCACTCATGGATAGAAGACTTGACAATCAACTTGTCACATACGATACCTTGAACAGGTCATTCATTCACTCATTGATCTTGGATGCCTGTGGGTGGTAGGGGATATGCAGGTGGCCCCAAAAACTTGGAATCACCACCCATTTCTGGTCAGACGTTACCCGATAGGGTATTCCACATATGGAGCACGCTTAAATGGTGCTTGGTCGGCCCGCTGGCAGGACATCCAAGTATGTGCTGACCATCGTGAAAACATATCACTTTTTATTTTGGCAGGGGAGAGGCCTGATATGGTCAATTTATCAGACTTGGCCAACTCCCGAACCCCAGCGAAAGTGGCCCTTGGTTTTAATTGCTGACAAATAGGGCATTTGGCCATCACAGTTCTTGCAACATCATGAGACCCCCAGATCCTCTGTCCATCATAGTGCCCCCATATGCCCACATTTATGATGCACCAATGCTGCCAAGGCTCCAGGGTCTCTCTGCTTGGGGAAAATAGTGGCAGAGCATATTCGACCTAACCCGAGCCCACATCTCCTAACCCTAAACCTAACTGTACCTCTACCCATCCCTGACCCTTATCTTAATTCTACCCACCTTCCCCAACCCTAAGCTAAACCCTACCCCTATCCTCTACACCTACCCCCTTCCCCTAACCCTACCCCATACCCGCACCCCCTACCACTACCCCATTACCTACCCCTACCCTCTTACTACCCCCCTTTCTCCTACCTCCTTCCCCTATCACTCCTTCCCCTATGTTAGGGGTAGGAAGGGAAGGGGAGTGGAAGGGGAGGAGGGGAAGGGTAGGAGGCGAAGGGGAGGAGGAAAGGAGAGGGGAAGGGGAGGTGAAGGGAGGAGGGCTAAGTTTAGGGCATAGGTGTGAGGGTAGGTGAAGGGGAAGGTGAGTGGGAGGGGATTGGAATGGAGGAGAGGTAGGGGAGAAATGGGAGGGGAAGTGGGTGAAGGGATATGGAAGAGGTGGTGAATAGAGTTGGCAGGGCCAGAGGGAGAAGGGGAGGGGTTCAGGCCATCATGATGTTGTCTGTCCTCTGTTCAGCTGCAATGCAATGTTCTTCTGGACTCGTGTCTTGTCTCTGAGATCGCTCCTTCTCCTGGGAAGAAAATACGAGTGATAGAGATGCCGTCTCCGAGGCCTGATCATGATGACTATGGGGGGCCCCAACTCCTCCCCCATCACCCCCTCCCTACCCCTGCACACTAGGGCCTTTCCCTTCCTCTGCTTTACCTGAGGAAGTGTGTTATGGAGAAAACCACAATCTTTCTCTGCAGAGCTCAGAGTACCGTGTCTCCATCAGGCAACACCCTGGTTCACCACGACATGGCAGCAAGATGCTGGACAAATCATGGATGGATCAGTCGAGTCCCTTCAGCTGACCCATCTGAACCTACCCCACAACAATATTACTCTTCCCTCCCTCTCACCAGTACCTTCTGTTTTTCTTTTATTCCTGTCCCTATATTAAAATATTTTTCATGCCTTTTTTGGATGAGCCTCCACTACTACCCCTGGCAATGTATTCCAGCCATCCACTACATTCTGTGTGAATAAAATATCCCCCTCACATCTTGTCTAAAGTTCCCTCATCTCACCTTATTTAGACGTTCACTGGTATTCTCGCCCCAGGAATGCACACAATATTCCAAGTGTGGTCTGACTAGAATTTTGTACATCTGCAGCGTTACCTCTCAGTTCCTGAACTCAATCCCCTGAATCCTGAATGCCAGCACACAATACACCATCTTAAACTCCCTCTCAATTTGCACAGCAACCTTGAGCGATTTATGGAGCAGGATATAAATATATCTCAGTCCTGCACACTGTTCATAATCCTGCCATTAACCAAGTGCTCTGCCCTCACATTCTTGTAATCCGCATTAAATAAAGATATTGGTCTATATGAAGCTAATTTTAATGGGTCTCCAACCTTCTTTGGAATAACTTTTATTCGTGCCCTTGAAAATGACTTTGGAAATTAACCTGTACCAGTTGCTTGATTAAGTACATCTGTATTTACAGGATTCAACTCCATCTGTCACTTCTCTGCAAACTGGATGACCTATGACAACCTTCTACACTGTCTACAACATCTCTACCTCTGTGTGATCCCCTGACGTACCCACCCTTCCACTCCCATCATCATTCATAAAAATCACAAAGATGAGGGGTCCCAGAGCAGATCCATTTGGAGAGCCACTAGTCATTGTTCCATCTACTACTACCCTCTGTTTACTGCAGACAAGCCAATTCTGAATCCACACAGCCAAGGCTCCATGGATCCCATGCCTACCGACATTGTGAATGAGGCCACCATGACGACCTTGTAGCACCTTACTAAAATCCACGTGCAGCACATACAGACCTTGACCTTCATCTATTTCCTTTGACACCTTCTCGAAATACTCAATTTGACTCGTGATGCAGGACCTGCTCCTCACAAAACTATCCATGAGTTTCCCCAGCATGTTTGTGCATTGCCCTCGGACCCAGCATCTGCAGACTTCCTGGCCAGTCCCTCCCTTACCCCTTCCCAGAGCTTCCGCATCCATTACAACATTAAGCATTGCTGCCCAGTACTGCCCAGTACAGACCTTTGTAAACGTTCTCCACAACTAACTAACCCTTACCCGTACCACACCCATAAGTATGGGTGGATTAAATATCCAATTAACTTCTTTCTGAAGTAATGCAACATGAATTTGATGTTGATTCCCATTTTGAATAACTTTTCATAATTCTCGTTCAGCTCCTTTAAAGTTAGATCCATTATCAGAACATAATTCTTTTACTTGACCAGGTCTAGGAATAAAACGCCAAAGAACATTAATAAAAGAGTCTGTATCAAGCAATGACGCTGCTTCAATATGAATTGCTCTCATAGTCAAACAAGTGAAAATAACTCCATATCGTTTTTCAACACTTCGTCCTCACTTTACTTGCAAAGGACCAAAATAATCAATTTCCACGGATGTAAATGGGAATTCATCAGGTGAAACTCTGTCCTGTGGTAAATCTGCCATTTGTTGTTGTCCAGGTTTTCATTCTCTCTGTCAGTCACAAAGAGATGAAACCTCATGATTTCATTATTAATATATTTAAGCAGTGATGTTCTATCAGTCCAAAACACAGGATCTGCTAACTCCATCTGTAATTCTCTTCTTAACATAGCGTCCATTTTGCTCACCATAGTAGCAGCAGTCAATTCCATTCAAGGTCTTGTGACCGACTTTAATCGAGCCACTCTGGCTTTTCCCATTACAAATCCACCATGTACTCGCACTTGGTTATTTCACAGGACTCAGTAACTGACAGGATCAAAACCACCTTCACTTACATCAGAAAAATGGTGTAACTGAGCAAATGTGGCCACTCCAAAGTCTGTTGACGTCAAAACTTCCAAGTATTTGAAGATGCTCAATCTAATTTTTCCAATCTTGTGCAATGGATTCTGGATTAGTTTCATCCCATCCAAATTTTCTTCTGCACAAAACTGGTATTTGGCCGGGCTGATCATTAGGCTGAATTCGGCCAGTCGGGAGAAGAGGGTGTGCAGGTGAGACTTGTGTTGTGCCCAGTCTCTGCTGGCGACAAGAATGTCATCCAGATAAATGAACACAAAATTCAAATCCCTGCGCACTGTATCCATGAGGTGCTGGAAAGTCTGGGCGGTGTTCTTGAGCCTGAAAGGCATGCATAAAAATTCGAACAAACCGAAGGGGGTGATGATGGCCGTTTTGGGGATGTCGTCGGGGTGCTATGGGATTTGATGATACACGCACACCAGATTGACCTTGGAGAATACTCTCATATCATGCAGATTGGCCATAAAGTCCTGAATGTGAGGGATGGGGTAATGGTCAGATACTGTCATGTCATTAAGCCGTCGATAATCTCCGCAGGGGTGCCAGCCATCGGAGGCTTTTGGGACCAGGCGGAGCGGTGAGCCCCAGGGCAGTCAGAGCGACGAATGATCCCCAGTTCCTGCAGATGCGAGAACTCCTCTTTCGTTATCTGGAGCTTATATGGCGAGTTTAACAGTAATGTACGATAAATTGTATCAGACAATGTGACCCCAGGTTCACAGTTTGGAGAATATTTAACGGAGATGTACAGTCGAGGACTTTGGCTGATACTGAGACACTGTGTTCACAGTACTGAGAAGGTTTAACAGAGAAGTATGGTAGAATAAGGCAGAATCTGTGACTCCAGGTTTACAGTAGAAAGAAGGTTTTAAAATGATGTACAATAAACTGAGGCAGATACTGTGAAATCTGGTTCACTGTGGGGAGGAGGTTAATGGTGATGTACAGGAGACTACGTAGACACATTGATACTGGGCTCAGAGTGGGGAAAAAAAGCTTTATTGGTGTTGTATGGGAAACTGAGGCAGTTACTGTGACACCGGGTTCATAGTGGGGAAAATGTTGAACAGAGTTGTACGATAACCTTTGGCAAATAAAGTGACACCAGCTTCATATTGGGGAGAAACTGTGGCAGATACAGTAACACCAGGCTCACATTGAGGAGAAGGTTTACTGGTGATGTACAGTAGAGTGGCAGGCTCTGTAACACCGAGTTCACAGTAGTGAGAAGGTATAATAGTGATGTACGATAAACTGTGGCAGATACAGTAAAACCGGTCTCCCAATGGGGAGAAGTTTTAATGGTGATGTGTGGTAAACTTAGGCTGATACTTTAACATGAAGTTAACAGGGGGAGAAGGTTTAACGTTGATGAACGGTAGATTGAGGCAGAAACTGAGAGTCAGCATTCACAGTAATGTGAAGGTTTAACAGTGATTTACTATAAACTGTGTCAGATACTGTGACAAGATGGTGCAGAGGGTAGACATGTGGTTCCACCCTTCCCCAGTTAGACTATTAAATGCTCGATTTTAAAAGTTGTAAAAGTGATTAAAAATACTGTTTATAGACTTTGGAATTGTGGAGGATCAAAATAGCTACAAATGTGAAAAAATCGAAAACTCAGTTCCAGAAGAAATTACCTTAAAAAAGTGTTGAAGAATTATGTCCGAGTTCAACTTGAAGCAACGGAGTTGTCGACTGGCGTCTCCAAGCCTCAGAGGATTCCTGCCTGGCGAAGTATTTCGTCGGCACAACTTGCGCTATCGCAAGATGGCAGCAGTTCAGCGATGAGTTCAGCAGTTTTGACTCGTGCACTCATGAACACAGGCGTGAGGGCGGGCCAGCTGAGCGAGGACAGGCCGCTGAGCCTGCAGCATTGCCTGGTGGTCAAGAGAGGTACAGTGTAGCATCAGAAGACACACCTGCGCAGTCGTTGGCCCTACGGGGCATGCACAGTGCGTCGAGGGTCCATGAACCTTTGGAGAAGGTGTGAGCTGTGGGGGAGCCTGAGCGATGGTGAACCGACGAGGTCGGCACACTGTGTCGGGTGTCCAGACCCGCAGCAGCACCGGAAGAGGACCTATTGCTATGGAGGAAGAAGATGATCAACTTCATTAGAATTTGAAGAACTGGGGACTGCGGCAAAAGAAGGTCAGCCTCAAAGGGAGGTGATGGATCCTGGACTGGATTCTGTGTTTCCAATTCTGGAAGGGATTGCTCAGCTCATGGAAGATATGTCAAATATATCAATGCAGATGACTCATCAGATGACTCAAGGATTTTTGGAAATGAAAACTAAAATGAACACTGTGTGTGAAGAAATAACTTTTATGAAGCAAGATATTAATGTAGTTAAGAGTGATGTTACGAGATGGACACGATCAGTGGATACTGTGCAAAATCATTTTAAAAAGATTGAGGAGGCTTTCTTGAATGCAAGAGTCAAGTGGAGCGTAATAGAGAAAAAATGGAAATAGTGGAAGATCCTTTTGTAGATTGGGGGATTCAGAAGAAGGAATTATTGAAGAAGTTTGACTCATTAGAAAATCAAAGTCATAGAAATAATGTTAAGATAATAGTTCTTCCGGAAGATATGCAAGGTTCGGATCCGGTGAAGGTTTTGAAGAAATGCATCCCAGAAGTGTAGGGCAGGTAATTCATTCAAGATGGACTGGAATTAGATCGAGCGAACAGAGCGTTAAGGAAGAAACCGTTTCCAGGCCAACTACCACGAGCAGTTTTGATTCGCTGTTTTAAATATCGAGACAGAGAGATGATCCTCCGATTGGTGGTGCAGAAAACACGGCAAAATCAGGATCCACTGATGGTTCAAAATAATAGGGTTTTTTTAATGCAGATCTGAGTCAAGAAATTATCAGAAGAGACCGAGAATTTAATTCAGCCTAAGAAGTATTGTGGCAAAAGGGATATGAATTTGCTTTTCGTCATGCGGCAGTATTGAAAGATTTTTATGGGAATTTTCTATCTCAGTTTTTTGTAGAATGACCATGATGCTTTAATATTTGCTAATTCATTGCCAGATGTATGAGGAAATGGGCGATCATCACCATTGTCACCGAAGGGAAGGGTCAATGGGAATGGAAATGGGAAGATTGGAAAATATGGAAAGAATGGGAAAAAAGTTGAATTGACGCAAAGTCTTCTCGATATTGAAGATCCGGAACAATCATTGGGACTGGAATCACTGGGTTGAATGTTTTTGTTTCAGTACTTTGTGAAAGTCTGACTGGGGGTGGGTGACACTGAGTCCTTTAGTCACCTGCCACTTGTGGACTTTACCACACCCAAATTTTTAGGGGGCTACTACTTTTGAGCAGCTTGTTTTGGGATTGATTTTTCTCTCTTTTTTGGAATTTTTTAAATAGGTGGGGATTAGAATACTGTGAGACTTAGAAGGGGTGCATTATTTTATCGTAGGATTCACATTTGTGAGGTTTAACAGTGATATACTATGAACTGTGTCAGATACTGTGACACCAGGTTCACAAGGGGAGAAAGTTTAACAGTGATTTACGGTATGTTGAGGTAGATAATTTGACACCAGGAGTAAAGTGGGGATCAGGTTTAATGGTGATGTACTGTAGACTGAAGCAGATACTGTGACACCAGGCTCATTGTATTGTTCATTTATCTTAATTACAACATCTTATTTATATGCTCCATTTTTTTGTGGCAACTTCCAAACATTAGATAAACTTCTATTCTAATCAGATTTTGTTCATTTAAATAGGACACCACTAAAAGCCCAAATCGTTTGATCTCTTAAGTATTGCTGCTCAAATTAAATTCTTTACCTGGGTTTGGGTTCAACGGCACTTCAGTTTGCTTCATTAATTTTTCAGCCCCTCGTTTTGTGCTTTCTGCTTTGCCCAGCCGATTCGCCAAATGGGCATCCAACTCTGTCTTCTCAGCTTGACCCAACATCTCCTCTATAAACTTAAGCAAACCAAGGAGACCAAAGTTAAAATTTTCACATCCGCATTTTCAAAAACAAAAATGACGCTGTGAGTTGCAGTTTCACATCATAATCCCACTTGCTAAACTTGCAAGCAACTGCACCGCATCCCACAGCTGGAAAATTGCAAGCGAACTGCTTGGTTAAAGCAAAGATTCCACCCAGTCACCCCATTAAAGGCCTCCAAGTTAACAACAGATAGCAACCTGAAAGTTAAATACAAAGATCTGTATCAGGAAGATTAACGGGCTTTAAAAAAAAATCATTTCCACTATTGAAAGAAAACTCCTCAAGGAACACCAGGCTCTTGTTGAACAATTCCTGTTGTATTCCTCAAAATGGTTTGAATCTTGATTTCAAACAGAGTCATTTGGTGAGATTGTTGGTCCAGAACAAACCCTGCCCACACACTCCCTTAAACACCTGCAAAGTCGTGGTTCAGCTCTGCTCCATGCTAAAGCTATCAGAGCTTTTCTGAAGAGATAGCGGACTTCAGATGCTGGTACGTTGAGTCACAAAAACACTAATGCTTCGCTGAACAACACACCTCTATCTGAAAACCAACAAGAACCTTCCCGAGTGGTAAATATCAACAAGACATAATATCATGTAACTGTTGTGTTAGTGTCGTTGGAGAATTGCCTTTCCATTCAATCAGAATTCGAGTTTTGGGTGCTGTATTTGAGAAAAGATGTGCTGGTGTTAGAGAAGGTCAGAGATGATTTACTGGAATGATATCAGGAATGAAAGGGTTAGTGTATGAGGAACAATTGTCGACTCTTCGACTGTACTAGTTGGAGTCCAGAAGGATAAGGTGGTCCTCAGAGGCATTTCAAATGCTGGAAGGCTTGGACAGAGTACATATGGCAAAGATGTTTCCCATGGTAGGGAATTCTAGGACAGGAGAGAATAATTTCAGGATAAAAGGGTGTCAATTTAAAACAAATGTGGAAAAATTGATTGTGTCAGTGGGTCGTGAAACCCACGTGACGTCATTGGGTGTATTTAAGGCAGAGATTGACAAGGAATCAAGGGTTATGGGGAGAAAGTTGAGGAGTGGGGGTGAGTGGAAGAATGGTGGAACAGACTCGACGGGCCTACTTCTGCTCCTATATCTTGTGATCTATATCCTGTTGGAGACCTAGTCAACCCTCCTCTTGTATTCCATTCTTAGAAAACATTCTGCATTGTGGTGTTATGTCACGTGAACCCATTTCCGATTGAATCCCATGTTACAAATAACCCAATGCAAATTCTGCATTGAGAGGACTGCAGCTTCCTCATTTTAAAAATTGTTATGGAGCAGCTCAAATGAGATTTCTTGCTTCTTTTTTTGAAAGGGTTAAAATAGAATCAAATAAAATAGGAGCGGGAAAAGCAGAACAATTTATGTACAAGTGGGAATCAAAATTAATGGTTGGTGATAAAGATACACAATTGTTGAAACATTTGATTAATATATGGAATAAAATAAATGATGTAATTGGTGTAAGTGGATGTACATCACCCAGAATAGCTTTGATTCAAAATCCTCTTATCTTTTTTAAAGGATCATCAATTTCTGGATTGCTGGTTTCGTAAGGGGATTATAAATGTTGAAGATTGTAATGAAAGGGGTCAATTAATGTAATTTGACCAACTGAGAAATAAATATCGGATAACTCATCACAATCTTTTTTGCTATTTCCAACTAAGAGCATATTTGAAGGATAAGTTAGGACCAAACATATTGTACTGAAATAGAAATTCCTTATAAGAGGAAGTGTTAAAAAGTTTACTTCCATGATGTCCTCATTATTACAAGTAGGAACTTTTAAATGAGGAGTTCATAAGTTGAGACAAAGGTGGGAAATGGATCTGAATATTGTAATTGATTGGCAAATATGGGCAGATCCATATAAGGATCTCAATGTAAGATACAAATTAGTTCAGTATAATTGTTTTGACATCAGTCATGTAGCAGATGTCAGCAAGGATTTTATCTGAAAGCTGCCCCTGGAGTCAGGTGACTCAGGCTGTTGGATTTGAAAAGCTCTACAGGAAGATGATTTGGCAATAGAGATCACGTGATCCAGCGGAGATGTATTAATTCACTTCAACTCAGCAGTCTGGAACTATTGACCAGAGTTCCACACTGCAGCAGTGAGGAAGGAATTCACAACTAGTTTTTCTTCTACAGTTACTTCTTACACCAGTGAAATTGAATAGAATAAAATCAGAATTATCAGATCAATGTTTTAGGTGTGTTGAAGATGTTGCAACTTTCTTGCATTCAACTTATCTTTGTCCTAATGCAAGATCTTTTTGGGGAGAATTACAATATTAATGGAGCAAGTTATAGGATATGTTTTTCCGCAGAATCTGACCTTAATTTTATAAGGAAATATTGAAGGAACAAGGCCCAAATTAAATCTATTAATATACCAATTGAAATTTGTTAAATTAACGTTAGCGGTGATGAGGACATGTATTGCATTTACTTGGAAATCAGATATATATAGATATTTTTTTTAGGGATGCCAAGATGACATGCAAATATTCAAATTGTATTCCTTTGGAAAGAATTACATATAGCTTGAGAAATATATACTCTATGCTTTTGCAAATTTGGCAACTGAATATTCAAATATTAGGCTTCAATTTGTAATAATGCCCTTTCCATCCCTCTAGAAATGTGAGATTCTACTCTAAGTTCAAAATTTTTTATTTAGATTTGTTAGATTTCCTCACCACCGCGAACACTGTGGAAGTGGAGGACTAGTGCAGGGCACCATAAAACAGAAAGACCACACCCCACCAACATCTCAGAAGCAGAGGATTCAATCCATGGGTCAGTGACCAAGGAAGCAGACCAGTGAGGGGTTCTGCAGCTGAAAGACCCACATAGGTGGCAGGCTGTTGGTGACTTGAGGAGAGGAACCCACACAGGCTGCAGGCTTCTGGACAAAGCAGTCAAGGAACTCACACCAGGCTGTGGATTGCTAAAGTGGGTCAGAACTGTCTAAAAGGATGTCAGGTATCAGACCTGGGATATGAATGAGTGCTAAATGGTTCCTAATTATGTCAGAGGTTCAAAACTGGAGCTCGCATTCCCAATGACTTGGATGGTCTGTGAGCATTGAAAGAGAATCCACAGACCCTCAGTGACTTGGCCCAGGGTTCAGGGTGGCAGGGGATGGTGGGTGCAAGAGGCATTTCAGGCAATTTCTGCCAGAGGTGAGTCTGTCTGTCTTACAGTAGGAAAAAAGCAATTTTGTGTGATATGACACTTTTTAATTACATGACAGTAAATTGTCTCCTGAAATACAGAGAGAGGTTCAAGTTTCAAACTATTACAAACTCCACTCACCAGATTATACCTCTTCCCACTTTTTATTTTTGCAAGACACCGTTGATTTTATCACAACTCCTCTGCTGCGTCTGTCCTGTGACAGATTATATATTTTATATTGTATATAGAGATGTTTTTGAAAGAGATGGATTGGAGAAGTCGTTTAGGTCACAAACAAACTCATACACTTCACAATACAGCTCTTATTTAAAATGTAAGAGCTTGGCTGAGAGTGAGTCATTCAGGCACCAAGAGCCTTTGCAAAGACAAAACAAGGAGACTGTTTTACTAAAGAATTTCAAAAGCAGGTGTAAATTGATCATTGCTTTTAAAGGAACAGATGAATGGACTCAGAAGTTTGGGTCCGGTGCAGTAATCTGGCTGGTTCCAGTTTGCTGTTCTAAGAAGTTCATGTGGTTTTGCAAACAGAGAGGAGAGACCAAATAGGCTTTTTCTAAAAGAGAGAGAGAGAGAGAGAGAGAGAGAGAGAGAGAGAGAGAGGGAGAGAGAGAGAGAGAGAGAGAGAAAGTGAGAGAGAGAGAGAGAGAGAGAGAGAGAGAGAGAGAGAGAGAGAGATGGCAAGCTGGCATCTTCTTTTGAAGACGGGGTGTGAGTTCTCAGTTCAGCGTGTTGAAAAACTTTGTTGTCCATATAAGAGGAAATAGCTGGACAGAAATGATGTTTCACTTGATAAAAGGGAAACAAAAGGAACTCTATGGTGAACTGCAGAAGAGGTTATCATTTGGAAAACCCTGATGGGTCAAGTTTCTTTGGCAAGACACCAAAGTGGCTGATCAGAGGGAATCAGTTTATGTGTGTCCAATGAGCAAGCAATTCCTCTCTGAAACCAATAAGAGCCTTCCTGGAGGGTACACATTTACTTTTAAGCACCAGAGCTTGGTGCAAATTCATAAATGTTGAATTCTGTGCACAGTATAAGAATTGATAGACACCGGTGAACTTGGAGTTGTGTCAAAGAACTTTATGTACATTAAATACACCTGCGCTTAGAATTAGAAGTGGGTAATGGAAGGCTGTTAATAGTGATAAGTTAAAGTTTGATCCTGTTTTTTTTTTGTTTAAAGAAAATTAAAAACGATGTTTGTTTAAGAATCAATGGCGTTATTGTTCAAAATCTGCCTGTAATCGAAAGTATTCTTGGACTGAATAGACATCTGGGCCAAATGACTATTTAAAGACAATCTGTACATGATTGTACATCCTAAGGTACAATATAACCACTTAGAGCACAGAACAGGCCAGTTCGGCCCAACTAGTGCCATAACAAATTCCCACCCTCCTAGTCCCACTGACCAATACGCAGTCCATACCCCTCCAGTCCTCTCCTCTCCATGTAACTATCCAGTCTATACTAAAATGTAACCAATGATCCCGCCTCAACTGTCTGCCGGAAGCTCATTCCACATCCCTACCACCCTTTGCGTAAAGAAATTTCCCCTCATGTTCTCTTTATAATTTTACCCCTTCAATCTTAAACCATGCCCTCTAGTTTGAATCTCCCCCACTCTTAATTGAAAAAGTCTATCCACGTGTACTCTGTCTGTCCCGTTTAAAATCTTAAACACCTCTATCAAGTCCCCTCTCAATCTTCTACACTCCAGAGAAAAAAGCCCCAGTCTGCACAACCTTTCCCTGTAACTCAAACCTTGAAATTCTGTCAGCATTCTCGTGAACCTTGTCTGCACTCTCTCCTCTCTATTTTGTTTATATCTTTCCTATAAATTGGTGACCAAAACTGGACACAGTACTCCAAATTTGGCCTCACCAATGCCTTGTACAATTTCATCATAACCTCCCTACTCTTGAATTCAATACTCCGATTTATGAAGGCCAACATTCCAAATGCCTTCTTCACCACACCATCTACCTGAGTATCAGCCTTGAGGGAACTATTTACCATAACTCCTAAATCCCTTTGTTGTTCTGCACATCTCAAGAGCCTGCAATTCATGCATATGACCTATTTAGATTTGCGCTTTTTCTATCCACTAAAGATTGTTGAAGAGCAAGAATAGACAATACAATCACATAAAATTCCCATCCATACAGCACACGAATTAATACACAAAACAATCACATCTCCTTATTGGTCAGGAAGGGCCTACATTTCCCAAGGAGGCTGAGGAGGTAAAGGCCAACGGTTCTCATCCTGAGATTTTACAGGAGCGCAGTTGAGTCTACTGTCTGGCTGCACCATTGGATGGTCTAGTTGCTGTAAAGCATCAGACAGGAATGATGCAGAGTCGTGAGGATCACTGGGGTCTCCCTTTTTCTGTAGATGACATTTACTGGGAGTGTTGTTCAAATCGGGCTCAAGGAATAGCACAAAGACCACTTTGATCTAGTGAGCAGCATCTTTTACCACGTCCATCATCAAAATCAGGACTTACAGGCTGGGGAATAGCTTCTTCCCACAGGCTGTGAGATGGATGAAAAGTATCCTCTAAGTGCAATAATCCTCCAAATATTTATATATGTAGCGGCTACTTCGACAGAGCTATTGAAGCAACACACACACACACATACCAGTTTAATCAACACAAGACTGCTTTATTCAGTCTTTACAGGCTTCTTCTATTTACAGCGTGTCCTGTGCTCCATGGGTCAAGGTGGGACATCATTATGTGTTTGCTGCAGATCCACGGGCCCTGTGAGTGTCCCGCACCTTCCGGCAGGAGAAATCACAGACCAACGTGCTGTTCCTTGGCACGCAGCACCACGTGCATGTGGTCAATTAAATGGATGAGTTCCCAGCTGTCTGCCTTACGATTTCATGTGCCCGCCAAAGAAACTTGCCCACTCGGCCCGCTACACAGCTGCTACACCCCCCAGAACCGTCGCCAGAAAGTAAAACACCAGCTGCATGCACCTTAGGTGGACACCCTCATCGTCTGGGCTGGGGGCACTGAATGGGTGAAGCGGGATCCACATGGGCAGGCTTGTGTCTGTCCAAACTAAACAGCTGTGAATGTCCCCTAATGTCCAAAGTATACTCAAACCCATCCTCCTTCACCACGCAGAAAAGGTCCTCATACGGTCGTTGTAACAGCATTCCTGGGTCCTGTCTGCGCACAAAAACAACATCAGCGTCCAGGAGTGGTGGGGCACGTTCTGTTAAGGGGATCCAAGCCAATGCGTAGGAAAGGCTTTGCTGATCACGATACCATGTCGAAGCTGCTGAAGGATATTCAGATCAGAATTGGTTGTGAAATCAATGTCCCATGAAACTGTTAGGACCAGACCATAAACCATCTCTGCGGAAAATGCAGACATTTCTTACTTTGGAGCTGTGTGCACTCCCAAAAGAATGCATGGCAACTCATCAACCTAACTGGGACCAGTGAGTCAGGCCTTAAAAGTGGACTTCAGTTGGCAGTGGGAATGAGGGTGAATTGTGTTCTGCGGACTGAATTAATGTTGGAAAACCAAATCCAGTTGACGATGAATGCTCTGGCCCTTGTCTCAGTGTCACTGGATGGCAACGGGACGGCCTCTGGCCAGCACGTGAAATGTTCTACAACTGTTAGAATGTATCTCATGTTTTGAGATTCTGGCAATGATCCAAGCAGGTCCACATGCACATGTTCCAACTGCCTGCATACCGTCGGGAAATGTTGAAGAGTTACCTTAGTGTGGCACTGAATCTTGGCAGTCTGGCAGGAGGTACATATGCAAACCCATTGCTCGACATCTTTTCTCAGTCCATGCTTTACATATTTATTTGACATGAGCTTGACAGATGTTCTGATGGACAGATGAGATAAGCTGTGTATCTAGTCAATATGGTGTTTCCTACAAGATGCAGGAAACATTGGTCTAATGTAGCCCAAAGACATGTCACAAAGTAAGGTTGGCCACCCAGTTATGCTGCCCCCTGCTGTATGTCCAGGTTAGTAATGGCCGTACTGTATGCCTGAACATCGGGGTCCATTGCCTGGACACTGGCTAATTCAGGAATATCAATGTTACCCTGAATATGATATACAGTCGGTCTGGACAGCATATTCGTGATGCCATTGTTTTTACCAGATGTTATCCATGTTGATGAAAGGGAACTCTAAATCTCTGCCCAAAGTGCCTGTAATGTGCTGGCAGATTTGAACAGCATTCTCCAACTCAAGTGGCATCCAAAGACATTCAAAAAGCCCAGAAGGGGTAATAATCACCGTTTTAGGAATGTCTTCCTTATGGATGGGATCTGATGGTATCTCATGACAAGATCAACCTTGGAGAAAGCACAGGAATTGTGCAGATGGGAGGCAAAATCTTGCATATGAGGGACATTAAGACAGTGGGTCTTATCCTGAGATATGGTCTGCTGGCCTTCATAAATCATAGCATAGACGAGAGAATAGCTGGAAAGTGATGCTGCAACTGTTTAAGGCATTGGTGAGGCCAGGTTTGGAGAATTGTTTTCAGTTCTGGTCTCCAAATATAGGAAGGAAATAGATAAGGTGGAGAGGGTGCAGAAAAGATTTACAAAAATGTTACGTGGCTTACAACATCTCGAGTACAGAGAAAGATTAAGGAGACAGCGACTTTATTCATTGGAACGTAGGTGGATGAAGGGGGTTATGATAGAGGTATTCAAAATTATGAAAGGAATAGATAGACTGGACGTGAGTAGACTCTTTCCCCTGAGGGCAGGGTAGGTTGGAACAAGAGGGCATGACTTCAAGGTAAGGGGCAAATTTTAGGAGAAATTTGAGAGGATGCTTCTTCACTCAGAGAGTGGTGGCAGAATGGAATGATCTTCCAGAAGAGATCATTGCGGCAGGGTCCTTTCTGTCATTTAAGTGAAGGTTGGATGTGTACATGGATATGAGGGTGTTGGAGGGATATGGCCAGAGTGTTGGAGGGGAAAACTAGTGGAGTTGTTCATGTGAACTGGCACAGACTCAAAGGGCTAATATGACCTGTTTCTGTGCTGTAAACTGTCATATGGTTATATGTGCTGGGCTCCACGGGACAAGGTGGGACATCATTAAGAGTTTGCTGCCAGCGGGTTTGAATGAAGCCCCGTGAGTATCCCGCGCTTTCCAACAGGAGACTCCAAAAATCGAAAAGATGTATTAACTATTTCCATGAACCCTCCACTTTTACGTCTATTTTTCTAAATCCACCCCATAATCTAGTCATCTTTACTTAACACAAACCACATTTCTTCTCCTATTCAAAGCACTCAGTAATACACCAATGCAGTAAAATAAAAACTCAATGCTGGAAATACTCAGCAGGTTATCTACTTGAAAAATAATCGGAGTTAAAACCTTCAGGTCGATAACCTTTTACTGGGATTCAGAAAGATGATCAAATAAACCTGATTCTCTTTGCTGAGAAAAAGAAGAGAGAGAAATAACAAATTGATTACGTGGGATGAAAAGCCCGAGCAGCAGAAATGGCAGTGGTGCTGGATGAGTGGAGTCCACTCATTGATCAACACATCTGTCTGGATGGAGGGTTAAAGGATAAACAAGACAAACATGATGTCGTCACAGTGAGCTACAATACGACAGCTGCAGAGAATCTGAAATGAAGGAATGGTGAAAATACAAAATTGTTTTGCTCTGCCAGAACTCTCTAGATCAAGGGGCTCAATAAAATAGTCCAGAAGCCAACATTATGAAATTGAACAGAGAAGTTATACAAATTGGCAGCAAGAGATAAAACACTGTTACATAATTCCATGAAAGTGGTGTCACAGGACGACCGGGTTCTAAAGACAGCTTTTGTCATCTTGGCCTTCATTAATTAACATATTGAAAATAAGAGTTGTGAAGTTATGATGAGGTTGGATAAGATGATGGTGAGGCCCACTTTGGAGTATTGTGTGCAGTTCTGGTCACCTAGCTACAGGAAGGGTATTAGTAAGATTGAAAGAGTGCAGAGAAGATTTACTAGGAAGCTGCCAGATCTTCAGGAGTTGAGCTGCAGGGAAAGGTTGAACAGGTTGGGACTTTATTCCTTGGAGTGTCGATAAATGAGTAAGAGATTGCTTAAAGTGGCATATGAATGGGAAAAAAGGCTGAGAAAGACTGCTGTTGACCCAATTGTGAAGGAAATATTTTGCCTGAGAAAAATTGTCATTGGCCCATTTCCTCTCGAGTTATGAAACCACGCACAGAACAAGTCAATGAGGAACAATTAAAACAAAGGTTTTCAAACTTTTTCTTTCCAATCGCATTCCACCTTAAGCAATACCTTACTAACAGAGCACTTCTGGCACAGGGATTAAGTGGAATATGATCCGGGGGTGGGGGTGGGGGTGTGGAGGAGGAGTTTGAAAATCACCGCTCCAGATGAAAAGGTTTCTCCATCTCCTTTTTAAGCAGACATCCTTTTATTCTGAGGTTGTGCCCACTGGTCCTAAACTCTCGCACGACTGGCAAAATCCTCTCTCTATCCAGCCCTTTCACTAGTCATCAGATTTCAATGAGGTCCTGCCTCATCCTTCTAAACTCGGTTGAGTATAGGCCCAGAACCATCAAATGCTCCTCAAACATTATTCCTCTCATCCCCAGGATCATTCTTGTACACCACCTCTGGGCATCACATCCTCTCTTAGAAATGGGGCCTAAAATTGCTCACAACACTTATGTGATCAGGACAACCAGAAGGTGGTCACGGGAGGGAAGACAGCTGCAGGAGTGTCTAGAGTCCGTGGATTGGATGGTGTTCAAGGAGTCAGCTGAAGGGAGGGGCGGGGGTCGTGGCAAGATGGCGTTGATAAAAGACGTGAGTAGACACCTCTCCCTGACTGAACTGTTCAATACTCGAGCTGTGGAGACTTTTTTGACTTTATCAATGTTTTGAACAATAATTTTCTACTGTAGGATTCTGGAAATGAAGAAAGGAAAAAAGCAGTGTTGGGCACGACCAGTTGGCCCAATAATCACAGAGACAAAGACTGAGGGGAACGATAGGCTTTATTACACACAAGACTGCAGGCCCCTGTCCAAGTGAGGGAAGTGAAGGGAAGGAAGAGGTGGCTTGACCTTTATGGCCTGGGTCACAGGGGAGGAGTCTAGGAGAGGATGACATCAGGAGGGGGGGGCAGCCCATGCCTGTGGTGGTCAGTAAATCCAATACCATATCATAACAAGCAACTTAGAAAAAAACTAGGTTGTCAACCTGTGAAAGTACAGAAGAAGCAAGGACGACCTTCCAGAAGGAACCTCAGGACAAGATAGACATGGATCCGAAGCCTCAACGTGCAAGTCAGGACAAGCTGGAAGAAACATCTGCATCCTCTGCACATCTGGAGATGAAAGATAGCACCGAGAACTTTGGCCGATCCAGGAGGAGCGAAAGTGTGGAATTCGACACGAGCCAGGCTTGACTAAGGAGAGTGGGGCGTGAGTGCCCAAATGCAAGCACGAGTTACCAGGAAGGGGACTGTTGTACGCAGCGGTGCATCTGAAGATGTTCTCGCTTGAAAGAATTTCTGGAACCGATCCATAGTCCGGCTGCCAGGTAGGAGGTGGAAGAGAAGAGGTGGAGGAGGAGAACTCAGAAGTTCGAGAAGAAGAAGAGCAAGATTTACTACTTGCTGCAGTTGGACTCAATGAAGGGAGGCCTAAGGCTTGAAGAACATCTCATTCTCCAATGAAGGCTGTTGTTTCACCAGATACCTTCCCCAGACTTCAAGGCACCTGTAACAGGGATGGAAGTCAACCTCATGTCTACAGAACTGATCCAACAAAATGAAAAGATGATGTCTTCTGTGAACTAAGGTTTTGAAACTTTAAATGATCAATTTGCTGTTATGGAGGAAATAAATGGCTGGTATGTGTGAAGAAATTACATCTATTCAAGTTGATATTAATAAGAGTTTAACAGCAGTGGACACTGGACAAGATCAATTTAAGAAGATAGAAGACATTTTTATTGACTGTAAGGACCGTGTGCACCATTATGCGGAGAGAATGGATCATATTGACGATTTGTTTACAGGCTGGGACGTCCAGAAGAGAGATTTGTTTAAAAAAATTGATTCGTTGGAAAATCAAAGTTCTCGTAATAATATTAAGATAGTTGGTCTGCCGGAAGATGTTGATGATTCAGATCCTGTAAAATTATTTCTGGAAATGGATTCCAGAGATGTTGGGAGTCGAGTCTTTTTAGATAGGGCTCATAGGGCGTGAAGGAGAAAACCTTTTCTGGGTCAAATGTCAAGAGCATTTCTTTTAAGATGTTTGTGATATCAGGATAGAGAAATTATATTGTGGCTTGCGGATCAGAAAGTCGCCTTGATCAAAGCCCAACGATGGTTCAAGGCAATAGGGTTTTATTTTATGCTGATTTAAGTCAGGAGATTATTAAGTGATGGAAAGAGTTTAATCTGGTCAAAGCAGTGCTATGGAAGAAAGGGTATAAGTTTACTTTTCGGTGTCCTACGATATTTAAGGTGAATTATGGGCCATATCAGTCTCAATGTTTTGAGAGTCCTTATGGTGCATTATCTTTTGCAAATTCCTTCCTAGATTTGAAGGAATTGATGGGGAAAATGCCCGAGGTTAAAATTGGGAAGGGAACAGGGAAAAGAATTGGAATCAGAATTGGTGAGTGATGTTGAAGATGAAGCTCAAGCTCAATGTGGGTGTTATCACTGGGATGACTGATGGGTTTTAATGTTCGGTTGGGGGGTGGTGATTGACTCTGCTACTTCTAAAGTCACCTGCCACTTGTGGCATTAACTGCAGCTGGTCCACAGAGGGGGGTCCGACTCTTGTACTTGTAGATTTTTACATTTTTTACAGGGGTTTCTTATTGTTTGAAAGGGGGGGGGGGTTAGGTTTTTTAAAATATGTAATTGCTCTGTGAAGTGCCAATCTCAAGAGGAAATTAAGTTATGCCTCATTTAAATTTTGTGACCTTCAATGTTAAAGTACTTAATAATCCGATGAAAAGGAAGTGAATATTGGCATATATAAAGAAAATGAAGGTTGATGTTGCCTTTTTGAAAGAAACTCATTTGTCTGAGAAAGGACATATGAAATTGATGAGAGATTGGGTTGGACATGTTTTTCATCTCCATTTAATTCGAAAGCTAGAGGTGAGTTGCAACTTTGGTTCAGAAGAAGATACCGTTTCAGTTGGAATCATTCTCTGCCAAATTGGGTAGAGAGCTATTGGTGAATTGTAAAATTTTTGCTGAAGCATGGACTTTGATGAATGTTTATCCACCCAATGAAAATAATGAAGACGTTATTTCTGAAACTTTTTGATCTGGGTCAAGCTAATGAAAATATTTTGGTTGGTGGGGATTTTAATTGTGTGTTGGATAAATTTCCAAAAACTTCACAAAGAACCAAAATGGCTAAATGGATGTTAGACTCAATGAAAGATTTGAATTTGGTGGAAATGTGGAGGGAGTTAATTCTGACGGAAAAATACTTTTCTTTTTCTTCACCCAGACATGATCCTTTTTTGAGAATAGACTTTTGCTTAACATCAGCACAATTTCAGGGTAGATTTATACATGCAGAGTATAAGAGTAGGATTTAATCGGATCATTCCTCATTGTTAAGTAGAAGTACACAATCCTTTTTCCAGACATCTAAAATCTGGAAAGCTCCAAACATCAGTAAGTGGGGAGAGAGATGGCAGCGTGAGTCAGGCAGGTGAGGGGTGGGGGGAAAATGGCAGTGTGACTAGAAGGGATTGGGGATGGATACAGCAGCTCAATTTGGGTGGGCTTAAATCTGGCTTTCCGAAATCCAGAAAAATCTGAAATTCGGAACACAGTGACCTACCCCCCCCCCCCTCAAGGATTCTGGATAAAGGATTGTGCACCTTCACATGTTCTGGTTTCCATAATGTAGAGACCCCTTATCGGTGAAGATTTAATGGGATGTTATTGAAGCAACCAAAGTTTCTAAGTTATATCAAAGACCATATTCAGTCTTATTTGCCAATTAATATATATTCAGTAGAGATAAATTTGTTTTGTGGGATGCTTCAAAACCTTATTTAAGAGGTCTGATAATCAATTATTCTGCAAGAATTAAGACGCAGCATTTGGCAGAGAGGCAAAATTTGGAGAAGGAAATAACAATGTTAGAAAAGGAAATCCAACGAAATTCGACCGTGGATAAAAAGACTTTTTTGATTCAGTTGAAACTGTTATACTATAATGCAAACATATAAACATGAAAAATTAATACAATGATCCAAATAGCATTACTATGAGTAAGGAGAAAGAGCGCATAAGGTTTTTGCTTGGCAATTAAAGACTGAACAGGCATCAAGGACAATAAATGCGATAAGAAATAATTCAGGAATCACTTTTAATCCTCAGGAAATGAATGATGAATTTCACTCATTTTACCAGAATTTATATTCTTTTGAAGTAAGTCAGGATGAGGAACGTGTTGAGTCTTTTTGAGGTAGTTTTGAGTTATCAGTTTTGGACGATAAAGGTAGGTCAGAATTGGAAGTTCCTTTCAGTGATTTAGAAATTGAAGAAGCTATATTGAATATCACCTGGAGAAGATGGGTTTACAGGAGGGTTTTATAAAGAATTTTATGAAGTCTTGTCTCATGTTTTGGTGGATGTTCTTAAACAAGCTACAGAAGAGCAAAACCATTTCCAGAAACCTTTTCTAGACCTAGACTTAGTTATTACAAAAAAGGAAGAGCCCCAATGAAAGTTACCTCATATCGACCAATATCTTTGTAAGATGTAGTTTATAAGATAGTAGCTAAGGTATTGGCCAATAGACTTGTGAAGTATTTATCACATTTAATACATGTTTATCAAGCAGGTTTTATTGAATAGATTTTCTTAGTAAATTGGGCCCAAAGTTAAATTCTATCAATTTGTAAAGATGATTATTCAATATATAAAAGTATTACCAATTTGAAGTGGACTTCACAAATTAAATATTTAGGAATTAATGTTAATATGGAATTTCAAAATTTATATTCAATTAATTATCTTCCTTTAATAAAAAGGATTAAATTAGATTTGATTAGGTGCAAGTATTTACGTTTGGGTTTATTAGGGAGGATTAATACTATAAAAATTAATATCTTTCCTCAAATACAATATTTGTTTCAATCAATTCCTTATTTTTTAAACAAAATTTTTAAAGGATTTATATAAAGCAATTAGAGACTTCTTATGGAAGGGAAAATTACCGAGGGTAGCGATGAGAAAGTTGATGTGGGATTTCTAATTTGGAGGTTTAAGATTACCGAATTTTCAGTATTATTATGAAGCAGCTCAATTTAAATTTCTTAGTGCATTAATGAAAATGGATGATCCGCTCAGTTGGGCAAAGGTAGAAATGGCGGTTATTTTAGAAAAATTTCCTCATGAGTTTTTGTTTCGATGGAATAAAAAATTATTACGAACTTATGATGTACCAATATTGAAGCATTTATTGAATCTATGGACAAGTAAACTTAACAAATTGGGGCTCAAAAATAAATGGTCTGGACGATTGCCATTATATAATAATCAACTTGTTCCTTTTTTGGTCTCCAATATCACCTTGAAACAATGGGAAAGGAAAGGAATAAAAAATTTATCTGATTGTTTTTTTGAAGGACATTTTTGTTCTTTTGAGGAATTACAAAAGAAATTTGGTATTAGTGGAAATTCTATATTTGTGTATTATAACATAACATAACAATTACAGCACAGAAACAGGCCATTAGGCCCTTCTAGTCCGCACTGAACCAAACACCCCTTTCTAATCCTACCTCCCTGCACAATGCCCATAACCCTCCATCTTCCTCTCATCCATATACCTGACCAACCTTTTCTTAAATAATACAATTGACTCCGCCGCCACTATTTCTCCCGGAAGATCATTCCACACAGCTACCACTCTCTGAGTAAAGAAGTTCCCCCTCATGTTACCTCTAAACCTCTGCCCCTTAATTCTTAACTCATGTCCTCTTGTTTTAAACTTTCCTCCTCTTAACGGAAATAGTCTATCCACATCCATTCTGTCTATCCCTTTCATAATCTTAAATACTTCTATCAAATCCCCTCTCAACCTTCTACGCTCCAAAGAATAAAGACCCAATCTGTCCAATCTCTCCCCATACTCCAGATGCTTAAACCCAGGCAACATTCTAGTAAACCTTCTCTGCACTCTCTCCACTCTGTTTATATCCTTCCTATAATTAGGCGACCAGAACTGCACACAGAACTCCAAATTAGGCCGCACCAACGTCTTATACAATCTCAACATCACCTCCCAACTCCTATATTCCATGCAATGATTGATAAAGGCCAGCATACTAAAAGCCTTCTTCACCACCCTATTCACGTGAGTTTCTACCTTCAGGGAACGATGTACCGTCACTCCTAAATCTTTCTGCTCTTCTGTATTCCTCAATGCTCTCCCATTTACCACATATGTCCTATTCTGATTCTTCTTACCAAAATGAAGCACCTCACACTTATCAGCATTAAATTCCATCTGCCATTTTTCAGCCCACTTTTCTAAGCAGCCCAAATCCCTCTGCACTCCTTGAAAACCTTCTTCATTATCCACTATTCCACCTATCTTAGTATCGTCTGCATATTTACTAATCCAATTCACCACCCCATCATCTAGATCATTATCAATTAAGATCTTTTGTAAAACAGATATGTGGTCGTCATATGATCTTACTGCCTGATTCTAATTTTGAGGAATATGTACTTTCAATACCAAAAAAGGGATATATTTCTGATTTGTATTGTATTTTACAAGAAACTGAAAGTAAAAAAGATTGGAATAAAGATAAGTTGAAATGGGAAAAAAATTTAGGTTTTACAATAGCTGAAGTAGCCTGGATGGAAATTTGTCAGAATAGTATTCGGAAATTGATTAATGCTAGATTAGCGATGATTAATTATAATTTTATACATCAGTTATACTTAACACCGGAGAAACTAAAAAAGTTTGGTCTTAGTAAGTCGGATTGGTGTTTTCGTTGTGACCAGGCGGCTAATACTTTTTTGCATACTGTCTAGCTTTGTGATCGATTGCAACAGTTTTGGAAGGATATTCAATCTATATTTAATAGTTTATTTAATATTTGTCTTGTATTAGATCCTGGTATATTTTTATTAGGGAATATGCAATCATTAATTGATTTGGGCCTACAAGATTATCAGATTTCTTTTATCTATTTAGCTTTAGCTGTGGCCATGAAATGTATAGCTCTTACTTGGAAAGATAGAAATATATTAACTTTAGATAGGTGGTATTTGGAGATGAAGTTCTGTTTAACCATGGAAAGGAGATCTTTTTCAGTTCAGGATAGGATGTCTTTTTATAGGTTGAAGTGGACTCCGTTTGCTAACTATATGCATTTAAGTTTGATTTAAATATGTTTTTAAGTTTGATATTTTAGTGTTGATAACTTTTTTTTGTTAGTATCTTTACTTGTTATGTTTTATCTTTTTTTGTAAGTGGGATATTTTTTCTTCTATATAATATTGTTCAATTTATTAACTCTTCACTCTTTATATGGGGGGTTAGACTAATTTTAAGTTAGCTCATTAATGTTGTGTAATAATTATTGGGGGGGTTTATAATCTGACTTTTATTCTTTTTAAATGTAATTTTCTATTTTATTCATGTTATAAAAATTTTAAATAAAGGTTTAAAAAAAGGAATTTTCAATCTCAGTTTTTTGAGAATGACCATGATGCTTTAATATTTACTAATTCATTGCCAGATGTACAAGGAAATGGGCGATTGTCACCATTGTCACCGAAGAGAAGGGTCAATAGGAATGGAAATGGGAAGATTGGAAAATATGGAAAGAATGGGAAAAAAGTTGAATTGACTCAAAGTCTTCTCGATATTGAAGATCCGGAACAATTATTAGGACTGGAATCACTGGGTTGAATGTGTTTGTTTCAGTACTTTGTGAAAGTCTGAATGAAGGTGGGTGACACTGAGTCCTTTTGTCATCTGCCACTTGTGGACTTTACCACACCCAGATTTTTAGGGGGCTACTACTTTTGAGTAGCTTGTTTTGGGATTGATTTTTCTCTTTTTTTTGGAATTTTTAAAATAGGTGGGGATTCGAATACAGCGAGACTTAGAAGGGGAGTATTATTTTATTGTAGGATTCACATTTGTGAGAAGGTTTAACAGTGATATACTATGAACTGTGTCAGATACTGTGACACCAGGTTCACAGAGGGTGAAGGTTTAACAGTGATGTACGGTATGTTGAGGTAGATAATTTGACACCAGGAGTAAAGTGGGGATCAAGTTTACGGTGATGTACTGTAGACTGAGGCAGATACTGTGACACCAGGTTCACATGGGAATAAGGTTTAATGGTGATGTATGGTATGTTGAGGTAGATAAAGTGATACCAGGTGCACAATGGGGATAATGTTTAACAGTGATGTACAGTAGACTGAGACAGTTACTGTGACACTGGATTCACAGAAGTGAGAAAGTTGAAAAGTCATGTCCAATAAACTGTGTCAGATACTGTGACACCAGGTTCACATTGGGAGAAGGTTTAACGGTGATGTACGGTATGTTGAGGTAGATAATGAGACACCAGGTGTACAATGGGGATAAGGTTCAACGATAATGTACGGTAGACTGAGACGGTTACTGTGACACTGGGTTCACAGCAGTGAGAAAGTTGAAAAGTAATGTCCGATAAACTGTGTCAGATACTGTGACACCAGGTTCACATGGGGAGAAGGTTTAACGTTGATGTACAGTATGTTGAGGTAGATAATGTGACACCAGGTGCACAATGGGGATAAGGTTCAACGATGATGTACGGTAGACTGAGACAGTTACTGTGACGCTGGGTTCACAGCAGTGAAAAAGTTTAACAGTAATCTACGATAAACTGTGTCAGATACAGTGACACCCATTCACAGATGTGTAAAGGTTTAATGATGATGTATGGTAGACTGATAAGAGATACTGAGACAATGGGTTCACAACATTAACAAGGTTTAACAGTCATGTACGATAGACTGTGTGAGATACTGCGACACCAGGTTCAGAGTGGGGAGATGTTTTAACGGTAAATTACAGTAGACTTTGGCATATTCTGTGACACTATGTTCAGGGCAGTAAGAAGGCTTAATGGTGATGTGCGTTAAACTGAGGCAGATACTTTGACACCAGGTTCACAGGAGGAAAAGGTTTAATATTTATGAACAGTAGATTAAGGCAGAAAATGTGAGATGGATTCTACAGTAGTAAGAAGATTTAAAAGTGATTTACTATAACCTGTGTCAGATACTGTGACACCATGTTCACATTGGGGAGAATGTTTAACAGTGATGTACGGTAAATTGAGATGGATACCGTGACACCGGGTGCACAGTGGGGAGGAGGTTTATCAGTGATGTATGGTAGACTGAGACCAATACTGTGACACCAAGTTCACAGTAGTGAGAAGGTTTAACGGTGATGTATGGTAGACTGAGGCAGATACTGTGACAAGAGATTCACGTTGGGGAGAAGGTTTAACGGTGATATACTGTAAATTGAGATGTATACCATGACACCAGGTTCACAGTGGGGAGAAGGTTTAACGGTGATGGACGGTAGACTGAGGCAGATTCTATTACACCAGGTTCACAGGGGGAAGAAAGTTTAATGTTGATGTACGATAGACTAAGGCAGAAACTTTGAGACAGGATTCACATTCATGAGAAGGTTTAACATTGATGTACAATTAACAGTGTCAGATACTTTGACATCAGGTTCATATTGGGGAGAAGTTTTAATGGTGATGTACGGTAGAGGGAGGCAGATAATGTGACACCAGGCTCAATGTATTGTTCATTTACCATAATTACATCATCTAATTTATATGCTCCATTTTTTTGTGGCAACTTCCAAACATTCGATAAACTTCAATTGTAATCAGATTTTGTTCATTTAAATAGGTCACCACTAAAAGCCTAAATCGTTTGGTCTCTTAAGTACGCTGCACAAAATTAAATTCTTTACCTGGGTTTGGTTCAACGTCACTTCAGTCTGCTTCATTATTTTTTCAGTCCCATGTTTTGTGCTTTCTGCTTTGCCCAGCTGATTCGCTAAATGGGCATCCAACTCTGTCCTTTCAGCTTGACCCAACGTCTCCTCTGTAAACTTAAGGAAACCAAGGAGACCAAAGTTAAAATGTTCACATTGGCATTTTCAAAAACAAAAATGACGCTGTGACTTGCAGTTTCACATCATAATCCCACTTGCTAAACTTGCAAGCAACTGCACCACATCCTTCAGCTGGAAAATTGCAAGAGAACTGCTTGGTTAAAGCAAAGATTCCACCCAGTCACCCCATTAAAGGCCTCCAAGTTAACAACAGATAGCAACCTGAAAGTTAAATACAAAGATCTGTATCAGGAAGATTAGTGGACTTTTTAAAGAAAAAATAATTTCCACTATTGAAAGAAAACTCCTCAGGGATCACCAGGCTCTTGTTGAACAATTCCTGTTGTATTCCTCAAAATGGTTTGAATCTTGATTTCAAGCAGAGTCATTTGGTGAGATTGTTGGTCCAGAACAAACCCTGCCCACACACTCCCTTAAATACCTGCAAAGTCGTGGCTCAGCTCTGCTCCATGCTAAAGCTATCAGAGCTTTTCTGAAGAGATAGTGGACTTCAGGTGCTGGTACGTTGAGTCACCAAAACACTAATGCTTCCCTGAACAACACACCTCTATCTGAAAACCAACAAGAACCTTCCCGAGTGGTAAATATCAACAAGACATAATATCATGTAACTGTTGTGTTTCTGTCATTGGAGAATTCCCTTTCCATTCAATCAGAATTAGAGTTTTGGGTGCCGTATTTGAGAAAAGATGTGCTGGTGTTGGAGAAGGTCAGAGATGATTTACTGGAATGATATCAGGAATGAAAGGGTTAGTGTATGAGGAACAATTGTCGACTCTTCGACTGTACTAGTTGGAGTACAGAAGGATAAGGGGGACCTCAGAAGCATTTCAAATGCTGGAAGGCTTGGACAGAGTAAATATGGCAAAGATGTTTCCGATGGTAGGGGATTCTAGGACAGGAGAGCATAATTTCTGGATAAAAGGGTGTCAATTTAAAACAAATGGGGAAAAATTGATTTTGTCAATGGGTCGTGAAACCCACGTGAGGTCATTGGGTGTATTTAAGGCAGAGATTAACAGGTATTTGATACATCAAGGAATTAAGGTAATGGGGAGAGAGCTGGGGAGTGGGGTTGAGTGGAAGAATGGTGGAACAGACTCGATGGGCCTACTTCTTCTCCTATATCTTGTGATCTATATCTTGCTGGAGACCTAGACAACCCTCCTCTTGTATTCCATTCTTAGAAAACATTCTGCATCGTGGTTTTATGTCACATGAGCCCATTTCCAATTGAATCCCATGTTACAAGTAACCCAATGCAAATTCTGCATTGAGAGGACTGCAGCTTCCTCATTTTAAAAATTGTTATGGAGCAGCTCAAATGAGATTTCTTGCTTCTTTTTTTGAAAGGGTTAAAATAGAATCAAATAAAATAGGAGAGGGAAAAGCAGAAGAATTTATATACGTGGGAATCAAAATTAATGGTTGGTGATAAAGATACACAATTGTTGAAACATTTGATTAATATATGGAATAAAATAAATGATGAAATTGGTGTAAGTGGATGTACATCACTCAGAATGGCTTTGATTCAAATTCTGAATAGCTGGTTTCGTAAGGGGATTATAAATGTTGAAGATTGTTATGAAAGGGGTCAATTAATGTCATTTGAGCAACTGAGAAATAAATATCGTATAACTGATTGCAATTTTTTTTGTTATTTCCAACTAAGGGCATATTTGAAAGATAAGTTTGGACCAAGCATGTTGTACTGAAATAGAAATTCCTTATAAGAGGAATTGTTAAAAAAAATATTTGATGATGTTCTCTTTATTACAAGTAGGAACTTTTAAATGAGAAATTCATAAGTTGAGACAAAGGTGGGAAATGGATCTGAATATTGTAATTGATTGGCAAATATGGGGAGATCCATATAAGCATCTCAATGCAAGATATAAATTAGTTCAGTATAATTGTTTTTACATCAGTCATTTAGCAGATGTCAGCAAGGATTTTATCTGAAAGCTGCACCTGGAGTCAGGTGACTCAGGCGGTTGGATTTGAAAAGCTCCTCAAGAAGCTGATTTGGCAATAGAGATCACGTGATTGAGGGGAGTTGTATTAATTCACTTCAATGCAGCATTTTGGATCTATTGACCAGAGTTCCACACTGCAGCAGTGAGGAAGGAATTCACAACTGGTTTTACTTCTACAGTCACTTCTTACACCAGTGAAATTGAATAGAATAAAATCAGAATTATCAGATCAATGTTTGAGGTTATGTGAAGATGTCGCAACTTTCTTGCATTCATGTTATCTTTGTCCTAATGCAAGATCTTTTTGGGGAGAATTACAATATTTATGGAACAAGTTATAGGAGATGTTTTTCTGCAGAATCTGATCTTATTCATATTAGGAAATATTGAAGGAACAAGGCCCAAATTAAATCTATTAATATATCAATTGAAGTTTGTTAAATTAACGTTAGCGGTGATGAGGACATGTATTGAACTTACTTGGAAATCACATATATTTTTAGGGATGCCAAGAATACATGCAAAAATTCAAATTTGTATTCCTTTGGAAAAAATTACATATAGCTTGAGAAATATATACTGTATGCTTTTGCAAATTTGGCACCTGAATATTCAAATATCAGGCTTCAATTTGTAATAATGCCCTTTCCATCCCTCTAGACATGTGAGATTCTCCTCTTAGTTAAATTTTTTTTATTTAGATTTGTTAGATTTCTTCGCCACCATGAACTCTGGGGCAGCGGACAACTAGTGCAGGGCACCAGAAAACAGAAAGACCACACCCCACCAACATCTCAGAAGCAGAGGATTCAATCCACGGGTCAGTGACCAAGGAAGCAGACCAGTGAGGGGTTCTGCAGCTGAAAGACCCACATAGGTGGCAGGCTGTTGGTGACTTGAGGAGAGGAACCCACACAGGCTGTGGGCTTCTGGACAAAGCAGTCAAGGAACTCACACCAGGCTGTGGATTGATAAAGTGGGTCAAAACTGGCTAAAAGGGTGTCAGGTATCAGACCTGGGATACGAGTGAGTGCTAAATGGTTCCTAATTATGTCTGAGGTTCAAAACTGGAGCTCACATTGCCAATGACTTGGATGGTCTGTGAGCATTGAAAGAGAATCCACAGATCCTCAGTGACTTGGCCCAGGGTTTGGGGTGGTGGGGGGGAGAGCACTCAGTCTTTCTCTGACTGCAAGAGGCATTTCAGGCAATTTCTGCCAGAGGTAAGTCTGTCTGTCTTACAGCAGGAAAAAAGCAATTTTGTGTGATATGACACTTTGTAATTACATGACAGTAAATTGTCTCCTGAAATAGAGATAGAGGTTCAAGTTTCAAACTATTACAAACTCCACTCACCAGATTATAACTCTTCCCACTTTTTGTTTTTGCAAAGACACCATTGATTTGATCACAACTCCTCTGCTGCGTCTGTCCTGTGATAGATTATGTATTTTACATTGTATATAGAGATGTTTTTGAAAGAGATGCATTGGAGGAGTTGTTTACGTCACAAACAAACACATACACTTCAAAAAACAGCTCTTATTTAAAATGCAAGAGCTTTGCTGAGAGTGAGTCATTCAGGTGCCAAGAGCCTTTGCAAAGACAAAACAAGGACACTGTTTTGCTAAAGAATTTCAAAAGCAGGTGTAAATGGATTATTGTTTTTAAACAACAGATGTTTGGACTCAGAAGTGTGGGTCTGGTGTAGTCATCTGGCTGGTTCTAGTTTGCTGTTCTAAGAAGGTCATGTGGTTTTGCAAGCAGAGAGGAGAGACCAATTAGGCTTTTTCTAAAAAGAGAGAGAGAGAGAGACAGAGAGAGAGAGAGTAGAGAGAGAGAGAGAGAGAGAGAGAGAGAGATGGCAAGCTGGGATCTTGTTTTGAAGACGGGTTGTGAGTTCTCAGTTCAGCCTGTTGAAAAACTTTGTTGTCCATTCAAGAGGAAATGGCTGGCGAGAAATGATGTTTTACCTGAAATAAGGGAAACAAAAGGAAATCAATGGTGACCTGCAGAAGAGGTTATCATTTGGAAAACCCTGATGGGTCAAGTTTCTTTGGCAAGACACCATAGTGGCTGATCAGAGGGAATCAGTTTATGTGTGCCCAATGAGCAAGAAATCCCTCTCTGAAACCAGCAAGAACCTTGCTGGAGGGTAACCATTTACTTTTAATCACCAGAGCTTATCATTTATATTCAAATTCATAAATGTTGAATTCTATGCACAGTATAAAAATTGATAGACACCGGTGAACTTGGAGTTGTGTCAAAGAACTTTATGCACATTAAATACACCTGCGCTTAGAATTAGAAGGGGGTAATGGAAGGCTCTTAATAGTGATAAGTTAAAGTTTGATCCTGTTTTTTTTTTGTTTAAAGAAAATTAAAAACAATGTTTGTTTAAGTATGAATGGTGTTATTGTTTAAAATCTGCCTGTGATGGAAAGTATTCTTGGACTGAATAGACATCTGGGCCAAATGGCTATTGAAGGACAATCTGTGCATGATTGTACATCCTAAAGTACAATGACTACTTCTATCCACAAAAGATTGTTAAAGAGCAAGAATATACAAAACAGTCACAAAAAATCCCATCCATACAGCACACGTATTAATACACAAAACAATCATTCTTCCTTATCGGTCAGGAAGGGTCTACACTTCCCAAGGAGGCTGAGGAGGTCAAGGCCAACGGCTCTCATCCTGAGATTTTACAGGAGCGCAGTTGAGACTCAACCATTGGATGGTCTAGTTGCTGTAGAGCATCAGACAGCAATGATGCAGAGTAGTGAGGATCACTGGGGTCTCCCTTTTTCTGTAGATGACATTTACTGGGAGTGTTGTTCAAATTGGGCTCAAGGAATAGTGGAAAGACCATTTTGATCTAGTGAACAGCATCTTTCACCACGTCCATCATCAAGATCAGGACTAACAGGCTGGGGAATAGCATCTTCCCACAGGCTGTGAGATGGATGAAAAGTATCCTGTAAGTGTGATCATCCTCCCAAATATTTATATATGTAGCGTCTACTTCGATAGAGCTACTAAAGCAACACACACACACACATACACACACACACACACACACACACACACACACACACACACACACACACACACACACACACACACACACACACACACACACACACACACACACACAAACACACCAGGTTAGTCAACACAAAACTGCTTTATTCAGTCTTTACAGGATTCTTCTATTTACAGCGTGTCCCGGGCCACATGGGTCAAGGTGGGACATCATTAATGAGTTTGCTGCAGATCCACAGGACCACAGGTTTAAATTAAGCCCTGTGAGTGTCCTGCACCTTCCGGCAGGGGAAATCACAGATCAACGTGCGATTCCTCGGCACGCAGGACCACGTGCATGTGGTCAATTAAATGGATGAGTTCCCAGCTGTCTGCCTTATGATTTCATGTGCCCGCCAAAGAACCTTGCCCTCTCGACCTGCTACACAGCTGGTGCACACCCCCCCCACCCCAGAACCATCGCCAGAAAGTAAAACACCAGCTCCATGCACCTTAGGTGGACACCCTCATCGTCTGTGCTGGGGGCACTGAATTGGTGAAGCGGGATCCACATGGGCAGGCTTTTGTCTGTCCCAACTATACAGCTGCGAATGTCCCCCAATGTCCAAAGTATACTCAAACCCATCCTTCTTCACCACGCGGAAAACGCCCTCATACGGTCGTTGTAACAGCACTCCTGGGTCCTGTCTGCGCACAAAAACAAAATCAGTGTCCAGGAGTGGTGGGGTACATTCTGTTAAGGGGATCCAAGCCAATGGGTAGGAAAAGCTTTGCTGATCGCGATACCATGTCGAAGCTGTGGAAGGAAGTTCAGATCAGAGTTGGATGTGAAATCAATGTCCCATGAAATTGTAAGGACCGTACCATAAACCATCTCTGCGGACAATGCAGATGTATCTTGCTTTGGAGCTGTGCGCACTCCCAAAACAACGCATGGCAACTCATCAATCTAATTGGGACAAGTGAGTTGGGCCTTAAAAGTGGACTTCAGTTGCTGGTGGGAATGTGGGTGAATTGTGTTCCATGGACTGATTTAATGTGGGAAAACCAAATCTAGCCATCCAGTTGACGATGAATGCTCTAGCCATTGTCTCAGTGTCACTGGATGGCAACGGGACGGCCTCTGGCCAGCACGTGAAATGTTCTACAACTGTTAGAATGTATCTCATGTTTTGAGATTCTGGCAATGGTCCAAGCAGGTCTACATGCACGTGTTCCAACTGTCTGCATTCCGTCGGGAAATGTTGAAGAGGTGCCTTAGTGTGGCACTGAATTTTGGCAGTCTGGCAGGAGGTACATGTGCAAACCCATTGCACAACGCCTTTTCTCAGTCCATGCTATACATATTTATTTGACATGAGCTTGACAGATGTTCTGATGGATGGATGAGATAAGCTGTGTAACTGGTCAATAAGGTGTTTCCTCCAAGATGCAGGAAACATTGGTCTAATGTAGCCCAAAGACATGTCACAACGTAAGGTTGGCCACCCAGTTGTGCTGCCCTCTGCTGTATGTCCAGGTTAGTAATGGCCGTACTGTATGCCTGAACATCGGGGTCCATTGCCTGGACACTGGCTAATTCAGAAATATCAATGTCACCCTGAATATGATATATAGTCGGTCTGGACAGCATATTCGTGATGCCATTGTTTTTACCAGATGTTATCCAAGTAGATCGAAGGGAACTCTAAATCTCTGCCCAAACTGTCTATAACCCGCTGGCAGGTTTGAACACCATTCTTCAACTCAAGTGGCATCCTAAGACATTCAAAAAGACCAGAAGGGGTAATAATCACCGTTTTAGGAATGTCTTCCTTATGGATGGGATCTGATGGTATCTCATGACAAGATCAACCTTGGAGAAAGCACAGAAATTGTGCAGATGGGAGGCAAAATCTTGCATATGAGGGACGTTAAGACAGTGGGTCTTAACCAGAGATATGGTCCGCTGGGCTTGATAAATCATAGCATAGACTTGAGTATAGCTGGAATGTGATGCTGCAACTGTTTAAGGCATTGGTGAGGCCAGGTTTAGAGAATTGTTTTCAGTTCCGGTCTCCAAATATAGGAATGAAATAGATAAGGTGGAGAGGGTGCAGAAAGGATTTACAAAAATGTTACGTGGCTTACAACATCTCGAGTACAGATAAAGATTAAGGAGACAGTGACTTTATTCATTGGAACGTAGATGGATGAAGGAAGTTATGATAGAGGTAGTCAAAATTATGAAAGGAATAGATAGACTGGACGTGAGTAGACTCTTTCCCCTGAGGGCAGGGTAGATTGGAACAAGAGGGCATGAGTTCAAGGTAAGGGTGCAAAACTTTAGGAGGAATGTTAGAGGATGTTTCTTCACTCAGAGAGTGGTGGCAGAATGGAATGATCTTCCAGAAGGGATCATTGCGGAAGGGTCCTTTCTGTCATTTAAGTGAAGGTTGGATGTGTACATGGATATGAGGGGGTTGGAGGGATATGGCCAGAGTGTTGAGGTGAAAAATAGTGGAGTTGTTCATGTGAACTGGCACAGACTCAAAGGGCCGACGTGGCCTGTTTCCGTGCTGTAAACTGTTCTATGGTTATATGTGCTGGGCTCCACGGGACAAGGTGGGACATCATTAAGAGTTTGCTGCCGGCAGGTTTGAATTAAGCCCCGCGATTATCCCACGCTTTTCGGCAGGAGACTCCAAAATTCGAAAAGATGAATTAACTATTTCCATGAACCCTCCACTTTTACGTCTATTTTTCTAAATCCATTCCATAATCTAGACATCTTTACTTAACACAAACCACATTTCTTCTCCCATTCAAATCACTCAGTAATACACCAAGGCAGTAAAATAAAAACTCAATGCTGGAAATACTCAGCGGGTCATCTACTGGAAAAATAATCGGATTTTTCTTTATATAAAAAAAATAATTCCTAGCTACAGGAAGGGTATTAGTTAGATTGAAAGAGTGCAGAGAAGATTTACTAAGAAGCTGCCAGATCTTCAGGAGTTGAGCTACAGGGAAAGGTTGAACAGGTTGGGACTTTATTCCTTGGAGTGTCGAAAAATGTGTAAGAGATTGCTTAAAGTGGAATATGAATGAGAAAAAAGGCTGAGAAAGACTGCAGTGGACCCAATTGTGAAGGAAATATTTTGCCTGAGAAAAATTGTCATTGGCCCATTTCCTCTGGAGATATGAAACCGCGCACAGAACAAGTCAATGATGTACAATTAAAAGAGTGGTTTTCAAACTTTTTCTTTCCAATCACATTCCACCTTAAGTAATCCCTTACTAACAGAGCACTTTTGGCACAGGGATTAAGTGGAATATGATCCGGGGGGTGGGGGTGGGGGTGTGGAGGAGGAGTTTGAAAATCACTGCTCCAGATGAAAATGTTTCTCCATTTCAGTTTTAAGCAGACATCCTTTTATTCTAAGGTTGTGCCCACTGGTCCTAAACTCTCCCACTACTGGCCAAATCCTCTCTATCCAGCACTTTCACTATTCATCAGATTTCAATGAGGTCCTGCCTCATTATTCTAAACTCAGGCGAGTATAGGCCCAGAACCATCAAATGCTCCGCAAACATTATTCCGCTCATCCCCAGGATCATTCTTGTAAACCACCTCTGGCCCATCACATCCTCTATTAGAAATGGGGCCTAAAATTGCTCACAACACTTACGAGATCAGGACAACCAGAAGGTGGTCACGTGAGGGAATACAGCTGCAGGCCTGCCTAGAGTTTGTGGATTGGATGGTGTTCAAGGAGTCAGCTGAGGGGAGGTGGGGTGGGGGGTCGTGGAAAGATGGCATCAGAAAATGACGTGAGAAGACACCTCTCCCTGACTGAACTATTCAATACTCGAACTGTAGTGAATTTTTTGACTTTATCAATGTTTTGAACATTAATTTACTACTGTAGGATTCTGGAAATGAAGAAAGGAAAACAGCAGTGTTGGGCACTGACAGTTGCCCTAAAAATCAAAAAGACAAAGACTAAGGGGAGCGATAGGCTTTATTACACACAAGACTGCAGGCCCGCGTGCAAGCTAGGTAAGTGAAGGGATGGAAGAGGTGGCTCGACCTTTATGGCCTGGGTCACAGGGGAGGAGTCCAGGGAGGAGTCTCGGAGAGGATGTCATCAGGAGGGTGGGCCAGCCCATGCCTATACTGGTCAGTTCATACAATACCATTTCATTACCAGCAACTTAGAAAAAAACCTAGGTTTTCAACCTGTGAAAAGTGCAGAAGAAGCAAGGCCGACCTTCCAGAAGGAACCTCAGGAGCAGTTAGAGATAGATCCAAATCCTCAACGTGGAACCCAAGAGAAGCTGGAAGAAATGTCTGCATCCTCTGCGCCTCCAGAGACGCAAGATATCACCAAGATCTTTGGCCTGGGGGTGGGCCAGGAGAGTGAGCGTGGAATCCGACCCAAGCCTGGCTTGACTAAGGAGAGCAGGGGGGTGGGTGCTCGAATGTGAGCGCGAGTTCGCGGGAAGGCAACTGACTGTATGCAGCGGCCCATCTGAAGATGCTCCTCTGGTGCTACTGAGCTTCTCAGCATGGATGGATGTTCTCACATGCAGGAAATCTGCAGTATGGCTGCCAGGTATGAGGTGGAGGAGGACAACTCAGAAATTCGAGAAGAAGAAGAGCAAGAATGACTATTTGCTGCAGTTGGACTCACTGAAGGAAGGCCTTAGGCTTTAAGAACATCTCCTTCTCCAATGAAAGCTGTTGTTTAACCACAGACACCTTCCCCAGTCTTCAAGGCCCCTGCAACAGGGATGGAAGTCAACTTCATGTCTATAGAACTGATCCAACCAAATGAAAAGATTATGTCTTCTATGACCTTAAATTTTGAAACTTTAAATGATCAATTTGCTGCTATAAAGGAAATAATGGCTGGTATGTGTGAAGAAATTACATTTATTCAAGTTGATATTAATAAGAGTTTAACAGCAGTGGACACTGGACAAGATCAATTTAAGAAGATAGAAGACATTTTTATTGACTGTAAGGACCGTGTGGGCCATTATGCAGAGAGAATGGATCATATTGAGGATTTGTTTACAGGCTTGGATGTCCAGAAGAGAGATTTGTTAAAAAACATTGATTCGTTAGAAAATCAAAGTTGTCGTAATAATATTAAGATAGTTGGTCTGCCAGAAGATATTGATGGTTCAGATCCTGTAAAATTATTTCTGGAAATGGATTCCAGAGATGTTGGGAGTCGAGTCTTTTTAGATAGGGCTCATAGGGCGTGAAGAAGAAAACCTTTTCTGGGTCAAATGTCAAGAGCAGTTCTTTTAAAATATTTGTGATATCAGGATAGAGAAATTATATTGCGGCTTGCAGTTCAGAAAGCTCGCCTTGATCAAAGCCCAATGATGGTTCAAGGCAATAGGGTTTTATTTTATGCTGATTTAAGTCAGGAGATTATTAGGTGACCGAAAGAGTTTAATCTGGTCAAAGCAGTGCTGTGGAAGAAAGGGTATAAGTTTACTTTTCTGTATCCAATGATATTTAAGGTGAATTATGGGCCAGATCAGTCTCAATGTTTTGAGAGTCCTTATGGTGCATTATCTTTTGCAAATTCCTTCCCAGATTTGAAGGAATTAATGGGGAAAATGCCCGAGGTTAAAATTGGGAAGGGAACAGGGAAAAGAATTGGAATCAGAATTGGTGAGTGATGTTGAAGATGAAGCTCAAGCTCAATGTGGGTTGTACCATTGGGATGTTTTAATGTTCGGTTGGGGGGTGGTGATTGACTCTGCTACTTCTAAAGCCAACTGCCACTTGTGGCATTAACTGCAGCTGGACCACAGAGGGGGGTCCGACTTTTGTACTTGTAGATTTTTACATTGTTTACAGGGGTTTCTTATTGTTTGAAAGGGGGGGGGTGGGTTAGGATTTTTAAAATATGTAATTGCTCTGTGAAGTGCCAATCTCAAGAGGAAATTAAGTTATGGCTCACTTAAATTTTGTGACCTTCAATGTTAAAGGACTTAATAATCCGATGAAAAGGAAGTGAATATTGGCATATATAAAGAAAATGACGGTTGATGTTGCCTTTTTGCAAGAAACTCGTTTGTCTGAGAAAGAACATATGAAATTGATGAGAGATTGGGTAGGACATGTTTTTGCATCTTCATTTAATTCGAAAGCTAGAGGTGAGTTGCAACTTTGGTTCAGAAGAAGATACCGTTTCAGTTGGAATCATTCTCTGCCACATTGGGTAGAGAGCTGTTGGTGAATTGTAAAATTTTTGCTGAAGCATGGACTTTGATGAATGTTTATCCACCCAATGAAAATGATGAAGACGTTATTTCTGAAACTTTTTTGAATCTGCGTCAAGCTAATGAAAATATTTTGGTTGGTGGGGATTTTAATTGTGTGTTGGATACATTTCCAAAAACTGTACAAAGAACCAAAATAGCTAAATGGATGTTAGACTCAATGAAAGATTTGAATTTGGTGGAAATGTGGAGGGAGTTAATTCTGACAGAAAAAGTCTTTTATTTTTATTCACCTAGACATGATCCTTTTTTGAGAATCGACTTTTGCTTAATGTCAGCACAATTACAGGGTAGATTTATACATGCAGAGTATAAGAGTAGGAATTGTCTGATCATTCCTCATTGTTAAGTAGAAGTACACAATCCTTTTTCCAAACATGAGCAAGTGGGGAGAGAGATGGGAGCGCGAGTCAGGCGGGCGAGGGGTGGGGGTAAAATGGCAGTGTGACTGAAAGGGAGTGGGGGTGGATACAGCAGCATAATTTGGGTGGGCTTAAATCTGGCTTTCCAAAATCCAGAAAAATCTGAAATACAGAACACAGTGACCCACCCCCCCACAAAGGGTTCTGGATAAAGGATTGTGCACCTGCACATGTTCTGGTTTGCATAATGTAGATACCCTTATCGGTGAAGATTTAATGGGATGTTATTGAAGCAACCAAAGTTTCTAAGTTATATCAAAGACCATATTCAGACTTATTTGCCAATTAATACATATTCAGTCCAAAGTAAATTTGTTTTGTGGGATGCTTCAAACGCTTATTGAAGAGGTGTGATAATCAATTATACTGCAAGAATTAAGACACAGTATTTGGCGGAGAGCCAACATTTGGAGAAGGATATAACAATGTTGGAAAAGCAATTCCAATGAAATTCGACTGTGGATAAAAATAGTTTTTTGATTCAGTTCAAACTGTTATAATATAATGCAAACATATAAATATGAAAAATTAATACAATGATCCAAATAGCGTTATTATGAATAAGGAGAAAGAGCACATAAGGTTTTCGCTCGGCAATTAAAGACTGAACAGGCATCAAGGACAATAAATGCGATGAGATAATAAACCTCAGGAAATGAATGATGAATTTCACTCATTTTCCCAGAATTTATATTCTTTTGATGTAAGTCAGGATGAGGAACGTGTTGAGTCTTTTTTAGGTAGTTTGGAGTTATCGGTTTTGGACGATAAAGATAGGACAGAATTGGAAGTTCTTTTCAATGATTTTGAAATTGAAGAAGCGATATTGAATATCACCTGGAGAAGATAAGATGGGTTTACAGGAGGGTTTTATAAAGAATTTTATGAAGTCTTGTCTCCTGTTTTGATGGGATGTTCTTAAACAATCTACAGAAGAGCAAAAGCATTTCCAGAATTCTTTTCTAGAGCTAGAATTAGTTATTGCAAAAAAGGAAGAGCCCCATTGAAAGTTGCCTCATATCGAACAATATCTTTATTAAATGTAGATTATAAGATAGTAGCTAATAGACTTGCAAAGTATTTATCACGTTTAATACTTGTTGATCCAGCAGGTTTTATTAAGAATAGATTTTCTTCTGAAAATATTGTTCAACTGTGACTTTGATTAATGGATAAAGATATTGTTTGAATCAATCAATGACTAAGCAAGGTGGTCCTTTGTCACCATTGGTGATAGAACTGCTAGCCCAAGCAAAAAGGCAAAACGATAAAATTATTGGGATTAAAATAAATGAAGAGAATATAAGATTCATTTGTTTGCAGATGACGTAGTAATATATTTAACAAATCCTCAGTAATTGTTATGACATCTGCAAACCTGTTTGGTTCAATATGGAGAAATGTCTGGTTATCAGGTTAATTGGGATAAGAGGAACATATTACCAATTACAGAGGAAGATTATCCTGCTTGTAAACAGATTACACAGCTTAGATGGACGAAGAAAATTTAATATTTAGAGGTAATGGTTGATGCGGATTATCAACATTTGTGTAAGCTGTTAGGTCTGCTTTGTTCATGAATGAGTGAGACAAACACCAGGCTGAGTCGAAATCAGGGTTCTTTGTTCTTTATTACCGGATTGTAACACTTGCGACCAACCAGGTTAGTCGGAGAATGCATTCTGCCGTTATCAGCAAAATGGTGATTTTTTATACCCTTGGATACATGCTTAGAACATCATCATATCATTACTTGTCCAATGACTAAAACTGTTGCTATCCTTTCCCTGCTAGCTTCCTGCCTCTCAATCCATCAATGTCTCTCTTATCTTGTAAGTACAAGGATGCATTTACATCTTGTTACAGCCCTGTACATTCCCATCTCATGATGTTTTACCTAACAGGAGTACAAGGACACCTCCCCTTCTTGTTACTGCCCTGTACAGGGTAACTCCCTACACATTCCCATCTCATGATGTTTTACCTTACAAAGCTGAACTATGTTTCTCTATTGATAAAATTAAAGCTGATTTAATTAAATGGAAAAATCTTCCTTTGACATGAATGGCACATGTGAATTGTGTTGAAGTGAACATTTTTCCTTGTATTCAATATCTTTTTCAATCAATTCCATGTTCGCTTCCAAAGATATTTTTTAAAGAGTTATGCAGCCATCAGAATATTTTTATAGAAAGGTACTTTGGCTAGAGTATTATTGCAAAAATTGACATGGAAATATGCATTAGGGACTACAATGGCCTCATTTTCAGAATTATTTGTTAAATTATTAATTAATTATCAGTTAAAATTTATGAATATGATGTTCAAAATTAATCAACCTCCTTGCCTGGATAAAGTGGAATTAGCACAGATTTCTCATTCTACTATACATCAATGTATATTTAGATGGACTCCTCATCTTTTGCATTATTATAATTTCCCACTATTATGACATTTATGTGATGTTTGGTATAAAAGAAATCTGGCAACAGAAACTGGAGATAAGGTTTCATTTCAAATTCCATGTCAAGTTCATATTCTTCTCGATGAATAATTTTAGTATTTAAAGATTTGCCAAATGAAAGGTATTCAAGTGTTAGCAGATTGTTTTGAAATGGGACAACTCTTTCTTTTGATAGGCTTGGGGAAAAAAATTGTGGTACTGTTAAATTCTTTGCTTGCATATTTTCAAGTACGTGCTCCGGTACTGAAGTATTTTGGGTGGGAATTGAAGATACCTAAGTTAACTAAATTTAAAAAAGTAATTGTAAATGGGGAAAAAAGGGATTTATTTCAGAAATGTATTCTTTGTTGCAAGAGAAAATGGCCAAACTGGATTTAGATAAATAAAATATTAAATGGGAGAAAGATTTATCCTTAGAATTATCCCAAGAAGAATGGACTACTATGTGTGAAGATAGTGTGACTACATTTGGTGAACTATAATTTTCTACTTCAGTTGTATTAAACACCAGAAAAGTTAAAAAAATATGGATTTACTCATTTGGATTTATGCTTCCTGAGATTTTACAGGAGCGCAGTTGAGTCTCCTGTCTGGCTAAGTCATTGGACGCTCCAGGAATGATGCAGAATTGTGAGGATCACTGGGGTCTCACTTTCTTCTGCAGATGACATTTACTGGGAGTGTTGTTCAAATAGGGCTCAAGGAATTGTAAAAAGACCATTTCCATCCAGTGCACAGCATCTTTCACCACATCCATCATCAAAATCAGGACTGCCAGGCTGGGGAATAGCTTCTTCCCACAGGCTGTGAGATGGATGAAAAGTATCCTGTAAATGGGATAGTTACCCTAAATATTTATATATGTAGTCAACACAAGACTGCTTTATTCAGTCTTTGCAGGCTTCTTTTATTTACCGTGTGTCCCGGGCTCCATGGGAGAAGATGGGACATCATTATGAGTTTGCTACTGATCCACGGAACCACAGGTTTAAATTAAGCCCTGTGAGTGTCTCGCACCTTCTGTCAGGAGAATCCACAGATCAACGTGTCGTTCCTTGACACGCAGCACCACGTGCGTGTGGTCCATTAAATAGACAGCTGTCTGTATTATGCTTTCACGCGCCCACCAAAGAACCATCCCCACTCAGCCCGCTACACAGCTGCTACCCGACCCCCCCCACCAGAACTGTCACCAGAAACTAAAGCCCCAGCTGCATCGACCTTAGGTGGACCCCCTCATCATCTGTGCTGGGGGCACTGAAAGGGTGAAGTGGGATCCACATGGGCAGGCTTGCATCTGTCCACACTAAACAGCTGTGAATGCCCCCCAATGTCCAAAGTATACACAACCCCATCCTTCTTCATCACGCGGAAAGGGCTCTCATACGGTCATTGTAATGGCGCTCCTGGGACCTGTCTGTGCACAAAAATATAATCAGTGTCCAGGAGTTTTGGGGGCACATTCTGTTTAGGGGAACCATGCCAGTGGGTAGGAAAAGATTTGCTGATCACAACACCATGTCGAAGCTGCTGAAGGACGTTCAGATCAGAGTTGGTGTGAAATGAATGTCCCATGAAACTGTAAGGACCGTACCATAAACCATCTCTGCGGACAATGCAGACATCTTCCTTTGGAGCCGTGCACACTCCCAATAGAACCCATGGCAATTCATCGATTATATTGTGTCCGGTGAGTAGGGCCTTCAGTTGCCAATGGAAACGTTCCACAAGGCCGTTGGACTGTGGGTGAATTATGGTGCGTGGTCTGATGCAATGTGGGTCGGGAAACCAAATCTAGCCATCCAATTAATTATGAATGCTATGGCCCTTGTCTCAGTGTCACTAGATGGAAACGAGATGGCCTCTGGCCAGCGTGTGAAACGTTCTACGACTGTTAGAATGTATCTCATGTTTTGAGATTTTGGCAATGGTCCGAGCAGATCCACATGCACATGTTCCAACCGCGTGTGTACCACCGGGAAAGGTTGAAGAAGTGCCTTAGTGTGCCGTTGAATTTTGGCAGTCTGGCATGAGGTACATGTGCAGACAAATTGCGCGACGCCTCGTGTACTGGTTTTCTGCCAGGGGATTAGCAACAAATTCTCTTCTACGACATGCTTTAGCAGCATCCAATGCACCTACTATGTACCAGAATTTCATGTCCTCTGCCATTATGACACAAGACAAAACTAAGTTTCATCCTTGGTTGATGGGTCTGGAAAGGAGGCAAGTGAAGTCCTAACATCGATTGGGAAACACAGTCAGTGAGAGGTCAGCATGGCTTAGAGTTTAGACAACGTGTTCAGGACTGCTTTTTACAGCAGTATGTGGAGATGCCCACGAGATGGGGGGCAGTGTTTGATCTGTGGTTAGGGAATGAAATGGGGCAGGTGGCGGAGGTGAGCATTGGGAAGAACTTCAGATCCAGTGATCATGGGTTAATTAGATTTAGCTTAATTATGGAAAGGGATAGGTCATGTCTGAAGTCGAAGGTCTTCGAGTGGGGGAAGGCCAGATTTGAAGAAATGAGAAGAGATTTGCAGAGTTGTGTGGGCTGATCTTTTAGCCGGAAATGATGAAGAGGAAAATTGGAGGGTATTTAAAGGTGAGATTTTGAGAGTACAGGATCATTTTGTTCCATATCGGCTGAAATGTAAGAAGTTCAAGGGAGCTGTGGATTTCTAGAAAAATTATGAATGATTCGGGATAAGAGGGAGTCCCATGCTCAATATAAGAAACAAAAGATTGATGAGATTTATGTTCCTTACTTATATTGAAGAAAGAACCTCAAGAGGGAAATTAGAAAGGGAAAAAGAAGGTATGAAGTATCCATAGCTAATAAGGTGAAAGTGAGTCCTTCGGGTTTTTACAGATACGAGAACAGTACAAAGAGGGTTAAGGATAGAGTACGTCCACTGGAAAATGGGAACGGTGGACTATGTGTAAGTGAGAAGCTGTATGAGATGGGGGAGATATTGAACAATTTTTTTTCTTTTCTGTATTCACGAGCAAAAGGGACACTGGACTATGTGAGATAAATGAGGTGAATGGCTTAGTTATGGAAAGGATAGGGATTAGTAAAGAGAGGAGTTTGGAGCTTCTCGGGTCAATAGCGTTGGATGTCTCCTGGTCCTGATGGGATTTTCCCCAGGACATTAAGGGAGGTCAGGGAGCAAATAGCCGGGGCTCTGACAGTGATGTTTCAAACATCACTGGAGAAGGGTGTGGTGTCGCGGGATTGGAGGGTTGCAAATGTTGTTCCACTATTTAAAAAAAGCAGAAGGTGCAGGCCAAGTAATTATCGGCCAGTAAGTTTTACTTTGGTGGTGGCAAAAGTTATGGAGGGTATTCTCAGAGATAGTATGTACAAATATCTGGATAGGCAGGGAATGATCAGGGGCACCCAGAATGGGTTTATGAAGAGAAAATCATTTTTATGAATCTTGTTGAATGTTTTGAAGAGGTGACAAGGCAAGTGGCTGAAGGTAGGGCGGCTGACGATATCTATTTGAATTTTAGTAAGGCTTTTGATAAGGTTCCGCATGTAAAGTTAGTTAGGAAGGTTCAGTGACTAGGGATTAATAGATAGTGAGATGGTTCAGAGGTGGCTGTAAAACAGACAGCAGAGAGTCATGGTGGACAACTGTCTGTGAGGATAGAAGCCTGTGACGAGCGGTGTGACTCAGGGATTGGTGCTGGGTCCCCTGATGTTTATCATTTATTTTCATGATTTGAATGAGGGGGTGGTTAACTGGGTAATCAAATAGGCAGACGATACAAAAATAGGGGGAGTGGTGGAATGTGAGGAAGGTTTTCTTGGATTACAGGATTTGGTTTGTTTGGAAAAGTGGACTGAAAGATGGCAGATGGAATTTAATGTTGACAAGTATGAGGTGCTGCATTCCAGAAAAAATAATCTTAATATGACATATGCAGTTCAGGGATGGGCATCGAGGAAGGCAGAGGAACAGAGGGATCCTGAGTTATGGTACAGATTTCCTTGAAGGTGGTTTCCCATGTAGACACGGTAGTTAAGAAGGCATGTGACATGCTGGCCTTCATAAATCATAGCATAGACTAGAGTATAGCTGTTTAAGGCATTGGTGAAGCCATGTGCAGAGAAGATTTACAAAAATGTTGCCTAGGGTACAGAGGAAGATGAAGGAGACAGCGACTTTATTCATTGGAACGTGGACAATTGAAGGGGGTTATGATAGAGGTATTTAAAATTATGAAGGGAATAGATAGGCAAGACATGAGTAGACTCTTTCCACTGAGGGCAGGGGAGGCTGGAACAAGAGGGCATGAGTTAAGGGTAAGGGGGTAAAACTTCAGGAGAAATGTTAGAGGATGTTTCTTCACTCAGAGTGTGGTGGCAGAATGGAATGATCTTCCAGAAGAGATAGTTGTGGCAGGGTCCTTTCTGTCATTGAAGAGATTGTTGGATGTGTACATGGATATGAGGGGGTTGGAGGATATGGGCAGAGTGTGGGATGGGGCTGGGGAATGGTTAGGGAGTGGAGTGGTTCATGTGAAATGGCATGGACTCGAAAGGCTGATATGGCCTGTTTCCGTGCTGTAAATTGTCATATGGTTATATGTGCCGGGCTCCACGAGACAAGGTGGGACATAATGAAGTGTTTGCTACCGGCAGGTTTAAATTAAGCCCCGTGAGCATCCCACACTCTCCGGCAGGAGTCTCCACAGATCGACGTGCCATTCCTTGGCACACTGCACCAAGTGCAGTCCATTAAATGGTTGAGAACACAGCTGTCTGTCTTATGTTTTCGTGCGCCCACTGAACAACTCTTATTCTGCCTTGTCTCAGTGAGGAGAATCCAGTCCAGAGACCTCCATTCCCCTCGTATCCCTGAACTTGTCCAAATTCTTCAATGCTAACATTGAGCTCATATTTCCTCATGCAGCTGGCAGCTTGTTCCATTCTCCCACCACCTTGTGTGGAGAAGTTCCCCCTCATGTTTCAACTAAACTTTTCCTCTTTCATCCTTGGCCCACGTATAAAGGACTTTTCCAAGAGGCGGAGTCTGAAGAAAACAACCTCTATCCTCAAGGACCCTCACCACCCAGGCCAGGCTTTCTTCACCCTGCTATCACCAGGGAAACAGGTCCAGGAGCCTGAAGACGAACACCCAATGGTACAAACACAGCTTCTCCCCCTCTGCCATCAGATTTCTGAATGGACAAGGAACCACAGTCACTCCCTCACTTACTCTTCATTTTGCACAAATAGATTTCTTTTTTAAAAATGTAATTTATAGCAATATTTGCACCTATATTGTTGCAACAAAATGAAAAATTTTGTGACATGTTCATCACAATAAATTTTTAATTCTGAACAGTGCGCGTACATCAGAAAACAATCATAGCTCAAAAAACAATTTGAAAAGATGAATTAACTATTTCCATGCTCCCTTCCCTTTTATGTCTATTTTTCTAAATCCACTCCATAATCATCTCCACTTAACCCAACCCACATTTCTTCTACCATTTAAAGCACTCAGTAATACACCAAGGCAGTAAAATAAAAATTCAATGCTGGAAATACTCGGCAAGCCATCTACTGGAAAAATAATCGGCTTTAAAACCTTCAGGTTGATAACCTTTCACTGGGATTCAAGAAGATGATCAAACAAACCTGATTCTCTTTTTGAGAAAAAGAAGAGGAGAGATAACAAACTGAATAAGTGGGATGAAAAGCCCAAGCAGCAGAATTGGCTGCTGGATGAGTGAAGTCGACTCGTTGATCAACACATTTGTCTGGATGGAGGGATAAAGGATAAACAAGACAAACATGATGCCGTCACTGTGAGGTTCAATACGACAGCTGAAGAGAATCTGAAATAAAGGAATGGTGAAAATACTTGTTTTTGGATCAATGTGACAAAATTTGACCTGACAAAAGAAAACAAAATTCCTTTGCTCTGCCAGAACTCTCTAGATCAAGGGACACAATAAAATAATCCAAAAGCCAACGATATGAAATTGAACAGCGAAGTTATAGAAATTGGTAGCAAGAGATAAAACACAGTTACATAATTCCATGAAAGTGGTGTCACAGGAAGACAGGGTTCTAAAGACAGCTTTTGTCATCTTGGCCTTCATTAATTAAAATGTTAAAAATAGGAGTTGGGAAGTTATGGTGAGGTTGTATAAGATGTTCGTGAGGCCAAATTTGGAGTATTGTGTGCAGTTCTGGTCACCTAGCTACAGGAAGGGTATTAGTAAGATTGATAGAGTGCAGAGAAGATTTACTTGGACGCTGCCAGGTCTTCAGGAGTTGAGCTGCAGGGAAAGGTTGAACAGGTTGGGACTTTATTCCTTGGAGTGTCGAAAAATGAGTAAGAGATTGCTTAAAGTGTTATATGAATGGGAAAAAAGGCTGAGAAAGACTGCAGTGGAGCCAATTGTGAAGGAAAGATTTTGCTTGAGATAAATTGTCATTGGCCCATTTCCTCTCGAGTTATGAAACCACGCACAGAACAAGTCAATGTCATACGATTAAAACAGTGGTTTTCAAACTTTTTTTCCCAATCACATAGCTCATTAAGTAATTCCTTACTAACAGAGCACTTCTGGCAAAGGGATTAAGTGGAATATGATCCAGGGGGGTGGGGGTGTGGAGGAGGAGTTTGAAAATCACTGCTCTAGATGAAAAGATTTCTCCATCTCCGTTTTAAGCAGACATCCTTTTATTCTGAGGTTGTGCCCACTGATCCTAAACTCTCCCACTACTGGCAAAATCCTCTCTATCCAGCCCTTTCACTATTCATCAGATTTCAATGAGGTCCTGCCTCATCCTTATAAACTCAGGCGAGTACGGGCCCAGAGCCTTCAAATGCTCCTCAAACATTATTCCTCTCATCCCCAGGGTCATTCTTGTAAACCACCTCTGGACCATCACATCCTCTCTTAGAAATGGGGCCTAAAATTGCTCACAACCCTTACGAGATCAGGACAACCAGAAGGTGGTCACGGGAGGGAAGACAGCTGCAGGTCTACCTAGAGTCCATGGATTGGATGGTGTTCAAGGAGTCAGCTGAGGTGGGGGGGGTGGGGGTCTCGTGGCAAGATGGCGTAGGAAAAAGAAGTTCGAAGACACCTCTCCCTGACTGAACTGTTCAATACTAGAAATGTAATGTCTTGTTTGACTTTATCAATGTTTTGAACAATAATTTTCTACTGTAGAATTCTGGAAATGAAGAAAGAAAAAAAACAGTGTTGGGCACGATCAGTTGCCCCAATTATCACAGAGACAAAGACTGAGGGGAACGATAGGCTTTATTACACACAAGACTGCATGCCCGCGTCCAAGTGAGGGAAGTGAAGGCCTGGATCACAGGGGAGGAGTCCAGGGAGGATCCAGGAGAGCTTGTAATCGGTGGGGGGGGGGGGGGGGTGGTGGTGCCAGCCCGTGCCTGTACTGGTCAGTACATACAATACCATTTCATTACAAGCAACTTCGAAAAAACCTAGGTTGTCAACCTGTTAAAAGTGCAGAAGAAGCAAGGACGACCTTCCAGAAGGAACCTCAGGACAAGTTAGACATGGATCTGAATCCTCAACATGCAAGTCGGGAGCAGCTGGAAGAAATGTCTGCAACCTCTGCCATCCTGAGATGAAAGATGGTGCCAAGACTTTTGGCCAGGCCAGGAGGAGCGCAAGTAAGGAATTCGACATGAGCCGGGCTTGACTAAGGAGAGTGGGGGGTGAATGCCCGAATGCGAGCTCTAGATACCAGGAAGGGGACTGCCTGTTTGCAGCGGAGCATCTGGAGATGTTCTCACTTGCAGGAAATTCTGGATCCGATCTACAGTCCGGCTGCCAGGTATGATGTGGAAGAGAAGAGGTGGAGGAGGACAACTTAGAGGTTCAAGAAGAAGAAGAGCAAGAATGACTACTTGCTGCAGTTGGACTCACTGAAGGAAGGCCTTAGGCTTGAAGAACATCTCCTTCTCCAATGAAAGCTGTTGTTTCACCAGATACCTTCCCCAGACTTCAAGGCCCCTCTACAAAACTGATCCATCAAAATGAAAATATGATGTCTTCTGTGAACTAAGGTTTTGAAACTTTAAATGATCAATTTGCTGGTATGAAGGAAAAAAATGGCTGGTATGTGTGAAGAAATTACATCTATTGAAGTTGATATTAATAAGAGTTTAACAGCAGTGGACACTGGACAAGATCAATTTAAGAGGATAGAAGAAGTTTTTAATGACTGTAAGGATCGTGTGGACCATTATGCAGAGAGAATGGATCATATTGAAGATTTATTTACAGGGTGGGATGTCCAGAAGAGAGATTTGTTACAAAACATTGATTCGTTGGAAAATCAAAGTTGACGTAATAATATTAAGATAGTTGGTCTGCTGGAAGATATTGAAGATTCAGATCCTGTAAAATTATTTTTGGAAATGGATTCCAGAGATGTTGGGAGTTGAGTTTTTTTAGATCGGGCTCAGAGGGCGTTAAGGACAAAATCTTTTCCGGGTCAAATGCAAAGAGCGGTTCTTTTAAGATGTTTGCGATATCAGGATAGAGAAATGATTTTGCGGCTTGCGGTTCAGAAAGCTCGCCTTGATCAAAGCCCTACGATGGTTCAAGGCAATAGGGTTTTATTTTATGCTGATTTAAGTCAGGAGATTATTAAGTGACGGAAAGAGATTAATCTGGCCAAAGCAGTTCTGTTTGATGAAAGGGTATAAGTTTACTTTACTTTATGGGCCAGATCAGTCTCAATGTTTTGAGAGTCCTTATGGTGCATTAACTTTTGTGAATTCCTTCCCAGATTTGAAGGAATCAATGGGGAAAATGTCCGAGGATAAGATTGGGATGGGTATGGGGAAAAGAAGTTGGAATCAGAATTGGTGAGTGATGTTGAAGATGAAGCTCAAGCTCAATGTGGGTGTTTTCACTGGGATGACTGATGGGTTTTAATGTTCAGTTGGGGGGTGGTGGTTGACTCGACTACTTCTAAAGTCATCTGCCACTTGTGGTATTAGCTGCACCTGGTCCACAGAGGGGGATCCGACTCTTATACTCGTAGGATTTTTTACAGGATTTTCTTCTTTGAAAAGAGGGGTTTGGGTTTTTTTATAGATATATAATTGTAATTGCTGTGTTAAGTGTCAATCTCAGGAGGAAATTAAGTTTTGGCTCATTTCAATTTTGTGATCTTTAATGTTAAAGGACAATAATCCGATTGAAAGAAAGTGAATATTGGCATATATAAAGAAAATGAAGGTTGATCTTGCTTTTTTGCAAGGAACTCATTTGTCTGAGAAAGAACATATGAAATTGAAAAGAGATTGGGTCGGACATGTTTTTCATCTCCATTTAATTCCAAAGCTCGAGGTGTTGCTACTTTGGTTCATAAGAAGATACCGTTACAGTTGGAATCATTCTCTGCCAAATCATTTTCTTGAAGACAATCAAGATAACTGACCTGTTCATGGAGCACTGTGTCTGGACTCAGATTCACAAACTCACCTGGCAAGGTCAGCATACAGCCATTGACTAGCTCTACCACTAAACATCCATGATCTGCCCTAACAGCAGTAGGCATGCAAAGGAGAACCATGGGCAAATGTTTGCTCCATGTAGATGCATCGCCACCTGTTTTCGATTGTCAATGGAAACGCTCAAAGAAGCTGTTGGCCTGAAATGCTTAGCCATAATTCAGGTCATGCCCAGAGGATCAGTGAGAGCTCGGACCAATGCTGACTCGAACTGAGACCCTTGATCGGTTGTAATAGTGCCCAGTACACCAAAAGATGGAATCCAATGATCCACAAAAGCCCAAGCAATTGTCTCTGCAGAGATGCCGATGATAGGAATTTCATCCTGCCACCTGGTCGTCCAGTCCTCACATGTGAGCAGATAAGTACATTGCTGAGATGGCGGAAGTGGACCTTCCAAGCCACAAGGTGCACGTGCTGGAAATGGGAATCCAAAACAACAAAATCCCCCAGCTTGAATTTCATGTGCCTGGAGACTTAGGGCATTGAACCAGCAAGCGATTCCTTGCCCATAATCCAACATTCTGTTCAACATGAAACCAGATAAAAATCTTCCTTAACCAGTTTGATTGATGCTCTTCTACCAGGAAGAGATAGATTGTGAAGAGAAAATCTCCTGCCTCATAGCCACCACACAAACAGCAGAGTCCTTCCTGTTGGGGGAAAAAAAAATCACAAACCAACTTTTCACCTGATTCATCCAGCATCACATCTTGAAAATGGAGACCAGAGTTGATCTGGTTTCACCTGATGAAATCGGCATCAGTGTGCCGTGCATGAGCCATGGCAGTAAAATCGATGGCAATTGTTGGATGTAATGTCGCGCCTGGATCGGGCACCAGCCACAGCATTCACTTTTCCTCAGATATGCTGTGTGTCCGATGAAAATTGTAGGATGAACTCCAAGTGCCAAATCTCTCTGTGCAAATAGAGATGTGTGCTTCTACTTTCAGTATGCAGAAGAGGCTGGTGGTCTGTACAAATTGTGTAAGAATGACCTTCCAATAAAAAGCTGAAATATTGAATTGGAAATTTGGATTCATGAGAGAATTACAAATAAATTTGTTTCAAAATTGTATCTACTATTTCAAGAGGAATCTCCAAACCCAGACTTGAATAAATCAAAAGAAAGATGGGAATTGCATTTGGGAACTGAAATTGACCCTTTTTGCTTGTCTGACATTTGTTGAGACAGTAATTAATGTTTTTGATAGATTAGTTAATTACAAATTTATTCATCAATTATATTTAATGCTATATCAATTAATTTATTGCAATTTTTTCAAATTTATGTCTTAGATGTGGCACAGAAATTGGTACGTTTATACATTCTCTTTGGTCATGTCTCAAGGTGACATCATTTTGGAAAGATCTGGGCAAGTTTTTGGAACAAATTATAATAATGTTTACCATCAACACCTGAGCATTTACTTTTGGGAAATGTATATGATTTGGAAGCCTAATTCAATTTCTCAAAGAACAATTAATTATTTTTATAAGTTGCATTGACAGTGGCCAGGAGATGTATAGCAATTCCATGGAAATCTGAATCCCATCTTAAAATTGATTGTGGGGAAATGCAAAATTGTATTCCCTTAGCAAAGGTGACGTATAATATTAACTGGGTATGATACATTATTCAAAATATGGAAACCATATTTAGATATGGGTTTGGATATCTAATGTATTTACTTCTCCACCCCACCACCACTTTTCATTAATCTTAATGGTTGAACCTTATCATGTTGGTTTAATTCTAATATTTTTTTAATGTCCTGCCTTTCCTTTTGGGAGGAAATAGTTATCACAGGAGCTTTGAACCTAGATCTGTTTTTTTTTTTCATTATACTTTTCTTCTCTTCTCACTTTTATGGACAGTACAACCATTTATTTGTTATTCTATTTTGATCAATGTATCATTTGGATACGATTCTGGTATTATATTGTACTGTATACAAAAATATAAATTAAAAAAAAACTGAAATGTTTCACTGCGAGATAGATAGCTCAGAGTTCTTGCCCAAATGTACTATACTTTGCCTGAGCCGGTGACCGCTTGGCTGAAAAAAAACACCGGAGGTTCCAATTGCCCACAGACTCGTTGTTCAAACACTACTCCCACAGCACTGTCAGATGCATCTGTGGTAAGAGAGCAAGATCTTGGGCATTTGATGTACAACCTTAGTGACATTTGTCAGAACAGTGTTCACATCATGGAAAGCATAAACAGGATGGTCTCCCAAAGATAATGTCTTTTTGAAGCAGAGATCAGATCCTTTGAGTCGTACAGCAAGAGGTGTAGTGGCATTCACCAGGAAACAGCAATAAAAATCCCTCATACCTCAAAACCATCACAACTGGCCAAACGTAACAGAGGGAGGAAATTCTCAAATTTCACGCACTTTCCATTCATCAGGCAAAATACCATGTGGCATAACTCTAGCTCCCAAAAATACAAGATCAGAAACACCAGAAACACTTTCCTGGGATTGATCACGGTACCACATTCCTCAAGCCTTAGAAACAATGAGATAAGGTGGCTCTTGTGCTCCTCTTCATCCACACTTACAACCAGATCTCCTCAATCAACACAAGCACCAAACAAACCCATGGACAGTGAGTTCGTGGTCCATGAACCACTGGAATTTCTGAGCTGCATTCCATAGACCGAATGGTTTTCTCAGAAACACAAACATGCCGAACGGGAGCATCACTGCTGTCTTTGTGACATCCAAAGACTCAAATGGAATATAATAGTAAGCACATTCTAGATCTATTTTGGCAAATGCAGATTTGCCATGGAGGTTTGCTGAGAAGTCTTGTCAATTTGGAATATTGTATCAGTCAGGCATGGTGGAATTGTTCAGGGGACGATCATCTCTGCAAGGCGGCCAATCTCTAGTTTGTTCAGAACCACATACAATCGTGAAGCCCAGCAGCTGTCAGATCTGTGGGCTAGGCACAATTCTTGCCATTCCAATTTTGAGATTTTAAGATAATCCGGGGTATTACAAGCCTGCGTCTCATAGACCCTGCCTTTATATGGTTGCTTATTGTATATCTGCACACCATTATGATGGGGACACGAGGCGAGGAAAAGACTTGAGGAAGGCTTGGAAAGGGCAGGAGCCAGGTTGAAGGCTTGTCAGGCAGCAGATGGCATTGGAAGGACAATAAATGTAGCTCACTTGCATTCAAGAGCTGCAGTCCACACAACGGCATTTTGACAAATACATCACTGAAAAATGTGACAAGAAATTCTCTCCCAAAGTGGAACTGGCCACATTTACAACTGAAAACCCACCCAAAATGATGTGAAGCTGAAATGAAATGCAAGTGACCTCTGGGCATATTTGAATAAGAGAATCATTTGTAGCTGAATGAACACATGACATATTAGCAAATCTATGTTCCTCAGGAGTTGGAGGGACAGGCACCGCTCCAAAGTGACAGATAGTTTTGGAGTTTTACATAGAGATGCCAAACTAATAACCTATTCTAACAACTGCCTAGAATTGTTCCATTTTTCTCAGTTGCCTTCGATAATCTCTCCCAAATGAGGACAAAGGAACATCGAATCTGCTCCGTAAACTGAAACAAAACTATTTCTTGATTTAATACTCAGTGATCTGGCTTCCACTACTGTATGTGGCAGCGGTTCCACAGATCCACGACCCTCTGGCGAAACAAGTTCTTCCTAATCTCTGTTTTATAGGATAACCTCTAATTTTCTTGTCCTCGATTCACCCACCAAGGGAACCATCTTACCCGCATCCACCCTATCTAAACCTTTCAATACACAAAATCCCTCCATGAGATTTCTTCTTTAATTTCCTGTACTCCAATGAATACAACCCAAAAGCTGTCAAACACTCCTTGTACGTTATCCTTTGCATTTTGGGAATCATCCTAGTCATTCTCCTCTGCACCCTCTCCAACAACATCACATCCTTTCTCACATAGGGGGCCCAAAACTGCACACAGTACTTGACATGAGGTCTCACCGGTGCCCCATAGAGCCTCATCAACACCTCTTTACTCTTGTACACTATTCCTCTTGAAATGAATGCCATCATAGCATTCGCTTTCGTCATGACCAATTTCACCTGGTTATTAACTTTTAGGCTTCCTTGCACAAGGACACCCAGGTCCCTTTGCACATCCAAGGTCTGAATTTTCATCCCATCCAAATAGTATGCTTCCTGTTTATTTCCACTGCCAAAATGTACAACAGTAAATTTCTTGGTGTTAAATCTCATCTGCCATCATTTTGCCCAGTTTCCTAATCTGTTTATATCCTTCTGCAACTTTACGGTTTCTCCACTTCCTACTCTGTCCCCTATCTTGGTGACCTCCGCAAATTTGGCCACAAAACCATTTAAATCACAATCCAAATCATTAATTTATTTTTCCTTGGAATATATCTATCCTGCATTCCTTTTATTACTGCCACATGCCATTCCAGAATCGATCATCACTGAACCTGAACATGTTTTTTGTGATGAACGTCTTCCAATAAATGTTCTGGGTTTAATTTTTTTTAAATCTTGTTGTGGTTCCTCTTCATCACCTCTTTGGAAGCTGAATTCACAAAATTTTCCAAATATTTTTTCAGCCATAATTCTGTGGTACAGAGGATTACTCATCTTTCTTAGAGGTTAAAAGTTGCATTTTGATTTTGTTGTCTCAACTGAACATTGTACAAGGTGAAGGCTGATTAAAATGGATTCAGTAATGATGGCCTTCAAACTTTGCATTTTTGCTGTGGCTACACAGCTTGAATGATAAACTGCTGTTTCTACGGGGAATTAACTCATGGAAATGTTCTAAATACATGAATTGAAGATAGACCTCTGTGAAAAGTATATTGCCCATCAGCAACAATCCTTGAAAAGAGATGAATCATCACCCAACAGAGCAGCCCAGGAATAGGCCATTTGGTGAACAATGTCTGTGGTGACCATGATGCTCATTGAAATTAATCCCATCTGTCAGCACATGGTCCATACACATCACCCATTCCCTTTTGTTCATGTGCCCAACCACATGCCTCTTAAATCGTGGTGATTTCACCACTATCCTGGCCATGTGGGCCAGACCCCCACTGCATTGTGCAAAACCCTGCTTCACTTGTCTCCTTTTCCCCTCTCATGTTCAATATAGGGATCGTAGTATTTTTACATCTCCCACGGGGGCCGGGAAAGAAGAAATCTGTCTTCTCCAGGACTACAATAATTGGATAAATTTCAACCAGGTCATCTCTCACCCTCCCATGCTCCAAAGAAAAGTATCCAAATTTGTCCAACTTCTCCTCAGACCCAATGCTCTATCCCAAGCAAACCCCAGATGAATTCCTTTTGTCATGCAGCAACTAGAATTGCAGAAAATACTCAAAATGTGACCTAATCACATTTAATACTTAATGCCCTGCTCAATGAAGAATACTTTCTTTAACACCCTACACTTGTGTTGCCACTTTCAAGGAGCTCACGCTTGTACCCCAAGATCCCTCTATGCAACAGTATGACAAGTCCTCTCGAAGAGCAAGACACTTGTCCAGATTAAACTCCATCTGCCATTTCTCTGCCCACATTTAAAAGTTATCGGTTTGGAAGGGAGAATACGAGGGGAACTTGGTGAATCAGCAGGAGAGAGAGTGAAACCTGTGGAGGGGGGAGGTGGTGGACAGGTTACATGATTTTGGAAAATTCCATATGCATACTATCGAGTCACAAATGCAATAAGAGATGGTTCCTCTGGATTTGACCTCACCCTGACAATGGAGGAGGCAGAAGACAAAGGTCAGTGTGAGAATGGAATGGAATTTAAAACGGCTTGTGACCATGAGCCAAGATGGCCATTGTGATCAAATTGGAGGTGCTCAGCCAATCTGTCATTTACTCTGCATTGGGTTTCCTGCCACAGAGAGAACAGACATGGTTGGAGGAGGTGATTGTGAAACTTTACCCTGCATGAGAATTCCTCGATGGTGGTAAATGATGTAGATTGCAGGAGAAAATGACCGAGGAGGGGGAGGAATTAGGAGTCTGTAATTAGTTGAAAGATCTTACTGCAAGATTCATCAACAACGAGTAGTAAAGTAGCTTCAGTCTATTCTCCCTCTCAGAAAGATTTAGTTAATAAACAAAACAATATTTCAGCACAGCCAGGGGCAAAAGGTCTCTTAATTTATTCTTACAATCAACAGACTTTGAAATTACCCACCGTAAATGCCTCAAAATTCAATTCACTTCTGGTGGAAGTATAAGAGCCAGTGGCTTGCTTAATCAGATTAGCCTATTCTGAGTTTCCATTTTGACTTTCACACCATCAAATGCAAGCCCCAGTTTTGTTCCCCAACTATTTTCTATCCTTACCCTCTTTGCAATCTCATCTACCTGAAATTGGAACAAATAACAGCCAATTTTGCCATGTATAAATCAAAATAATTTACCCACAGTTTCACATCACTGTAGCCACTGAGGGATAACTTGTGCCCATCAGGAAACTGCACCACCCACTACAGGGTGCTATTTACCTTGGTGTTAATGACTCTTTTCCAGTGTTACTTTCAGACATAATGACATATTCAACATGCACAATATTTATTTTCTTACTGACCAGAACTATAAAGCATTGTGTGAAAAGGTAAAAAACTCAAGTCAACCAGGAGATACAAATTTCTGACTGCAATGTTGCTGCCCAAATTTGCTACATTATTGAAGTCTCACAGAGCTTACAACAGATATTCAAATCAAGCAATAACAGAAATAACAGATATTACGGCACGGTACAAGCCCTTTGACCCACGATGTTTTGTTGATCTTGATATTTCTAACAAAAAAAAAACCCTGTAGCAGCTACTGCGGTAGATGCTACTAAATAAAGGAAAACACATACAAAGGTAGTCAACTCAAGACTGGTTTATTGCAGACATACAGACCTTTTATTCCCTGCCTCTCAATGAGAACATTAGTGAACACCTGGTCCAGAGGACCAGCAGGTTAAAGCTACCAGCCATTTGTGCCCCGTGCCTTTAGGCAGGGGCTTCATCTGATCCACTCACTGTACTTTGGTGCCCAGCACTGTTAGCCTGCGACGTGTCAGGTAAGTCTGTGAACTGACGGTGGCATTGCGTCTGCTACAACCCTGTTTTTCTTTCACCCATGTAAACCTGTCTTAGAGTCTCTTAAATGCACCTTACGTGATATTGTAATGGATAAATATATTTGGAGAATTTGGTAATATTTGGGATTTTGGTAAGATTTAGAGTAGGTTACATACATACACACACATATATTATAAAACATTTTATTTGAAAGACTGAAGAAATATTGAAGATCTCTGGAGAAAGTTATTCACATTCACAAGTTGGTGTTAGTCGAACTGATGTCATAAAATGAATGACCATTGTTTGGAAATGGAGCCAGGATGGCTACAAGTACTTTTCTGCAGGGTGCTTAGAGGAAAGTCACACGTGGGTTTTGTTTATCTAACAACAGCTTGAGCAGAAGAAAGAACTCCTGTTGTTTTGAATAAGAGGAATGGAACTATGTAATAGCTTGCAAAAAGAAGTTACCATCTGGAAAATCCTGATGGGGCAAGTTTCCTCAGCCAGACATTGAGGTGACTAATGAAGGTACCTCAGTTGTGGAAATCCTGGAACAACAAATCTCTAAAAACCCTACAAGAACCTTCCTGAGCAGGAAACATTTACCTTTCGAGCACCAAAACCTGGTGAAATTAAAAACGTTTAATTCTGTGCACAGCAGAAGAATTGCTTGCATCCAGATAACTTGGAAGAAGGAGAAGTGAGATTGAACAATATCTGCTTAGATAATGACATTGGGAATGTTCAAAGTAGGAAATGGGTTCTACCAGCAGGAGTTTCTATTTGATAAAAAATATTGATAGGTGGCTGGCAACATACGTTTCTTAAAAATTAATACTCTACCCTCTCCCTCCCTAAACCACATTCAGCCCCATGACATCTTTCCACATTGCATTACTGGGACCATCAAGGACCTGACCCATTTCCCATCTCTCCTTGCAATGCCAATATGGCAGCTGCCATTAAGAACTGACAAATCATATGCAAGATGAACATCATCATGACATCCTGCTTAAAAAGAAGGGTCAACAAACCTTCCTAATTTTGTCACTACATTTTTATTTCGATTCCCATGGGGCATGAGCAAAAAATGTCCCATCCATTGGCTCACCAAATTATGAGTAAAATCATGATCCCTGTTCAAGAAAACCCATAACCTTCAATGGTACACAGATAATCTAGGAAGAATTCTGTAATAAAGTTGAATGAAACATTGAAAGAATTTCCCGCTTATAAACACTGAGATTGTAGCATGCCAAGTGACCAGGTGAGCAATAAGAGGCCAAATCACTGCCACACTCGGATAGTCCAAGATGGCACGGACTCCCCTTCACTGACGAGAAGGAGCCCACTCCTAGCACCATGTATGGGCTGAGGAGCCCTCCACTTCCACGTAGAGGCAGACAGCTGGAGAGTGACGCCATGACACAATGACGTAAATCGGGAAGTCAGGGAGTACGTCACCAGAAGTGGGTGGGCCAGCGAGCACATGTGGGGAATTTAAAACAGTAAAGCCAGTCTTTGGTTTACTCTCACCTTGGGTGGATGTCTCTTTATTTGGTAGCGCTGCCACAGCAGATGCTACAAGGCGATAACTTCTTACTTGCTGCAACCAAACAGGTCTGCATGATACACCAACCTAAATAGAAAACATGTCCAGAAATCCCAGAGATCATAAATTCAAAAGGATTGGTGAAATCTTTACCCTGTATTTTTAACACGAAAGTCCCTATATTTTTAAGCCATTCGGACAGGTAACTGAGAAACATTACATTTTAAACACATGGTACGTCAGGATCAGAAGGATTGGAGCATTATTGTTCAAGAGACACAACTTTTAAAATAATAACATCTAACTTTATGAAGAATGTGATGCTACAACAGGAACAACGGATGGAATCAAACACATTCTATGAACATTTGGAAGCAAAAAAAAATGGATTGGTTTTCCATCCCTTCCAAAGCGACCCAATGTCCCCGACAGGTCCTCCCCGACTTGCGACCGTGATGGAACCCAAAAGTTCAGTCAGATACCACAATGGACGCAAGTCGGGGTTCCCCCCCCCGTGCGAGGAACCCTGAAGTCTTAGAGCCTATTTTTAAAATAAAATGATTTTCAAAGGTGAACAGAGACACAGGACACGTAAAACCCAAAATGTGCGGATTGACTTTGTGATTCAGTTTCTCAGGGTCCATCGGTTGGGGAAGCCATCTTAATTTCAGTGCGCATGCGCGACTTGTGGCTTTGCTGAGTGGCCCGTCAGTCGGCACGTGCATATTAGCCGCACATGCGCAAACCCAACTCCAAGTCGCAAATCCACCGCGCATGCGCCAACCAGACTTCCAAACTTCTTCTTGCCCCTCCCCCGCCCCTCTCCCGCTGCCAGTTACCCCACGGCCTCCGGCCTCGCCCTGTCGGCGCCATCAGGCCTCGCACCGACGCCTCGGCTCCACCCAAACATCCCACCGGTACCGGCCACTCCCGGGTGGGGCCCGGCGGGCTGCTGGTCGCCCGTTTTCCCTGGACCGCGCGGCTGAGGAAGGTCCCGGCGCCTCCGCCAATTTCCTCCCATTCGCGCCCGCGGCGACGCGACGGACCCCGAGCAGACGACGTCGCCGCCAACGTCCCGCCTCCTCACAGCAAGAGCCAATCAGCCCGCGAACCCACCCATCAATCCAACCCGACCCCAGCGTCTCATCCAATAGCGGCCTCACCGAATCAACCCTTGACTCGCGCAACTACTTGTCCTGGTGAATGTCTATTGCTGCTGGGTTTTGGGGTCCTTTGGGCTCATAACACCATAGTCTGGTGACGTACATGGACTTCCTTCCCACTCCATCCATTTTGGATCCCCACATGAAGAGGGAAACTGCTCTGGTAACTGCCAGGGCAGAGGTGTGTGAGATGGGCCTGGTGGGTGATGGGGGTTTGGAGATGGGCCTGGTGGGTGACAGGGGACAGTATTGGGGATGAACCCAGAGGATGGAGACCACCCCCGGAGCTCCGGTTCACCAATGGGTCACTCACCTTGGCCCACGGTCGTGCGTTGATCTGCGGGAATGTGAATTAGATGCAGTTGAGGTTCATCTCCCGGGTCTGCTCCCTGGTTGAGGTCCCCAACACCTGTTGGGACAGAAACCACTTTCACCACTGGCTCGGGGTGGAGCAACAGGAGGGTGACAAGGGGAGGGGATGCAATGTATGCGTACCAGGTCAGGGACATGGGACGAGCCCAAGAACTGGAGTGGTGGTGAAGGCTGAAATCTTAGGGGCATTTAAAAGGCTCACCAAGTGTCACAATTTCCCAATAACCGATCGGCTGCTTAGACTTTAAGAAATGTCTTCAATGAAAATGAAATATCCTTGGAATTCTCTACCCTATTGAATGTGACTGTGCACCTGGCTGGAGGTATTTGGACATACTATATAAACCTTGCTAAGTACCAGTGCAGGTTGGAAACGTTCGACTTCCTTGGGGGTCAAATCAACAGGCACGGAACTAAACCCTGCTTGAAAAGGTCGAGGTTGTTCAGTGCTTCCCCAAACCCCACAGAATGAAGGGGCTGCAAGAATTCACTGGTACCATTAATTTTTATCACCGATTCATACCGGTAGTGGCCCACATCATGCGGAGAAAGGTAAAAACATCACCTGGGACAATGAGGATTTGGAGGCGTTCCAGAAGGCCAAGGACGCACTGGCCAACACAACCCTTGTGGTACACGCCAGGCCAGAGACACCCACCACTCTCACAGTAGATGCTTCCAGCACAGCAGTAGGGGGTGCACTGGAGCAATTCATCGAAGGGGAATGGCAGCCTCTGTCCTTCTTTAGCAGACACCTCTGGCCACCTGAACTCAAATACAGCGTCTTTGACTGAGAGCAATTGGTGCTGTACCTGGCAGTCAGGCACTTAAAGTATTTTTGGAAGGTAGACAATTCAGTGTCTTCATGGACTAGAAGCCATTAACTTTTGCCTTCCATAAAGTGTGGGACCTGTGGTCGGCCAAGCAGCAGCGACTCCTCTCATATGAGTCTGAGTTCACTACAGACATTCAACACATCGTGGGTGATGCACTGCCCCACCCCCGCAATCAAGTCTGACCAGGCCCTGTCCCAGTGAATAGACTATTTAGCCCTCGGCAGGGGACAGCAGGATGACCCTGATATTCTTGCAAGCAAGACAGCAGTGTCCAGGCTCAGGCTGGAGGATGTTAACATCGACCCTGGTAAGTAGACGCTCCTCTGCGACATTCCAATGGCAAACCCCGCCTCATCGTGCCGACAGCATGGAGATGGCAGTTTTATGATGAGGTGCACAACCTGACGCACCCGGCCATCAGTACTGTCAAAATGGTGGTCAATAGGTTTGTCTTGCTGAGCCTTCAGAAACAGGTTGTCAGTGGGCCAAGGCCTGTACACTCTGTCAGATGACCAAAATGCAGACATACGTGAAGGCACCACCCCAGACATTCGAGCCAGCACCACATAGGTTCAGCCACATTTACAATGACATTGTAGGGTCACTACTGGCCTCCCGCTGGACGAGTTACCTTCTCACCATGATTGACTGCTCCATGAGGTTCCCCGAGGCGGTCCAGCTGGCTGACACAACCACTTGTGTCCTCCATTAAATTGGAAGCGGTAATAAATATGAAGGAAAGTTTGATAATAAATAGTCTCCCTTGCAGTTGGGGTACAATGTATTTCTTAAGATCAGAGGAATCCTGGAGCCAAGACAAAGTGATCCTGTGTTTCCCAAGGATTTGATTGAGTTGTTGGGGTAGTTGAAAGTGAAAGGTCCGAAAGGTCTCCTGCTCCTTCCACTGCCTTTGTGTTCTGTCTTGCGATGCTGATTGGGTTCACCTGTGTGTTCGCTCAATCGCTCGCTGATTGGTTCCTTCAGTTGCGCGAGCCAATGGGCTGATTCGGTGAGGCTGCTATTTGATTGGACGCTGAGGTCGGGTTGGATTGATGGGCGGATTCGCAGGCTGATTGGCTCGTGCTGTGGGGAGGCGGGACGTTTGCGGCGGCATCGTCTGCTCAGGTTCCGTCGTGTCCCCGCTGGCCCAACGGGAAGAAGTTGGCGGCGGCGCCGGGATCCACAGCCGCGTGGTCCAGGGAAAACGGGCGACCAGCAGCCCGCTGGGCCATACCCGGGAGCGGCCGGTATCAGCGGGGTGTTTGGGTGAAACCGAGGTGTCGGTGCGAGGCCTGATGGTGTCGATAGGGCGAGGCTGGAGGCCGCGGTGTTACTTGCAGCGGGAGGGGGCGCGGAACGTGATTGGCAAGTCTAGTTGGCGCATGCTTGATGAGTTTGCACATATCTTGCAGATACGCATGTGCCGATTGAGGGCCACGAAGTGAACTGTTTGCGCAAGCGCCAACTGACGTCTGGCGCATGCGTACAGAAATTAAGATGGCTGCCCCAGCCAATGGACCCTGAATCACAAAGTCAATCCGTACATTTTGGGTCTTTTGTGCCCTGTGTCTCTGTTCTCGTTTGTCAAATCATTTGATTTTAAAAATAGGCTCTAAGACTTCAGGGGTCCTCACACGCGGTCAAAACCCCGACTTGCGACCATCGTGGGCACCCTCCCAGGACGCGACCATTGTGGTACTACGGTCGCAGGTCGGTGAGGACCTGTCGGGGTCATTGGGTCGCTTTGGAAGAGATGGAAAACCAATTTGTTTTTCTTTGCTTCCCAATGCTCATAGAATGTGTCTGATTCCATCCGTTTTTCCTGTTGTTGTATCACATTCTTCATAAAGTTAGATGTTATTTTTTAAAGTTGTGTCACCTGAACAATAATGCTCCAATCCTTCTGATCCTGACGGACCATGTGTTTAAAATGTAATGTTTCTCAGTTACTTGTCCGAATGCCTTAAAAATATAGGGACTTTGGTGTTATTTTGGCCACATTTCGAGTGTTTTCTGCAATTCTAGTTGCTGCATGACAAAAGGAGTTTATCAGGGGGTTGCTTGGGATAGAGCATTGGGTCTGAGGAGAGGATAGTTTGGATAGTTTTCTCTGGAGCATTGGAAGCTGAGTGATGACCTGGTTGAAATTTATCCAATTATTGTAGTCCTGGAGAAGGTAGATTTCTTCTTCCCCCTCCCCTGTGGGAGATGTAAAAATACTACGATGCCTATATTGAACATGAGAGGGGAAAAGGAGAGAAGTGAGGCAGGTTTTTGCACAGTGCGGTGGGAGTCTGGTCCACGCTGCCAGGATAGTGGTGAAATCACCACGATTTAAGAGGGTTTTGGTTGGGCACATGAACAAGAGGGAATGGGTGATGTGTATGGACCATGTGCTGACAGATGGGATTAATTTAAATGAGCATCATGGTCACCACAGACATTGTTCACCAAATGTCCTATTCCTGGGCTGCTCTGTTGGGTGATGATTCATCTCTTTTCAAGGATTGTTGTCGATGGGCAGTAAACATTTCACAGAGGTCTATCTCCAATGAATGTATTTACAACATTTCCATGAGTTAATTCCCTGTAGAAACAGCAGTTTTTCATTCAAGCTGTGTAGCCACAGCAATAATGCAAAGTTGAAGGCCATCATTACTGAATCCATTTTAATCGGCCTTCACCTTGTACAATGTTCAGTTGAGACAACAAAATCAAAATGCAACTTTTAACCTCTAGGAAAGATGAGTAATCCTCTGTACCACAGAATTATTGCTGAAAAAATATTTGGAAAATTTTGTGAATTCAGCTTCCAAAAAGGTGATGAAAAGGAACCACAACATGATTTAAAAAAATTAAACCCAGAACATTTATTCGAAGATGTTAATGACCAGGTGAAATTAGTAATGAAGAAAGCGAATGCTATGTTGGCATTCATTTCAAGAGAAATATGTACAAGAGTAAAGAGGTGTTAATGAGGCTCTATGGGGCACAGGTGAGACCTCATTTTGAGTCTTGGTGCAGTTTTGGGCCCCCTATCTGAGAAAGGATGTGATGTTGTTGGGGAGGGTGCAGAGGAGAATGACGAGAATGATTCCCAGAATGCAAAATATAATGTACTAGGAGTGTTTCACAGCTCTTGGGTTATATTCATTGGGATATCGGAAATTAAAGAAGAAATCTCATGGAGACATTTTTTATTTTGAAAGGTTTAGATAGGATGGATGCAGGTAAGATGTTTCCCTTGGTGGGTGAATCGATGACAAGAAAATTAGAGGTTATCCATCCAAAACAGAGATTGGGAAGAACTTCTTTTGCCAGAGGGTCATGGAGCTGTGGAACTTAATGCCTCATACAGTAGTGGAAGCCAGATCACTGGGAGTATTCAAACAAGAAATAGACAAGTATCTCGTTAGTGAGGGCATGAAGGGATATGGGGAAAAGGGTGGAAATTGGAAGGAGTGTAGAGTAGCTCAGTGTGTATTTATGGAGCAGGCTCAATGGGCCTGGTGGCATGGTTCTCCTCCTTTGTTTTGGGATCTTGTTCTCATTTGAGAGAGATTATCGAAGGCAACTGAGAAAAATGGAAACATTCGAGGCAATTGTTGGAGTAGGTTATTTGTTTGCCATCTCTATGTAAAAGTTCAAAATTTTCTGTCAGTTTCGATCGGTGCCTGTCCCTCCAATCCTTGAGGAACATAGTCTTTCTAACATGTCATGTCTTCTTTCAGCTACAAATGATTCTCTTATTCAAACATGGCCAGAGGTTACTCATGCTTCATTTTAGTCTTGCCATCTTTTTGGGTAGTTTTTCAGTTGTAAATGTGGCAAATTTCATTTTGGGAGTGAATTTCTTGTCACATTTTTCCGTGATGTATTTGAAAAAACGTTGTGTGGACTGCAGCTCTTGAATGCAAGTGAGCTGCATTTGTTGTCCTTCCAATGCCACCTGCTGCCTGACAAACCTTCAACCTGATTCCTGCCCTTTCCAAGCCTTACTCGTGTTTTCCTTGCCTCATGACCCCATCGTAACGGTGTACAGACATACAATAAGCCACCATATAAAGGCAGGGTCTGAGACGCAGGCTTCTAATACCCCCAGATTATCTTAAAATCGCAAGATTGGATTGGCAAGAGTTGGGCGTATTCCACAGATCTGACAGCTGCTGGGCTTCACAGTTGCATATGGTTCTGAAAAAAACTAGGGATTGGCGGCCTTGCAGAGATGATCGTCCCCTGAACAATTCCACCAAGCCTGACTGATAAAATATTCCAAATTTACAAGACTTCTCAGCAAACCTCCACAGCAAATATGCATTTGCCAAAATAGATCTAGTACCTACTTACTATTATATTCAATTTGAGTCTCCGGATGTCACGAAGACAGCAGTGATGCTCCCATTCAGCATTCAGTCTATGAAATGCAGCTCAGACATTCCAGTGGTTCATGGACCACTAATTCACTGGCCTTGGGTTTTTTTGGTGCTTGTGTTGATCGATCAGATTCTGGTTGTAAGTGTGGATGAAGAGGAGCACAAGAGCCACCTTATCTCATTGTTTCCAAGACCTGAGGAATGTGGCATCGTGATCAATCCCAGGAAAATGTTTCTGGTGCTTCTGATCTTGTATTTTTGGGACCTAGAGTTATGCAACATGGTATTTTGCCTGATGAATGGGAAATGCGTGAATTTTGAGAATTTCTTCCCGCCATTAAGGTTGGCCAGTTGTGATGGTTTTTAAGTTGGAGGAATTTTTATTGCTGTTCCCTGGTGCATGCCACAGCATCTCTATTACCTCTTGCTGAATGACTCAAAGGATCTGTTTCAAAAAGACCTTAACTTTGAAAGACGATGCCGTGTATGCTTTCCATGATGTGAACACTGTTCTTACAAAGGCCACTAAGCTTGTACATCAAATGCCCAAGGCCTTGCTCTCTTACCACAGATGCATCTGTCAGTGCTGTGGGACCAGTGTTCGAACAACGAGTCTGTGGGCAATTGGAAACTTTGACATTTTTTTTCCAGCCAAGTGGTCACCAGCTCAGGAAAATATAGTACATTTCAGCAAGAACTCTTAGCTATCTATCTCGCAGTGAAATATTTCAGTTTTTAAAAAAAATATATGTATAGTTTTGTATACAGTTCAATATAATTATAGAATCGTATCCAAATGAAACTTACAATTATGAAAATAGAATAAAAAAAATAAATGGTTGAACTGTATAGAAAAGTGAGAAGAGAAAAAAGTATAAAAGATAAAAAATACAGATCTAGGTGCAAAGCTACTGTGATAACTATTCCCTCCCAAAAGGAAAGGCAGGATATTAATAAAATAGTAGAATGAAACCAACATGATAAGTTTCAACCATTAAGATTAAAGGAAAGTGGTGGTGGGGTGGAGAAGTGAATACATTAGATATCCAAACCCATATCTAAATATGGTTTCCATATTTTGAAGTATGTATCATACCCAGTTCGAATATTATAAGTCACCTTTGCTAAGGGAATACAATTTTGCATTTCCCCACAATCAATTTTAAGATGGGATTCAGATTTCCATGGAATTGTTATACATATCCTGGTAACTGCCAATGCGACATAAAAATAATTAATTGTTCTTTGAGAAATTGAATTAGGCTTCCAAATCATATACATTTCCCAAAAGTAAAAGCTCAGGTGTTAATGGTAAACATTATGATAATTTGTTCCAAAAACCTGCCCACATTTTTCCAAAATGATGTCACCTTGAGATATCTCCAGATACAATGTATAAATGTACCAGTTTATGTGCCACATCTAAAATATGAATTTGAAAAATTAGGAATAAATTAATTGTTGTAGCTTTAAATATAATTGATGAATAAAGTTATAATTAACTAATCTATCAAAAACAATAATTATTGTCCCAACAAACGTCAGACCAGCAAAAAGGGTCAATTTCAGTTCCCAAATCCAATTCCCATCCTTCTTTTGATTTATTCAAGTTTGGATTTGGAGATTCCTCTTGAAATAGTAGATACAATTTTGAAATAAATTTCTTTGTAATTCTCTCATGAATCCCATTTTCTAATTCAATATTTCAGTTTTTTATTGGAAGGTCATTCTTTGACCATTTGTACAGACCACCAGCCTCTTCTGCATACTGCAAGTAGAAGCACACATCTCTATTTGCCCAGAGAGATTCGGCACTTGGACTTCATCCTACAATTTTCATTGGACACACAGCACATCTGAGGAAAAGTGAATGCTGTGGCTGGTGCCCTATTCAGGCTCGACATTACATAAAACTACTGCCATCGATTTCAGTGCCATGGCTCATGCACGGCACACTGATGCCGATTTCATCCGGTGAAACCAGATCAACTCTGGTCTCCATTTTCAAGATGTGATGCTGGATGAATCAGGTGAAAAGTTGGTTTGTGATTTTTTTCCCCCTACAGAAAGGACGAGGCTGTTTGTGTGGGTGGCTATGAGGCATGAGATTTTCTCTTCACAATCTATCTCTTCCTGGTAGAAGAGCATCAATCAAACTGGTTAAGGAACATCTTACCTGGCTTCGTGTTAAACAGAATGTTGGATTATGGGCAAGGACTTGCTTGCTAAGTCAACGCCCTAAAGTCTCCAGGCACATGAAATTCAAGCTGGGGGATTTTGTTGTTTTGGATTCCCATTTCCAGCACATGCACCTTGTGGCTTGGAAGGTCCACTTCCGCCATCTCGGCAATGTACTTCTCTGCTCACGGGTGAGGACAGGACTACCAGGTGGAAGGACGAAATTCCTATCATCGGCATCTCTGCAGAGACAATTGCTTGGGCTTTTGTGGATCATTGGATTCCATCTTTTGGTGTTCTGGGCACAATTACAACAGATCGAGGGTCTCAGTTCGAGTCAGCATTGGTCTGAGCTCTCACTGATCCTCTCGTCACTACCTGAATTACGGCTAAGCATTTCAGGCCAACAGCTTCTTTGAGCATTTTCATTGACGATCGAAAGCACCATTGACAGCAGGTGGCAAATCATCTACATGAAGCGAACGTTTGCCCATGGTTCTCCTTTGCGTGACTACAGCTCTGAGGGCAGATCATAGATGTTTAGTGGTAGAGCTAGTCTATGACTGTATGCTGACCTTGCCAGGTGAGTTTGTGAATCTGAGTCCAAACACCGTGCTCCATGAACAGGTCAGTTTTCTTGATTTTCTTTGAGAAAATGAGATAACTCTGATGTTCTCCTATGTGGCAGCATCTTCTGCAGTGGATGTGCCAAATGATTGTCAACACTGTACTCGTGTGTTTCTTTGACATGATGTTGTTCGTAAACCACTTTAGCTCATTTACGATGGTTCTTTCCAGGTCTTATGACACCATTCATAGTGTTTTGTTATTGACAGGAATGGAAAAGGTAACACTGTTTCCATCAACAGGTTGAAGCCAGTGTATTTCGAATGTCCACATTCTGCATCAGGGCCAGAGCAAAAGGACCAGTCGTACCCCTGCATCGCCTGTCTTCCAGTATCATACGAGATCACGTGAACTGTCAACCCTCCAGACCATTCCACTGGGGACAGTTCCATTCAGTCGCCTCCTTGCATGGCTCGGAGGCTGGAGGTGGGGGGGGGGGGAAGGGGGCTGTCACGGTGATGCATCTGCCTGCTTTGGGAACGGTGCCATTTGCCGCTGATGATGTATTTGAAGCATCGCGCTGGAGGAATATCCCATGTGTCCGAGTGTGTTAAACATCAGTGTATGGATGATGGATCTCCGATGCAGGAGGAGTAGAGAGAGAGGGTCAGGATTACAATGTGGCAATGAGCCAATGAGAAGGTCAAAGGGGTTTGGCTGGGTGGTCTTTCGGGAGTTGAAGAATGCAATGTGTCTGAGGAGGATAAAGAAGGTTGACTCCATTGTCTTCTGGAAGAAACGAGTGAAGGTATTCTTTAATTGTTTGTAAACGATGGTATATCAGTGCCATTACAAATCTAACCCTTCCCTACCTCACACTCATTACCCTCTATTATTTTTCCATCCATGTATCTTAGAGTGTTTTGAATGTCCTTATTGTACCAGCTCCCACCTCCACCCCAGCAATGCATCCCAGACCCTCACTGCTCTGTAATTTTTTTAAAACTTGTTTAGACGATCAAATCAAAAGATGAATGAAGTTCTACTGCTTCATCTCGTGATCTCATCATCATTTCTTTGCAGATTATGTTTGTCTTAAATAGACACTATGAAAGAGAGGGGGAAGGGTGGATCCCTTATTATATCTGCTGTGCAAATACTGCGAGCTGCATTGTTACACCTCATAGCAACACATGTAACACCTCATCATCAGATTTTTAAGAATACCGGGGAATATTAATGATCTAAAATGCCCAAACTGGGGAAATAAGTCAAGATAAATGCCTCGTATTCCCAAATCGGAATGCACTTTGGAAGGCATCATTGGGTTTTTGTGACTTGCTCGTGAACCAGAACTTCTCTTACATGGGTTCTTGCTCCTAAGACCATTCTCTTGCTTCCATTTCAATGAAGTGGCTACTTTCCCTTCCTGGCTCCCATGTAAGCTCGCTCTGGCTTCTTTTGTACTGACTGTCATTATGTTGTTGCAAAGTATTGTCCATCCATCTTTTCTCAAAATCTGAACTAATCCGTACCAATTCACGAAATATTGATGCTCTCCATTTATTGACTTTCTTGATTTGAGTTTCTTCCTGTCCAACATGGTTCGACAGTGGATGGCACAATCGCAACTCTGTTGCGCTGCCAGTGATAGGGATGGGGTTCAAATCCTGCTCTCTCTATGAGGAGTTTCTATGTTCTCCCTGTGTGTGCTTAGGTTTTCCCCAGGGTGGGGGAGGGGCCTCCAAATTTTTCCCACTGTTCAAAAAGTATCGGGGTGTTGAAGGTCAACTGGGAAGCACAGGCTTGTGGGCCTAAAGGGTCTGTTACTGTGTTGTATCTAATCTTAAAGTATCGCATTGACTCTGATATGTCACCAATGTAAATCTTGGTAGTAATGGTGTTCATGATTCTGCTTTGTCTTGATCTCTGCGGCTATTGGCCTCGTCTCTCATGTGAAACCCTATAACTTGGATGATTTTGAATTACCTAGTTGTAAGCAGTATATTTGAATGAATAGCTTTGCTAATTCCTCACCATGTTCATGTTTAAAGTCTATCTATCCTTGTCTGCCCAGGCTGGACTGGAAAATTGTAAATGTTACTCCACTCTTTAAGAAAGAACAGGCAAAAGACTGTAAATTTTAGACCACATCTTCACATAAAAAAAATAATTATCACGTAAATTATGTTATCTCTTCCAAACAAATACAAGTTTTCATTTTGCCAACGATTCATATTTAAATCCACATCATTTTTCCACGAAATAACAATACATTCCCCAACCAATGCTAATGCGAACTGAATAAACTCAATTTGAGATTTATCCATTCTTAAACCCATTGTTAAAGTTGTAATATACCCCATTTAAAAAAAAAGCAGTGAATCTAACATTAAAGTAGTCTCTAATAAATCCGCCTTAAACTCTTTAATTTTTATCCAAAAAGACTTATTTATCACACAACCAGACAGAATTGGAAAAAAAAAGTACCAATTTGAGTCCCACAATTAAAACATAAATCTGAATGACTAAATCCATATCTTTTTAACTTTTCTAGTGTTTAATTCAACTGATGTTGAAAATTGTAGTTCACCAAATTTAGTCACACTCTCTTCACACATAGTAGTCCATCCTTCTTGGGATAATTCTAAGGATAAATCTTTCTCCCATTTAAGCTTTGATTTATCTCAATCTAGATTACCCATTTTCTCTTGCAAAAAAGAATACATTTCTGAAATAAATCAATTTCTGCCTCATTTACAATTAAATTTTAAATTTAGTTAACTTAGGCATGTTCGATTCCCGCCCAAAACTCTTCACTACTGGAGCATGTACTTGAAAATATGCAAGTAAAGAATTTAACGGTACCTCAATATTTTCCTGAAGCCTAACATAAGAAAAAATATCCCATCTTCAAAACAATCTGCTAACACTTGAACACCTTTCATCTGGCAAATCTTTAAATACTGAGATTACCCATCGAGAAGGATATGTATTTATCCTGATGTAATGGAATTTGTAATGAAACCTGATCTCCAGTTGCTATTGACAGATTTCTTTTATACCAAGTATCACATAAATGTCATCATACTGCCACATTATAATAATGCAAAAGACGAGGAGTCCATCTAAATATACATTGATGTATAATAGAATGAGAAATCTGTGCTAATAACACTTTAACCCAGTGTGGAGGTTGATTAACATCGAACATCCTATTAATAAATTTTAACTGATAATAAACTAATAATTTAATGAATAATTCTGAAAATGAGGCCATTGTCATCCCTAATGCATATTGCCATGTTAAATTTTGCAACAATACTCTAGCCAATGAACCTTTCTATAAAAATATTCTGATTGCTACATAACTCTTTAAAAAATATGTTTGGACACAAACATGGAATTGATTGAAAAAGATATTGAATTCAAGGAAAAATATTCATTTTTAATACAATTCACATGTGCCATTCATGTCAAAGGAAGATCTTTCCATTTAATTAAATCAGCTTGAATTTTATCAATAGAGAAACATAGTTAAACTTACACATAATCCACATCAACCATTACCTTTAAATATTTAATTTTCTTAGTCCATCTAAGCTGTGTAATCTGTTTACAAGCAGGATAATCTTCCTGTGTAATTGGTAATATGTTCCTCTTATCCCAATTAACCTTATAACCAGACATTTTTCCATATTGAACCAAACAGGTTTGTCGATGTCATAATAATTACTGAGGATTTGTTAAATATATTTGTACGTCATCTGCAAACAAATTAATCTTACGTTCCTCTTCATTTATTTTAATCCCACTAATTTTATCATTTTGTCTTATAGCTTGGGCTAGTGGTTCTATCACCAATGGTGACAAAGGACAACCTTGGCTTGTGGAGTGTGTTAAATTAAACGTATCTGAAATTTGTCCATTTGTCACCATACTCACCAAAGGCCTTTTATACAAGGCTTTAAAACAACCAGGTAAAAAAGTTCCAAACTTAAATCTTTCAAGTATTTTAAATAAAAAGTACCTTTCAAGTCGATCAAAGGCTCGATTAAACGTGTTAAATACTTCGCAAGTCTATTGGCCAATACCTTAGTTACTAACTTATAAACTACATTTAATAAAGATATTGGTCGATATGAGGCAACTTTCAATGGGGCTCTTTCTTTTTTGCAATAACTAAGTCTAGGTCTACAAAAGGATTCTGGAAATGCTTTTCCTCTTCTGTAGCTTATTTAAGAACATCCACCAAAACAGGAGACAAGACTTCATAAAATTCTTTATAAAACCCTCCTGTAAACCCATCTTCTCCAGGTGATATTCAATATCGCTTCTTCAATTTCTAAATCACTGAAAGGAACTTCCAATTCTGTCCTATCTTTATCGTCCAAAACTGATACGTTCAAACTACCTAAAAAAGACTCAACACGTTCCTCATCCTGACTTACTTCAAAAGGATATAAATTCTGGTAAAATGAGTGAAATTCATCATTCATTTCCTGAGGTTTAAAAGTAACTCCTGATTTATTTCTTATCACATTTATTGTCCTTGATGCCTGTTCAGTCTTTAATTGCCGAGCGAAAACCTTATGTTCTCTTTCTCCTAACTCATAATAACGCTATTTGGATCATTGTATTAATTTTTCATATTTATATGTTTGCATTATATTATAACAGTTTCAACTGAATCAGAAAAGTCTTTTTATCCACAGTCGAATTTCGTTGGAATTCCTTCTCTCAAATTGTTATTTCCTTCTCCAAATTTTGCCTCTCTGCCAAATGCTGTGTCTTAATTCTTGCAGTATAATTGATTATCAGACCTCTTAAATAACCTTTTAAAACATCCCACAAAACAAATTTACTTTGTACTGAATCTGTATTAATTTGCAAATAAGACTGAATATGGTCTTTGATATAACTTAGAAATTTTGGTTGCTTCAATAACATCCCATTAAACATTCACCGATAAGGGGTGTGTACATTATGCAAACCAGAACATGTGCAGGTGCACAATCCTTTATCCAGAACCCTTGGGGGGGGGGGGGGGTCACTGTGTTCAGAATTTCAGATTTTTCTAGATTTCAGAAACCCAGATTTAAGCCCACCCAAATTGTGTTGCTGTATCCACCCCCAATCACTTCCAGTCATGCTGCCATTTTCCCCCCACCCCTCTCCCTCCTGCCTCGCACTGCCGTCTCTCTCCCTACTTGCTGGTGTTTGGAGCTTTCCGGATTTTAGATGTCCAGATAAAGGATTGTGTACTTCTACTTAACAATGAGGAATGATCAGACAAAATCCTACTCTTATTCTCTGCATGTATAAATCTACCCTGTAATTGTACTAACATTAAGCAAAAGTCAATTCTCAAAAAAGGATAATGTCTGGGTGAATAAAGAGAAAAGTTATTCTGTCAGATTTAATTTCCTCCATATTTCTACCAAATTCAAATCTTTCATTGAGTCTAACATCCATTTAGCTATTTTGGTTCTTTGTACAGTTTTGGAAATTTATCGAACACACAATTAAAATCCCCACCAACCAAAATATTTTCATTAGCTTGACCCAGATTCCAAAAAGTTTCAGAAATAGCGTCTTCATCATTTTCATTGGGTGGATAAACATTCATCAAAGTCCATGCTTCAGCAACAAATTTACATTTCACCAACAGCTCTCGACCCAATGTGGCAGAGAATGATTCCAACTGTAACGGAATCTTCTTATGAACCAAAGTAGCAACTCACCTCGAGCTTTCGAATTAAATGGAGATGCAAAATCATGTCCGACCCAATCTCTCATCAATTTCATATGTTCTTTCTCAGACAAATGAGTTTCTTGCAAAAAAGCAAGATCAACCTTCATTTTCTTTATATATGCCAATATTACCTTCCTTTTCATCAGATTATTAAGTCATTTAACATTAAAGGTCACATAATTTAAATGAGCCATAACTTAATTTCCTCCTGAGATTGACACTTCACACAGCAATTACAATTAGATATAAATTTTTTAAAAACCCAAACCCCCCTTTCAAACAATAAGAAACCACTGTAAAAAAATGTAAAAACCTAAGAGCCCAAGAGTTGGACCCCCCCTCTGTGAACCAGGTGCAGTCAATACCACAAGTGGCAGATGACTTTAGAAGTAGTAGAGTCAACCACCACCCCCCAACCGACCATTAAAACCCATCAGTCATCCCAGTGATAACACCCACATTGAGCTTGAGCTTCTTCTTCAACATCATTCACCGATTCCCATTCCCTTCCCAATCTTATCCTCGGGCATTTTCCCCATCAATTCCTTCAAATCTGGGAAGGAATTTTCAAAAGATAATGCACCATAAGGACTCTCAAAACATTGAGACTGATCTCGCCCATAAATCACCTTAAATATAATCGGATACCAAAAAGTAAACTTATACCCTTTCTTCCACAGCACTGCTTTGACCAGATTAAACTCTTTCCATCACTTAATAATCTCCTGACTTAAATCAGCTTAAAATAAAACCCTATTGCCTTGATACATCGTAGGGCTTTGATCAAGGCGACTTTCTGATCCGCAAGCCACAATATAATTTCTCTATCCTGATATCACAAACATCTTAAAAGAACCGCTCTTGACATTTGACCCAGAAAAGGTTTTCTCCTTCACGCCCTATGAGCCCGATCTCAAAAGACTCGACTCCCAACATCTCTGGAATCCATTTCCAAAAATAATTTTACAGGATTTGAACCTTCAATATCTTCCGGCAGACCTCGCACTCCTCCTGACCCGCCGCCAGGCCAAATAACTTGAGGACATCTTGCGTCACTGGATGCGCAGAGGATGTGGATGTTTCTTCCTGCTTCTCCCGAGTTCCACGTTGAGGATTCGGATCTATCTCTAACTGCTCCCGAGGTTCCTTCTGGAAGGTCGGCCTTGCTTCTTCTGCAATTTTTACAGGTTGAAAACCTAGGTTTTTTCTTAGTTGCTGGTAATGAAATGGTATTGTATGTACTTACCAGTACAGGCATGGGATGGCCCACCCTCCTGATGTCATCCTCTCCTCGACTCCTCCCTAAACTCCTCCACTGTGACCCGGCCATAAAGGTCGAGCCACCTCTTCCATCCCTTCACTTCCCTCACTTGGACCCTGGCCTGCAGTCTTGTGATTAATAAAGCCTATCGTTCCCCTCATTCTTTGTCTCTGTGATTATTGGGGCAACTGGCAGTGCCCAACACTGCTTTTTTCCTTTCTTCATTTCCGGAATCCTACTGTAGTAAATTACTGTTCAAAACATTGATAAAAATCAAAAAAGTCACTACAGTTCGAGTATTGAACAGTTTAGTCAGGGAGAGGTGTCTTCTCACGTCATTTTCCGATGCCATTCTTCCACGACAATCCCCCCTGCCCCCAGCTGACTCCTTGAACACCATCAAATCCGTGGACTCTAGGCAGCCCTGCAGCTGTCTTCCCTCCCGTGACCACCTTCTTGTTGTCCTGATCTAATAAGTGTTGTGAGCAATTTTAGGACCCATTTCTAAGAGAGGATGTGATGGCCCAGAGGTGATTTACAAAAATGATCCTGGGGATGAGAGGAATAATGTTGGAGGAGCATTTGATGGTTCTGAGTCTGGACTCGCCTGAGTTTAGAAGGATGAGGCAGGACCTTATTGAAATCTGATGAATAGTGAAAGGGCTGGATAGAGAGGATTTTGCCAGTCGTGGGACAGTTTAGGACCAGTGGGCACAACCTCAGAATAAAAGGATGTCTACTTAAAACGGAGATGGAGAAACATTTTCATCAAGAAACTCCTCCTCCACACCCCCCCCCACCCCCCGGATCATATTCCACTTAATCCCTGTGCCAGAAGTGCTCTGTTAGTAAGGGATTACTTAATGTGGTATGTGATTGGAAAGAAAAAGTTTGAAAACCACTGTTTTAATTTTCTATTTACGTCATTGACTTGTTCTGTGCGTGGTTTCATAACTCCAGAGGAAATGGGCCACTGACAGTTTTTCTAAAGCAAAATATTTCCTTCACAATTGGGTCCACTGCAGTCTTTCTCAGCCTTTTTTCCCATTCATGTGCCACTTGAAGAAATCTCTTACTCATTTTTCGACACTCCAAGGAATAAAGTCCCAACCTGTTCAACCTTTCCCTGTAGATCAACTCCTGAAGATCTGGCAGCGTCTTAGTAAATCTTCTCTGCACTCTTTCAATCTTACTAATACCCTTCCTGTAGCTAGGTGACCAGAACTGCACACAATACTCCAAATGTGGCCTCACCAACATCTTATCCAACCTCACCATAACTTCCCAACTCTTATTTTCAATATGTTAATTAATGAAGGCCAAGATGACAAAAGCTGTCTTTAGAACCCTGTCGTCCTGTGACACCAATTTCTTGGAATTATGTAACTATGTTTTATCTCTTGTTGCAGATTTGTATAACTTCTCTGTTCAATTTCATAATGTTGACTTCTGGACTATTTTATTGTGCCCCTTGATCTAGAAAGTTCTGGCAGAGCAAAACAATTTTGTTTTCTTTTCTCAGGTCAAATTTTGTCACATTGATCCAAAAACAAGTATTTTTACCATTCCTTCATTTCAGATTCTCTGCAGCTGTCGTATTGAACCTCACAGTGACGGCATTGTGTTTGTCTTGTTTATCCTTTCCCCCTCCATGCAGACAGATGTGTTGATCAAAGACTCCACTCATCCAGCACCACTGCCATTTCTGCTGCTCGGGCTTTTCATCCCACGTATTCAATTTGTTATTTACCCTCTTCTTTTTCTCACAAAGAGAATCAGGTTTATTTGATCATCTTTCTGAATCCCAGTGAAAGATTAGCGACCTGAAGGTTTTAACTCCGATTATTTTTTCCAGTAGATGATCTGCTGAGTATTCTCAGCATCGAGTTTTTATTTTACTGCCTTGGTGTATTACTGAGTGCTTTTAGAAAAATAGACGTAAAAGGGGAGGGCTCATGGAAATAGTTAATTCATCTTTTCGATTTTTGGAGTCTCCTGCCGGAAAGCGCGGGATACTCACGGGGCTTCATTCAAACCCGCTGGCAGCAAACTCTTAATGATGTCCCACCTTGTCCCGTGGAGCCCAGCACATATAACCATATGACAGTTTACAGCATGGAAACAGGCCATATCGGCCCTTTGAGTCTGTGCCAGTTCACATGAACAACTGCACTAGTTTTCCCCTCCAATACCCTGGCCATATCCCTCCAACCCCCTCATATCCATGTACACATCCAACCTTCTCTTAAATGACAGAAAGGACCCTGCCGCAATTATCTCTTCTGGAAGATCATTCCATTCTGCCACCATTCTCTGAGTGAAGAAGCATCCTCTCACATTCCTCCTAAAATTTGCCCCTTACCTTGAACTCATGCCTTCTTGTTCCAACCTCTCCTGCCCTCAGGGGAAAGAGTCTACTCACGTGCAGTCTATCTATTCCTTTCATAATTTTGAATACCTCTATCATAACCCCCTTCATCCGTCTACGTTCCAATGAATAAAGTCGCTGTCTCCTTAATCTTTCTCTATACTCGAGATGTTGTAAGCCACATAACATTTTTGTAAATCTTTTCTGCACCCTCTCCACCTTATCTATTTCATTCCTATATTTGGAGACCGGAACGGAAAACAATTCTCCAAACCTGGCCTCACCAATGCCTTAAACAGTTGCAGCATCACTTTCCAGCTGTACTCTAGTCTATGCTATGATTTCTGAAGGCCAGCAGACCATATCTCAAGATAAGACCCACTGTCTTAATGTCCCTCATATGCAAGATTTTGCCTCCCATCTGCACAATTTCTGTGCTTTCATCAAGGTTGATCTTGTCATGAGATACCATCAGATCCCATCCATAAGGAAGATATTCCTAAAACGGTGATTATTATCCCTTCTGGGCCTTTTGAATGTCTTAGGATGCCACTTGAGTTGAAGAATGGTGTTCAAACCTGCCAGCGGGTTATAGACACTTTGGGCAGAGATTTAGAGTTCCCTTACATCTTCTTGGATAACATCTGGTAAAAACAACCTCGTCATGAATATTCTGTCCAGACCGACTATATATAATATTCAGGGTGACATTGATATTCCTGAATTAGCCAGTGTCCAGGCAATGGACCCCGATGTTCAGGCATACAGTACGGCCATTACTAACCTGGACATACAGCAGAGGGCAGCACAACTGGGTGGCCAACCTTACTTTGTGACATGTCTTTGGGCTACATTTGACCAATATTTCCTGAATCTTGGAGGAAACACCTTATTGACCAGATACACAGCTTATCTCATCTGTCCATCAGAACATCTGTCATGCTCATGTCAAATAAATATGTATAGCGTGGACTGAGAAAAGGCGTCATGCAATGGGTTTGGATGACTATCTCCTGCCTGACTGCCAAAATTCAGTGCCACACTAAGGCACCTCTTCAACATTTACTGACAGTATGCAGGCAGTTGGAACATGTGCATGTGGACCTGCTGGGACCATTGCCAGAATCTCAAAACAGGAGATACATTCTAACAGTTGTAGAACATTTCACGCGAGGCCAGAGGCCGTCCCGTTGCCATCCAGTGACACTGAGACAAGGGCCAGAGCATTCATCGTCAACTGGATGGCCAGATTTGGTTTTCCCACATTAATTCAGTCACGTTCCCACCGGCAACTGAAGTCTACTTTTAAGGCCCGACTCACTTGTCCCAATTAGGTTGATGAGTTGCTATGCACTCTTTTGGGAGTGCACACAGCTTCAAAGCAAGATATATCTGCATTGTCCGCAGAGATGGTTTATGGTCTGGTCTTTAAAATTTCATGAGACATTCATTTTTCAACCAACTCTGATCTGAACATCCTTCAGCAACTTCGACATGGTATCGTGATCATCAAAGCTTTTCCTACCCATTGGCTTGGATCCCCTTAACAGAACGTGCCCCACCACTCCTGGACGCTGATTTTGTTTTGTGCGCAGACAGGACCCAGGAGTGCTGTTACAATGACCGTATGAGGGCTTTTTCTGCGTGGTGAAGAAGGATGGGTTTGAGTATACTTTGGACATTGGGGGATATTCACAGCTGTTTAGTTTGGACAGACACAACCCTGCCCATGTGGATCCCGCTTCACCCATTCAATGCCCCCAGCCCAGACAATGAGGGTGTCCACCTAAGGTGCATGCAGCTGCTGTTTTACTTTCTGGCGACGGTTCTGGGGGAGGTGTAGCAGCTGTGTAGCGGGCCGAGAGGGCAAGGTTCCTTGGCAGGCACATGAAATCATAAGGCAGACAGCTGGGAACTCATCCATTTAATTGACCGCATGCACGTGGTGCTGCGTGCCGAGGAACGGCACGTTGATCTGTGATTTCCCCTGCCGGAAGGTACGGTACACTCACAGGGCTTAATTTAAACCTGTGGTCCTGTGGATCTGCAGCAAACTCATAAATGATGTTGCACCTTGACCCATGGAGCCCGGGACACGCTGTAAATAGAAGAAGCCTGTAAAGAATGAATAAAGCAGTCTTGTGTTGACTACCCTGGCATGTGTGTGTTGCTTTAGTAGCTCTATTGAAGTAGCCGCTACATATATAAATATTTTGAGGATTATTGCACTTAGAGGATACTTTTCATCCATCTCACAGCCTGTGGGAAGAAGCTATTCCCCAGCCTGTAAATCCAGATTTTGATGATGGACGTGGTGAAAGATGCTGTTCACTCGATCAAAATGGTCTTTGCACTATTCCTTGAGCCTAATTTGAACAACACTCCTAGTGAATGTCATCTACAGAAAAAGGGAGACCCCAGTGATCCTCACTACTCTGCATCATTGCTGTCTGATGCTTTACAGCAACTAGATCATCCAATGGTGCAGCCAGACAGGAGACTCAACAGCGCTCCTGTAAAATCTCAGGATGAGAGCCATTGGCCTTGACCTCCTCAGCCACCTTTGGAAGTGTAGGCACTTCCTGACTGATAAGGAGGTGTGATTGTTTTGTGCTGTATGGATGGGAATTTTACGTGATTGTATTGTCTATTCTTGCTCTTTAACAATCTTTAGTGGATAGAAGTAGTCATTGTACTTTAGGATGTACAATCATGTACAGATTGTCCTTAAATAGCCATTTGGCCCAGATGTCTATTCAGTCCAAGAATACTTTCGATCTCAGGAAGATTTTGAACAATAACACCATTCATTCTTAAACAAACATTGTTTTTAATTTTCTTTAAACAAAAAAAAACAGGATCAAACTTTAACTTATCACTATTAACAGCCTTCCATTACCGCCTTCTAATTTTAAGTGCAGGTGTATTTAATGTGTATAAAGTTCTTTGACACAACTCCAAGTTCACCAGTGTCTATCAGTTCTTATACTGTGCATAGAATTCAACATTTATGAATTTTCACCAAGCTCTGGTGCTTAAAAGTAAATGTTTACCCTCCAGGAAGGTTCTTGTTGGTTTCAGAGAGGGATTTCATGCACATTGGACACACATAAACTGATTCCCTCTGATCAGCCACTTTGGTGTCTTGCCAAAGAAACTTGACCAATCAGGATATTCCAGATGATAACCTCTTCTGCAAGTCACCATTGATCACCTTTTGTTTCCCTTATTTGAGGTAAAACATAATTTCTAGCCCGCCATTTCCTCTTGTATGGACAACAAAGTTTTTCAACAGGCTGAACTAAGAACTCACAACCTGTCTTCAAAACAAGATGCCAGCTTGCCATCTCTCTCTCTCTCTCTCATTTTTTTTTAGAAAAAGCCTATTTGGTCTCTCCTCTCTGCTTGCAAAACCTTAGAACAGCAAACTGGTACCAGCCAGATGACTGCACTGGACCCATACTTCTGAGTCCATTCATTTGTTGCTTTAAAAACAATAATCCATTTACACCTGCTTTTGAAATTCTTTAGCAAAACAGTCTCCTTGTTTTGTCTTTGCAAAGGCTCTCGGTGCCTGAATGACTCACTCTCAGCAAAGCTCTTGCATTTTAAATAAGAGCTGTTTTGTGAAGTGTATGTGTTTGTTTGTGACCTTAACGACTCCTACAATCCATCTCTTTCAAAAACATCTCTATATAAAATGTAAAATATATAATCTGTCACAGGACAGATGCAGCAGAGGAGTTGTGATAAAATCAATGGTGTCCTTGCAAAAAAAAGTGGGAAGAGGTATAATCTGGTGAGTGGAGTTTGTAATAGATTGAAACTTGAACCTCTCTCTATTTCAGGAGACAATTTACTGTCATGTAATTAAAAAGTGTCATAAAAGAGAAAATTGCTTTTTTCCTGCTATAAGGCAGACAGACGCACCCTCTGGCAGAAATTGCCTGAAATGCCTCTTGCAGTCAGAAAAAGACTGAGTGCTTTCCCCCACCTCCCCCCAACCACCCAAAACCCTGGGCGAAGTCACTGAGTGTGTGTGAATTCTCTTTCAATGCTCACAGACCATCCAAGTCATTGGCAATGTGAGCTCCACTTTTGAACCTCTGACATAATTAGGAACCATTTAGCACTCGCTCGTATCCCAGGTCTGATACCTGACACCCTTTTAGCCAGTTTAGACCCAGTCTCTAACATTTCACAGCCTGGTGTGAGTTCCTTGACTGCTATGTCCAGAAGCCCGCAGCCTGCATGGGTTCCTCTCCTCAAGTCACCAACAGCCTGCCACCTATGTGGGTCTTTCAGTTGCAGAACCCCTCACTGGTCTGCTTCCTTGGTCACTGACCTGTGGATTGAATCCTCTGCTTCTGAGATGTTGGTGGGGTGTGGTCTTTCTGTTTTCTGGTGCCCTGCACTAGTTGTCCGCTTCCCCAGAGTTCACGGTGGCAAGGAAATCTAAAAAATCTAAATAAAAAAAATTAACTAAGAGGAGAATCTCCCATGTCTAGAGGGATGGAAAGGGCATTATTACAAATTGAAGCCTGATATTTGAATATTCATGTGCCAAATTTGCAAAAGCATGGAGTATATATTTCTCAAGCTATTTGTAATTTTTTCCAAAGGAATACAACCTTGAATATTTGCATGTCATCTTGGCATCCCTAAAAATATATGTATATCTGATTTCCAAGTAAGTGCAATACATGTCCTCATCACCGCTAACATTAATTTAACAAATTTCAATTGATATATTAATAGATTTAATTTGGGCCTTGTTCATTCAATGTTTCCTAATAAAAATAAGGTCAGATTCTGTGGAAAAACATCTCCTATAACTTGTTCCATTAATATTGTAATTCTCCCCCAAAAACATCTTGCATTAGGACAAAGATAAGTTGAATGCAAGAAAGTTGCAACATCTTCAACACACCTAAAACATTGATCTGATAATTCTGATTTTATTCTATTCAATTTCACTGGTGTAAGAAGTAACTGTAGAAGAAAAACTAGTTGTGAATTCCTTCCTCACTGCTGCAGTGTGGAACGATGGTCAATAGTTCCAGACTGCTGAGTTGAAGTGAATTAATACAACTCCCCTGGATCACGTGATCTCTGTTGCCAAATCAGCTTCCTGAGGAGCTTTTCAAATCCAACAGCCTGAGTCACCTGACTCCAGGTGCAGCATTCAAATAAAATCCTTGCTGACATCTACTACATGACTGATGTAAAAACAATTATACTGAACTAATTTATATCTTGCATTGAGATCCTTATATAGATCTGCCCATATTTGCCAATCAATTACAATATTCAAATCCATTTCCCACCTTTGTCTCAACTTATGAACTCCTCATTTAAAGGTTCCTACTTGTAATAAAGAGGACATTATCAAATATTTTTTTTAACAATTCCTATTATAAGGAATTTCTATTTCAGTACAACATGGTTGGTCCTAACTTATCCTTCAAATATGCTCTAAGTTGGAAATAGCAAAAAAAGATTTCTATGAGTTATATAATATTTATTTCTCAGTTGGTCAAATGACATTAATTGACCCCTTTCATCACAACCTTCAACATTTATTATCCCCTTACGAAACCCGCTGTCCAGAAATTGATGATCCTTTGAAAAAGATACGAGGATTTTGAATCCAAGCCATTCTAGGTGATGTACATCCACTTACACCAATTACATCATTTATTTTATTCCATATATTAATCAAATGTTTCAACAATTGTGTATCTTTATCACCAACCATTAATTTTGATTCCCAGTTGTACATAAATTCTTCTGCTTTTCCCTTTCCTATTTTATTTGATTCTATTTTAACCCTTTCAAAAAAAGAAGCAAGAAATCTCATTTGAGCTGCTCCATAACAATTTTTAAAATGAGGAAGCTGCAGTCCTCTCAATGCAGAATTTGCAATGGGTTATTTGTAACATGGGATTCAATCTGAAATGGGTTCATGTGACATAAAACCACGATGCAGAATGTTTTCTAAGAATGGAATACAAGAGGAGGGTTGTCTAGTTCTTCAGCAGGATATAGATCACAAGATATAGGAGCAGAAGTAGGCCCGTCAAGTCTGTTGACTGCCCAGCTCTCTCCCCATTACCCTTAATTCCTTGATGTATCAAATACCTGTTAATCTCTGCCTTAAATACAGCCAATGACCTCACGTGGGTTTCATGACCCACTGACAAAATCAATTTTTCCACATTTGTTTTAAATTGACACCCTTTTATCCTGAAATTATGCTCTCCTGTCCCAGAATCCCCTACCATGGGAAACATCTTTGCCTTATGTACTCTGTCCAGGCCTTCTAGCATTTGAAATGCCTCTGAGGACCCCCTTATCCTTCTGTACTCCAACTAGTACAGTCGAAGAGTCGACAATTGTTCCTCATACACTAACCCTTTCATTCCTGATATCATTCCAGTAAATCATCTCTGACCTTCTCCAACAACAGCACATCTTTTCTCAAATACGGCACCCAAAACTCTAATTCTGATTGAATGGAAATGCAATTCTCAAACAACACAAACACAATGGTTACATGATATTATGTCTTGTTGATATTTACCACTCGGGAAGGTTCTTGTTGGTTTTCAGATAGAGGTGTGTTGTTCAGGGAATCATTAATGTTTTTGTGACTCAACGTCCAAGCATCTGAAGTCCGTTATCTCTTCCGAAAAGCTTTATAGCTTTAGCATGGAGCAGAGCTGAGCCACGACTTTGCAGGTATTTAAGGGAGTGTGTGGGCAGGGTTTGTTCTGGACCAACAATTTCACCAAGTGACTCTGCTTGAAATCAAGATTCAAACCATTTTGAGGAATACAACAGGAATTGTTCAACAAGAGCTTGGTGTTCCCTGAGGAGTTTTCTTTCAATAGTGGAAATGATTTTTTTAAAAAAGCCCGTTAATATTCCTGATACAGATCTTTGTACTTAACTTTCAGGTTGCTATCTGTTTTTAACTTGGAGGCCTTTAATGGGGTGACTGGGTGGAATTTGTGCTTTAACCAAGCAGCTCTCTTGCAATTTTCCAGCTGTTGGATGCGATTCAGTTGTTTGCAAGTTTAGTAAGTGGGATTTTGATGTGAAATTGCAACTCACAGCGTCATTTTTGTGTTTGAAAATGCCAATGTGAAAATTTTAACTTCAGTCTTCTTGGTTTGCTTAAGTTTACAGAGGAGTCGTTGCGTCAAGCTGAGAAGACAGAGTTGGATGCCCATTTGGCGAATCGGCTGGGCAAAGCAGAAAGCACAAAACGAGGGGCTTAAAAAATAATGAAGCAGACTGAAATGCCGTTGAACCAAACCCAGGTAAAGAATTTAATTTTGTGCCGCGTACTTAAGAGACCAAACAATTTGGGCTTTTAGTGGTGACCTATTTAAATGAACAAAATCTGATTAGAATAGAAGTTTATGGAATGTTTGGAAGTTGCCACAAAAAAATGGAGCATATAAATTAGATAAATGAACAATACAATGAGCCTGGTGTCACAGTATCTGCCTCCCTCTACCGTACATCACTGTTGAACCTTCTCCCCAATATGAACCTGATGTCACAGTATAGGTCAGAGTTTATTGTACATCACTGACTACAGTGAATCCAGCGTCAGTATATCTGTCCCAGTCTACTGTACATCACCATTAAACATTCTCCGCACTGTGAACTTGTTGTCACAGAATCTGCCACAGTTTATCATACATCTCATTAAACATTCTCCCCACTGTGAACCTGGTGTCACAGTACCTGACACAGTGTATTCTACATTACTGTTAAACCTTCTCACTGCTGTGAAGCCAATGTCACAGTAATGATCTCAGTTGTCCATACATCAGCATTAAACCTCTCTCCACTGTGAATCTGGTGTCACTTTGCCTGCCACCCCAATATGAACCTGATGTCAAAGTATCTGACACTGTTAATCGTACATCAATGTTAAACTTTCTCCCCTCTGTGACCCTGGTGTAATAGAATCTGCCTCAGTGTACAGTCCATAACCATTAAACCTTCTCCCCACTGTGAACCTGGTGTCACGGTGTATATCCCAATTTACAGTATATCACCGTTAAACCTTCTCCCCCCCCTGTGAACCTGGTGTAATAGAATCTGCCTTAGTCTACCGTCCATCACCGTTAAACCTTCTCCCCACTGTGAACCTGGTGTCACGGTATATATCTCAATTTACAGTATATCACCGTTAAACCTTCTCCCCAAAGTGAACCTGGTGTCACAGTATCTGCCTCAGTCTACCGTACATCACCGTTAAACCTTCTCACTACTGTGAACTTGGTGTCACGGGATTGATCTCAGTCTATCGTACATCACTGATAAACCTCTTCCCCACTGTTCACCCGGTGTCACGGTATCCATCTCAATTTACCGTACATCACTGTTAAACATTCTCCCCAATGTGAACATGATGTCACAGTATCTGACACAGTTTAAAGTAAATCACTGTTAAACCTTCTTACTACTGTGGAATCCATCTCACATTTTCTGCCTCAGTCTACCGTTCATAAACATTAAACCTTTTCCTCCTGTGAACCTGGTGTTAAAGTATCTGCCTCAGTTTAACGCACATCACCATTAAGCCTTCTTACTGCCCTGTACTCAGCGTCACAGTATATGCCAACGTCTACTGTACTTTACCGTAAAAACATCTCCCCACTCTGAACCTGGTGTCGCAGTATCTCACACAGTTAATTATACATGACTGTTAAACTGTGTTAATGTTGTGAACCCATTGTCTCAGTATCTCTTATCAGTCTACCATACATCATCGTTAAACCTTTACACATCTGTGAATGGGTGTCACTGTATCTGATACAGTTTATTGGACATTACTTTTCAACTTCCTCACTTCTGTGAACCCAGTGTCACAATAACTGTCTCAGTCTACCCTACCTCATTGTTGAACCTTCTCCAACTGTGAACCTGGTGGCACAGTTCTGCCTCAGTCTCCCGTATATCACCATTAAACCTCCTCCCCACTGTGAACCTGGTGTCACTGTATCTGCCTCAGTCTACCATACATCACCATTAAACATTATCCCCATTGTGCACCTGGTATCACTTTATCTACCTCAACATACCGCACATCACCATTAAACGTTATTCTCATGTGAATCTGGTGTCACAGTATCTGCCTCAGTCTACAGTACATCACCGTTAAACCTGATCCCCACTTTACTCCTGGTGTCAAATTATCTACCTCAACATACCATACATCACTGTTAAACCTTCTCGCTCTGTGAACCTGGTGTCACAGTATCTGACACAGTTCATATTATATCACTGTAAAACCTTCTCACAAATGTGAATCCTACTATAAAATAATACTCCCCTTCTAAGTCTCACTGTATTCGAATCCCACCTATTTTAAAAATTCCAAAAAAAAGAGAAACATCAATCCCAAAACAAGATACTCAAAAGTAGTAGCCCCCTAAAAATCTGGGTGTGGTAAAGTCCACAAGTAGCAGGTGACTAAAGGACTCAGTGTCACCCACCCCCAGTCAGACTTTCACAAAGTCCTGAAACAAAAACATTCAACCCAGTGATTCCAGTCCCAATGATTGTTCCGGATCGTCAATATCGAGAAGACTTTGCATCCATTCAACTTTTTTCCCATTCTTTCCATATTTTCCAATCTTCCCATTTCCATTCCCATTGACCCTTCCCTTTGGTGACAATGGTGACGATCACCCATTTCCTCGTACATCTGGCAATGAATTAGCAAATATTAAAGCATCATGGTCATTCTCAAAAAACTGATATTGAAAATTCCCATAAAAATCTTTCAATACTGCCGCATAACGAAAAGCAAATTTATATCCCTTTCGCCACAATACTTCTTAGGCTGAATTAAATTCTCGGTCTCTTCTGATAATTTCTTGACTCAGATCTGCATTAAAAAACCCCTATTATTTTGAACCATCAGTGGAGTCTGATTTTGCCATGTTTTCTGCACCACCAATCGGAGTATCACCTCTCTGTCTTGTTATTTAAAACAGCGAATCAAAACTGCTCGTGGTAATTGGCCTGGAAACGGTTTATTCCTTAACGCTCTGTTCACTCGATCTAATTCCAGTCCATCTGGAACGAATTACCTGCCCTTCACTTCTGGGATCCATTTCTTCAAAACCTTCACCGGATCCGAACCTTCCATATCTTCCGGAAGACCTACTATCTTAACATTATTTCTACGACATTGGTTTTCTAATGAGTCAAACTTCTTCAATAATTCCTTCTTCTGAATCCCCCAATCTACAATTTCCATTTTTTCTCTATTACGCTCCACTTGACTCTTGCATTCAAGAAAGCCTCCTCAATCTTTTTAAAATGATCTTGCACAGTATCCACTGATCGTGTCCATCTCGTAACATCACTCTTAACTACATTAATATCTTGCTTCATAAAAGTTATTTCTTCACACACAGTGTTCATTTTAGTTTTCATTTCGAAAATTCTTGAGTCATCTGATGAGTCATCTGCATTGACATATTTGCCATATCTTCCATGAGTTGAGCAATCCCTTCCAGAATTGGAAACACAGAATCCAGTCCAGGATCCATCACCTGCCTTTGAGGCTGACCTTCTTTTGCCGCAGTCCCCAGTTCTTCAAATTCTAATGAAGTTGAGCTCTCTTCTTGTTCCAAAGCAGTAGGTCCTCTTCCAGTGCGGCTGCAGGTCTGGACACCCAACAACAGCATGCCTACCTCAACAGTGAGCGACCTCGTCAGTTCACCGTCGCTCAGGCTCCCCCACAGCCCACACCTTCTCCAAAGGTTTGTGGACCCTTGACGCACTGCACATGCCCAGAAGGGCCACCGACTGCGCAGGTGCGTCATCTGATGCTACACTGTACCTCTCCTGACCACCAGGCAATGCTGCAGGCTCACGTGCCTGTCCTCATTCAGCTGGCTCGCCCTCACGCCTGTGTTCACGAGTGCATGAGTCGAAACCGCTGAACTCATCGCTAAGCTAGAGCCGACGAAATACTTAGCCGGGCAGGAGTCCTCTGAGGCTTGGGGACTCCAGTCGACAACTCTGTTACTTCAACTTGAACTTGGCCTCAGTTCTTCAACACTTTTGTAAGGTAATTTCTTCTGTAACTGAGTTTTCGATTTTTTCACATTTGCAGCCATTTCGATCCTCCACTACTCCAAAGTCTATAAACAGTATTTTTAATCACTTTTACAACTTTTGAAATTGAGCATTTAATAGTCTAAATGGGGAAGGGTGGAACCACACGTCTACCCTCTGCACCATCCTGTCACAGTATCTGACACAGTTTATAGTAAATCACTGTTAACCCTTCACATTACTGTGAATGCTGTCTCTCAGTTTCTGTCTCAGTCTACCGTTAATCAACGTTAAACCTTCTCACCCTGTTAAATTGGTGTTAAAGTATCAGCCTAAGTTTACCACACATCACCATTAAACCTTCTCCCCATTGTGAAACCGATTTTACTGTATCTGCCACAGTTTATCGTACATCACTATTATACCTTCTCACTACTGTGAACTTGGTGTTATAGAGCCTGCCACTCTACCGCACATCACCAGTAAACCTTCTCGTCAATGTGAGCCTGGTGTTACTGTATCTGCCACAGTTTAGTGTACATCATCATTAAAGATTCTCCCCAATATGAAGCTGGTGTCCCTTTATTCGCTAAAGGTTATCGTACAGCTCTGTCAAACATTTTCCCCACTATGAACCCGGTGTCACAGTAACTGTCTCAGTTTCCCATAAAGCTTTTTTTCCCACTCTGAGCCCAGTATCAACGTATCTACATAGTCTCCTGTACATCACCATTAACCTCCTCCCCACTGTGAACCAAGTATCAGTATCTGCCAGTTTATTGTACATCATTTTTAAACCTTCTCACCACTGTAAACCTGGAGTCACAGAATCTGCCTTATTCTACCATACATATCTGTTAAACCTTCTCAGTACTGTGAACACAGTGTCACAGTATCTGCCAAAGTCGTCGACTGTACATCACCGTTAAACATTCTCCCCAAGTTGACCCATTCATCACTGTTTTTTCCACCATTTATCGTACATCACAGTTCAACCTCCCCACTGTAAACTTGGAGTCACAGTATATTCCACAGTTTATTGCACATCACTGATATTCTTTCTCCTCGTTGTGAATGCGGTGTCACCATATCTGCATCAGTCTTCCGTACATCACCATAAACTTTGCACCAATGTGAACCTGGTGTCACTTTATCTGCCACAGTTAATATTACATCACCGTAAAAACTTCTTCCAACTGTGAACCTGGTATCACAGTATCTACCACAGCTTATCATGCATTACTGTTAAACCTTCTCACTACTGAAAACTTGGTGTCACAGTATCTGCCAAAGTCTACTGTATATCACCGTTAAATATTCTCCCAACTGTGAACCTGGTGTCACAGTGTCTGATACAGTTTATCGTACATTACTGTTAAACCCACCAGATAAGCTCCAGATAGCGAAAGAGAAGTTCTCGCATCTGCAGGAACTGGGGATCATTCGTCCCTCCGACAGTCCTTGGGACTCGCCGCTCCACCTGGTCCCAAAAGCCTCCGATGGCTGGCGACCCTGCGGAGATTATCGACGGTTTAATGACATGACAGTACCTGACCGTTACCCCATCCCTCACATTCAGGACTTTATGGCCAATCTGCATGGTGTGAGAGTATTCTCCAAGGTCGATCTGGTGTGCGTGTACCATCAAATCCCATTGCACCCAGATGACATCCCCAAAACGTCCATCATCTCCCCCTTCGGCATGTTCGAATTTTTATGCATGCCTGTCAGGCTCAAGAACACCGCCCAGACATAATGCACCTCATGGATACGGTGCGCAGGGATTTGAATTTCGTGTTCATTTATCTGGATGACATTCTTGTCGCCAGCAGAGACTGGGCACAACACAAGTCTCACCTGCACACCCTCTTCTCCCGACTGGCCGAATTCAACCTAATGATCAGCCCGGCCAAATACCAGTTTTGTGCAGAAGAAAATTTGGATGGGATGAAACTAATCCAGAATCCATTGCACAAGATTGGAAAAATTAGATTGAGCGTCTTCAAATACTTGGAAGTTTTGACGTCAACAGACTTTGGAGTGGCCACATTTGCTCAGTTACACCATTTTTCTGATGTAAGTGAAGGTGGTTTTGATCCTGTCAGTTACTGAGTCCTGTGAAATAACCAAGTGTGAGTAGATGGTGGATTTGTAATGGGAAAAGCCAGAGTGGCTCCATTAAAGTCAGTCACCACACCTTGAATGGAATTGACTGCTGCTATTATGGCGAGCAAAATGGACGCTATGTTAAGAAGACAATTACAGATGGAGTTAGCAGATCCTGTGTTTTGGACTGATAGAACATCAGTGCTTAAATATATTAATAATGAAATCATGAGGTTTCATCTCTTTGTGACTAACAGAGAGAATGAAAACCTGGACAACAACAAATTTTTGATTGGGGAAAAGCTAGATTTGAGGAGATGCGAAAGGACTTGCAGGGTGTGCATTGGGACAATTTGTTTTATGGGCAGGATGTAGTAGAGAGATGGAAGTCTTTTAAAGATCAGATTTTGAGAGTGCAAAAGCTTTATGTTCCTGTTAGGTTAAAAGGAGGGGCAAAAGGTTTGAGAGAGCCGTGGTTTTCAAGGAATATTGGAAACTTGGTTCGAAGAAAAAGGGAGGCGTACATTAGATATAAGAAGCATGGAGTTAAGGAGATGTTTGAAAGATACATTGAATGTAAGAGGAATCTTAAGAGAGGAATTAGGAAAGCTAAAAGAAGGTACGAGAAAACTATGGCAAGCAGGGTGAAAACAAATCCAAAAGAGTTCTACAAATATGTTAATGGTAAGAGGAAAGCTAGAGACAAAATTGGTCCCTTAGAAAATCAGAGTGGAAAACTGTGTGTGGAACCTAGAGAAATGGGGGAGATATTGAACAGTTTCTTTTCTTCGGTATTCACTAAGGAGAAGGATATTGGGAGATGTGGGATAAAAAAAGCAAATTGGGTAAATATGGGGAATATAGAGATTACAAAAGGTGTAGTTTTAAGGCTTTTGAAGAATATAAAGGTGGATAAGTCTCCAGGACCAGACGGGATCTTCCCCAGGACATTGAGAGAAGTGAAGGAGGAAATAGCAGAGGCTCTGGCGGTAATTTTTCGAATGTCATTAGATATGGGGATAGTGCCGGAGGATTGGCGCATTGCGCATGTGGTTCCGTTATTTAAAAAGGGTTCAAGGAGGAAGCCTGGCAACTATCGGCCTGTAAGTTTGACGTCTGTGGTAGGTAAATTAATGGAGAAAATTCTTAGAGATAGTACTTATAAACATCTGGATAGACAGGGTCTGATCAGGAGTACTCAACATGGATTTGTGGGAGGAAGGTCATGTTTGACCAATCTGATTGAATTTTTTGAAGAGGTGACTAGGAATGTGGATGAGGGTAGCGCAGTGGATGTTGTCTATATGGACTTCAGTAAGGCCTTCGATAAGGTACCACATGGAAGGTTAGTTAGGAAGGTGCAGTCTTTAGGTATAAATTTTGAGATAGTCAAATGGATTGAACATTGGCTGAAAGGGAGAGGCCAGAGAGTGGTAGTGGATAATTGTCTGTCAGGTTGGAGGCCGGTGACCAGTGGTGTGCCTCAAGGATCTGTATTGGGCCCATTGTTGTTCGTTATATACATTAATGATCTAGATGATGGGGTGGTGAATTGGATTAGTAAATATGCAGACGATACTAAGATAGGTGGAATAGTGGATAATGAAGAAGGTTTTCTAGGATTGCAGAGGGATTTGGGCTGCTTAGAAAAGTGGGCTGAAAAATGGCAGATGGAATTTAATGCTGATAAGTGTGAGGTGCTTCATTTTGGTAAGAAGAATCAGAATAGGACATATGTGGTAAATGGGAGAGCATTGAGGAATACAGAAGAGCAGAAAGATTTAGGAGTGACGGTACATCGTTCCCTGAAGGTAGAAACTCACGTGAATAGGGTGGTGAAGAAGGCTTTTAGTATGCTGGCCTTTATCAATCATTGCATGGAATATAGGAGTTGGGTGGTGATGTTGAGATTGTATAAGACGTTGGTGCGGCCTAATTTGGAGTTCTGTGTGCAGTTCTGGTCGCCTAATTATAGGAAGGATATAAACAGAGTGGAGAGAGTGCAGAGAAGGTTTACCAGAATGTTGCCTGGGTTTAAGCATCTGGAGTATGGGGAGAGATTGGACAGATTGGGTCTTTATTCTTTGGAGCGTAGAAGGTTGAGAGGGGATTTGATAGAAGTATTTAAGATTATGAAAGGGATAGACAGAGTGGATGTGGATAAACTATTTCCGTTAAGAGGAGGAAAGATTAAAACAAGAGGACATGAGTTAAGAATTAAGGGGCAGAGGTTTAGAGGTAACATGAGGGGGAACTTCTTTACTCAGAGAGTGGTAGCTGTGTGGAATGATCTTCCGGGAGAAATAGTGGCGGCGGAGTCAATTGTATTATTTAAGAAAAGGTTGGACAGGTATATGGATGAGAGGAAGATGGAGGGTTATGGGCATTGTGCAGGGAGGTGGGATTAGAAAGGGGTGTTTGGTTCGGTGCGGACTAGAAGGGCCTAATGGCCTGTTTCCGTGCTGTAATTGTTATTATTATTAAATGGCAGATTTACCACAGGACAGAGTTTCACCTGATGAATTCCCATTTACATCCGTGGAAGTTGATTATTTTGGTCCTTTGCAAGTAAAGTGAGGACGAAGTGTTGAAAAACGATATGGAGTTATTTTCACTTGTTTGACTATGAGAGCAATTCATATTGAAGTAGCGTCATTGCTTGATACAGACTCTTTTATTCATGTTCTTTGGCGTTTTATTCCTAGACGTGGTCAAGTAAAAGAATTATGTTCTGATAATGGATCTAACTTTAAAGGAGCTGAACGAGAATTATGAAAAGTTATTCAAAATTGGAATCAACATTAAATTCATGATGCATTATTTCAGAAAGAAGTTAATTGGATATTTAATCCACCCATAGTTATGGGTGTGGTACGGGTAAGGGTTAGTTGGTTGTGGAGAACGTTTACAAAGGTCTGTACTGGGCAGTACTGGGCAGCAATGCTTAATGTTGTAATGGATGCGGAAGCTCTGGGAAGGGGTAAGGGAGGGACTGGCCAGGAAGTCTGCAGATTCTGGGTCTGAGGGCAATGCACAAACATGCTGGGGAAACTCATGGATAGTTTTGTGAGGAGCAGGTCCTGCATCACGAGTCAAATTGAGTATTTCGAGGAGATGTCAAAGGAAATAGATGAAGGTAAAGGTGTGTATGCGCTGCACGTGGATTTTAGTAAGGTGCTTGACGAGGTCGTCACGGTGGCCTCATTCAGAACGTCGGGAGGCATGGGATCCATGGAGCCTTGGCTGTGTGGATTCAGAATTGGCTTGTCTGCAGTAAACAGAGGGTAGTAGTAGATGGAACAATGACTAGTGGCTCTCCAAATGGATCTGCTCTGGGACCCCTGCTCTTTGTGATTTTTATGAATGATGATGGGAGTGGAAGGGTGGGTATGTCAGGGGATGACACAGTGGTAGAGATGTTGTAGACAGTGTAGAAGGTTGTCATAGGTCATCCAGTTTGCAGAGAAGTGACAGATGGAGTTGAATCCTGTAAATCAGATGTACTTAAATAAGCAACTGGTACGGGTTAATTTCCAGAGTCATTTTCAAGGGCACGAATAAAAGTTATTCCAAAGAAGGTTGGAGACCCATTAAAATTAGCTTCATATAGACCAATATCTTTATTGAATGCGGATTACAAGAACGTGAGGGCAGAGCACTTGGTTAATGGCAGGATTATGAACAGTGTGCAGGACTGAGATATATTTAGATCCTGCGCCATAAATCGCTCAAAGTTGCTGTGCAAATTGAGAGGGAGTTTAAGATGGTGTATTGTGTGCTGGCCTTCAGGAGTCAGGGGATTGAGTTCAAGAACTGAGAGGTAACGCTGCAGATGTACAAAATTCTCATCAGACCACACTTGGAATATTGTGTGCATTCCTGGGGCAAAAATACCAGTGGACATCTAAATAAGGTGAGATGAGGGAACTTTAGACAAGATGTGAGGGGGATATTTTATTCACACAGAATGTAGTGGGTGGCTGGAATACATTGCCAGGGGTGGTACTGGAGGCTCATCCAAAAAAGGCACAAAAAAGATTTTAATATAGGGACAGGAATAAAAGAAAAACAGAAGGTACTGGTGAGAGGGAGGGAAGAGTAATATTGTTGTGGGGTAGGTTCAGATGGGTCAGCTGAAGGGACTCGACTGATCCATCCACGATTTGTCCAACATCTTGCTGCCATGTCATGGTGAACCAGGGTGTTGCCTGATGGAGACACGTGGCTCTGAGCTCTGCAGAGATAGATCGTGCTTTTCTCCAAAACACACTTCCTCAGGTAAAGCAGAGGAATGGGAAAGGTCCTAGTGTGCAGGGGTAGGGAGGGGGGTGATGGGGGAAGAGTTGGGGCCCTCCAAAGTCATCGTGATCAGGCCTCGGAGACGGCATCTCTATCACTCATATTTCTCTTCCCAGGAATAGGAGCGATCTCAGAGACAAGACACGAGTCCAGAAGAACATTGCATCCCAGCTGAACAGAGGATGGACAACATCATGATGGCCTGAACCCCTCCCCTTCTCCCTCTGGCCCTGCCAACTCCATTCCCCACCTCTTCCATATCCCTTCACCCACTTCCCCTCCCATTTCTCCCCTACCTCTCCTCCATTCCAATCCCCTCCCACTCACCTTCCCCTTCACCTACCCTCACACCTATGCCCGAAACTTAGCCCTCCTCCCTTCACCTCCCCTTCCCCTCTCCTTTCCCCCTCCCCTTCGCCTCCTACCCTTCCCCTCCTCCTCTTCCCCTCCCCTTCCCTTCCTACCCCTAACAGGGGAAGGAGGGATAGGGGAAGAGGGTAGGAGAAAGGGGGGTAGTGAGAGGGTAGGGGTAGGTAATGGGGTAGTGGTAGGGGGTGCGGGTATGGGGTAGGGTTAGGGGAAGGGGGTAGGTGTTGAGGATAGGGGTAGGGTTTAGCTTAGGGTTGGGGAAGGTGGGTAGATTTAAGATAAGGGTCAGGGACGGGTAGAGGTAAAGTTAGGTTTAGGGTTAGGAGATATGGGATCGGGTTAGGTCGAGGTTTAGGGTTAGGTTTAGAGTTCGGGGAAGTGGGCTTGTGATAAGTTTAGGGGAAGGGGGTAGGAGTAGGAGGTAGAGGTGAGGTGTGAGTTGGGGTTAGGGGAAGGTGGGTAAGATTAGGTTGGGTTTAGGGGACAGCATAGGGATAGGGTTAGAGGACAGGGTGGAAATAAGAGTTAGGGTTGGGGACGTGGTGTAGTGTTTAAGGGTATCGGTAGTGTTAACGTTAAGGTTAGGGTTTGTTAGGGGTTAGGGTTAAGTTGGGGAGGGGAGCGTGGGCGGCGAGCGGGGCACAGGAAATGGAGAGGTGATGAGGGAGGGGAATGGGCAGGGAAATGAAGAGGTGTACGGTGTAGAGGAAATGGGAGGTGAATGTAGGAAGGCACCCCTTCCCCCACATTATCCCTGCCTCCTCTCCTCCATCCAGAGGAAGCGGGACCTCATTCCGGCCAGAACCTCCCTGTAGTTTCAGAGCCTCTGTTTCAGGAAGTGCCTTCGACGCTTGCCGCTGGACAGACATCTTGTCCTTTGATTCATTCTATACCGTTGATATTAAATTTAAAAATGGTTTGGTCTTTTAAAGCTTGAACTCAAAAGGCTGGTCCAGATAGACAACACAGAAACAGGCCCTTCGGCCCCACTCTCCTGCTGGCTGAGCTGTTGTAATCAGTCCATATTCCTCTCCACCTTTTCATTCTTCGCTCCCATCAAGCTCATGTTGCCTTGTCAATCTCACGGCCTGTGGGAAGAAGCTATTTCCCTCCCTGGCTTCTCTGCTTTTATTCCTCCATATCTCCTTCCTGATGGCAGGAGGACAAAGATGCTCTTTGCTGGATATCTGGGAGTCTATTTACAGATACCATCCCTGCAAAAATTTCAGGGGTCCCTTGCCTTGAGGTTCCACCCATGTTGGCTCTCCCTCAGCACTCTCTCGTCAGAACACAATTGCACCCTCCTTCCCCTCCTCTCCCAGGTCTCAATATCCCCCTGACAATTCCAGTCAGCTGCAATGTCTACACCCTGCCCCACCTGCTATCGAATGCCCTGCATCCTCCTTCCCCATTGGTTTCCTCCTGTTATCAGGCATCAGGATGGACCCCACCCTGTTGAAACTACCCGTATTCTCACTGATCTCTCTGCGCCTCTGCCCTCCATCCAGGGGTCTTGGTTGTCTTGTGGTGATGGTGGAGAACAAAGTACCAACTCAAGGAGATGGGGAGCTGTAAGGAGACCCCCAGTTCCAGGAGACAGGGAGAACCACAGAGATGCCCAACTCTGTCAAACTGGTAGAACCCGGTCATCAGGTGCAAGGAGCTCTTGGTACTGCTGCACGTGAGGCAGGTGTGGCCCAGCCCCACACCTCCACCCTGTCAATTCCCAAAACACATTTCCTATTCATGTGGGGGTCCAAAATGGATAGAGTCTGGAGAACCATGTACATCGTCAATCAATGGGGGAATAACCCTAACCAGCATGGCTATTGTGTATGGCTGTGCTTGGAAACAAAGTGCAAGGGCACCAAAAGCTGCTATGTGCTGAGGTTCTACCTGGCTCAGGTGTTGTGAAAGATTGGTCTGGCCCTGATGCCACACAATGTCCTAGTCAGCAGGACTTTGCCCCATCACCTTCATGGGAATGGTTGCATAGACAAACACTATTGACCACAGGGCCATCAGGCAGTGGTCAGCATGGAATTCCTGCTGACACAGAGACTAGGACTTGATGAGATACTGCGGGGTGGTCCCCTGAGCAGAGCATCCAGACACAGACATCCAGAACTGCTGGAAGACCAGAATCTCAGTGAAAGGTGCCCTTTGGTCTGCGTGAAACCCAGATAAGAGAAGCAAACACGAGAAGCCCAAAGCAAAGGGAGGAAGGTTTAGGGGCAATATAAGGGGTACTTGTTTTTACACAGAGTTGTGGGTGCCAGGAATGCTTTGCCAGGAGTGGTGATGCAGGCTGAAATATTAGCGGCATTTAAGGGCTTCTTGGACACATGAATGAAGGAAACATAGAAGATAGGAGCAGGAGTAGGTCATTCGACCCTTTGTTCCGCCATTCAACGAGATCATGGCTGATCTTAAATTTCAGTACCCCATCCCCACCTTCTCTCCGTAACCTTTAATACCCTTATACTGAAGAAATATATCTAATTCCCTCTTAAACATATTTAATGAACCTGCCTCTACTGCCCTCTGTGGCAATGAATTCTACAGATTCACCACTCTCTGGGTAAAGAAATTCCTCCTCATCTCCATCCTAAATGGTTTGCCTATTATCCTCAAACCATGGCCCCAGGTTCTGGATTTTCCCATCCTTGGAAACATCCCATCTGCATCCATTCTGTCCAGTACTGCCAGAATTTTATGTCTCTATGAGATCCCCTCTCAATCTTCTAAACTCCAGGGAGTACAATCCCAATTTGCGCAATCTTTCCTCATAAGTCATTCCTGCCATTTCAGGTATCAGCCTGGTTAATTGTCTCTGCACTCCCTCCATTGCAAGAATGGAGGGTTATGAAGGAGAAAGGGTCTAGTTTTTATTTTGCTTGGAATTGATAGGTCAGCGCAACATCGAGGTCCGAAGGGCATAACTGTTCGACGTTAACCTGCTGGTCTTTTAGCACATGGAGATGTGGGTGAGGGAACGCTGCCCACCGGCCTATTCCAGGTTGCTGAGAAATGCACTGAGGCTTGGCGCAGCCAACACGAGGGCGCTGTGGTGAAGGACTCTAATCCTCCGGGTCTTGAGGGGCGGAGACTAAGGGGAACCCCTTCAACCACAGAGTGCAGGGAGTAACCACGAGGTGTCAAAGTGGTAGAATGATGCTAAACAGAGAACAGGTGCAGTGAAAGGAATATAGGCATGCAACACGAGGATGAGAAAAGACATGGAACAGTTGTCCTCTTGGTCAATAATTTTAGAATAAAGTTAATTTTGGGGTGAAAAAGAGAAAAGCCCGAACTCAGTCAACTTTGTTTCATGAGATACATTCTCCAATCCACGAAAGCTCCTCTGTACCCGTTCAAATTTAACCCGAGGAAACTGTATTCATGGTGGAAACCTCTGCAAACACACAACGGGACCTACGCACAGAGAGACAAATGATACACGTGCAGTCCCTCCCAAAAAAGAAATAAATTCTCTTGAATCAATAGCAGAGTCATGGAGTCTTTGACTGAGCCGGTCATCCATCATTCTCCATTCTCACTGCTCGCAGGAAGAATCTGTTTCTGGGCCTGGTGCTACTGGCTCCGATATTCCTCGACCTCTTTCCTGATGAGAAGAGCTGCCAAATGCTGTGGGCAAGTGGAAGGGATCCTCAACGACATTGACAATGAACCTGGTTTATCCCATTGATATTTGGGGTGGGTGGGTTGGGGGGAGAGAGTCCCCATGATCCTATCTGCCACTCGTGGTCCTGCCAATCATTTAAAAAAAAATATTTTGTGTCGTCTTCCAAAGGCGCTATTTGCCTTGGCGAGTCTGTTGTCTATCTCGTTGTCTATCCTTACATCCAATGAAATGGTGCAGCCTTGTGAACCCGGTATATCAGTATCTTCCTCAGTCTGCCGTACATCACCGTTAAACCTTCTCACTACTGTAAGCCGGGAGTCTGAATACCTGACTAAGTCAATCGTACATCACCATTAAACATTCTCACCTCTGTTAACCTGGTGTCTCAGGATCTGCCACACTTTATCTTACATCACTGTTAAACCTTATCTCCACTGGAAACTTGTTTTCAGAGTTTCTGCCACAGTTTATCATTCATCACTGATAAACCTTCACCCCAATGAGATCCCAATGTAACTATTTCTGCATCAGTCTGCCATACATCACCATTAAACCTTCTCCCAACTCTGAACCTGGTGTCACAATATCAGCCACTGTTAATCGTACATCGCTATTAAACCTTCTCACTTCTGTGAACTCATTATCATGGTATCTGCCAACATTTACCGTACATCACTGTTAAACCTTCTCACTAGTGTGAATCCTGTGCCATAGTATCAGTCTCAATCTACCGAAAATCACCGTTAAACCTTCTCCCTAATGTGTACCCAGTGTCTCAATATCTGTCTCAGTCTCCTGTGTATCACCGTTAAACCCTTCCTACTGTGAACCTGTTGTCACATTATCTTCCCCTGTTTATCTTACATCACTGATAAACCTTCTCCCAAACACGGTGTCACAATATCTACCTCAGTCTACTGTATATCACCGCTAAATCCTCTCCCCACTGTTCACCCAGTTTCACAGTATCTGCCTCCTTCTACCGCACATCACCGTTAAACCTTTCCCGACTGTGAACCTGGTGTCACAGTATCTACCTCAGTCAACCATACACCACGTTAAACCTTCTCCCTACTGTGAACCCGGTGAAATAATATCTGCCTCAACCTCCCGAAAATCACCATTAAAATCTCTCCCCACTGTTAAATCTGTGTCTCTGTATCTGCAACCTTCTCACTACTGTGAACTTGGTGTCACAGTACCTGCCTCTGTCTACTATATATCACTGTTAAACTTTCTCCCCACTGTGTAACTGGTGTCACAGTATCTGGCTCGGTCTACCGTACATCACCGTTGATCTATCTCTCAACTGTTAATCCAGCGTCACTGTATTTGCCACATTAAATCATACATCACCATTAAACCTTTTCCCCACTGTTGACCTGATGCCACTGATACACCGGGTTCACAAGGCTGCACCATTTCATCGGATGCAAGGATCGACAATGAGATAGACAACAGACTCGCCAAGGCAAATAGCGCCTTTTGAAGCCTACACAAAAGAGTCTGGCGTCTGGAAAAACAACCAACTGAAAAACTCACAGAGATTAGCGTATACAGAGCCGTTGTCATACCCACACTCCTGTTCGGTGCTACGATATACAGTAGACTGAGGTGTCACCTTGAAACCTCCTCCGCACTGTGAACCGGGTGTCACAGTACCTGCTACAGTTCATTGAACCTCACTGTTAAACCGTCTCACAAATGTGAACCCAGTTTCACAGTATCCATCACAGTCCACCGTACATCACTGTTAAAGCTTCTACCCACTGTGAACCGTATATAAGTATATATGCCAGAGTTTATTTTGTATCACTGATAAACCTTCTCCCCATTTTAAACTGGTTTCACAGTATCTGCCACAGTTTATCATACATCACTGTTAAACCTTTTCTTTGCACTGAACCCGGTGTCACAGTATTTATCTCAGCACACAACGTTAAACCCTCTCCCCACTGTGAACCTGATGTAACTCTTTCAGCCTCAGTCTCCTGTATATCACCATTAAACTTAGTCCCCACTTTGATCCTGGTGTCACAGTATATGCCAAAGGTTTATGTTCATCACTGTTTAACCTTTGTATTGCTCTGAACCCGGTGTCACAGTTTCTGACTCACTCTACCGTACATCACTGATAAACCTTCTCCCACTGTGAACATGGTGTAACAGTATCTGCCTCAGTCTGCCGTACATCACCATTTAACCATCTCTCCACCATGAACCTGGGTGTATAGTATCTGACACTGTTTTTCGTCAATTACTATTAAACCTTTCATTACTGTGAACCCAGGGTCACATTACCTGTCTCAGTCTACCGTACATCACCATTTAACCATCTCTCCACCATGAACCTGGGTGTATAGTATCTGACACTGTTTTTCGTCAATTACTATTAAACCTTTCATTACTGTGAACCCAGGGTCACATTACCTGTCTCAGTCTACCGTATATCACCATTAAACCTTCTCTCCACTGTGTACTTGTTTTCACAGTATATGATATAGTTTTTCATACGGCAATGTTATACCGTCTCACTACTGTGAACCCGATGTCACACTATTTGCCTCAATCTACTGTCACATCAAAAATAAAACTTCTACCCTCTATGAATCCGGTGTTACAGTATATGTCACAGTTTATTGTATCACTGTTAAACCTTCACACTACTGTGAATCCTGTCTCACAGTATCTGCCTCAGTCTCCTGTGTATTACCGTTAAACCTCCTTCCCACTGTGAACCTGTTGTCACAGTATCTGCCCCTGTTTATCTTACATCACTGATAAACCTTCTCCCAAACACGGTGTCACAATATCTACCTCAGTCTACTGTATATCACTGCTAAATCCTCTCCCCACTGTTTACCCGGTTTCACAGTGTCTGCCTCATTCTACCATTCATCACTGTGAAACCTTCTCCCCACTGTGAACCCAGTGAAATAATATCTGCCTCAATCTCCCGAAATTCACCATTAAAATTTCTCCCCTCTGTTAACTCCGTGTCTCCGTTTCTGCAACAATGTATCGCGTGTCACCTTAAATCTCCTCCGCACTGTGAACCTGGTATCACAGTACCTGCCACAGTTCATTGAACCTCACTGTTAAACCGTCTCACTAATGTGTACCTTGTCTCACAGTATCCGTCTCAGTCTACCATACATCACGGTTAAAACTTCTCCCCACTGTGAACCTGGTGTCACATTATCTGCCAAAGTTTATCGTACATCACTGTTAAACCTTCTCACTATTGTAAAACCGGTGTCACTGGTTCTGAAACAGTGTTTCCTGTATCACCGTTAAACCTTCTTCCCACTGCGATCCTGGTATCACAGTATCTGCTGCAGTTTATCGTACATCACTGTTAAACCTTCTCACTACTGTCAAACCGGTGTCGCTGGTTTTGCAAAAATGTATCGTGTAACACCTTTAAACCTTCTGCCCACTTTGAACCTGGTGTCACAGTATATGCCAGTTTCTTGTACTTCACTGATAAACCTCCCCACTATGAACCCGGTGTCGTACATCACCGTTGACCCTTCTCCCTACTCTAAACTTGGTGTCACAGTATCTGGCAAAGATTGCCATACATCACCGTTAAACATGCTCCCCACTCTGAACCTCGTGTCACAGTATCAGACTCAGTCTGCAGTCCATCTTCCCATTTTGTACCTCGTGTCACAGTCACTGCCGCACGGAGACCATAGCCTCTGACAAATTGTGTGGACTCATCTGATTGATCCTCAGGGAATCCATTGTGCTCTCCTCGCTCTCCTTAAGATCTCCATCATGGTGGCGTTCCTCCTCTGGATCCCAGGTTCAAGGTAGCTGCTCCCTCTGGGTGCACATGACATTCCTTCCTGGCTGACCTGGGGAAGAACCAGAGCTATCCTGCCGCCGATTTACATGACAATGTGTCTTGGTGGTCGCCCATGGTCTCCTGCAGACCCGAGCATAATGGCTTTGTTTTCTACGTTTCGAGCAGTCCGCGTCTATTGCTGGGCAGCGTCCTAGGGGTGGGGGCTTTGGCCACAGAACTGGCATCTATAGGTCACATCTGGCTGAGCTGCCATTGCTGCAGCCGTTGTCATCTCTATATTCTCGGCCTGATCTTGGCGGGGTGTCAGCGAATCTAGCAGAGTTGGAATGGTGTGCTTGGCACTGTGGTTGGGAAGGTATTCCCCAAGGTTGTTTCTAGCCATCTCCCATTGCCTTTGCCACCCTAACAATCTCTTCCAGAGACACCGTGCTTTGTTCTAATAGCCGCTGGCAGATTTTGTTTGACCGGACCCCCGCCACCAGCGTGTCCCTCATCAGGTCCTGTGCTATTTGCTGTGGGATTCTAGCACAGAAGTTGTATGCCCGTGCTGGGGCTCTTACTGAGAGCATAAAATCCCGGAAGACTCCCCTGGTTGCTGTCTTCTGGTCAGGAGACGGTGTCTCGTGTGAACTTCTCCTCCCCCTTGGAGATAGTGGGACTGGAGAATGTACATAGCCTCCCTGAGGCACAGTTCTGGACTAACATGTACAGGAGGTCTCCCAGCTGGGCCACCAGCAGCATGAAAAGGTCTTCTGGGTGGGCAGTGGGCATCATCACGTGAGCATGGTTCAGGAAACGATGTCTGCAGCGGCTGAAATGCATGCGTATGCAGGGGTCTCAGGGGTCTAGTTCCAGCCTTTCCGGCCGTAGCATCCAGTGCTGCCGTTGATTCATTTCTAAGCGCCCCGATCGTGCTGGGGCTGGAGACTGTCGCTTCCATTGATGGATGTGGGACTCCCTGGTGAATGGCGTTACCTGGTAGATGTCCGCTGAGGGTCTGGCGTCCTCACTCTGATCCCCGTGTCTGAGCGAAACTCCACCAGGTTTGGGGGGGGGGCTCGCACACATCTGAACCATGAAAGGCTTGTGCTCCTCCTCGACCTCCTCATCGTCCTTGGGTGTGATCACTCAAATTTTATGTGAGTGGAAAAAATTGTGGCAGGATACACCAAAGGAAAACACAGGCACAATAGTATTTGGGGCCACACAGCTTTATTTCACTCACATAAAGATCTAGTTGGCTGCTTGCTGTGTTTACAATGGTCCCGGGGGTCGTGCGAGAGAGGGAGGGGGGGGGGGGAGAGAGAGAGAGAGAGAGAGAGAGAGAGAGAGAGAGAGAGATGGATGTCATTAGGCCGGGTGCCGAGTCTCTACGCCACCTAGTGGCCGAGTTAGGTACTGCAGCGTATCATCAGACAGGTCACCACACTGTTCCTTTTGAGTTTCCCTTATTTCAAGTGAAACATTATACAGCCAGACATCTCCTCTTGTGTGGACCACAAGGGCTTTGACCAGGCTGAAGTCAGGACTCCCAACCCATCTTCCAAATGGGGTTTTCCACAAGCTGCCACCTTGTCCTGTTCCAGTCCCAGCTGCTGCAGATCTGGAGAACTCAACTCTCTCTCTCTCTCTCTCTCTCTCTCTCTCTCTCTCTCTCTCACACTCACACACACAGAGAAAACCACATGACCCTCTGGGAACAGCCAACTGCACTCAGACTGCGGCACCAGAGCTAATCCTCTGAGTTTGTTCATCTGCTGCTTTCCAAAACAATAATCCATCACTCCACAGCAGTTCGAATTAACCCGTACTTGTGAAATCCTTATAGTCATTCTTCAAAGTTTTTGCAAAGGCACCCGGAGCCTGGACTGTCTGCCTTGAGCAGAGCTCTGGCATTTTAAATGAGATCTGTTTTGAAGTGTTTGTATGTGACCTCCACTAAAAAACCTGCCACAATTTATCTCATTTTAAAACATATCTGTAACCAATATAAAATATAGCATAATCTCTCACAGTATAAACTTTTTGCAGACAGCATGTGATTTGAACCCTGGGCCCAATTGCTGGTAGTCAAAAGAGTTGTGATAACTGCTAAGCCAACCATGGCACCCAAAGAATATCTAGATCCATTGCCCTCTGGGTTGTGGGCCCAGCACGCTTCCGCTGCACTGTTCTACTTACATGGACACAGAATTCTGAGCGATGTAGATGGAACAAATGCAAGCAGGCTTTTTATCCACTGAATTAAGGTGAGATAAGAACCAGAGGGCATGGGTCAAGTATGAAAGGTGAAATGTTGAAAGGGAACATTTGGGGGGGACTTCTTCACACAGAGAGTGGTGGGAGAATGGAACCAGCTGCCAGCTGAAGTGGTGAATGCCGGCTTGATTTTAATAGTTAATAAAACTTAGGGGTTGTACCTTGATGAGAGGGCTATGTTCTAGGTATAGGTCAATTTGATCTGTATAAAATAATAGTTCAGCACAGACTAAAAGGGCCAAAAGGCCTGTTGTTCTGCTGGAGTTTTCTATGGAAGAGATTGTGCAGTCACTGATATCAGAGACTCATGGAATTGTAATCCACAGAGACCGACCCTTCAGACCAGCTCGACCCTGATACCCAAGTTGTCTTCTTCAACTGGTTCCATTCACCTGCATTTAGCCCGTATCCGTCTGAATCTGTACCTGGGTAAATGTTCTTAAAACATTACAATAGTCCCCGGCTTTACCACTTCCTCTGGCAGCTCGTTCCACTCGCACCGCCGCCCTCTGGGTGAAAATGATGCCCCTCAGGTCCTTTTTAAATCTTTCCCCTCTCAATTTAAATCTATGTCCTCTGATTTTACCTGTTGGGGAAAAAAGGCGAATTAACATAAGATTTCAAGATCTTTGAGGTCCCCCTCAGCCTCCTACACTCGAAGGAGAACAGTCCCAGTCTATCCAACCTCTCCTTTAATTCAAAGCCCCAGTGTCAGGAACATTCAGATTTCAGAATTATTGTCCGAGTACATACATGACATCACATACAACCCTCAGATCATTTTTGTTGTGGGTCAGGCAGAATTACCACTTATTGGTCCTGCAAACACAACTGGACTCAATGTTCTCATGTAAAGAACTAAAGGTTGTAAAGAAAGCTTTGGCATCTTGGCCTTCATAAATCAAAGTATTGATCGAGGAGTTGGGAAGTTATGATGAGGTTGTATCAGATGTTGGAGAGGTCAAATTTGGAGTATTGTGTGCAGTTCTGGGTCGTCTAACTACAGGAAGGATATCAGTAAGATTGATAGAGGGCAGAGAAGATTTTCTAGGACGTTGCCAGGTCTTCAGGAGTTGAGTTATAGGGAAAGATTAAACAGGTTAGGACTTTATTCCTTGTAGCGTCGAAGAATGAGGAGAGATTTGATCGAGGTTTACAAAATTCTGGGGAATAGACAGTAAATGAGAGTCGGCTCTTTCCACAGATTACGAGAGGACATGGCTTTAGGGTGAAAGGAGAAAGGACTAGGGGGAACATTAGGGGGAACTCAGAAAGTGGTGGGAGTGTGGAACGAACTGCCATCTGATAAGGTGAATGCCTGCTCACTCTTGAATAAATTGAATAGATTCACAGATGGGAGAGGTCTGGAGGGTTATGGACTCAGTGCAGGTCAATGGGACCAGCAGAATAATATTTTGGTACAGACTAGAACGGCTGAACAGCCTGTTTTCTGTGCTGCAGTGTTCTATTTTTCTAACTGTAAGCAAATAATAAATGTAAACAAACTGCAATACAGAGAGAATAAAAGAAAAACTCAATAAAGTGCACAATTGAGAGTCCTTAAATGAGTCCCTGATTGAGTTTGTCGTTGAGGAGTCTGATGGTGGAGGGGGAGCAGCTGTTCCTGAACCTGGTGGTGCAGGGCTTGTGGCACCAATACCTCTTTCCTGATGGTAGCAGTGAGAAAAGAGCGTGTGCTGGGTGGTGCGGATTCTTGATGATTACTGCTGTTCTGCGAATTAGGACAGATTAAAGCAAATCTCGTGCCATATTACAACAAAGGAATCTTGAATCTGAAATGGGACAGGAGAACTGTTTAATGAGCAGAGGGATTGAGTGAGAGCAGCCACAAGTGTAAATGAAAGTACAGAGTGAAGAGTGACGTGGGCAGAGTTTGTGTTGTGTCCCCTGGTTGGGGTGTGAAGGGTTTGTACTTTCTCCCCATGACCTGCGTGACTTTTTGCCAGGTGCTCCAGTTTCCTTCCACCCTCCGAAACATACAGCGTTGGCAGGTTAATTGGGTGTGATTGGAGTCAAGTGTGTCATGGGACACCAGACTGTAACGTTCATATTAATACATTACATTTCTCTATGCTTGGCACATGTCCTTTCTATTTTCTAAGCCTCTCTCAAGTCATCCCCCAGCCTCTGTCATTCCAGGGCGAACAGTTCCCCTCGACCTAGCCTCTCTGTTGGCACAGCCCCAGTCCAGTCTCGAAATGATTTCCATTGACTGAAATGCAGCAGAAACTTCACAGTCTAAAGGGTCACAAAATCTCTCTGAAAATCAAAACAGAACTCCAGAAGCTGGTAACTGCATGCATTAAATCTTATGGTCTAACCCTATCAAAGATATTCCCCAACTTCTACCCATCTCACTCCCAGATAAAGCATCCATGAAAGAGATGACATGCCAGAAGCGCAGCCAGTTTCAGCTGCGGAAGAAAGGGACCCTAAGCATAAGTGCGTAGGGCCAGATCTTACCCTTCCAGTGCTTCATGTGAACAACGGCCATCGCCAACTTGGATTGTGTCACCTTTGGCCCCATTTCTCGTCATGGAAAATACCATAGTGGGGGCCCGAGCACGATGGATATGGTTAACGTCAACTCTGACGGCGACTGCGTGCAAACCATGGGGATAGCCATTTTGGAAGTTGACGACACACACATACAATAGCAACTGAGACAGACAACAAACTTACACTGGCATCCATCATTCCAGATCAGAGTAGTGTACAACAATAAGCAAAGTCCACCAGACACAAATGGAGCATGTATCTCTACTCTATTAATTAGACCTTGTTTTGGAACAATGCAGAATCCAGATCCGAATTTATTCTCATGAACATTTCACGCAATTTATTGTTCCACAGCAGTATCATAGGCGCAAATATTGCTATAAATTACATTTTCAAAAGAAGAGAATATGAGATCGTGTCTATGGTTCCTTGAACATTCGGAAATCTGATCACAAGGTAAAGGGACAGAAGCAGGTCACTAGGCCCATCGAGTCTGTTCCATGACTCTACACTCAGCTGAACACCTGATTTCCAGCCTTTTTCCCAGGTCCCTGATACCCTTACTAATGAGATACTTATCTATTTCCTATTTAAATTCTCCTCGTGATCTGGCCTCCACTGCCTTGTGCGGCTGTGAGTTCCACAGATCCACGACCCTCTGACGAAAGAAGTTCCTCCTCTATGAATAATTTCTAATTTTAAGACGATGACCCTTGTCCTCAATTCACCTATCAAGGGAAACATCTAATCTGCATTCTCTCTGTTAAAATCTTTCAATATTCAAAAGATCTCTATGAGATTCACCTATACTCCAACGTATACAACCCTTGTGGTGCCAAATGTTCCTCTTACGCCAGCCCCTGCATTCCAGGAATCATCGTAGTAAATCTCTGCACCATCTCCAACAACATCACATCCTTTCTGAGAAAGAGTCTCATTAACACCTCTCTGTCTTCTGGTATTTGCTCCTCTCACCCCAGGAAAATGTTGCCGCCTGTCCACATAATCTTGTAGGACGCTATTGTCACCACTTATCCTTCTTCACTCCAAAGGGAAAAGCCCTAGCTCTGTTAAGCTTGCCTCATTTTTCAGTTCAGGCAACCTCCTATAAATCTTCTCTGCACCCTAATAACCTGAATATTCCTGAGATTGCCTGATCTTGGAAGCGAAGCAGGCTCAGGACTGGTCAGGACTTGGAGGGGAGACCGCCTAGGGACACCCGGTGCTGTAGGATTCTGAGGGGCGCTGGAGAAATGGGCAACACTCTGTCTGCCTTCCGGTAGAAAAAAGTTAAAGAATTTCATGTATGTTACGTTCTAAATGTAGTGTTACATGATGATAGTGAAACATTTACATTTACCCTCTCCAAAGCTTCCAGTAATAAGGAAACCAGAACTGAACACAATATTCTAATTGTGGTCTAACCAGTTTTCTCGAGCTGTAACGTGACCTCTCAACTCTTGAGCTCAATCTCCAACTAATGAAGGCCAGAATACCATAAGCCTGAACGACCCTATCAACCTGCAAGGGCAACCTCGAGGGATCGGGAATTGATGGAACCACTCAGAAGTGGATGAAGTTGCATCCTGTAAAAATGTGTATCAGGAGTAGGCAAGACAGCCAGCAGGAACCATAGGCTTTGAAATGATGCAGGCTCGCAATACTGTCGCCTTCTTCATAGATGTTATCAGTTTATTGCCTTGTTACACAGAATAAAACACTTTGAATATGCCAGCCACTGAGGTGACAACTGACAGACCACTTCAACAGTCAACTCTCCCTCATGCAGCATCTCTGTTTTGAGTAGAAGGCTGTTCTCACAAAAATAGCCATCACAGTCGGCACTTTGTTGCCCTTAGAATGCCTGACACTGCTCCCAGCATGCACGGTGCTGCTCCCAGCATGCTCCAACCACGGGCAACCCCACGCCTGACAGCACTGGCAGAGCGAGGGTCACAAGGCCATGCCTCAAGGTTGCAGGTGGTCGTAGTTCACAAACCTTCTGCCTGACACCCCCTCCCCCCACCCCAAGCTTCAAGAACAGTGTTCATGAAACAGCTATCGGGCTTTTGTGGACAGAGGAGAAGCTGTCCTGTTCTGATGGGTGTTCATCAGGCTTCTGTACCTCCATCCCAATGGTAGCAATGAGAAGATGGCACGGGCTGGGGTGGGGGTCCTTGAGGATAGTGGCTGGTTTCTTGAGACACCGCCTCTTGTAGATGTCCTCGATGGAGTGGGGACTAATTCCCATGGTGGCACTGGCTGAGTTCACAACATTCTGTTGCCTTTTCTTGTCTTGTGTATTGGCAGCTCAAGTGATGCAACCGGTAGAAATTGGCAAGTCTTTGGTGACATCTCAAATCTCCTCAGACTCCTCACTCTGTTGCTCAGGGAGAGTTAACTCTTGGGGAGGGGGTCACCTGTTTTTCTTTAATTTTTATAATTAGACAAACAGCACTGTAACAGGCCACCAATTCGGTCCTATAAGTCCTTACACCCCATTGACCTACATCCCAGTATGTTTTTGAAGGGTACGTGTTATTTAGAAGTCATGTGTTGTTCAGGGGTCACCCGTTGTACCGTGGTCACCTGTTGGTCAGGGAGAGGTGATCTGTTCATCAGGGGTAACCTGTTATTCAGAGAGTGGTTGCCAGTTGGTCAGGTTGTCACCTGCTGGACAATGGTCACGAATTGGTTAGGGAGAGGTCATCTGTTGGTCAAGTGGACATCTAGGTCAGGACAGGGCATGTGTTGGTCAAGGAGTAGTTAGTTACCTGTTGGTCAAGGGTTACCTGCTGGTCAGGAAGAGGTGACCTGCAGGTCAGGGGTCACCTTTTGGCCAGGTAGAATTCTGTTTAGTGAAAAGTCACGTGTTAGTCAGGAAGGATTCATCTATTGATCAGGAAGGAATCACCTGTGGGTCAGGGGCCACCTGTGGGTCAGCAAGATGTCTTCTGCGGATTAGGAGTCAACTTGGGTCAGGGCAGGCTGAAAGGTGGATCCGGTGTCACCTGTTGCCAGGTCATAGTCACCTGTTGGTCAGGGGCCCCCTTTGGGTGAGGGAAAGGTTTTCTCTTGGTTATGCAGTGGGTCACTTGGTCAGGGGTTATCTGTTGGTCAAGGGTCACATATTGGTCAGGGAGAAGTCACCTGTTGGTCAAAAGTCACAATGACCATTTTTGGAGGACCTTAATGATTGCTCTGTTCAATTCTTAGTGCATGCTTCAACCCCTCCAAACCAGATCCCCAGTACCTTCAGGTAGTCCACTGTGACTGTAAAAGGGATGGGGGACAGGTTGGGCCAGTTAAACCTGGCGACCAACGTGGACTCAAATGGCCTGCATATGGTGGTCACCTATTGGTCAGAGAGAGATCTCCTGTTGGGCATGTGACAGAATATATAGAAATATTTTTGGGAGATAAATTGGGAAACATAGAGCAGGTTATGTACATACACACACTTTAAAGCAGATCTTATTTGAAATACTGAAGAATTTATATCCACAGTGACTTTGCAGAAGTTGTGAAGAACACCACTGGAGATTTCACAAGTTGGTGTTAACTGAATTGATGTTAAGGTTGAATAGACTATTGTCTTTAAAGCAACAGCAAGAGACATACTGTCTCTTGATTCCTTTTGGCAAGGCCTTTGAAGAGTGGACAAAAAATTAATTAAAGGATTCTTGCTTACCTAAAAACAACAGATGAACCAGGAGACGGACTTTGATGGTTTGCTGGAGAAGGTCAGGTGTTTTTATACATGAGAGAGGGACCACATATTGACCAAGGGTTACCAATGGGTCAAGTGTCAACTGTTGGTCAGTGGTCAGATGTTGATGAGGGAGAAATGAACTGTTGGTCAGGGAGAGGTCTCCGTTTGTTAAGGGTCACCTGTTGGTCAGAGTTCTGCTGTTGTTCAAGGTCAGCTTTTGGTCAGGGGTCATCTTGTTCAGGAATCAACTGTTAGTCAGGTGTCACCTGTTAGCCTGGGGTGATCCATTGGTCAGAGAGAGTCACTTGTTGGTTAGGAAGGAGTCTACATTGGTCAGGAAGGAGTCTACATGTTAGTCAGGGAGACATCACCTGTTGGTCAGGGTCATATGTTGGTCAAGCAGTGGTCACTTGTTGGTCAAGTCACCTGTTAGTCAGGAGGTCATTTGTTGGTCAGGAAGGTGTTACCTGTGGTTAAGAGGTCACTTGTGGGTCAGGGAGAGGTCTTCTTTTGGTCAGGAGGTCATCTATTAGTCATGGGTCACCTGTAGGTCAGGGAGATGTCTCCTGCTGTTCAGAGGTCACCTGTTGGTCAGATGTCACCTGTAGGTTAGGGACAGGTCATTTTTGATCAGAGAGTGGTCACCTATTGGACAGGGGTCACACGTAGGTCAGGGTCAATTCACCTGTTGGCCCGATAGAGATCACCTGTTGGTTAGGGAGTAATTAACCTCACTTTGATGTGACTGTGAGGATATAGAACTGCAGATTCCATCCATCATCTGTCCCACCCCCTCTCTCCCCATCTACCATCAACCATTATAGGAAGGATGTGGAAGCTATGGAGAGGGTGCAGAACAGAGTTCCCAGGAACTTGCCTGGATCGGAAAGTAAGTCTTAACCAGAGCTGAGACTTTTCTCTTTGGAGTGAAGATGGATGAAAAGAGACTTAATAGAGGTCTACAAGATTTTGAGAGGCAGAGCTAGGATGAATAATATTCCTCTCCCCCTTTCTGCCCCCAGATACCAACTGTGCAGCCCCCACATATGCTGATGTCCTCAGCCACTAGGTTTGGCCACTGATTCCACTATCAGCTCTCTACAGTGTCCATCCCTTGTCTCTTGGGATCAGATATCACTGGCAAACTGTGTTGAGAAATGGCAGCGTTGTCACTTGTACAGATCCAGCGTGTTCAGCCAGTGGAGACACATTGCTCTCCCACATGGTACTGCTGCCTAGTCCTGCTGCCAACTCCTCCGAGCTGTCTTTAAACAGTTTGTTAAAGGATGGCAGAATATAGTTTTCATGGGAAGACTCTTGGCAGGGTAGAGGATGAGAGGGATCTTGACGTCCGAGTCCATAGGAGACTCAAGCAGCTGTGCAGGTTGATTTCGTGATTAAGAAGCTGATCAGTGTATTGGTCTTGATTAATCATGGAATTGGATTTAGGAGCCACGACGTAATGTTGCAGTGATATAGGGCCATGGTCAGACCCCAGTTGGAGTAGAGTGCTCAATTCTGGTCACCTCACTACTGGAAGGATGTGGAAACCATAGAAAGGGTGCAGAGGAGATTTCCAAGGATGTTCTCTGATTTAGAGAGCATGCCTAATGAAAGCAGGTGAGTCAATTCGGGCTTTTCACCTTGGACTGACAGAGGATGAGAGGACCTGATGGAGGTGTTTAAGATGATGAGAGGCATTGATGATGTGAATAGTGAGAAGCTTTTTCCCAAGATGGGAATTATCGCAACAAGAGGACACGGGTTAGGAAATCTACTTACTGATCTGAGGTCGTCTAAAAGGTAAAGCTGACACTAAAAAGAAGCTAAAGAATCATTCTGGACGGATTTCAATTCCAAATCTACCCAGAGTGGATGATCAAATTTATCCAAATCATAAACCCAAAAAATCATACAGCGAATATTAAGTGCCCAATAGCAAAATCTCAAATTCCGTAAGGCCAGACTTCCCTCCTTCTTAGGTTTCTGGAAGTGAAGCCCAATCTGATGCCTTCACCATTCCAAATATAAGGGTGTGGTAAACCGATGTCATGCTGTGATTGGGTGCTGCTGACAGGAAATGCCTCCCAAGACCGATCCTACCCATAATTCTTTGTTTGCGCCCCATTCCACTCTGTCTCGATCAGTCAATGAGGGTGACGGCTGTTCCAGTCTATAGTTAATAAAAGCCCATCAGTTTCACTTCAGTCTTATGCGATTATTGATGGTGCATCAAAGATTAAATCTTCAAATCAATATCATCAAATTAAGATTTCAGAATTAAAATTTGGACAGCTTGAAATAGGTTTCAAACTTTAAATAATGTTATCATTTTAACAGCATTAATACGGCCAACCAAAGACAAAGTCAACAGGGCCCATCTAGTAAAAGATTGCTTCATAAAAACAAATAAAGGAGCAAAATTTAATTTAACCAAATCTTTAAAATTTCTGGTGATTTTAACACCTAAATAAATAAAATGCTCTTTAACAATCTTAAATGGTGGAGGAGTCACGTGATGGAGTAGGGGCCGGTCAGGGAATTCCAACCCTCTCCGGAAAAGTTGAAAAATAAACACACAAAACACAAAGGTACAAGAATAAAAATTAAAACAAAGTAAAATTAAAGGTGAGAAGAAAATGGCAGCGAAGAGAGAAAAGTCGAAAGCAACGGGAAGAAGAGAAGAAGAAAGAACGTCGGAAGAAGAAGGTGAAGTCCTTACCTGTCTGAGGAGGCCCGCCGTGGAGAGAGAAGCCCGCTCCCTAAGGTCGGTGGAAGTCCCGAGCTCGGGACTACAAAAATGGCTCGTGGAGCCGAGTAAAAGTGCGCAACCGCACATGCGCGATGCGCATGAAAAAAAACACACTGAAGGGAGGGGGGAACAGCTGAGGAGTCGATGTCCACAGCTGAGAGTGACAGCTGCAACACAGCAACAGGAAGAGAACACAGAAAACAACGAGAACAAGAAAGAAGAGAGCAAAAAGAAAACAAGGAAACAACAGATGGCCAACCCAGAGGAAGAAGAAGAAGAACATAGAGAAATGGAACAAGAAGGGAAAGGCAGGACAATGGATACATTTTTTTTAAAGAAAATATGGAATCAGTAAAAGAATGGCAATTACAAGAATTTAATGAAATAAAAAGAAGAATTAAGAGTGCAGAAGAAAAAATGAATAAAATAGAGATGGTCATATCAGAGATAGAAAAAAGAGTGGACAATGTGGAAGAACAAGAAATAATCGTAGAAATGGAAGTAGAGGACTTAAAAGAGAAATTAGAAGAATCTAATAAAAAAGTTAAAGAGCCACATGAGCTGTTAGCTCAGAAGATAGATATGATAGAAACCTGTAATAGAAGAAATAATATAAAGATAGTGGGCCTTAAGGAAGATGAAGAAGGCAAGAATATGAGAGAATTTATAAAAGATTGGATCCCCAGGGTCCTAGGAAGACCAGAATTACAGGAAGTAATGGAAATAGAGAGGGCACATAGAACACTAGCCCCGAAACCACAGCCGCAGCAAAAACCAAGATCCATTTTAGTAAAATTCTTAAGATATACAACAAGAGAAAATATATTGGAGAAAGCAATGAAGAAAATAAGAGAAGACAAAAAGCCACTGGAATACAAAGGTCAAAAATGTTTTTTCTATCCAGACATAAGTTTTGAACTCCTGAAGAAAAGAAAGGAGTTTAATACAGCAAAAGCGATCCTATGGAAAAAAGGATATAAATTTACGTTAAAGTACCCAGCGGTATTTAAAATAGTTATTCCAGGGCAACAAAACAGACTATTCTCGGATCTGGAGGAAGCACGAAAATTTGCAGAACAACTACAAAAAAAGCAGAGAGATGAAGACATGTAATGAGAGAACAGAGGAAATAAGGAGGGATTAAAAGAGTGACCTTTTATATATGAAAAATGAAAACTTTTCTGCGCGTGGCTGGGTGGGGAGGAGTTACGGTCACTGCAAAATCAGTTGATGCTTCCGAGTGAATTCGCAAATCCAAATGGAGAGGGGAGATGTGGTTGCCCGACAAGGGATAAAGGGCAACTCTGGAAGGGGAGGGGAGAATGGGGTTAAAGAAATTTTAGATAGGAGAATAAGGGAAATGTTTGATGTTTTAGAAATGTTGTCTTATAAAGTGTTCAAAACAAGAAAGCAGAAATGGATAAGAAGGAAAGGTGATGATGAGGAAACGAAAAGGGAAGATAAACAAAGTATGAAATGGCTACGTTGAACTATATGACTTAAAATTTTAACGGAATACATAACCAAATCAAAAGGAAGAAACTGCTAAATTTACTGAAAAAAGAAAAAAATTGATATAGCATTTGTGCAAGAAACACATTTAACTGAAATGGAGCATAAGAAATTAAAGAGAGATTGGGTAGGACATGTAACAGCAGCGTCATATAATTCAAAAGCTAGAGGAGTAGCTATATTAGTCAGTAAAAATGTACCAATTAAAATAGAAGAGGAAATAATAGATCCAGCAGGGAGATATGTAATGATAAAATGTCAGATATACTCGGAGTTTTGGAATTTACTCAATGTATATTCACGTAACGAAGAAGATCAAAAATTTACGCAAGATATTTTTTGAAGATAGCAGACACGCAAGGGAACATATTAATAGGAGGGGATTTCAACCTTAATTTGAATTCAAATATGGATAAAACTTGGAAAAAAATTAACAGAAAGAACAAAGTAACCAAATTTATAATTAAATCAATGCAAGAAATGCAACTTTTGGAAAAATGGAGGAAACAACACCCAAAGGAAAAGGAATATTCATATTATTTGGGTCGACATAAAACGTACTCAAGAATAGACCTATTCCTGTTATCAGCTCGTATGCAAGACAGAGTAAGAAAAACAGAATATAAAGCTAGAATATTATCGGACCACTCACCCTTGATATTGACAATAGAGTTAGAGGACATCCCTCCAAGAATGTATAGATGGAGATTAAACTCCATGCTACTTAAAAGGCAGGATTTTAGAGAATTCATTGAAAGACAAATTAAGATGTACTTTGAAATAAATACGGAATCAGTGAAAGATAAGTTTATACTATGGGACGCAATGAAAGCGTTCATCAGAGGGCAAATAATAAGTTATGTAACCAAGATGAAGAAGGACTACAATCAGGAAACAGTGCAGTTGAAAAGGGAAATAGTAAATATAGAAAAAGATTTAGCAATGAAGGAAGACACAACTAAAAGAAAAGAATTGGCAGATAAAAAAATAAAATATGAAACACTACAAACATATAAGGTGGAGAAGAACATAATGAAGACAAAATAGAAATATTATGAACTAGGAGAAAAAACACACAAAATTCTAGCATGGCAGCTTAAGACAGAACAAACTAAGAGAATGGTATTGGCATCAAGGAAAAAAGACAAACAAATAATCCAACAGAGATTAATGAAAACTTCAGAGAATTCTATGAACAATTATACCAAACTGAAAACGAAGGGAAAGAAGACAAAATAGATGAATTTTTAACTAAAATTGAACTACCAAAATTACAAATAGAGGAACAAAATAAATTAACAGAACCATTTGAAATAGTAGAAATACAAGAGATAATAAAAAAACTACCAAATAATAAAACACCAGGAGAGGATGGATTCCCAATAAAATTCTATAAAACATTTAAAGATTTATTAATTCCTCCCCTCCTGGAAGTAATCAACCAGACTGACAAAACACAAAGCTTACCAGATTCATGCAAAACAGCAATAATTACAGTAATACCAAAGACAGGGAAAGATCCACTCGCACCAGCATCATATAGGCCAATATCATTACTTAACACAGATTATAAGATAATAGCTAAACTATTAGCAAACAGATTAGCCGATTATATACCTAAAATGGTAAATCTAGACCAAACTGGATTTATTAAAAAAAGACGAACAACAGACAATATTTGTAAGTTTATTAACTTAATTCATGCAGTAGAAGGGAGTAAAGCGCCAACAGTAGCAGTTGCTTTAGACGCAGAGAAGGCCTTTGTCAGAGTAGAATGGAATTATTTTTTCAAAGAATTGCAAAAATTCACTTTACCAGAGAAGTATATTAATTGGATTAAAGCATTATATAAGGGGCCATTGACGAAAGTGACAGTAAATGGATATATATCAAAGCAATTTAATTTAAGCAGATCAACAAGGCAGGGATGCCCACTATCACCCTTAATGTTTGCGTTAGCTGTAGAACTACTAGCAGAATTGATAAGAACAGAAAATAAAATAAAAGGGATAAAAATAAAAGACAAGGAATATAAAATCAGTTTATTTGCAGATGATGTTATAGTATACTTAACAGAACCAGAATTGTCAATAAAAGAATTACATAAGAAATTGAAGGAATATGGAGAAGTGTTGGGTTACAAGATTAACGCAAATAAAAGTGAAGCAATGCCAATGAATAATGCGGATTTCTCAAAATTTAAGAAGGAATCACCATACATATGGCAAATGCAAGCAATACGATACCTAGGTATACAAATAAATAAAAACCTCGGCCATCTATATAAACTCAATTATTATCCACTTATGAAAAAATTACAGGACGATTTAGAGCATTGGAAAGATTTACCACTAACACTAATAGGAAGGATAAACTGTATTAAAATGAACATTTTCCCAAGGATACAATACGTATTTCAGGCATTGCCAATACACTTGACAGAGAAATTCTTCAAGGAGTTTAAGAAAATAATAAGGAAATTTTTATGGAAAGGTGGGAAACCGAGGATAGCACTAGATAAATTAACAGAATGGTATAACCAAGGAGGCTTACAACTGCCAAACTTTAAAAATTATTATAGAGCCGCACCGTTAAGGTACCTATCAGATTTTTATCAAACAAGGGAAAAGCCAGATTGGACTAGATTAGAACTAGATAAAATAGGGGAGAAGATACCTGAACAAATAATAATGGGATGAAAAATTGGTACAATGTAGGAGTTCTCCAGTATTACATCATCTGCTCAATATTTGGAAGAAGATTCATGTAGAAAGGAATAAAACAAATTACCAATTAACAAAACTAATACTGACACAAAATCAGTTAATCCCTTTTACAATAGATAACCTTTCCTTGAAAGAATGGGAGAAAAAAAGGGATCAAAAGAATAGAAAATTGTTTTTCAGGAAATAAATTACTATCCTTTGAACAAATGAAGGATAAATATAACATAACTCAAGATACAGTGTTGGCATACTACCAACTGAGATCCTACTTGAAGGACAAATTGGGAAGCAGTCTGAGGTTACCAGAGGGAAGTAATTTTGAATATGTGATTACAGATACAATGATAATCAAAAAATGTATAACAAATATGTATATTAAACTGCAAGAAAAGTGGAATGAGGAAACAAATGGTAAAACTAAACAAAAATTGGTACAAGATTTAAACATAAAGATAAAGAAGGAAACATGGGAGAAGTTATGCTCTGGAACTATGAGAAATACAATAAACATGAGGTTACGTATGATACAATATAACTGGATACACAGGCTATACATTACACCTCAAAAGTTAAATAAATGAGACCCAACAGTATCTGACAGATGTTTTCGTTGTAAAAAAGAAATGGGAACAATTCATGCAATCTGGACATGTGAGAAAGTGAAAAAATTTGGGGAAGATCTAAACCAGATATTAAATAAAATTACAGAAAACAATATACCAAAAAACCCAGAGATCTTCCTCCTAAGTAACATAAAAAACAAAGAATTTGGACTTGATTTGGATGGTGCACAAAAAAGATTTGTTATGATAGCTCTAGCCGTAGCAAAAAAATGTATTATGTCAACCTGGAAATTAGAAGATAATTTGAGAATACAACAATGGTATATAGAAATGAATAAATGTATTCCATTAGAAAAAGTAACATATGATTTAAGAAATAATGTTGAAATATTTGATCAAATATGGGAGCCATACATGAAACATAATAGAGAAAACCTACCGGGGACATCTACCACCTAAATTAACGAAAGGAGAAGGAAATGAAAAGAATTGACTCAGTGGAATTTCTTGTTTATTTTATTGAATGACAACATTGTTTGACTGGTTTAATGTATCTTAGATTCTGTACTTTAAATGAATGGGGGGGGGGGAGGGGAGGTAGGGAGGGTGGGATGGGAGGAGGGAGGGGTGGGGTAGAAAATGACACTATATATTTGAAAAGGAAAATGTATGTATCTTGGTCAATGTGGTTTATGGTGTGAAAAATAAAAAATTAAAAAAAAAACAATCTTAAATGGTATATTGTCATATATAGGATCATGTGAGTTGATTGGGAATAATTCAATTTTATGAAAATGTAGTTTCAGAGGAAAGTTTAGTGGTGATAACAGAGGCCAGATGTTATTTTCCACAGAGTGTGGTGGGTGCCTGGAATGCATTGCCAAGGGTGGTGATGGAGGCTGGAACAAGAGGGACATTCAAAAGACAACATGGAATGTCCAGGGAAGTTCTAATTTATTCATCACAATCCCAACTGAAATCACCATTATTGACGGATTGCGATGAAGGCCATTGGTCATCCTGATGAGTTCTAGAACATTCCATTCTGTTATAAAGAGGGTGAATGCGATGTTGGGATTCATTTCCAGAGGGACAGCAGGCAAGAGCAGGGGTGTGATGTTGAGACTCCATCAAGCTCAGGTAAGGCCTCTCTTGGAGTATTGGGGACAGTTTTGGTGCCTTATTTGAGAAACAAAGTGCTGGCTTCGGAGAGGGTTGAGAGAAGATTTACTGGAATGAGACCAGGATTGAAAGGGTTAGCATATGAGGAATGGTTTTCAGCTGGAGTACAGAGGATGAAGGGAAACATATCGAGGCAGTTCAAATGCTAAAGGCCTGGCCAGAGTAAATGGGGAAAGGATGTTTCCCATGGCCTGGATTTTAGGACGAGGGTATAATTTCTGGAGAAAAGATGCCAATTTAAAAGAGAGATTCAGAAAAATTTCTTTAGCCAGAGGTTCATGATCTGTGGAGCTTGATCCCACAGGCGGCTGTGGAAGCGAGGTCTTTGGGAGTATTTAAGGCAGAGATTGCTATGCTTTGTATTAGTCTGGGAATCTTGGTTTACAGGGAAGAAGCCAGGGAATGTGTTCAATATTCGACCAGCAGCAATAGAAATTCACAAAGGCAAGGGTATCTTCACAACAATCATTTATTTATTAATAATCTCTTACTTCACTCGAAACTTAAATCTAACTTATCCACATGATGTGCAAATGTGTGTGCATGCGCGCATGGGGAAAAACCCAAACTATTAAATTATATGCTTAATTCTGAAGAGTTGATTTTAATGTTCAGTCTCAGAAATTTTTGTGTTGAAAATAGTCTTTACTGCTGTTCAAAAGCAATTATGGAGGAAGCGTGAGCCATCAGACCTCAAAACTCACAAATTTCTTGTCAAGTTGTTTCCAAAGAATTGTTTCTTCATATGACTGATTTTCCACTCTTGCATGGAAATTTCAGGACGTTTTTCTTCCCCAATAATTTAAAAAGCCCAAGCAAGGGTTACACGAAGTCCCATGAAGAAACAGACGCAATAGAACTACCCTTGTATCATTGTGCCTCCTGTGAGGTTCAAAAATCCCAACAGAACCACAAAGTACAAGACACGGCTTTAATTCGAGTCACACCAGCGGGAATAAGTAGTATTAATGTCAGGTGGACAGTGTCACCTGGCTAATACAAGGATCTCATTGGAATTTTACCATGAGGAGGTACAATATTTAAGGCATATTCTTGAATATAAATTTGATGGACATCCCTTTAAACTTGTTTGAGGTACATTGTTTCATGTCTCAGCTTTTCACATTTCTGGATGCACTTTCTTAAGAAATGGAAATGATAGACGTCAAACAAGACTTCACATGAACAAGTCAACTCGAATAGATGTCATTTCTCATGTACAAATGAGTTGTTGTCTGAGATGCTGGATTCCAATCACTTTAACATCCACGTTTTGTATGCCTTGGGCTTTGAAGACTTCCTCACTGTGCTGTAGGTTTGGAACGGGCCACGATTTGAACTGAACAGGAGTCTGGCAGAGGCTGCGGGAGCATCGGAGACAAATCCACGGTCACCCAATGACTGTGAAGGGACTCTCTTTGACCTCTCTTTGCCTGACTGTAAGGGGAGCCAGTCAATGTTCAGGCTCACAGTGAATCTTTGTCTGCATTATTGTCAGACTGAGGGCAATGATTTCAGATTCAGATTTATAGTCAAGGTACATGAATGATCGCACATACAACCCTGAGATTTGTTATCTTGTGGGCCAGGCCAAATGACCACTTCTTGGAATTGCAAGAAAAAACTGGACACTGCGGAAACAAATAAAGAAATGGAAACAAACTGTGCAATAAAGAGAAGTGGGAAAAATCAATAAAGTGGCAAAGTAAAGTCCTTAAATGAAGCCCTGATTGAGTTTGTTGTTGAAGAGTCTGATGGTGGAGGGGGAGCGGCTGTTCCTGAACCTAGTGGTGTGAGTCTTGTGGCCCCTACACCCTATCCAGTGAGAACAGAACATGTGCTGTGTGGTGTGGATCCTTGATGATAGCTGCTGTAATATTGTTGATGATGTGTAATATTACATTTCTGTTTGATTACATGACAATAAATCGTATCTAATCTGATCCGAAAGCAAGTATTTACCACTCAGCTTTGGGGAGTGTGGGGCTGAACTGCCTTCTTGAACTGCAGCCATATTTCTGGTGAAGCTGCTTTTAGGCAGGAGGGTGGGGGAGGGGGGTCTTCCAGGATTAAAATCCAAGGATGATGAAGGACCAGCAATATATTTCCAAGTAGGAATGGTGCAGGACTTGGAAGCTGTGGGAAAACTAACAGCCTGGTGCTACAAGTGTGTGGGATACATGGCATGAGGAACGTTTGCTGGCTCTTGGACTGGATTCGTTAGAATTTAGGAGAATGTGTGAGGGGGAAGGTCCTCATTGAAACATTTTGAATGTTGTCAGGCATAGTCAGAGTGGATGTAGAACAGTTGTTTCCAATGGTGGAAGAGTTGAAGAGAAGGAACAACTTCAGGATTGAAGGAATTCCACTTAGAGCAGAAATGTGGAGGAATTTCTGTAGCCAGAGGGTGGTGAATCTGTGGAATTTGTTGCCACAGGCAGTTATGGAGCCAGGTCATCGGCAGAGATTCTTGATTAGTCAGAGCATCAAGGGGAGAAGGCCAGGTAGTAGGGCTGAATAGACTATTTCTGCTCCATAGTCTTGCATTCACCTGGACAGGAGCGATATTTTCTTATTTTAATTATCTAAACCTTGGTGAGACACCAGGATTGCTTTGATCTCCTTACCATCACATTTTAAAATTGGAGCCAGTTTGAGGTGTGTGGTTTGCTGCAGGTGTTCATCCCACTTTTCTTTGTTCTTTTGGCTGATTATGTTCCCTATTTCTTGCCATTCCAGCTGAAAGTTGTTAACCATGAGGACCAAGCAATTCTGGCCTCTCGGTGACATAGATGGGCAACTGATTCGATTAATCCTTGTACTTAACGTGTAAATGGCACTTGGCAAGAACTTGTATTTCCTCCCCTATAACTGTTTTTAAGATGGAGCATCTGTGTGTGGTAGCTGGCCCTCCTTCATTGTTCTGGGCCTGAGGGAAACCGCTCCTTCTGTATTGAGTTCCATCCATATCATTTTGTTGTTCATGTGGACATGGATGTAAAAATTTGGCTCTTTGTGGCCCACGGATGGATAACATGTTCACTTTGGTTTGGTTCCACTTCTGATTCATTGGTATCTGGATTTCAGTGTCTGGCTTTTCCCGTCTCTTGGTCAAAATGTACTTTTCAGGAGGCTGGCTGGTAATCTTTCCTCAGTTTAATCAATGGGCATCTTGCTTTGATGTGCCCCTTCACATTGCATTTGTGGCATTTGGCTTTTTGAAATAGCAAATATTGGGACTTTGATTCGTCTTCCCACAGCGAAAACATTTTTGGCGGGCAGGTTCCTGGCGGGAAGAATCTTGGCGCCAAGATTTATTGATAGCCAAGTCTCTCCGACAGACATCTGCATTGCTTCCCACTGTCTCGGCGGCAGTAGCAATGTCTAACGCCACTTCAGGTGTCAGATTTTGTGCTGCAATTTGTTTTCCTCGGGTCGTTTGTTCAGCTAAACCCATTATGAATTGATCTCTTGACGTCTTTGATCTGCCCAACTGCATTGTATCTAGACAGTTTACACGAAATTGGGGACAGACTCTCTGTGTTGTTGTTTACATCGGTAAAATTTATGACTTTCTGTCATCGCTGGAGGTGGGGTGTTAAGGTGCTGAGCGATCACTTGACAGATTTCAGCAGATGTTTTCGTTGAAGGCATGTGTGAGCTAGTCAGCGATCTTAAGAGCTCAGGTGCCTCCTCCCATTAGGGTTAAAAACAATGCCCATTTTTATTGGATGGAGGATTTTCAGTCATATCTTGTACAATACAATGATGGTCAAAACCTTCTACAGATGCTTCCCACGTGTCTTCATCTTCATTGGATTAGTCTAAGGGAGCTGCAGGAACTGCTGCCGTCATCTCACTGTCTTCTGGAGTTAGAAATGATAAATGTGTCATGGTTGAGTGAGTTCTTGAATCCTCGTCGCCACTGTTATGTTCGAGCCCCCCATTGTAAATAATGACAGTCATATCGTCAATGCCAACTAACTCAATGCTTTATTCATTACATACTACAGAAATGACTACCAAATGTTCAGTATAAATCATTGCATACACGTAATGGTGTCATATCCAACAGAGAGGTGAGCATTGATGATGTCTGTGGGAAAGGAGAAAGGGAAAGGGGAGAGAGACAGATCTTGGGGAAGGTGATGGGTGAGAATTGAAGTGGGGAGCTTAACGACAGCCAGAGAAGTCAATATTAATGTTATTCAGTTTCAGCAAAATTTGTGACACATATTCTTGTCAATCTCTGATTCCGAGCATGAGATTCAGCTCCCTTCCCAGCACAGGACATGTCGGACAGGCCTTGATCCTGCTGACACAGTGGTGGAGATAAGTGGGGGTGTAGGAGCAGATTTGTTCAAAAGTGGCGTGTATTTTTGAACTGTAAGACCACGACATCATCAAGACATTCTACAAGTGGGTGAAGAGCAAGAGGATAAGACGTGAAAGAATAGGACCTATCAAGTGTAACAATGGGAAAGTGAGGAAATAGCAGAGGGGTTGATGAAGACTTGACGATGGAACAGGATCTTGGTGATTGAAGTGATGACCTGCAGCAAACTGAAAAGCTTGAGCCTGGAGATAAAAGAGAGAGGATGTGGTGGAGCTTTTGGAAAGCATCAAGTGGGAGAAGTGGCTGGGACCAGATGAGATGGATCCCAGGCGACTGGAGGAGGTGAGGGAGGAGATCGCTGAACCTCTGACAACGATCTTCGAATCATCGATGGGACGGGAGAGGTTCCGGAGGATGTTGATTCTTTATTCAGGAGAGTGAGTCGAGGTAGCCCAGGAAATGATCGAGCAGTGGTTGGTCAATTGATGGAGAAGATGATGAGAGGCAGGATTTATGAACATTTGGAGAGGTCGACTATGATGAAGAAGAGTCAAGGTGACTTTGTCCAGGGCAGGTTGAGCCTTACGAGCCTGATTGAATTTCTTTGAGGCTGGGACTGAACCCATTGATGAAGGAAGAGCAGGAGATGTTGGGTGTATGAATTTCTGCAAGGCATTTGATAAGGTTCCCTATGCAAGTGTTATTGAGAAGGTATGGAGGCAAAGCAACCAAAGGGGCATTGCATTGTGGATGCAGAATGAGCTTGACCACAGATGGGAGAGAGTGGTTGTGGACGGGTCCTATTCTGCATGGAGGTAGGTGCCCAGTGGTGTTCCTCAGGGATCTGTTCTGGGAACCATTGTGATTTGGATCAATGACCTGGATGAGGAAGTGGAGGGATGGGTTAGTCAGTTTGCAGATGACACAGTGATTGGGGGTGTTGTGGATAGTGTGGAGGCCTGTCAGAGGTTATAGCAGGACATTGTTTGGAAGCAAAACCCCGGCTGAGTAGTGGCAGTTGGAATTCAATCCAAAGAAATGCAAACTGGTTCATTTTGGTAGGTCAGATATGATGGCAGAATTTAGTTTTAATGGTAAGACTCTTGGCAGTGTGGAGGATCACAGGGATCTTGTGGTTTGAATCCATAGGGGGCTCCAAAAAGCTGTTCAGGTTGATTCTGTGATTAACAAGGCATACTGTATATTGGACTTCATTAATCGTAGAATTGCATTTAGGAGACGAGAGGGTTAAGAGATGATTTACTGGAATGATACCAGGATTGAAAGGCTTAGCATTTGAGGAATCGTTTTAAGCTTTTCGGCTGTTCTTGATAGAGTACAGAGGATGAGGGGAAATTTATCGAGGCAGTTCAAATGGTGGAAGGCCGAGCCAGAGTAGATGTGGCAAGGATGTTTCCCATGACAGTGGATTGTAGGATAAGAGGGCATAATGTCAGGATAAAAGGGTGTCAATTTAAAACAGAGATGCAAAATATTTCTTTAATCTGGGGCTCACGAGTCTGTGAAGCTTGTTGCTAAAGGCGATTGTGGAAGTGAGGTCATTGGGAGTAATTAAGGCAGAGATTGAGATGTATAGGATTAGTCAGGGAATCATGGTTTACAGGAAAAAAGCCAGGGAATGTGTTAAATACGAGACCAGCAGCAATAGAAATTCACAAAGAAAACAATATCTTCCAAACAATCGTTTTTTTATTTATAGTTTATCGTTTGTTCCTTAACTCTAAACATAAATGTAAATTAACCCCACAATGCGCAAATGAATGTGTGTGTGGGTGGGTGGGTGGGTGGGTGGGTGCGTGCGTGCGTGCGTGCGTGCGTGCGTGCGTGCGTGCGTGCGTGTGAGGAGGGGGTGCCCATTATAGTTTAAGCTAAATTCTGAAGAGATGATTTTAAAGAGAAGATTTTGTTCCATTTTTTTTTCTCTCACTCTTCTCTGAACTTTTTAGTGAAGAAGTCTAACATATGTTTTCTGATTCAGAATCAGAATTTATTGTCAAGAACAAGTAATGAATTTCAGTGATTTGGGGTAGCAGAATAGTGCAAACATTCATGTTATAACCATCTTTTAACATTGCTTTAAAAAATGAAGTTAACAGTGGAAAAAAACAAGGCAGTGTCTTTGGCTCATTGATTATTCAAGAATTTGGTGGCATCGGAGAAGAAGCTGTCCTCGTGGCATGCGCTGCTTGTCCTTAGGCTCAAGTACCTTTCTCCTAAGGGTAGCAGAGTGAAGACATTATGGTCTGGGTGGTGGGGGTCTTTGCTGATACAGGATTCTTTTTTAATATAACGCCTCACGTAGATGTTGTCGATGAAGTGAATTCTGCAGCCGATGATGTGGCAGGGTGAACTTCCTGAGAGTTGGCGCCTCTATACCAGGCAGTGATGAAACCAGCCAGAATGCTCTCCAAAGTTCACCTGTGGAGGTTAACTGGTGTCTTGGATGAAATACCAAAGCACCTAATGCACCTCAGAATGTATAGCCACTGGCGAGCCTTCTTTCTGAATAGATTCTTCATCATCTCCACTGCTGAATCCTCCATGAAGATCAAATCGTGGTCTGCAGACTTCACCCTGATATCCATAATTATCTCCTCTGTTTTGGTGTCATTGAGGGAAAGGATGTCGTTGTTACACATTAGCCGAGCTGATCTACGTCCCTCCTGTACACTTTGTCATTCCATTTGTTATTTGGCCGAGATTTGTCCTGTCATCGGGAAACATGCAGAAAGCAATGGAAATGTGCCTCGCCACATGGTCACGTGTTAACAAAAATGAGAGCGATGTGGGCAAAGTACAAATCCTTAGAGTGGGCCTGTGCTGAGAAACTGTGGGGAGGAGACGTAGTTTCCCATTCATACTGGCTGTTGTCTTTGGTTGAGAGAGTTAAGTATCCAATTGCAGAGTGAGGTCCAGGGGGGTGAGAGATTTTACTTCTTGACCAGCTCTGAGTTGATAGCAGTTTTGAAGGACAAGCTGTAGTCAATGAAGAGCACACTTTAGTTCTCAGGGTCAATCTGATATTTACAATAGACAATAGGAGCTGGAGTGGGCCCTCGGCCCGTCGAGCCAGCACCGCCATTTTACAGATCCTGGCTGATCACTACCATCAATACCCCTTTCCAGCTTTATTCCCATAACCCTTAACTCCTTTGCCCTATGATTTCCCTTTTTGGATCAACAGAGACGACCTAAATGAATTGAATTATGAATTAACCACATGTCGTCTCTTTTGCCTCCCTTGTTGCTCGACGTTCAATATTGATGAGTTGGAAAGATGCTGTTACCCCTAAAAACACTCAATTACTCTGTGATATGGTGGCAGGCCTAACTTTGAATTAATCAGATGTTCTTCCACAGATTCACATTTAAACATTCTATGTCCATGGGCACCTTTAATTCAACATTTTGGTAACATTTAATCACTTGGGCCTTGCTTTATATGTTTGTTTTCTTTAATGGTAGTGAAATTTTATGTACTCACTAAAGAACTTCAGAAGGGAAGGGGAAGGAATTTGGAGTATCGTATGCTCTTTAAATCATGTTCTATTAGACATATGTTATAATTGTTTAAATGTTTATCACTTTATTTCTGTTTGTTATGATATAATGGTTAGACATGATCAATTATTTTTATAATTTGTATTTTATCTGAATCGTCCTTTTTATGTATTACCATTGATTAATGGCTTCTGTTTGTTTCCTGTTTCTTAAAGGCCACTGGAAATATTTTAAAAGAGAGCCTCATGCCTTTGAAGCAATGGGCCTCCTGCCGGGTACCGGATATGAAATGGGCCACCAGCCGGATGTGGAAAGGGCCTCCTGCCAGATGCCGGATGTGGCTTAGTCCTCCTGCCGGATGTGGAATGGGCCTCCATCCGGATGCCGGATGTGAAATGGGCCTCCTGCCGGATGTGGAATGGGACTCCTGCCGGATGCTGGATGTGGAATAGTCCTCCTGCCGGATGTGGAAAGAGCCTCAATCCGGATGCCGGATGTGCAGTGTGCCTCCTGCTGGGAAGGTAATTGTTTACATATTTTTTGGTCTCATGCACCTATTTCCACTTTTTGTGAAGATACCTTTCATATCTTGTCAGGTTCAGAATCAGGATTTATTGTCAAGAACATGTCCTAATATTTGGTGATTTGGGGCAGCAGGATGGAGCAAACATTCATCTTTTTACCATCGTTCAGAACTACTCTTAAAAATAAAGTTAACAGTGCACAAAAAAGCAAGGCTGTGTCTTTGGCTCATTGATTATACAGGATCTGGTGGCATCAGGGAAGAAACTGACATTGTGGCATTGACCTCTATTCCTCAGGCTCCAGTACCTTATCCAATGATAGTAGAGTGAGGATGTTATGGTCATGTATAGATTCTGACTGGAGTGAATTCTGGTGCCTGTGATGTTACATGGAGAGTTAAACACCCTCTCGAAATTATCATTTTCCTGAGAGATGGCACCTCGAAACCAGGCAGTGATGCAACCTACCAGAATGATCTGCATAGTACACCTGTGGAGGTTAAGGTGTGTCTTCATTGTGATAAGGAATCTAGTCAGGCACATCTCACAGTATAGCCAATGGTGAGGCTTTTTGTGAAAGCATCACCATGGAGGCTCCATGACAGATCCTCAGAGTTTTAATGCTTAGGAATTTGACGTTTGCGAACATCTGCACTCCTGAGACCTCTGTGAAGACTGGGTCATGTTCTTTTGACTTCCTGCAGAATCCAAAATCTTATCTTTTATTTTGTTGACATGAGTGAAAAGTTTGATTTGTTAGCAATCAAACAGCTGATCTATGTCCTTCCTTCTTCGCTTCATCATTGCCATTTATTATTTGCTGACAATTGTGGTGTCTTCCGCCAACATGTCGATAGCAATGGAATTATGGCTCACCACACACAGTCATGGGTTTACAGAGAGTAGAGCAGGGGGTTAAGCACACATCCTTGGACTGCGCCTGTGTTGATGATCAGTGGGAAAGAGACCTTGTTTCCAATTCGTCCTGACTGTGGTTTTCCAATGAGAATGTCAAAGATCCAATTGTAGAGTAAGGTACAGAGGGATAAAGTTAGTTGATTTTTGACCAGAACTAAGGAAACAATGGTATTGAAGGACATCCTGAAGTTGATAACTCATCCAAAATTGCTCCTTTTGGATCAACAGAGACAACCTAAATGAATTGAACTATGAATTAACCACATGTCATCTCTTTTGCCTCCCTTGTTGCTCGACGTTCAATATTGATGAGTTAGAAAGATGCTGTTGCCCCTAAAAACACTCAATTACGCTGTAATATGGTGGCAGGCCTTACTTTGAATTAATCTGATGTTCTTCCACAGATTCACATTTAAGCATTCTGTGTCCATGGGCACCTTTATTTCAACATTTTTGTAACATTTAATCACTGGGACCTTGCTTTATATGTTTGTGTTTCTTTAATGGTAGTGAAATTTTATGTACTCACTAAAGAACTTCAGAAGGGAAGGGGAAAGAATTTGGAGTATCGTATACTCTTTAAATCATGTTCTATTAGACATATGTTATAATTGTTTAAATGTTTATCACTTTATTTCTGTTTGTTATGATATAATGTTTAGACATGATCAATTTATTTTTATAATTTGTATTTTATCTGAATCTTCCTTTTTATGTATTACCATTGATTAATGGCTTCTGTTTGTTTCCTGTTTCTTAAAGGCCATTGAGAATATTTTAAAAGAGAGCCTCATGCCTTTGAAGCAATGAGCCTCCTGCCGGGTACCGGATATGAAATGGGCCACCAGCCGGATGTGGAAAGGGCCTCCTGCCAGATGCCGGATGTGGTTAGTCCTCCTGCCGGATGTGGAATGGGCCTCCATCCGGATGCCGGATGTGAAATGGGCCTCCTTCCGGATGTGGAATGGGACTCCTGCCGGATGCTGGATGTGGAATAGTCCTCCTGCCGGATGTGGAAAGAGCCTCAATCCGGATGCCGGATGTGCAGTGTGCCTCCTGCTGGGAAGGTAATTGTTTACATATTTTTTGGTCTCATGCACCTATTTCCACTTTTTGTGAAGATACCTTTCATATCTGCTCAGGTTCAGAATCAGGATTTATTGTCAAGAACATTTTCCTAATATTTGGTGATTTGGGGCAGCAGGATGGAGAAAACATTCATCTTATAACCATCGTTCAGAACTACTCTTAAAAATAAAGTTAACAGTGCACAAAAAAGCAAGGCTGTGTCTTTGGCTCATTGATTATACAGGATCTGGTGGCATCAGGGAAGAAACTGACATTGTGGCATTGACCTCTATTCCTCAGGCTCCAGTACCTTATCCAATGACAGTAGAGTGAGGAAGTTATGGTCTGGATGGTGGAGGTTTTCCATGATAGAGACTTTTATTTTAAGACAGCAAGTCATGTATAGATTCTGACGGGAGTGAATTCTAGTGCCTGTGATGTTACAGGGAGAGATAAAAACCCTCTAGAAAATATGATTTTCCTGAGATATGGCACCTCCAGACCAGACAGTGATGCAACCTACCAGAATGATCTGCATAGTACACCTGTGGAGGTTAAGGAGTGTCTTCATTGCGATAATGAATCTCCTCAGGCACATCACACAGTATAGCCAATGGTGAGGTTTTTTTGTGAAAGCGTCACGATGGAGGTTCCATGACAGATCCTCAGAGTTGTAATGCTTAGGAATTTGACGTTCGCGAACATCTGCACTCCTGAGGCCTCCATGAAGACTGGGTCGTGTTCTTTTGACTTCCTGCAGAATCCAAAATCTTATCCATTGTTTTGTTGAAATTGAGTGAAAAGTTTGATTTGTTAGCATTCAATCAGCTGATCTATGTCCTTCCTTCTTCGCTTCATCATTGCCATTTATTGTTTGCTGACAATTGTGGTGTCATCCGCCAACATGTTGATAGCAATGGAATTATGGCTCACCACACACAGTCATGGGTTTACAGAGAGTAGAGCAGGGGGCTAAGCACACATCCTTGGACTGCGCCTGTGTTGATGATCAGTGGGGAAGAGACCTTGTTTCCAATTCGTCCTGACTGTAGTCTTCCAATGAGAATGTCAAAGATCCAATTGCAGAGTGAGGTACAGAGGGATAGAGTTAGTTGCTTTTTGACCAGCACTGAGGGAACAATGGTATTGAAGGATGTCCTGAAGTGGATAACTAATCTAATATTGCTCCTTTTGGATCAACAGAGACAACCTAAATGAATTGAACTATGAATTAACCACATGTCATCTCTTTTGCCTCCCTTGTTGATCGACGTTCAATATTGATGAGTTGGAAAGATGCTGTTGCCCCTAAAAACACTCAATTACGCTGTAATATGGTGGCAGGCCTTACTTTGAATTAATCAGATGTTCTTCCACAGATTCACATTTAATCATTCTGTGTCCATGGGCACCTTTATTTCAACATTTTTGTAACATTTAATCACTTGGACCTTGCTTTATATGTTTGTGTTTCTTTAATGGTAGTGAAATTTTATGTAATCACTAAAGAACTTCAGAATGGAAGGGGAAGGAATTTGGAGTATCGTATACTCTTTAAATCATGTTCTATTAGACATATGTTATAATTGTTTAAATGTTTATCACTTTATTTCTGTTTGTTATGATATAATGTTTAGACATGATCAATTTATTTTTATAATTTGTATTTTATCTGAATCTTCCTTTTTATGTATTACCATTGATTAATGGCTTCTGTTTGTTTCCTGTTTCTTAAAGGCCATTGAGAATATTTTAAAAGAGAGCCTCATGCCTTTGAAGCAATGGGCCTCCTGCCGGGTACTGGATATGAAATGGGCCACCAGCCGGATGTGGAAAGGGCCTCCTGCCAGATGCCGGATGTGGTTAGTCCTCCTGCCGGATGTGGAATGGGCCTCCATCCAGATGCCGGATGTGAAATGGGCCTCCTGCCGGATGTGGAATGGGACTCCTGCCGGATGCTGGATGTGGAATAGTCCTCCTGCCGGATGTGGAAAGAGCCTCAATCCGGATGCCGGATGTGCAGTGTGCCTCCTGCTGGGAAGGTAATTGTTTACATATTTTTTGGTCTCATGCACCTATTTCCACTTTTTGTGAAGATACCTTTCATATCTTGTCAGGTTCAGAATCAGGATTTATTGTCAAGAACATGTCCTAATATTTGGTGATTTGGGGCAGCAGGATGGAGCAAACATTCATCTTATAACCATCGTTCAGAACTAGACTTAAAAATAAAGTTAACAGTGCACAAAAAAGCAAGGCTGTGTCTTTGGCTCATTGATTATACAGGATCTGGTGGCATCTGGGAAGAAACTGACATTGTGGCATTGACCTCTATTCCTCAGGCTCCAGTACCTTATCCAATGATAGTAGAGTGAGAGAGTGAGGAAGTTATGGTCTGGGTGGTGGAGGTTTTCCACGATAGAGACTTTTATTTTAAGACAGCAAGTCATGTATAGATTCTGACGGGAGTGAATTCTAGTTCCTGTGATGTTACAGGGAGAGTTAAACACCCTCTCGAAATTATGATTTTCCTGAGAGATGGCACCTCCAGACCAGGCAGTGATGCAACCTACCAGAATGATCTGCATAGTACACCTGTGGAGGTTAAGGTGTGTCTTCATTGCGATAATGAATCTAGTCAGGCACATCTCAAAGTATAGCTAATGGTGAGGATTTTTTGTGAAAGCATCACCATGGAGGCTCCATGACAGATCCTCAGAGTTTTAATGCTTAGGAATTTGACGTTCGCGAACATCTGCACTCCTGAGACCTCTGTGAAGACTGGGTCGTGTTCTTTTGACTTCCTGCAGAATCCAAAATCTTATCTTTTATTTTGTTGACATTGAGTGAAAAGTTTGATTTGTTAGCAATCAACTAGCTGATCTATGTCCTTCCTTCTTCGCTTCATCATTGCCATTTATTATTTGCTGACAATTGTGGTGTCTTCCGCCAACATGTCGATAGCAATGGAATTATGGCTCACCACACACAGTCATGGGTTTACAGAGCGTAGCGCAGGGGGCTAAGCACACATCCTTGTGCTGCGCCTGTGTTGATGATCAGTGGGAAAGAGACCTTGTTTCCAATTCATCCTGACTGTGGTCTTCCAATGAGAATGTCAAAGATCCAATTGCAGAGTAAGGTACAGAGGGATAGAGTTAGTTGCTTTTTGACCAGCACTGAGGGAACAATGGTATTGAAGGATGTCCTGAAGTGGATAACTAATCTAATATTGCTCCTTTTGGATCAACAGAGACAACCTAAATGAATTGAACTATGAATTAACCACATGTCGTCTCTTTTGCCTCCCTTGTTGCTCGACGTTCAATATTGATGAGTTGGAAAGATGCTGTTACCCCTAAAAATACTCAATTCCTCTGTGATATGGTGGCAGGCCTAACTTTGAATTGATCAGATGTTCTTCCACAGATTCACATTTAAACATTCTGTGTCCATGGGCACCTTTAATTCAACATTTTTGTTACATTTAATCACTGGGACCTTGCTTTATATGTTTGTGTTTTTTAATGTTAGTGAAATTTTATGTACTCACTAAAGAACTTCAGAAGGGAAGGGGAAGGAATTTGGAGTATTGTATACTCTTTAAATCATGTTCTATTAGACATATGTTATAATTGTTTAAATGTTTATCACTTTATTTCTGTTTGTTATGATATAATGGTTAGACATGATCAATTTATTTTTATAATTTGTATTTTATCTGAATCTTCCTTTTTATGTATTACCATTGATTTTTGGTTTCTGTTTGTTTTCTGTTTCTTAAAGGCCACAGAAAATATTTTAAAAGAGAGCCTCATGCCTTTGAAGCAATGGGCCTCCTGCCGGGTACCGGATATGAAATGGGCCACCAGCCGGATGTGGAAAGGGCCTCCTGCCAGATGCCGGATGTGGCTTAGTCCTCCTGCCGGATGTGGAATGGGCCTCCATCCGGATGCCGGATGTGAAATGGGCCTCCTGCCGGATGTGGAATGGGACTCCTGCCGGATGCTGGATGTGGAATAGTCCTCCTGCCGGATGTGGAAAGAGCCTCAATCCGGATGCCGGATGTGCAGTGTGCCTCCTGCTGGGAAGGTAATTGTTTACATATTTTTTGGTCTCATGCACCTATTTCCACTTTTTGTGAAGATACCTTTCATATCTTGTCAGGTTCAGAATCAGGATTTATTGTCAAGAACATGTCCTAATATTTGGTGATTTGGGGCAGCAGGATGGAGCAAACATTCATCTTATAACCATCGTTCAGAACTACTCTTAAAAATAAAGTTAACAGTGCACAAAAAAGCAAGGCTGTGTCTTTGGCTCATTGATTATACAGGATCTGGTGGCATCAGGGAAGAAACTGACATTGTGGCATTGACCTCTATTCCTCAGGCTCCAGTACCTTATCCAATGATAGTAGAGTGAGGAAGTTATGGTCTGGATGGTGGAGGTTTTCTGTGATAGAGACTTTTATTTTAAGACAGCAAGTCATGTATAGATTCTGACTGGAGTGAATTCTACTGCCTGTGATGTTACAGGGAGAGATAAAAACCCTCTCGAAATTATGATTTTCCTGAGATATGGCACCTCCAGACCATGCAGTGATGCAACCTACCAGAATGATCTGCATAGTATACCTTTGGAGGTTAAGGAGTGTCTTCATTGCGATAATGAATCTCCTCAGGCACATCACACGGTATAGCCAATGGTGAGGCTCTTTTGTGAAAGCATCACCATGGAGGCGCAATGACAGATCCTCAGAGTTTTAATGCTTAGGAATTTGACGTTTGCAAACATCTGCACTCCTGAGACCTCCATCAAGACTGGGTCGTGTTCTTTTGACTTCCTGCACAATCCAAAATCTTATCCTTTGTTTTGTTGACATTGAGTGAAAAGTTTGATTTGTTAGCATTTAACCAGCTAATCTATGTCCTTCCTTCTTCGCTTCATCATTGCCATTTATTGTTTGCTGACAATTGTGGTGTCATCCGCCAACATGTTGATAGCCATGGAATTATGGCTCACCACACACAGTCATGGGTTTACAGAGAGTAGAGCAGGGGGCTAAGCACACATCCTTGGACTGCGCCTGTGTTGATGATCAGTGGGGAAGAGACCTTGTTTCCAATTCGTCCTGACTGTGGTCTTCCAATGAGAATGTCAAAGATCCAATTGCAGAGTAAGGTACAGAGGGATAGAGTTAGTTGATTTTTGACCAGAACTGAGGAAACAATGGTATTGAAGGACGTCCTGAAGTGGATAACTAATCTAATATTGCTCCTTTTGGATCAACAGAGCCAAAGTAAATGAATTGAACTATGAATTAACCACATGTCATCTCTTTTGCCTCCCTTGTTGCTCGACGTTCAATATTGATGAGTTGGAAAGATGCTGTTGCCCCTAAAAACACTCAATTACTCCGTGATATGGTGGCAGGCCTAACTTTGAATTAATCAGATGTTCTTCCACAGATTCACATTTAAACATTCTGTGTCCATGGGCACCTTTAATTCAACATTTTTGTAACATTTAATCATTGGGACCTTGCTTTATATGTTTGTGTTTCTTTAATGATAGTGAAATTTTATGTACTCACTAAAGAACTTCAGAAGGGAAGGGGAAGGAATTTGGAGTATCCTATACTCTTTAAATCATGTTCTATTAGACATATGTTATAATTGTTTAAATGTTTATCACTTTATTTCTGTTTGTTATGATATAATGGTTAGACATGATCAATTATTTTTATAATTTGTATTTTATCTGAATCGTCCTTTTTATGTATTATCATTGATTAATGGCTTCTGTTTGTTTCCTGTTTCTTAAAGGCCACTGGAAATATTTTAAAAGAGAGCCTCATGCCTTTGAAGCAATGGGCCTCCTGCCGGGTACCGTATATGAAATGGGCCACCAGCCGGATGTGGAATGGGCCTCCTGCCAGATGCCGGATGTGGCTTAGTCCTCCTGCCGGATGTGGAATGGGCCTCCATCCGGATGCCGGATGTGAAATGGGCCTCCTGCCGTATGTGGAATGGGACTCCTGCCGGATGCTGGATGTGGAATAGTCCTCCTGCCGGATGTGGAAAGAGCCTCAATCCGGATGCCGGATGTGCAGTGTGCCTCCTGCTGGGAAGGTAATTGTTTATATATTTTTTGGTGTCATGCACCTATTTCCACTTTTTGTGAAGATACCTTTCATATCTTGTCAGGTTCAGAATCAGGATTTATTGTCAAGAACATGTCCTAATATTTGGTGATTTGGGGCAGCAGGATGGAGCAAACATTCATCTTATAACCATCGTTCAGAACTAGACTTAAAAATAAAGTTAACAGTGCACAAAAAAGCAAGGCTGTGTCTTTGGCTCATTGATTATACAGGATCTGGTGGCATCAGGGAAGAAACTGACATGGTGGCATTGACCTCTATTCCTCAGGCTCCAGTACCTTATCCAATGATAGTAGAGTGAGGAAGTTATGGTCTGGGTGGTGGAGGTTTTCCATGATAGAGACTTTTATTTTAAGACAGCATGTCATGTATAGATTCTGACTGGAGTGAATTCTGGTGCCTGTGATGTTACAGGGAGAGATAAACACCCTCTCAAAATTATGATTTTCCTCAGATATGGCACTTCCAGACCAGGCAGTGATGCAACCTACCAGATTGATCTGCATAGTACACCTGTGGAGGTTAAGGTGTGTCTTCATTGCGATAATGAATCTCCTCAGGCACATCACACAGTTTAGCCAATGGTGAGGCTCTTTTGTGAAAGCATCACCATGGAGGCGCCATGACAGATCCTCAGAGTTTTAATGCTTAGGAATTTGACGTTCGTGAACATCTGCACTCCTGAGACCTCTATGAAGACTGGGTCATGTTCTTTTGACTTCCTGCAGAATCCAAAATCTTATCCTTTGTTTTGTTGACATTGAGTGAAAAGTTTGATTTGTTAGCATTCAACCAGCTAATCTATGTCCTTCCATCTTCGGTTTATCATTGCCATTTATTGTTTGCTGACAATTGTGGTGTCTTCCGCCAACATGTCGATAGCAATGGAATTATGGCTCACCACACACAGTCATGGGTTTACAGAGAGTAGAGCAGGGGGCTAAGCACACATCCTTGGACTGCGCCTGTGTTGATGATCAGTGGGAAAGAAACCTTGTTTCCAATTCGTCCTGACTATGGTCTTCCAATGAGAATGTCAAAGATCCAATTGCAGAGTGAGGTACAGAGGGATAGAGTTAGTTGATTTTTGACCAGAACTGAGGAAACAATGGTATTGAAGGACGTCCTGAAGTTGATAACTCATCCAAAATTGCTCCTTTTGGATCAACAGAGACAACATAAATGAATTGAACTATGAATTAACCACATGTCGTCTCTTTTGCCTCCCTTGTTGCTCAACGTTCAATATTGATGAGTTGGAAAGATGCTGTTGCCCCTAAAAATACTCAATTCCTCTGTGATATGGTGGCAGGCCTAACTTTGAATTGATCAGATGTTCTTCCACAGATTCACATTTAAACATTCTGTGTCCATGGGCACTTTTAATTCAACATTTTTGTAACATTTAATCACTGGGACCTTGCTTTATATTTTGTGTTTTTTAATGTTAGTGAAATTTTATGTACTCACTAAAGAACTTCAGAAGGGAAGGGGAAGGAATTTGGAGTATCGTATACTCTTTAAATCATGTTCTATTAGACATATGTTTTAATTGTTTAAATGTTTATCACTTTATTTCTGTTTGTTATGATATAATGTTTAGACATGATCAATTTACTTTTATAATTTGTATTTTATCTGAATCTTCCTTTTTATGTATTACCATTGATTAATGGCTTCTGTTTGTTTCCTGTTTCTTAAAGGCCACTGGAAATATTTTAAAAGAGAGCCTCATGCCTTTGAAGCAATGGGCCTCCTGCCGGGTACCGGATATGAAATGGGCCACCAGCCGGATGTGGAAAGGGCCTCCTGCCAGATGCCGGATGTGGCTTAGTCCTCCTGCCGGATGTGGAATGGGCCTCCATCCGGATGCCGGATGTGAAATGGGCCTCCTGCCGGATGTGGAATGGGACTCCTGCCGGATGCTGGATGTGGAATAGTCCTCCTGCCGGATGTGGAAAGAGCCTCAATCCGGATGCCGGATGTGCAGTGTGCCTCCTGCTGGGAAGGTAATTGTTTACATATTTTTTGGTCTCCTGCACCTATTTCCATTTTTTGTGAAGATATCTTTCGTATCTTGTCAGGTTCAGAATCAGGATTTATTGTCAAGAACATGTCCTAATATTTAGTGATTTGGGGCAGCAGGATGGAGCAAACATTCATCTTATAACCATCGTTCAGAACTACTCTTAAAAATAAAGTTAACAGTGCTCAAAAAAGCAAGGCTGTGTCTTTGGCTCATTGATTATACAGGATCTGGTGGCATCAGGGAAGAAACTGACATTGTGGCATTGACCTCTATTCCTCAGGCTCCAGTACCTTATCCAATGATAATAGAGTGAGGAAGTTATGGTGTGGGTGGTGGAGGTTTTCCATGATAGAGACTTTTATTTTAAGACAGCATGTCATGTATAGATTCTGACTGGAGTGAATTCTGGTGCCTGTGATGTTACAGGGAGAGATAAACCCCCTCTCAAAATTATGATTTTCCTGAGATATGGCACCTCCAGACCAGGCAGTGATGCAACCTACCAGAATGATCTGCATAGTACACCTGTGGAGGTTAAGGTGTGTCTTCATTGCGATAATGAATCTCCTCAGGCTCATCACACAATAGAGCCAATGGTGAGGCTCTTTTGTGAAAGCATCACCATGGAGGCTCCATGACAGATCCTCAGAGTTTTAATGCTTAGGAATTTGACGTTCGTGAACATCTGCACTCCTGAGACCTCCATGAAGACTGGGTCATGTTCTTTTGACTTCCTGCAGAATCCAAAATCTTGTCCTTTGTTTTGTTGACATTGAGTGAAAAGTTTGATTTGTTAGCATTCAACCAGCTGATTATGTCCTTCCTTCTTCGCTTCATCATTGCCATTTATTGTTTGCTGTCAATTGTGGTGTCATCCGCCGTCATGTCGATAGCAATGGAATTATGGCTCACCACACACAGTCATGGGTTTTTCAGAGAGTAGAGCAGGGGGCTAAGCACACATCCTTGGACTGCGCCTGTGTTGATGATCAGTGGGGAAGAGACCTTGTTTCCAATTCGTCCTGACTGTAGTCTTCCAATGAGAATGTCAAAGATCCATTTGCAGAGTGAGGTACAGAGCGATAGAGTTAGTTGCTTTTTGACCAGCACTGAGGGAACAATGGTATTGAAGGATGTCCTGAAGTGGATAACTAATCTAATATTGCTCCTTTTGGATCAACAGAGACAACCTAAATGAATTGAATTATGAAAAAACCACATGTCATCTCTTTTGCCTCCCTTGTTGATCGACGTTCAATATTGATGAGTTGGAAAGATGCTGTTGCCCCTAAATACACTCAATTACGCTGTAATATGGTGGCAGGCCTTACTTTGAATTAATCAGATGTTCTTCCACAGCTTCACATTTAAACATTCTGTGTCCATGGGCACCTTTAATTCAACATTTTTGTAACATTTAATCACTGGGACCTTGCTTTATATGTTTGTGTTTCTTTAATGATAGTGAAATATTATGTACTCACTAAAGAACTTCAGAAGGGAAGGGGAATGAAATTGGAGTATCGTATACTCTTTAAATCATGTTCTATTAGACATATGTTATAATTGTTTAAATGTTTATCACTTTATTTCTGTTTGTTATGATATAATGTTTAGACATGATCAATTTATTTTTATAATTTGTATTTTATCTGAATCTTCCTTTTTATGTATTACCATTGATTAATGGCTTCTGTTTGTTTCCTGTTTCTTAAAGGCCATTGAGAATATTTTAAAAGAGAGCCTCATGCCTTTGAAGCAATGAGCCTCCTGCCGGGTACCGGATATGAAATGGGCCACCAGCCGGATGTGGAAAGGGCCTCCTGCCAGATGCCGGATGTGGTTAGTCCTCCTGCCGGATGTGGAATGGGCCTCCATCCGGATGCCGGATGTGAAATGGGCCTCCTTCCGGATGTGGAATGGGACTCCTGCCGGATGCTGGATGTGGAATAGTCCTCCTGCCGGATGTGGAAAGAGCCTCAATCCGGATGCCGGATGTGCAGTGTGCCTCCTGCTGGGAAGGTAATTGTTTACATATTTTTTGGTCTCATGCACCTATTTCCACTTTTTGTGAAGATACCTTTCATATCTGCTCAGGTTCAGAATCAGGATTTATTGTCAAGAACATTTTCCTAATATTTGGTGATTTGGGGCAGCAGGATGGAGAAAACATTCATCTTATAACCATCGTTCAGAACTACTCTTAAAAATAAAGTTAACAGTGCACAAAAAAGCAAGGCTGTGTCTTTGGCTCATTGATTATACAGGATCTGGTGGCATCAGGGAAGAAACTGACATTGTGGCATTGACCTCTATTCCTCAGGCTCCAGTACCTTATCCAATGACAGTAGAGTGAGGAAGTTATGGTCTGGATGGTGGAGGTTTTCCATGATAGAGACTTTTATTTTAAGACAGCAAGTCATGTATAGATTCTGACGGGAGTGAATTCTAGTGCCTGTGATGTTACAGGGAGAGATAAAAACCCTCTAGAAAATATGATTTTCCTGAGATATGGCACCTCCAGACCAGACAGTGATGCAACCTACCAGAATGATCTGCATAGTACACCTGTGGAGGTTAAGGAGTGTCTTCATTGCGATAATGAATCTCCTCAGGCACATCACACAGTATAGCCAATGGTGAGGTTTTTTTGTGAAAGCGTCACGATGGAGGTTCCATGACAGATCCTCAGAGTTGTAATGCTTAGGAATTTGACGTTCGCGAACATCTGCACTCCTGAGGCCTCCATGAAGACTGGGTCGTGTTCTTTTGACTTCCTGCAGAATCCAAAATCTTATCCATTGTTTTGTTGAAATTGAGTGAAAAGTTTGATTTGTTAGCATTCAATCAGCTGATCTATGTCCTTCCTTCTTCGCTTCATCATTGCCATTTATTGTTTGCTGACAATTGTGGTGTCATCCGCCAACATGTTGATAGCAATGGAATTATGGCTCACCACACACAGTCATGGGTTTACAGAGAGTAGAGCAGGGGGCTAAGCACACATCCTTGGACTGCGCCTGTGTTGATGATCAGTGGGGAAGAGACCTTGTTTCCAATTCGTCCTGACTGTAGTCTTCCAATGAGAATGTCAAAGATCCAATTGCAGAGTGAGGTACAGAGGGATAGAGTTAGTTGCTTTTTGACCAGCACTGAGGGAACAATGGTATTGAAGGATGTCCTGAAGTGGATAACTAATCTAATATTGCTCCTTTTGGATCAACAGAGACAACCTAAATGAATTGAACTATGAATTAACCACATGTCATCTCTTTTGCCTCCCTTGTTGATCGACGTTCAATATTGATGAGTTGGAAAGATGCTGTTGCCCCTAAAAACACTCAATTACGCTGTAATATGGTGGCAGGCCTTACTTTGAATTAATCAGATGTTCTTCCACAGATTCACATTTAATCATTCTGTGTCCATGGGCACCTTTATTTCAACATTTTTGTAACATTTAATCACTTGGACCTTGCTTTATATGTTTGTGTTTCTTTAATGGTAGTGAAATTTTATGTAATCACTAAAGAACTTCAGAATGGAAGGGGAAGGAATTTGGAGTATCGTATACTCTTTAAATCATGTTCTATTAGACATATGTTATAATTGTTTAAATGTTTATCACTTTATTTCTGTTTGTTATGATATAATGTTTAGACATGATCAATTTATTTTTATAATTTGTATTTTATCTGAATCTTCCTTTTTATGTATTACCATTGATTAATGGCTTCTGTTTGTTTCCTGTTTCTTAAAGGCCATTGAGAATATTTTAAAAGAGAGCCTCATGCCTTTGAAGCAATGGGCCTCCTGCCGGGTACTGGATATGAAATGGGCCACCAGCCGGATGTGGAAAGGGCCTCCTGCCAGATGCCGGATGTGGTTAGTCCTCCTGCCGGATGTGGAATGGGCCTCCATCCAGATGCCGGATGTGAAATGGGCCTCCTGCCGGATGTGGAATGGGACTCCTGCCGGATGCTGGATGTGGAATAGTCCTCCTGCCGGATGTGGAAAGAGCCTCAATCCGGATGCCGGATGTGCAGTGTGCCTCCTGCTGGGAAGGTAATTGTTTACATATTTTTTGGTCTCATGCACCTATTTCCACTTTTTGTGAAGATACCTTTCATATCTTGTCAGGTTCAGAATCAGGATTTATTGTCAAGAACATGTCCTAATATTTGGTGATTTGGGGCAGCAGGATGGAGCAAACATTCATCTTATAACCATCGTTCAGAACTAGACTTAAAAATAAAGTTAACAGTGCACAAAAAAGCAAGGCTGTGTCTTTGGCTCATTGATTATACAGGATCTGGTGGCATCTGGGAAGAAACTGACATTGTGGCATTGACCTCTATTCCTCAGGCTCCAGTACCTTATCCAATGATAGTAGAGTGAGAGAGTGAGGAAGTTATGGTCTGGGTGGTGGAGGTTTTCCACGATAGAGACTTTTATTTTAAGACAGCAAGTCATGTATAGATTCTGACGGGAGTGAATTCTAGTTCCTGTGATGTTACAGGGAGAGTTAAACACCCTCTCGAAATTATGATTTTCCTGAGAGATGGCACCTCCAGACCAGGCAGTGATGCAACCTACCAGAATGATCTGCATAGTACACCTGTGGAGGTTAAGGTGTGTCTTCATTGCGATAATGAATCTAGTCAGGCACATCTCAAAGTATAGCTAATGGTGAGGATTTTTTGTGAAAGCATCACCATGGAGGCTCCATGACAGATCCTCAGAGTTTTAATGCTTAGGAATTTGACGTTCGCGAACATCTGCACTCCTGAGACCTCTGTGAAGACTGGGTCGTGTTCTTTTGACTTCCTGCAGAATCCAAAATCTTATCTTTTATTTTGTTGACATTGAGTGAAAAGTTTGATTTGTTAGCAATCAACTAGCTGATCTATGTCCTTCCTTCTTCGCTTCATCATTGCCATTTATTATTTGCTGACAATTGTGGTGTCTTCCGCCAACATGTCGATAGCAATGGAATTATGGCTCACCACACACAGTCATGGGTTTACAGAGCGTAGCGCAGGGGGCTAAGCACACATCCTTGTGCTGCGCCTGTGTTGATGATCAGTGGGAAAGAGACCTTGTTTCCAATTCATCCTGACTGTGGTCTTCCAATGAGAATGTCAAAGATCCAATTGCAGAGTAAGGTACAGAGGGATAGAGTTAGTTGCTTTTTGACCAGCACTGAGGGAACAATGGTATTGAAGGATGTCCTGAAGTGGATAACTAATCTAATATTGCTCCTTTTGGATCAACAGAGACAACCTAAATGAATTGAACTATGAATTAACCACATGTCGTCTCTTTTGCCTCCCTTGTTGCTCGACGTTCAATATTGATGAGTTGGAAAGATGCTGTTACCCCTAAAAATACTCAATTCCTCTGTGATATGGTGGCAGGCCTAACTTTGAATTGATCAGATGTTCTTCCACAGATTCACATTTAAACATTCTGTGTCCATGGGCACCTTTAATTCAACATTTTTGTTACATTTAATCACTGGGACCTTGCTTTATATGTTTGTGTTTTTTAATGTTAGTGAAATTTTATGTACTCACTAAAGAACTTCAGAAGGGAAGGGGAAGGAATTTGGAGTATTGTATACTCTTTAAATCATGTTCTATTAGACATATGTTATAATTGTTTAAATGTTTATCACTTTATTTCTGTTTGTTATGATATAATGGTTAGACATGATCAATTTATTTTTATAATTTGTATTTTATCTGAATCTTCCTTTTTATGTATTACCATTGATTTTTGGTTTCTGTTTGTTTTCTGTTTCTTAAAGGCCACAGAAAATATTTTAAAAGAGAGCCTCATGCCTTTGAAGCAATGGGCCTCCTGCCGGGTACCGGATATGAAATGGGCCACCAGCCGGATGTGGAAAGGGCCTCCTGCCAGATGCCGGATGTGGCTTAGTCCTCCTGCCGGATGTGGAATGGGCCTCCATCCGGATGCCGGATGTGAAATGGGCCTCCTGCCGGATGTGGAATGGGACTCCTGCCGGATGCTGGATGTGGAATAGTCCTCCTGCCGGATGTGGAAAGAGCCTCAATCCGGATGCCGGATGTGCAGTGTGCCTCCTGCTGGGAAGGTAATTGTTTACATATTTTTTGGTCTCATGCACCTATTTCCACTTTTTGTGAAGATACCTTTCATATCTTGTCAGGTTCAGAATCAGGATTTATTGTCAAGAACATGTCCTAATATTTGGTGATTTGGGGCAGCAGGATGGAGCAAACATTCATCTTATAACCATCGTTCAGAACTACTCTTAAAAATAAAGTTAACAGTGCACAAAAAAGCAAGGCTGTGTCTTTGGCTCATTGATTATACAGGATCTGGTGGCATCAGGGAAGAAACTGACATTGTGGCATTGACCTCTATTCCTCAGGCTCCAGTACCTTATCCAATGATAGTAGAGTGAGGAAGTTATGGTCTGGATGGTGGAGGTTTTCTGTGATAGAGACTTTTATTTTAAGACAGCAAGTCATGTATAGATTCTGACTGGAGTGAATTCTACTGCCTGTGATGTTACAGGGAGAGATAAAAACCCTCTCGAAATTATGATTTTCCTGAGATATGGCACCTCCAGACCATGCAGTGATGCAACCTACCAGAATGATCTGCATAGTATACCTTTGGAGGTTAAGGAGTGTCTTCATTGCGATAATGAATCTCCTCAGGCACATCACACGGTATAGCCAATGGTGAGGCTCTTTTGTGAAAGCATCACCATGGAGGCGCAATGACAGATCCTCAGAGTTTTAATGCTTAGGAATTTGACGTTTGCAAACATCTGCACTCCTGAGACCTCCATCAAGACTGGGTCGTGTTCTTTTGACTTCCTGCACAATCCAAAATCTTATCCTTTGTTTTGTTGACATTGAGTGAAAAGTTTGATTTGTTAGCATTTAACCAGCTAATCTATGTCCTTCCTTCTTCGCTTCATCATTGCCATTTATTGTTTGCTGACAATTGTGGTGTCATCCGCCAACATGTTGATAGCCATGGAATTATGGCTCACCACACACAGTCATGGGTTTACAGAGAGTAGAGCAGGGGGCTAAGCACACATCCTTGGACTGCGCCTGTGTTGATGATCAGTGGGGAAGAGACCTTGTTTCCAATTCGTCCTGACTGTGGTCTTCCAATGAGAATGTCAAAGATCCAATTGCAGAGTAAGGTACAGAGGGATAGAGTTAGTTGATTTTTGACCAGAACTGAGGAAACAATGGTATTGAAGGACGTCCTGAAGTGGATAACTAATCTAATATTGCTCCTTTTGGATCAACAGAGCCAAAGTAAATGAATTGAACTATGAATTAACCACATGTCATCTCTTTTGCCTCCCTTGTTGCTCGACGTTCAATATTGATGAGTTGGAAAGATGCTGTTGCCCCTAAAAACACTCAATTACTCCGTGATATGGTGGCAGGCCTAACTTTGAATTAATCAGATGTTCTTCCACAGATTCACATTTAAACATTCTGTGTCCATGGGCACCTTTAATTCAACATTTTTGTAACATTTAATCATTGGGACCTTGCTTTATATGTTTGTGTTTCTTTAATGATAGTGAAATTTTATGTACTCACTAAAGAACTTCAGAAGGGAAGGGGAAGGAATTTGGAGTATCCTATACTCTTTAAATCATGTTCTATTAGACATATGTTATAATTGTTTAAATGTTTATCACTTTATTTCTGTTTGTTATGATATAATGGTTAGACATGATCAATTATTTTTATAATTTGTATTTTATCTGAATCGTCCTTTTTATGTATTATCATTGATTAATGGCTTCTGTTTGTTTCCTGTTTCTTAAAGGCCACTGGAAATATTTTAAAAGAGAGCCTCATGCCTTTGAAGCAATGGGCCTCCTGCCGGGTACCGTATATGAAATGGGCCACCAGCCGGATGTGGAATGGGCCTCCTGCCAGATGCCGGATGTGGCTTAGTCCTCCTGCCGGATGTGGAATGGGCCTCCATCCGGATGCCGGATGTGAAATGGGCCTCCTGCCGTATGTGGAATGGGACTCCTGCCGGATGCTGGATGTGGAATAGTCCTCCTGCCGGATGTGGAAAGAGCCTCAATCCGGATGCCGGATGTGCAGTGTGCCTCCTGCTGGGAAGGTAATTGTTTATATATTTTTTGGTGTCATGCACCTATTTCCACTTTTTGTGAAGATACCTTTCATATCTTGTCAGGTTCAGAATCAGGATTTATTGTCAAGAACATGTCCTAATATTTGGTGATTTGGGGCAGCAGGATGGAGCAAACATTCATCTTATAACCATCGTTCAGAACTAGACTTAAAAATAAAGTTAACAGTGCACAAAAAAGCAAGGCTGTGTCTTTGGCTCATTGATTATACAGGATCTGGTGGCATCAGGGAAGAAACTGACATGGTGGCATTGACCTCTATTCCTCAGGCTCCAGTACCTTATCCAATGATAGTAGAGTGAGGAAGTTATGGTCTGGGTGGTGGAGGTTTTCCATGATAGAGACTTTTATTTTAAGACAGCATGTCATGTATAGATTCTGACTGGAGTGAATTCTGGTGCCTGTGATGTTACAGGGAGAGATAAACACCCTCTCAAAATTATGATTTTCCTCAGATATGGCACTTCCAGACCAGGCAGTGATGCAACCTACCAGATTGATCTGCATAGTACACCTGTGGAGGTTAAGGTGTGTCTTCATTGCGATAATGAATCTCCTCAGGCACATCACACAGTTTAGCCAATGGTGAGGCTCTTTTGTGAAAGCATCACCATGGAGGCGCCATGACAGATCCTCAGAGTTTTAATGCTTAGGAATTTGACGTTCGTGAACATCTGCACTCCTGAGACCTCTATGAAGACTGGGTCATGTTCTTTTGACTTCCTGCAGAATCCAAAATCTTATCCTTTGTTTTGTTGACATTGAGTGAAAAGTTTGATTTGTTAGCATTCAACCAGCTAATCTATGTCCTTCCATCTTCGGTTTATCATTGCCATTTATTGTTTGCTGACAATTGTGGTGTCTTCCGCCAACATGTCGATAGCAATGGAATTATGGCTCACCACACACAGTCATGGGTTTACAGAGAGTAGAGCAGGGGGCTAAGCACACATCCTTGGACTGCGCCTGTGTTGATGATCAGTGGGAAAGAAACCTTGTTTCCAATTCGTCCTGACTATGGTCTTCCAATGAGAATGTCAAAGATCCAATTGCAGAGTGAGGTACAGAGGGATAGAGTTAGTTGATTTTTGACCAGAACTGAGGAAACAATGGTATTGAAGGACGTCCTGAAGTTGATAACTCATCCAAAATTGCTCCTTTTGGATCAACAGAGACAACATAAATGAATTGAACTATGAATTAACCACATGTCGTCTCTTTTGCCTCCCTTGTTGCTCAACGTTCAATATTGATGAGTTGGAAAGATGCTGTTGCCCCTAAAAATACTCAATTCCTCTGTGATATGGTGGCAGGCCTAACTTTGAATTGATCAGATGTTCTTCCACAGATTCACATTTAAACATTCTGTGTCCATGGGCACTTTTAATTCAACATTTTTGTAACATTTAATCACTGGGACCTTGCTTTATATTTTGTGTTTTTTAATGTTAGTGAAATTTTATGTACTCACTAAAGAACTTCAGAAGGGAAGGGGAAGGAATTTGGAGTATCGTATACTCTTTAAATCATGTTCTATTAGACATATGTTTTAATTGTTTAAATGTTTATCACTTTATTTCTGTTTGTTATGATATAATGTTTAGACATGATCAATTTACTTTTATAATTTGTATTTTATCTGAATCTTCCTTTTTATGTATTACCATTGATTAATGGCTTCTGTTTGTTTCCTGTTTCTTAAAGGCCACTGGAAATATTTTAAAAGAGAGCCTCATGCCTTTGAAGCAATGGGCCTCCTGCCGGGTACCGGATATGAAATGGGCCACCAGCCGGATGTGGAAAGGGCCTCCTGCCAGATGCCGGATGTGGCTTAGTCCTCCTGCCGGATGTGGAATGGGCCTCCATCCGGATGCCGGATGTGAAATGGGCCTCCTGCCGGATGTGGAATGGGACTCCTGCCGGATGCTGGATGTGGAATAGTCCTCCTGCCGGATGTGGAAAGAGCCTCAATCCGGATGCCGGATGTGCAGTGTGCCTCCTGCTGGGAAGGTAATTGTTTACATATTTTTTGGTCTCCTGCACCTATTTCCATTTTTTGTGAAGATATCTTTCGTATCTTGTCAGGTTCAGAATCAGGATTTATTGTCAAGAACATGTCCTAATATTTAGTGATTTGGGGCAGCAGGATGGAGCAAACATTCATCTTATAACCATCGTTCAGAACTACTCTTAAAAATAAAGTTAACAGTGCTCAAAAAAGCAAGGCTGTGTCTTTGGCTCATTGATTATACAGGATCTGGTGGCATCAGGGAAGAAACTGACATTGTGGCATTGACCTCTATTCCTCAGGCTCCAGTACCTTATCCAATGATAATAGAGTGAGGAAGTTATGGTGTGGGTGGTGGAGGTTTTCCATGATAGAGACTTTTATTTTAAGACAGCATGTCATGTATAGATTCTGACTGGAGTGAATTCTGGTGCCTGTGATGTTACAGGGAGAGATAAACCCCCTCTCAAAATTATGATTTTCCTGAGATATGGCACCTCCAGACCAGGCAGTGATGCAACCTACCAGAATGATCTGCATAGTACACCTGTGGAGGTTAAGGTGTGTCTTCATTGCGATAATGAATCTCCTCAGGCTCATCACACAATAGAGCCAATGGTGAGGCTCTTTTGTGAAAGCATCACCATGGAGGCTCCATGACAGATCCTCAGAGTTTTAATGCTTAGGAATTTGACGTTCGTGAACATCTGCACTCCTGAGACCTCCATGAAGACTGGGTCATGTTCTTTTGACTTCCTGCAGAATCCAAAATCTTGTCCTTTGTTTTGTTGACATTGAGTGAAAAGTTTGATTTGTTAGCATTCAACCAGCTGATTATGTCCTTCCTTCTTCGCTTCATCATTGCCATTTATTGTTTGCTGTCAATTGTGGTGTCATCCGCCGTCATGTCGATAGCAATGGAATTATGGCTCACCACACACAGTCATGGGTTTTTCAGAGAGTAGAGCAGGGGGCTAAGCACACATCCTTGGACTGCGCCTGTGTTGATGATCAGTGGGGAAGAGACCTTGTTTCCAATTCGTCCTGACTGTAGTCTTCCAATGAGAATGTCAAAGATCCATTTGCAGAGTGAGGTACAGAGCGATAGAGTTAGTTGCTTTTTGACCAGCACTGAGGGAACAATGGTATTGAAGGATGTCCTGAAGTGGATAACTAATCTAATATTGCTCCTTTTGGATCAACAGAGACAACCTAAATGAATTGAATTATGAAAAAACCACATGTCATCTCTTTTGCCTCCCTTGTTGATCGACGTTCAATATTGATGAGTTGGAAAGATGCTGTTGCCCCTAAATACACTCAATTACGCTGTAATATGGTGGCAGGCCTTACTTTGAATTAATCAGATGTTCTTCCACAGCTTCACATTTAAACATTCTGTGTCCATGGGCACCTTTAATTCAACATTTTTGTAACATTTAATCACTGGGACCTTGCTTTATATGTTTGTGTTTCTTTAATGATAGTGAAATATTATGTACTCACTAAAGAACTTCAGAAGGGAAGGGGAATGAAATTGGAGTATCGTATACTCTTTAAATCATGTTCTATTAGACATATGTTATAATTGTTTAAATGTTTATCACTTTATTTCTGTTTGTTATGATATAATGGTTAGACATGATCAATTATTTTTATAATTTGTATTTTATCTGAATCTTCCTTTTTATGTATTACCATTGATTAATGGCTTCTGTTTGTTTCCTGTTTCTTAAAGGCCACTGAAAATATTTTAAAAGAGAGCCTCATGCCTCTGAAGCAATGGGCCTCCTGCCGGGTACCGGATATGAAAGGGGCCACCAGGCGGATGTGGAATGGGCCTCCTGCCAGATGCCGGATGTGGTATAGTCCTCCTGCCGGATGTGGAATGGGCCTCCATCTGGATGCCGGATGTGAAATGGGCCTCCTGCCGGATGTGGAATGGGACTCCTGCCAGATGCTGGATGTGGAATAGTCCTCCTGCCGGATGTGGAAAGAGCCTCAATCCGGATGCCGGATGTGCAGTGTGCCTCCTGCTGGGAAGGTAATTGTTTACATATTTTTTGGTCTCATGCACCTATTTCCACTTTTTGTGAAGATACCTTTCATATCTTGTCAAGTTCGGAATCAGGATTTATTGTCAAGAACATGTCCTAATATTTGGTGATTTGGGGCAGCAGGATGGAGAAAACATTCATCTTATAACCATCGTTCAGAACTACTCTTAAAAATAAAGTTAACAGTGCACAAAAAAGCAAGGCTGTGTCTTTGGCTCATTGATTATACAGGATCTGGTGGCATCAGGGAAGAAACTGACATGGTGGCATTGACCTCTATTCCTCAGGCTCCAGTACCTTATCCAATGATAGTAGAGTGAGGAAGTTATGGTCTGGTGTGGTGGAGGTTTTCCATGATAGAGACTTTTATTTTAAGACAGCATGTCATATATAGATTCTGACTGGAGTGAATTCTGGTGCCTGTGATGTTACAGGGAGAGTTAAACACCCTCTCGAAATTATCATTTTCCTGAGAGATGGCACCTCCAGACCAGGCAGTGATGCAACCTACCAGAATGATCTGCATAGTACACCTGTGGAGGTTAAGGTGTGTCTTCATTGCAATAATGAATCTCCTCAGGCATATCACACAGTATAACCAATAGCCCTTTTTTTGAATGCATCACCATGGAGACTCCATGACAGATCCTCAGAATTTTAATGCTTAGGAATTTGACATTCGTGAAAATCTGCAGACTCCTTTGTTAATTTGGTGTTGCTTCTGGTATGTGTGAGTTGGTCATTTCCCCAGTAGTCTCTTCCTCCTGCTTGATGTGGAATCCTCCAAATCCCAGATGCCGGATGTGGAATGTTTCTGCTGCAAGATGCCGGATGTGGAATGGTCGGCCTGCCAGATGTGGAACAGTCCACCTTTCAGATGCCGAACGTGGAATGTTCCTGCTGCTAGATGCCAGATGTGGAATAGCTTTGCTGCCATATGCCAGATGTGGGATGGTCCTCCTGCCAGATGCCAGATGTGGAATTGTCCGCCTACCAGTTGCCAGATGTGGAATGGTCCGCCTGCCAGGTGCCAGATGTGGGATGGTCTGCCTGCAAGATGTGGAATGGTCTGCCTGCTAGATGTGGAATGGTCCACCTGCCAGGTGCCAGGTGTGGATAGTCCACCTCCCAGATGCCAGATGAGGATTGGTCAGGTGCCTGTTGTGGGATGGTCTGTCTGACAGGTGCCGGATTTGGACTGCGCCTCCTGGCGGATGTCAGCTGTGTAATAGTCCTTCTGGATGTGGAAAGGGCCTGCTAAAGGAAAAGATAGTTTGGGGAATCTCCGATGTTCTTCTACCTTGATCACATTTAATCCTTCTCTGCTTATGGGCTCCTTTTATTCAATATTTTCCTAATTTATGAGATCACTAGAAACTTGCTTTATTATTTTGTGTTTTACTTTAATGGTAGTGAAATTATTTGTACTTACCCGAGAAGTTCAGAAGGTGAGAGGATAGAATTTGTCGTATTATATAATTTTGTGACTTTTTACAATTCGCCATGTTATAAATGTTGAAGTAATTTACAACCTTGTTCTCATTGGACTGTTATGATATTGTGTTTATATAATAGTTTGATTTCTCTTCTCTAACTCTTTCTTATTTCTGTTTCCAGGTGCTCAATCATTTATCCGACATCCTGTGGACCAGACACTTTCAGAATTTGGAATTTTTTAGAATGTAAAATAATAATATCAGTGGTATTTATAAGTACATTTAAGCTGTTTTCAAATGATCAAAAACAAAGGCACGTCCCAACTAGAAATGCCACTGCACAGGGTGGGGTTACAGTGGCCCTGGGTAGTGGGGTTACGGTGGCTCTGGGTAGTGGGGGTTACGGTGGCTCTGGGTAGTGGGGTTACGGCGGCTCAGGGTAGTAGGGTTACGACGGCTCTGGGTAGTGGGGTTATGGCGGCTCTGGGTAGTGGGGTCACGGCAGCTCTGGGTAGTGGGGTTACGGCGGCTCTGGGTAGTGGGGTTACGGTGGCTCTGTGTAGTGGGGATACGGCGGCTCTGGGTAGTGGGGTTACGGCGGCTCTGGGTAGTGGGGTTACGGCGGCTCTGGGTAGTCGGGTTGAGGCGGCTCTGGCTAGTGGGGTTACGGCAGATCTGGCTAGTGGGGTTACGGCGGCTCTGGGTCGTGGGGTTACGGCGGCTCTGGGTTGTGGGGTTACGGCGGCTCTGGATCATGGGTTCACAGTGGCTCTGGGTCATGAGGTTATGGCGGCTCTCAATCGTGGGGTTACGGTGGCTCTGGGTCATGGGGTTACGGCGGCTCTGGGTCGTGGGATTATGGCGGCTCAGGGTTGTGGGGTTACAACGGCTCTGGGTAGAGGGGTTACAGCGACTCTGGGTAGTGGGGTTACGGCGGCCCTGGGTAGTTGGGTAAGTGCGGCTCTGGGTTGTGGGGTTACGGCGGCTCTGGGTATTGGGGTTACGGCGGCTTTAGGTCGTGGAGATATGGCGGCTCTGGGTAGTGGGGTTACGGCAGCTCTGGATCGTGGGGTCACAGTGGCTCTGGGTCATGAGGTTATGGCGGTTCTCAGTCGTGGGGTTACGGTGGCTCTGGCTCGTGGGGTTACGGCGGCTCTGGGTCGTGGGGTTATGGCAGCTCAGGGTTGTGGGGTTACGGTGGCTCTGGGTAGAGGGGTTACGGCGACTCTGGGTAGTGGGGTTACGGCGGCTCTGGGTAGTTGGGTAAGGGCGGCTCTGGGTTGTGGGGTTACGGCGGCTCTGGGTATTGGGGTTACGGCGGCTCTGGGTAATGGGGTTACGGCGTTTCTGGGTAGTGGGGTTACAGCGGCTCTGGGTAGTGGGGTTACAGTGGCTCTGGGTAGTGGGGTTATGGTGGCTCTTGGTGGTGGAGTTACGGCGGCTATGGGTGGTGGGGTTACGGCAACTCTGGCTGGTGGGGTTACGGTGGCTATGGGTAGTGGGGTTACGGTGGCTCGGGGTTGTGGGGGTTACGGTGGCTCTGGGTCGTGGGGTTATGGTGACTCTGGGTCGTGGGGTTACGGTGGCTCTGGGTGGTGGGGTTACGTCGGCCATGGGTGGTGGTGTTATGACGGCTCTGGGTCTTGGGGTTATGGGGGCTCTGGGTCGTGTGTTTACTGCGGCTCTGGGTTGTGGGGTTATGGTGGCTCTGGGTAGTGGGGTTACGGCGGCTCTGGGTCGTGGGATTACGGCAATCTGGGCCGTGGGGTTACGGCGGCTCTGCGTAATGGGTTACGGCGGCTCTGTGTAATGGGTTACAGCGGCTCTGTGTAGTGGGGCTATGGCGTCTCTGGGTCATGGGGTTACGGCGGCTCTGGGTCATTGGGTTAAGGCAGCTCTGGGTCGTGGGGTGACGGCGCCACTGGGTGGTGGAGTTACAGCGCCTCAGGGTGGTGGGATTACGGCGGCTCTGGTTAGTGGGGTTACGGCGGCTCTGGGTTGTGGGGGTTACGGTGGCACTGGGTAGTGCCGTTACGGTGGCTCTGGGTAGTGGGGTTACAGCGGCTCTGGGTAGTGGGGTTACGGTGGCTCTGGGTAGTGGGGTTACGGCGGCTCTGGGTAGTGGGGTTACGTTGTTTCTGGGTGATGGGATTACAGCGGCTATGGGTGGTGGGTTTACGGTGTCTCTGTGTGGTGGGATTACGGCACCTCTGGGTGGTGGGGTTACTGCGGCTCTGGTTAGTGGGGTTACGGTGGCTCTGGGTCGTGGGGTTATGGTGGCACTTTGTAGTGGGGTTACGGTGGCTCTGGGTCGTGGGATTACGGTGGATCTGGGTAGTCGGGTTACGGTGACCCTGGGTACTTGGGTTACGGTGGCTCTGGGTGGTGGGGTTACGGTGGCTCTGGGTAATGGGGTTATGGTGGCACTCGTTAGTGGGGTTTCGGTGGATCTGGGTAGTGGGATTAAGGTGGCTCTGGTTAGTGGAGTTACCCTGGCTCTGGATCGTGGGGTTATGGTGGCTCTGGGTCTTGGGGTTATAGTGGCTCTGGGTAGTGGGGTTACCGTGGCTCTGGGTAGTGGGTTTACAGTGGCTCTGGGTAGTGGGGTCATGGTGGCTCTGGTTAGTGGGTTTACGGTGGCTCTGGGTAGTGGGGTTACGGTGGCTCTGTGTCGTGGGTTTACGGTGGCTCTGTGTAGTGGGGTTACAGTTTCTCTGTGTGGTGGGATTACGGCACCTCTGGGTGGTGGGGTTATGGCGGCTCTGGTTAGTGGGTTTACGGCGGTTCTGGGTAGTGGGGATACGGTGGCTCAGGGTAGTGGGGTTACGGTGGCTCTGGGTCGTGGGGTTACGGTGGCACTTGGTAGTGGGGTTACGGTGGCTCTGGGTCGTGGGGGTTACGGTGGCTCTGGGTCGTGGGATTACGGTGTATCTGGGTAGTCGGGTTACGGTGACCCTGGGTAGTTGGGTTATGGTGGCTCTGGGTTGTGGGGTTATGGTGGCTCTGGGTAGTGGTGTTACGGTGGCTCTGGGTGGAGGTGTTACGGCAGCTATGGGTGGTGGGGTTTCGGTGGCTGTGGGTAATGGGGTTACAGCGGCTCTGGATAGTGGGGATACGGCGGCTCTGGCTAGTGGGGTTACGGCGGCTCTGGATAGTGCGGTTACAGCGGCTCTGGCTGGTGGGATTACGGCAGCTCTGGATGGTGGGATTACGGCGCCTCTGGGTGGTGGTGTTACGGCTGCTCTGGGTAGTGGGGTTACGGCGGCTTTGATTAGTGGTGTTTCAGCGGCGCTGGGTAGTGGGGTTATGGTGGGTCTGGGTAGTGGGGTTACGGTGGCTCTTGGTTGTGGGGTTACGGTGGCTCTTGGTCGTGGGATTACGATGGCTCTGGGTCGTGGAGTTACAGTGGCTCCTGGTCGTGGGATTACGGCGGCTCTGGGTAATAGGGTTATGGCGACACTGGGTAGTGGGGTTACGGCGGCTCTGTGTAATGGGTTACGGCGGCTCTGTGTAATGGGTTACGGCGGCTCTGTGTAGTGGGGCTATGGCGTCTCTGGGTCATGGGGTTACGGCGGCTCTGGGTCATTGGGTTAAGGCAGCTCTGGGTCGTGGGGTGACGGCGCCACTGGGTGGTGGAGTTACGGCGCCTCAGGGTGGTGGGGTTACGGCAGCTTAGGTTAGTGGGGTTATGGCGGCTCTGGGTCGTGGTGTTTCGGTGGCTCTGTGTAGTGTGATTAAGGTGGCTCTGGGTAGTGGGGTTACGGTGGCTCTGGGTTGTCGGGCTACGGTGACCCTGGGTAGTGGGGTTACGGTGCCTCTGGATAGTGGGGTTACGGTGGCTCTGGGTCATGGGGTTACAGTGGCTCTGGGTCGTGGGGTTACGGTCGCTCTGTGTAGTGGGGTTACGGCGGCTCTGGGTCGTGGAGTTACGGTGGCTCTGGGTAGTTGGATTACGGTGGCTTGGGTAGTGTGGGTACGGTGGCTCTGGGTAGTTTGGTTACGGTGGCTCTGGGTAGTCGGGTCACGATGACTCTGGGCAGTCGGGTTATTGTGGCTACGGGTAGTGGGGTTACGGTGGCTCTGGAGAGTGGGTTTACGGTTGCTCTGGGTGGTTGGGTTATGGTGGCTAGGGTAGTGGGGTTACGGTGGCTCTGGGTAGTGGGGTTACATTGGCGCTGGGTAGTGGGGATTACTGTGGCTTTGGTTAGTGGGGTTACGACGGCTCTGGATAGTGGGGTTATGGTGGCTCTGTTTAGTGGGGTTATGGTGGCCTGGGTAGTCGGGTTACGCTGGCTCTGGGTAGTGGGGTTACGGTGATTCTGGGTAGTTTGGATATGGTGGGTCTGTGAAGTGGGGTTATGGTAGCTCTGGGTAGTGGGGTTATGGTGGTTCAGGGTGGTGGGGTTGCGGCGGCTCTGGATGGTGGGGTTATGGCGTGGTGGGGTTACGGTACCTCTGGGTGGCGGTGTTATGGCGGCTCTGGGTCATGGGGTTAAGGCAGCTGTGAGTAGTGGGGTTATGTTGGCTCTGGGTAGTGGGGTTACGGCACCTCTCGGTGGTAGGGTTATGGCGGCTCTGGTTAGTGGGTTTACGGCGGCTCTGGGTGGCGGTGTTATGGCGGCTCTGGGTAGTGGGTTTAAGGCAGCTGTGGGTAGTGGGGTTACGTCGGCTCTGGGTAGTTGGCTTACGGGACTCATTTAAGGACTCTTATGCTTAGATTTTAGCTATTTTTTTCCAATGTATTGTACACTTTGTTTACAGTTCTTCATGTGTTTACATGTGTATGTTGTGTACAGTTTTTTAGACTTCCAATAAGTGGTATTTGTGTCTGTCCAGAGGAAAAATGAATCTCTGAGTTTTTATGTGTGTACTTGCCAATAAATCGGAATCTATATGGCACCATTTGTTCCCAATTGTTCTTTATTTGTTTCCCTGCGTAGGTTGAGTTGGTTCTTTTTGGCATGACCAAGAAGTGGTAACTCTGCCTCGCCTACAGGAACAAGAATCTCAGGGTTGAATGTGACGTCATGCACTGAACTCGACAGTCAATCTGTAGTTGGCCCAAAGGGCCTGTTTCTACGCTGGGAAACTTTATGACTCTGTGAAAAAATCTGAGTGGCGGGAAATAATTTTTTTCAGGGAATGCCACAGTAAAGTCTGGAAATTCAAACTGTGTTTAATTGCAATGATTCAGCAAAAATATGAGGAGAATTAGGATCAGTTGTTGGGAGAGAACAGGGAAGCAGAGCTCAAGTCCCCTCCTTTCCTGTCACAAGGAAATACAAGACCACGAGAGAAGGTCCCACGGACATTGAGCCATGTGCACGGTGCACAGGCTTTGTTGGGAAGAGTTGGAGCTGAAGCAGGGGCCCTCACCAAAGCCACATCTGTCCCCATCTTTATCACCATCCTGACTGGGACTGTTGGAACCCTCCTTATTTGCTCAACAGCATTGAACACAGAACATTCCAGCACAGACCGGCCGTTCAGTCCACGATGTTGTGCTGACCGACGTAAACCTACTCCATAACAATCTAACCCCTCCCCACCTTACACCCGTCACCCTTTATTATCCTTACATCCATCTGCCTGTCAAAGAGTCTTCAATGTCCCGGTTGTCCCAGCCTCGATCACCACCCTCGCCACTACATTCCAGGCAGCACCACTCTCTGTGTGGACAAATGAAAGAGTCAGATCTCTCTCACATTTCCAAGAGTTAAGATTCAATTTATTGCCATGTAATAAAGACAGTGCAACATTACACAAAATTTGTTTTTCATCTGCTGTAGGGCAGACAGATTTGACATTGGCAGAAATTGCTTGAAGCACCTCTTTACAGTCAGAGAAAGAGAAGCAAATGAGACCTTCCCAGAGTCACTGAGCGTCCGTCAATTTGCTTCCAACCCTCCCATAGCCCCTGTTACCACACAGAATCTAGTCCAAACCATCAGCAGCTTGAGCTCCAGATCTGAGCCCCCATCATGATGAGGAACCCTTCAGGGACCTCGGTCCCCTCTCTCATCCTGCTTCAGATCCCTGGATCCACTTCGGCCAATCTTGAGCCAGTCTCCCGCTGTCCTGTGAATCCCTCAACTGCACTCGTCAGCAGCTCACAGCCTGAGGAGTTTCCTTCCCTCAAATCGCCCCCACCCCCCCCCCCCCCGCCTGTGGGTTCAACGACAGAACCCCTCTCTGGGCTGCCTCTGTGATCCTGTCCCAGGGGTCACCTCCTCTGCATCTCCTTCTTAAACCGGGGTGGGCTCCCCATTTCCTGGTGCCCTGAGCCAGTCCTCTGCTTCCCCGAAGTCTCTCACCTCTCCTGGCTGCTGCCAATCATAGGCCCTGCTATCCTGGAGGCGGCCCCCACGGCTGCAGTATTTTTCAAATAAAACCAGCGTCAGGTCAATGTACAGGTTTTTAAAGCCTGTCCGGATCCAACAGCATTCAGACTGGATGGTAGGAGCCCACAACGGAGCCCTGGGTTTCCGCTCTCCATGGGTCTGCAGTTCTGCCAGTGCTGCCATGTTCTCCCAGTCCCAGCTCTCTGAACAGTCAGGGTACCAAGGCTGTGTGGAGAAGCAGGGGAGTGGGGCGGTGGGAGAATGGATCAGTTCATGATGAAATGGTGGAGCGGACTCGATGGGCTGAATGGCCGACCTGCTCCTAGGTCTCATTGTCTCATCTTTTGCAAAGTACAGACATGATTTTTAAACTAAAACACACAATTTGTAAATCACAGTTTGGGCTTTTTAAATGAAAACTGCCCAGATTTTGGCCCTGCAAAGTTGTGGTTTTTGACCCCAAAACACCACACATTTTGTCAAATACAACCTTATCTTTTGGAAAAAAAAATCACTGTGCACTTTCCTGCAAAACACAGCACAGGCCCTTCGGCCCTCGACATTGTGCTGACCCATATATTCCAATACAAACATTTCCCGACCCACTACCAGTGAATCCCAATTCACTGCATTCACCCCTTCTTGTAGAATTTAGGGTCTGTGAATGAAGACAGAGATCATGGGTTCAGAAGAAAAGTTGAAAAATATACATTTACAAATTTACAGAATTAAGCGATGCGGGGACCTGGAGATCCTGGTGGAGCACCTTAGCACTGGGGGGGAGGGGCCTTAGGCTCCTTGGGTCTCCTGGTCCCCTTGTGAGGGAGGAGAGGTGGGCTAGTCCTCTGGCTCAATGGTTGAGGGGGATGCACTTTCCTCCTGAACTGGATCCCCCGAGGCCCTGACTGGGGGCTGTGAGAATGAGCTCCGTGATTTGCAGGGCACCTGAGGCAACAGACCCTTTGATCTGGTGGTTGACAGGTCCTGATGTAGACCGTGTTCTCCCTCCCATCCGGGTATCCACAAAGGCATACGTGGGATTGGTGTGGAGCAGGTTCGCCCTTTCCACCAGGGGGTCGGTTCTTGCTTCTCCTCACATGCTTCCTGAGAAGGACTGGACTCGGAGTGGTGATCCAGGTTGGGAGTGTTGTTCTCGATCTCGACCTACTTTCCAAATTGAGTAAGAGCTTGTGACGAGTAGTGTTGGTCATGGTACATAGTAGCGACTGGATGGAATGGAGCGCCATAGGGAGGACTTCCTGTTACCCCTCACCAGCAGGTGGCTCGTCACTCATAAAGGATGAATATAGCTGGGACACCTGAATAGTGCTCTAACAAACCTTTTCTAATTGATCTCCCAAAAACATATCTATATACTCTGTCACACATTGCTGAAGTCCACAATCAGCTCTTTGACGCAGACAGTGGGTGTTATATTGCTTCAGCCAAGATTTCTGTCTCCGTCCTGTGTGCTGACCCATTGACCCTTTTTATACAGTGCACTGCTGTGGTATCATTTGCTAATAAGTGATTGGAAAATGTAATTTCTGAATCAGTCATAGGTGCAAAGAGAATAGAGCAGGAGATGGAATTGGCCACCCTGTGACTCTCCGCTCCTGATTGTGGAGGAGATGAGTTTACCAATCCGTACTCTTTGGGGTCTGAAGGGAAGGAAATCCAAGTGGTCAAGTCACCTTTATTTATCATTCAAACCATTGCCATTAATATCACAGGAAAGATGAGAGAGGGTTTCTCCAGGAACAAGGAGCATATTGACATAAATCGGAATGAACTATTAAGTCATAAGACATTTTTTTTAAAAACCCACAAAAACAAACCCATGATATACGAGTACACATATGTTCTCGGAATAGAGGAGCCTGATGGCTTGCGGATAAAAGCTGTTACACAATCTGGATGAGTGGGCCCAAACGCTCCTTCCAGATGGAAGAATGGAGACCATTTCCAAGAAGGGTGTGTGAAGTCTTTCACCATATTATTTGCCTTCCACGTGGATCTTGCCTTGTAGATGTCCATCATGGCAGGAAGAGAGACCTCAATGATATTCTCTGCTGATTCCACTATCCTCTGGAGGGTTTTAAGGTCTGAGGTGGTACAGTTTCCAAACCAGAGTGTGATGCAATGGCTCCGAATCCTCTCAATACATCCTCTGTAGGATGTCGTGTGGATGGAGGGTGGGAGATGAACTTTCCTCTGCCTTCAGAGGATGAAGAGATGCTACTGGGCTTTCTCGATAATGGAGCTGGTGTTGAGGACCAGGGGAGATTCTCCACCAAACGCACACCAAGAAACCTGGTCCTTTTCACAACCTCAACGGTGGAGCCGTCAGTGGTCAGTGAACAGTGATCCTTCGGGCCTCCCTGAAGTGGACAACCATCTCTTTGGTTTTATTAACATTCAGATATAGACTGTTGGCTCTGCACTAGTCTGTTAGCAACTGCACCTCAACACTGACTCATCATTCTTGCTGATAAGGCCCACCACGGTCGCATCATCAATGGACTTGAGGATATGGTTTGAGCTGAGTCTAGTTGCACAGCCATGGGTCAGCAGAGTCGACAGCAATGGACAAGCCCACAGCCCGGGGGAGGTGGGGAGGGGTGATGATCTGGGAAGTCCTGATTGTGACCCAGAATGCTTAAGGTCTCCCCCACAGGATGTCAAGAATCTAACTGCAGAGGGAAGTGTTTAGGCCCAGCAGGTTCAACGTCTCCATCAGGTACTGAGGTCTGATTGGGTTGAAGGCTGAAGTGAAGTCAATGAACAACATTCCAACAGACCTGTGTTTGCTTCCAGATGGGTGAGGCTAAATGGAGGGAGGTGGTGATGGCATAATCCATAGAGCAGTTTGATCAATATACGAATGGCAGGGGGTCCAGTGAGGGGAGCAACAGGAGGTTGATGTGCCCCATGATGAGACTCTCAAAGCACTTCATGATGGTAGATGTAAGTGGGGCAGGGCAGCCGTCACTGAGGAAAGAACTGATGACTTCTTCGGCCCAGGGACGATGGTGGCGGCTTTGAAGAAGTAGGAACTGTGCCCCTGTAGAAGCACAAGGTCGACTGGTGCTCCTCCGTCTTCTGTCTGGGCTGTGGTCATTCAGGCACAGGGCTTGTGACCTGGTTTATGGTGGCCTCGTTCTCTCATTGTCCGCCAAACACATCGGCATGGGCTGCGACTGTCCTGGGATTTGAGAAGTCCTCGTCTGCTTGCAGGAACGGGATGTCCTCTGGCATTTGTTCGAGGTAGGCTTGCTCAAGCATCAGGCAGGGTCTGTGACCTTCTATCAGTGCAAGCATCTCGTCCATCAAGGCCAATTTTATCAATACAGTCATCTGTTCTAGGAATAATATAACCATCTGTTTTAGTTACTGAATTAACCTTCCTGTAATCTGTACAGAATCTAATAATTCCATCTGGTTTCGGTACCAGAATACAAGAAAAAAAACCTTCTGAGTTTGAAGGTCTAATAATGTAATTTCTCAACATATATTCCACCTCCTGATCCATGATTTTACTCCTTAATGTATATACTATATAGGTCTGTCCCCCAGGCCATTGAGGTGCATCAGCCTGGCTGCGTACTGCCGACAGGAGAGTCTTTCTTTTCTTTTTCAATCTTTTTATTATTATTATAATTTATAAACACATACAGTTCAAAGAGATATAAAAAAATACATAGTAAGTAATGAATTAATACAGAGATATTAAACAATAATATTACAGAATAAAAATATATCATAAAAAAAAATTTGATCAGTTTAGGGTGTGAACTATCTCTAAAAAAAAAGATATAATTAATAACAATATATGAAAAAAGAGAAAAAAAAAACCCAAAAAAGAAGAAAAAACAAATCTGAATTTTAAAAAAACTTAAAAAAAAAACCTACAGATATAGCTAAACCATGCCGATCACTCCGATCTCATCTTACAGCCCAATTATCATACATAATCATAAAAAGAAAACAGAGCCAGATCAACTCACCACAAATGAAAATATTGAATAAATGGTCGCCAGGTTAACTCAAACTTAGAAGGGGATTCATAGACAGAGTTTCTAATTTTCTCTAAATTTAAACATAGTATGGTTTGGGTAAACCATTGGAAAACAGTGGGAGGATTTACCTCTTTCCAATTTAATAGTATAGATCTTCTAGCCATTAGTGTAAGAAAAGCAATCATACGATCCGCAGGAAGAGATAAATAAGTCAAATCTATCATAGGTAATCCAAAAATTGCAGTAATGGGATGTGGTTGTAAATCAATATTCAAAACAGTAGATATAATGGAAAAAATTTCCTTCCAATAATTCTGTAAAGAGGGACAGGACCAAAACATATGTGTAAGGGAAACTATTTCCAATTGACATTTATCACATATAGGATCGATATGAGAATAAAAGCGATGGAGTTTATCTTTAGACATATGAGCTCTATGAACAACTTTAAACTGTATTAGTGAATGTTTTGCACATAGAGAAGAAGAGTTTACCAGTCGCAGAATTTTATTCCAATTTTCATTAGAAATATGAAGGTTGAGTTCTCTTTCCCAATCATTTTTAAACTTTTCAAAAGTCCCAGAATTTATTTTTGTAATTATAATTTAGATATCACACCTTTTGGAGGGAATTTTGAATATAGTATATCCTCTAAAACAGTCGTAGTCTCCCGATTGGGAAAAGAGGGTAAAGTCGAAACTAAGAAACTCCTAATCTGCAAATATCGAAAGAAATGAGATCGAGGTAAATCATATTTCATGGATAATTGTTCAAATGATATGAAAGAGTTATCCAAGAATAAATCCGAAAAGCATGTTATACCTTTAACTTTCCAGAGTAAATAAGCTTGATCAATTAGAGAGGGATGAAAAAGGAAATTTAGTACAATAGGAGTTTCCAAGATAAAATGACTTAGGCCAAAAAATCTCCGGAATTGAAACCATATACGTAGTGTATGTTTAGCCATTGGATTATCAATTTGTTTATATAATTTAGTAAGAGGAAAAGGGAGAGCAGCTCCCAAAATAGAGCTAATTGAGAAATTTTGCATCGGTTTAATTTCTAAATTTACCCAATGGGGATTTAGAGATAATTCTGAATAATTCAACCAATACCTTAAGTAACTAATATTAATTGCCCAGTAATAAATTCTAAAGTTGGGTAATGCCAACCCTCCCTCTAGTTTGGATTTCTGTAAATATTTTTTCCCCAATCTAGGATTCTTGTTTTGCCAGATATACGAGGACAATTTAGAATCGACCTTATCAAAAAAAGATTTAGGAACAAAAATAGGTATAGCTTGGAATATATATAAAAATTTAGGTAAGATCATCATCTTAATAGCATTAAATCGGCCTATCATGGATAGGGATAATGGTGACCAAGGAGAGTCTAAAGATGCTGAGGAGGAGGGTTTTGAGGGCGATGTACTTGTCCTCCTCAGAGGGATCATGGATCAGATCATCAACTCTGGCTGCTGTTTCCTTGTTGAGAACACTCACCATGTGGTAGAACACACATGGTGATCTGCCGGAGTTGAAGCTCCGCCTCCACCTGCCTGATCCATGTGCGGGGCCGGTGGGTCCAGAATGGGGGAGCTTCACAGAGACAGTGCTGATCGCCGAGGAATCCATGATTTGAGACCAGATGTCATCTGGGCTCTGCAGGGTCACCAATGTCATGGCCGCTACACACAGAAAACACCACAGGACTTGATGGAATTTCCAGGACAATTGTTTAATTGAATTTGGAGCGCCCCAATTTATGGCCAACGTTTGTTCTGCCCCACGCAGTGGTGACGTCATTAAGTGGCCCGGGACACAAACTGAGGCCACGAGGCAATAAGCAAGCCCTGACAGCGCCATCTTCTTCAGCTGCCCCGCCAGCGCAGCGGTACAAACAGGGCCGGTTCATTCGCAGAGATGTGCACCACCACCAAACCTTATGATGAGGATAAGGGGAGTGGAGAACCATCTGTTTCAGAGGTGTTTGCTGTTGAGAGGGTTGAAGAAGTTATCGATCATAAGATTATGGCAACAAAATCTTGTGAGGGTAACCTTAAAGAAACCATGGTTCCTGAGCGCCTGTCGAACTCAGCAATTTTGGAAAATTTGGAGGAAAAGTTAGGTCATCTTAAATCACAAGAAACAGATGCAATTGAAGGAAGTAATTTTGAAATTTACAGATTTGTTCCTGATGTGCCAAAATAAACATATCAGTGATTTATCATGATGTAGACGTGGGAGAAGCAAGTCCCATGAATAAACACCCATATAGTATATACATTAAGGAGTAAAATCATGGATCAGGAGATGGAATTTACGTTGAGAAATGACATTATTAGACCTTCAAACTCAGAAAGATTTTTTTTCTTGTATTCTGGTACCGAAACCAGATGGAATTATTAGGTTCAGTTCAGATTACAGGAAGGTTAATTCAGTAACTAAAACAGATGCTTATCCTATTCCGAGAACAGATGACTGTATTGATAAAATTGGCAAAGCTAAATTTCTTACTAAGTTGGATTTGTTGAAAGGTTACTGGTGTCTGTCTTTAACTGGGAGAGGAAAGAATATTTCGGCTTTTGTAACTCCATCCGGTTTATATGAGTATAACGTGTTACCTTTTGGCATGAAAAATGCCCCTGCTACATTCCAAAGGATGATTAATTTGGTAATCCAAGGGTTAACTCATACAGATGCTTATATTGACAAAGGGGGTGATGTGGCCATCTTGGGTCTGTCCTCAGGGTGCACCGGGATCTGGTGATATCCGCACACCAGGTCAACCTTGGAGAAAGCCCTCGCACCGTACAGGTTGGCCGTAAAGTTCTGGATGTGAGGGATGGGGTAACGGTCAGGAATGGTTGCCTCGTTGAGTCGTCGATAGTCTCCGCAGGGACGCCAGCCGCCGGAGACACACTAACCTGACAGATTGACACTGTGGAATCCTTGATGAAATTGAAACTTAAATGCAAATTTCCCTAACTACATTCTGGTTTCTGGTTGAAAAGTACATATTTCAACTTCTTTAACTGTTTTACAAGTGCTATTAATATTTAAACATGACAGTTCATAGATGTCAAAACAATGTTTAATCATTTCCCAAAAAAGCATTTATTTTAATGTTTGTAGTTTCATTTTAGCATTTATATTATGTTTTTTAAAATAGAAATGAGGATGTGAATTTCCTGATCTACATTTTGTTTCTTGTAGAAAAGTATTTTTTTCCAACCTCTGAGAACGTTTCACATATGAAATTAATTTATATACAACACAGTTCATAGTTTGTGAAAACAAAGATAAAACTTTTCCCAAAATAGCATTTATTTTTGTGTTTGTAGTTACATTTTAGCACATATTTAAAATTGAAATGTAGATGTGAATTTCCTGATGTACATTTTGTTTTCTTGAAGAAAAATTGTTTTACATTTGCTGTTAATTTATACACAACACAGTTCATAGCTTGTGAAAACAAAGATTAAACATTTCCCAAAATGCCATTTATTTTAGTGTTTGTAGTTCCTTTCCATTTTAACATCCCAATTTTATACTCTGAGACTCAAGAACTTTACAGGTTGATACTGTGAAGTTCACTTCCATAAAAATGTCACACTTTGAAACTCACTCACATCACCAGGTCACACTGTGAAAATTATTCACATACCAAGTTTACACTGTGGGACTCACTCACATAACATTTACAATGTGGGATTCACTAAGTAAACAAGATTATACTGTGCAAATCTCTCACATAACAAGTTTACACTGTGGGACTCACTCACATAACATTTACAATGTGGGATTCACAAAGTAAACAAGATTATACTGTGCAAATCTGCCACATACCAAGTTTACACTGTGGGACTCACTCACATAACATCTACAATGTGGGATTCACTAAGTAAACAAGATTATACTGTGCAAATCTGCCACATACCAAGTTTACACTGTGGGACTCACTCACATAACATCTACAATGTGGGATTCACTAAGTAAACAAGATTATACTGTGCAAATCTCCCACATACCAAGTTTACACTGTGGGACTCACTCACATAACATTTACAATGTGGGATTCACAAAGTAAACAAGATTATACTGTGCAAATCTCCCACATACCAAGTTTACACTGTGGAACTCACTAACATAACGTTTACAATATGGGATTCACAAAGAAAACATGATTATTCTTTGGAACTCACTCACATCACAAGGTTACACTGTGGAAATCACTAACAAAACATTTTCAATGTCGAACTCCAATGAGAAAAGAAGGTCAAAAAGTGGGACTCACTCACTTACAAGGTTAGACGGCGGGTAAAAATCACATCACATGTTCATTCTGATGAACTCATTCAAATAACAAAGTTACATTGTGGAATCCGCCTCAATAAGAAAGATAAACTGGAAGAGTCATGTAATGGAGTAGTGGCCGGTAGGAGAATACCAGCCCTCTCCAGAAAAAAAGGAAATAAGTGAAGAAAAAGCAAAGCCCCTGTCTTGGGTAAACTTATACCTCTCATTTTGTTCATTTTAGATTGGTTACAGTGTTTGAGCTACCGAAAGAAAATAGACACACACACACCGAGAGCAGTTCAGTTTATAAAATGTTTATTACAAATTCAAAAGCTGATTTCACACTACAATATGCTAGCCCTTCCCAACTATACTTATCAACACTTGGACTGGTCCCAACTGCCGAAGCGAGGGAACGACTGCACACTTGTAGTAGGTTGTCAGGGCGCCGGTAGCAGCTTCTCCACCTCCCCCGACCGGGACGTTGCTCGGACTCTGGCTGTTCTTCCTTCTTGACAAGGGGTGTTCCCACCCCTCGGAGAGTCTAAACTTAAGCAGCAGGACCACAGGCTTATATACCCCAAAAACAATTAATCATGCGCCTCCTCCTTCTAACATTTGTCAGTCAAAATCAAAACTGAACATTATATTCTACAATTTAGAAGATTAATTATTATGGAACCAGGATGTTATGATTTCCTGGTTTATCTCGTAGATACAAAGACTTATTAAAACTTCTCGAGCAAGACAGGTTGTGACCAATTCGTCAATTTCAGAGTGTTGCATTTGACAATTGCTTTCCCTGGGCCTCACAGTGGAATTCCATTTCAAAGTCTATCTTCAGATAAATCCCCATGGCTGAGTTTAATTACATCTGCTAGTTCTGAAAGTAAGGTGACCTGCGTGTGGACCCAGTGTCGTCAGTTCCTCATAAGCAAAAAGCATCTGGGCACATGGTTTTAATCCTCCATTACAGCCCCAGACACACAAATCATAACAAATAAAAAATAAAGGTGTGGAGGAAATGGCTCCTCAGAAAGAAAAGCCAAAACAACAGGAAGAAAAGAATAAAGACACCAGAAGAGAAAGTGAAGGCCTTACCTGCACGAAAAAGCAGGGACCCGCCGTGGAAAGAGGAGCCCGCTCCCCGAGGTGAGTGGAGACACCGCAGGGTCGCGACCCACCAACTGTGGGACTGCAAAAATGGCTCACGGAGTTAAACTCCACAGCACCAACAGCCCGACAGCAGGGCTCCCAGCTGGAAGATAAAGAAAGCAACTGGAAAGGGAGGGATGAGAAAGAAAAAAGGAAGCAAGAGACACAACAGATAAACAGCCCAGAAAAAGAGGACCAACATCAAGAAACCATGGAAAAAAAACCCAACAAACTGAGACAAGCAGCTCATCCAGAAAGTCCGAAGAGACACAGATACAAGGAAGAGAAATAGAAGACACAAACCCAAGAGCAGACACAGAAGAAGAAGAAGGAGACACCAAGCTCTGCACAGAGGAATAGGAGGTAAAATGAATGGAGAGTACATAAAGAAAAAATATTTTTCAAGAACAAATGAAAGCATTAAAAGAATGGCTGACACTAGAATTTAGTGAAATGAAAAGTACAGAAGAAAAAGTGAGTAGAATAGAGCTGGTCATAACAGATGTAGGGAAAGGATCAGATAATGTGGAAGAACGTGTAATGGCATTAAAAATGGAAGTGAACAACCTAAAAAGAAAATTGGAAGAAAGTGACAAAAAAGTTAAAGAAACACAGGAGTTGTTAGCCCAGAAGTTGGATATAATGGAAAACTATAGTAGGTGAAACAATATAAAGATAGTGGGCCTTAAGGAAGATGAAGAAGGCAAAGATATGAAAGAATTTATAAAAGAATGGATCCCAAAGGTCCTGGGAATGCCAGAAAAGCAGGAAAGAATGGAAATAGAAAGCACACACAGAACATTAGCCCCGAAACCACAGTCACAACAAAAAACAAGATCCGTTTTAGTAAAATTCCTGAGAGACATGACAAGAGAAAATATATTGGAGAAGGCAATGAATAAAATTAGAGAAGAGAAAAAACCACTGGAATACAATTTTTTTTCGACCCACACATAAGTTTGGAGCTCCAAAAGAAGAGGAAGGAGTTTAATGCAGCAAAATCGATCCTATGGTAGAAAGGCTTTAAATTTATGTTAAGATATCCAGCGGTGCTTAAAATAGTTACCCGGGGCAGCAAAATGGACTGTTCTCGGATCCGGAGAATGCACGAGAATTTGCAGAACACCTGCAAGACAGATAGAAAGATGAAGAGATGTAACAAGAACAAAGAATGACGATAAACTATATATGAAGATGTAAAAATAATGTATAAATAAGAACTAAAGGAGGGAAGAAAAGGGAAGTATGGGAGAAGGGGGAAAGAAAAGAGGAGGAGTTAACAAATAAATAAATAAAACATAAAAAGAAAAAGCGAAGAAACGAGTAGGAGCTTTGTTATAATGTGAAGATAAAAGTCTTTTCTGGAGGGGGTTGGGTGGGAGAGAATAACAGTTACTGCGAAATCAGTTGACACTTGCGAACAGGTTTGCAGTCTGAATGGAGAGGGAAGTTGTGGCTGCCCAGCAAGGGACAAGGGGTGACTCAGAGATGGGGGACAGTTGGGGTTAAGGGAATTATAGATGTGGGAATGGTGGAAATATTTTATGTTTTAGAAGTGTTGTCATACAGTGCGTTCAAAAAAAGAAAACTGAGAAATGGAAATGGGGAAAAGGGGAAAGGTGGTGGTGAGGAAGCAGAAATGAGATGTAAACAAAGTATTAGATGGCTATGTTGAACTATATGACTATAAATATTAATGGAATACATAACCAAATCAAAAGGAAGAGGATATTAAATTTACTGAAAAAATAGATATAGCATTCGTGCAGGAAACACATCTAACTGAAGTGGAACAGAAGAGATTAAGGAGAGAGTGGGTAGGACATGTAACGGCAGCATCATATTAATTCAAAAGCCAGAGGTGTAGCTATATTAATCAATAAAAATGTACCAATCAAAACAGAGGAGGAAATAATAGATCCAGCAGGGAGATGTGTAATGATAAAATGTCAGATATATTCAGAACTCTGGAATTTGGTCAATATATATGAACCTAATGAAGAGGATCAAAAGTTTATGCAAAATATTTTGTTGAAGATTGTAAAAACACAGGGGAATATATTGATAGGAGGATAATTTGGATTCAAAGATGGATAAAACTGGACAAAAGACTAGCAGAAAGTACAAAATAGCCAAATTTATGGTTAAATCAATGCAGGAAATGCAACTTTTGGATCTAAGGAGGAAGCAACACCCAAAGGAGAAGGACTACTCACATTATTCGAGTAGACATAAAACATACTCAAGGATTGACCTGTTCCTGTTGTCAGCCCATATCCAAGGGAGATTTAGGATAATGGAATATAAAGCTAGATTGTTATCTGAACGCTCACCCCTGTTATTAGCAATAGAACTGGAGGACATCCCAACAACAACATATAGATGGAGATTAAACTCCATGCTACTTAAAAGACAGGGTTTTAGAGAATTTATTGAGCGCCAAATTAAAATGTACTTTGAAATAAATATGGAATCAGTGAAAGACAAATTTATATTATGGGATGCAATGAAAGCCTTCATCAGAGGGCAGATAATAAGTTATGTAACTAAGATGAAAAAGGACTACAATTGGGAAATAGAACAGCTGGAAAGGGAAATAGTAAGTACAGAAAAAGATCTAGCATCAAGGGAAGATACAACAAAAAGAAGAGAATTGGCAGACAAAAAAAAAATGAAACACTACAAATGTATAAGGTGGAGAAGAACATAATGAAAATAAAGCAGAAGTATTACGAGTGAGGAGAAAAAAACGCACAAAATACTAGCTTGGCAGCTTAAAACAAAACAAGCTAAAAGAACGGTTTTGGCATCAAGGAAAAAAGACAAACAAATTACATAAAACCCAACAGAGATCAATGAAAACTTTAAGGAATTCTAGGACCAATTATACCGAACTGAAGGGAAAGAAGACAAAATAGATGAGTTTCTCGCTAAAATTGAATTACCAAAATTGCAATAAGAGGAGAAAACAATCATAGCTCAAAAAACAATTTGAAAAGATGAATTAACTATTTCCATACACCCTCCCCTTTTACGTCTATTTTTCTAAATCCACTCCATGATCGAAACATCTCCACTTGACCCAACCCACATTTCTTCTCCCATTCAAAGCACTCAGTAATACACCAAGGCAATAAAATAAAATCTCAATGCTGGAAATACTCAGCAGATCATCTACTGGAAAAATAATCGGCTTTAAAACCATCAGGTCGATAACCTTTCACTGGGATTCAGAAAGATGATCAAATAAACCTGATTCTATTTGCTGTGAAAAAGAAGAGGGGAAATAACAAACTGAATACATGGGATGAAAAGCCCGAGCAGCAGAAATGGCAGTGGTGCTGGATGAGTGGAGTCGACTCGTTGATCAGCACATCTGTCTGGATGGAGGGGTAAAGGATAAACAAGACAAACATGATGTCGTCACTGTGAGGTACAATACGACAGCTGCAGAGAATCTGAAATGAAGGAATGGTGAAAATACTTGTTTTTGGATCAATGTGACAAAATTTGAGCTGACAAAAGAAAACAAAATTGCTTTGCTCTGCCAGAACTCTCTAGATCAAGGGACACAATAAAATAGTCCAGAAGCCAACATTATGAAATTGAACAGCCAAGTTCTACAAATCGGCAGCAAGAGATAAAACACAATTACATCATTCCATGAAAGTGGTGTCACAGGACGACCGGGTTCTAAAGACAGCTTTTGACACCGTGGCCTTCATTAATTAACATATTGAAAATAGGTGTTGGGAAGTTATGGTGAGGTTGTTTAAGGTGTTGGTGAGGCCAAATTTGGAGTATTGTGTACAGTTCTGGTCACCTAGCTACAGGAATGGTATTAGTAAGATTGAAAGAGTGCAGAGAAGATTTACTAAGAAGCTGCCAAGTCTTCAGGAGTTGAGCTACAGGGAAAGGTTGAACAGGTTGGGACTTTATTCCTTGGAGTGTCGAAAAATGGGTAGGAGATTGCATAAAGTGGCATATGAATGGGAAGAAAGGCTGAGAAAGACTGCAGTGGACCCAATTGTGAGGGAAAATTTTGCTTGAGAAAAATTGTCATTGGCCCATTTCCTCGGGAGTTATGAAATCACGCACAGAACAAGTCAATGAGGTACGATTAAAAAAAGTGGTTTTTGAAATTTTTCTTTTCAATTACATTCCTCCTTAAGTAATCCCTTATTAACAGAGCACTTCTGGCAAAGGGATTAAGTGGAATATGATCCAGGGGGTGGGGGTGTGGAGGAGGAGTTTGAAAATCACTGTTCTTGATGAAAAGTTTTCTCCGTCTCCGTGTTAAGCAGACATCCTTTTATTCTGAGGTTGTTCCCACTGGTCCTAAACTCTCCCAGTACTGGCAAAATCCTCTCTATCCAGCCCTTTCACTATTCATCAGATTTCAATGAGGTCCTGCCTCATCCTTCTAAGCTCGGGCGAGTACAGACCCAGAACCATCAAATGTTCCTCAAGCATTATTCCACTCATCCCCAGGATCATTCTTGTAAACCACCTCTGGTCCATCACATCCTCTCTTAGAAATGGGGCCTAAAATTGCTCACAACACTTATGAGATCAGGACAACCAGAAGGTGGTCACAGGAGGGAAGACAGCTGCAGGGCTGCCTAGAGTCCATGGATTGGATGGTGTTCAAGGAGTCAACTGAGGGGAGGTGGGGGGGGGGTGTCGTGGAAAGATGGCATCAATAAAAAACGTGAGAAGACACCTCACCCTGACTGAACTGTTCAATACTCGAACTGTAGTGACTTTTTTGACTTTATCAATGTTTTGAACAATAATTTTCTACTGTAGGATTCTGGAAATGAAGAAGGGAAAAAAATAGTGTTGGGCACGACCAGTTGCCCCAATAATCACAGAGACAAAGACTGAGGGGAACGATAGGCTTTATTACACAAAAGACTGCAGGCCCGCCTCCAAGTGAGGGAAGTGAAGGGAAGGAAGAGGTGGCTCGACCTTTATGCCCTGGGTCACAGGGGAGGATTCCAGGAGAGGATGCCATCAGGTGCGGCGGGGTGGGGTGGGGGGAGCAGCCCGTGCCTGTACTGGTCAGTACATACAACATTTCATTACAAGCAACTTAGAAAAAACCTAGGTTTTCAACCTGTGAAAAGTGCAGAAGAAGCAAGGCTGACCTTCCAGAAGGAACCTCAGCAACAGTTATATATAGATCCGAAACCTCAACTTAGAACTCGGGAGAAGCTGGAAGAAACGTCCGCATCCTCTGCGCCTCCAGAGACGCAAGATGTCGCCAAGATCTTTGGCCTGGCGGCAGGTCAGGAGGAGTGCGAGCGTGGTATCTGACCCGAGTCTGGCTTGACTAAGGAGAGTGGGGGGTGGGTGCCCAAATGCGAGCACAAGTTAGCAGGAAGGTGACTGACAGTATGCAGCGGCCCATCTGGAGATACTCCCCTGCGTGCTACTGAGCTTCTCAGTATGGATGGATGTTCTCACATGCAGGAAATTCTGGATCAGATCTGCAGTAGGGCTGCCAGGTATGAGTTGGAGGAGGACAAATCAAAAGTTCGAGATGAAGAAGAACAAGAATGACTACTTTCTGCAGTTGGACTCATTGAAGGGTGGCCTAAGACTTTAAGAACATCTCCTTCTCCAATGAAAGCTGTTGGTTCACCACAGACACCTTCCCCAGTCTTCAAAGCCCCTGTAACAGGGATGGAAGTCAACCTCATGTCTACAGAACTGATCCAACCAAATGAAAAGATTATGTCTTTTATGACCTAAAATTTTGAAACTTTAAATGATCAATTTGCTGGTATAAAGGAAATAATGGCTGGTATGTGTGAAGAAATTACATTTATTCAAGTTGATATTAATAAGAGTTTAACTGCAATGGATACTGGACAAGATCAATTGCAGAAGATAGAAGACATTTTTATTGACTGGAAGGACCATGTGGAACATTATGCAGAGAGAATGGATTACATTGAGGATTTGTTTACAGAAGAGAGATTTGTTAAAAAACATTGATTCGTTAGAAAATCAAAGTTGTCTAACAATATTAAGATAGTTGTTCTGCCGGAAGATATTGATGGTTCAGATCCTGTAAAATTATTTTTGTAATTGGATTCCAGAGTTGTTGGGAGTCGAGTCTTTTTAGATAGGGCTCATAGGGCGTGAAGAAGAAAACCTTTTCTGGGTCAAATGTCAAGAGCGGTTCTTTTAAGATGTTTGTGATATCAGGATAGAGAAATTATATTGCGGCTTGCGGATCAGAAAGCTCGCCTTGATCAAAGCCCTACGATGTATCAAGGCAATAGGGTTTTATTTCATGATAATTTAAGTCAGGAGATTATTAAGTGATGGAAAGAGTTTAATCTGGTCAAAGCAGTTCTGTGGAAGAAAGGGTATAAGTTTACTTTTCGGTATCCGACGATATTTAAGGTGATTTATGGGCGAGATCAGTCTCAATGTTTTGAGAGTCCTTATGGTGCATTATCTTTTGCAAATTCCTTCCCAGATTTGAAGGAATCGATGGGGAAAATGTCCGAGGATGAGATTGGGAAGGGAACGGGAAAAAGAAGTTGGAATCAGAATTGGTGAGTGATATTGAAGATGAAGCTCAAGCTCAATGTGGGTGTTACCATTGGGATGTTTTAATGTTCGGTTGGGGGGTGGTGATTGACTCTGCTACTTCTAAAGTCATCTGCCACTTGCGGTATTGACTGCACCTGGTCCACAGAGGGGGGTCCGACTCTTGGGCTCTTAGGTTTTTACATTTTTTACAGAGGTTTCTTATTGTTTGAAAGGGGTGTATGGGTTTTTAAAAAAACATATCTAATTGTAATTGCTGTGTGAAGTGTCAATCTGAGGAGGAAATTAAGTTATGGCTCATTTAAATTTTGTGACCTTTAATGTTAAATGACTTAATAATTCAATGAAAAGGAAGGGAATATTGGCATATATAAAGAAAATGAAGGTTGATGTTGCCTTTTTGCAAGAAACTCATTTGTCTGAGAAAGAACATACGAAATTGAAAAGAGATTGGGTCGGACATGTTTTTGCATCTTCATTTAATTCGAAAGCTCGAGGTGTTTTGCTACTTTGGTTCATAAGAAGATACCGTTTCAGTTGGAATCATTCTCTGCCACATTGGGTCGAGAGCTGTTGGTGAATTGTAAAATTTTTGCTGAAGCATGGACTTTGATGAATGTTTATCTACCCAATGAAAATAATGAAGACGCGATTTCTGAAACTTTTTGGAATCTGGGTCAAGCTAATGAAAATATTTTGGTTGGTGGGGATTTTAATTGTGTGTTGGATAAATTTCCAAAAACTTTACAAAGAACCAAAATAGCTAAATGGATGTTAGACTCAATGAAAGATTTGAATTTGTTGGAAATCTGGAGGAAGTTAATACTGACAGAAAAAGACTTTTCTTTTTATTCACCCAGACATGATTCTTTTTCGAGAATTGACTTTTGCTTAATGTCAGTACAATTACAGGGTGGATTTATACATGCAGAGTATAAGAGTAGGATTTGTCTGATCATTCCTCATTGTTAAGTAGAAGTACACAATCCTTTATCCAGACATCTAAAATCCAGAAAGCTCCAAACACCAGCAAGTGGGGAGAGAGACGGCAGCACAAGTCAGGTGGGGGAAGGCTGGGGGAAAAATGGCAGCGTGACTGGAAGGGAGTGAGCGTGGATACAGCAGCATGATTCGGGTGGGCTTAAATCTGGCTTTCCGAAATCCAGAAAAATCTGAAATTAAGAACACAATGACTCCCCCAAGGGTTCTGGATAAAGGATTATGCACCAGCACATGTTCTGGTTTGCATAATGTAGACACCCCATATCGCTGAAGATTTAATGGGATGTTATTGAAGCAACCAAAATTTCTAAGTTATATCAAAGACCATATTCAGTCTTATTTGCCAATTAATACATATTCAGTAGAAAGTAAATTTGTTTCGTGGGATGCTTTAAAAGCTTATTTAAGAGGTCTGATAATCAATTATTCTGCAAGAATTAAGATACAGCATTTGGCAGAGAGCCAAAGTTTAGAGAAGGAAATAACAATGTTAGAAAAGGAATTCCAACTAAATTCGACTGTGGATAAAAAGACTTTTTTGATTCAGTTGAAACTGTTATAATATAATGCAAACATATAAATATGAAAAATTAATACAATGATCCAAATAGCGTTACTATGAGTTAGGAGAAAGAGCGCATAAGGTTTTCGCTCGGCAATTAAAGACTGAACAGGCATCAAGGACAATAAATGCGATAAGAAATAATACAGGAGTCACTTTTAAACCTCAGGAAATGAATGATGAATTTCACTCATTTTACCAGAATTTATATTCTTTTGAAGTAAATCAGGATGAGGAACGTGTTGAGTTTTTTTTAGGTAGTTTGGAGTTATCGGTTTTGGATGATAAAGATAGGACAGAATTGTAAGTTCCTTTCAGTGATTTAGAAATTGAAGAAGCGATATTGAATATCACCTGGAGAAGATGGGTTTACAGGAGGGTTTTATAAAGAATTTTATGAAGTCTTGTCTCCTGTTTTGATGGATGTTCTTAAACAAGCTACAGAAGAGCAAAATCATTTCCAGAAACCTTTTCTAGAGCTAGACTTAGTTATTGCAAAAAAGGAAGACCCCATTGAAAGTTGCCTCATATCGACCAATATCTTTATAAAATGTAGTTTATAAGATAGTAGCTAAGGTATTGGCCAATAGAGTTGCAAAATATTTACCACGTTTAATACATGTTGATCAAGCAGGTTTTATTAAGAACAGATTTTCTTCTGAAAATATTGTTAGACTGTTGACGTTGATTCATGTGTCAAGACATTGTTTGAATCAATCAATGATCGTGGCATTAGATGCAGAAAAAGCCTTTGATCGAGTTGAAAGGTACTTTTTATTTAAAGTACTTGAAGATTTAAGTTTGGACCTTTTTTAACTGGTTGAGTTAAAGCCTTGTATAAAAATCCTTTCGCGAGGATGGTGACAAATGGACAAATTTCAGATACCTTTAATTTAACACGCTCCACAAGGGAAGTTTGTCCTTTGTCACCCTTGGTGATAGAACTGCTAGCCCAAGCTATAAGACAAAATGATAAAATTAGTGGGATTAAAATAAATGAAGAGAATATAAGGTTCCTTTGTACCAATATATTTAACAAATCCTCAGTAATCGTTATGACATCTGCAAACCTGTTTGGTACAATATGGAGAAATGTCTGGTTATAAGGTTAATCGGGATAAGAGGAAGATATTACCAATTACAGAGGAAGATTATCCTGCTTGTAAACAGATTACACAGCTTAGATGGACGAAGAAAATTAAATATTTAGGGGTAATGTTTGATGCAGATTATCAACATTTGTGTAAGTTTAACTATGTTTCTCTATTGATAAAATTAAAGCTGATTGAATTAAATGGAAAGATCTTCCTTTGACATGAATGGCACATGTGAATTGTATTAAAAATGAATATTTTTCCTTGAATTCAATATCTTTTTCAATCAATTCCATGTTCGTGTCCAAACATATTTTTTAAAGAGTAATGCAGCAATCAGAATATTTTTATAGAAAGGTTCATTGGCTCGAGTATTGTTGCAAAACTTAACATGGCAATATGCATTAGGGACGACAATGGCTTCATTTTCAGAATTATTCATTAAATTAATAGTTAATTATCAGTTAAAATTTATTAATAGGATGTTCAATGTTAATCAACCTCCACACTGGGCTAAAATGTTATTATCACAGATTTCTCATTCTATTATACATCAGTGTATATTTAGATGGACTCCTCGTCTTTTGCATTATTATAATGTGCCAGTATTATGACATGTATGTGATACTTGGTATAAAAGAAATCTGTCAATAGGAACTGGAGATAAGGTTTTATTACAAATTCCATTATATCAGGGTAAATACATCTCCTTCTCGATGAATAATCTCAGTATTTAAAGATTTGCAACATGAAAGGTGTTCAAGTGTTAGCAGATTGTTTTGAAGATGGGATATTGTTTTCTTATGTTAGGCTTCAGGAAAAAATTGAGGTACTGTTAAATTCTTTGCTTGCATATTTTCAAGTACATGCTCCAGTAGTGAAGAGTTTTGGGCGGGAATCGAACATGCCTAAGTTAACTAAATTTAAAAATTTAATTGTAAATGGGGCAGAAAGGGATTTATTTCAGAAATGTATTCTTTGTTGCAAGAGAAAATGGCTAAACTGGATTGAGATAAATCAAAGCTTAAAGGGGAGAAAGATTTATCCTTAGAATTATCCCAAGAAGGATGGACTACTCTGTGTGAAGATATTGTGACTAAATTTGGTGAACTACAATTTTCTACATCAGTTGAATTAAACACCAGAAAAGTTAAAAAGATATGGATTTAGTCATTCAGATTTATGTATTCATTGTGGGACTCAAATTGGTACTTTTTTTTTCAATTCTGTCTGGTTGTGTGATAATGTAAATCTTTTTGGATAACAATTAAACAGTTTAAGGCAGATTTATTAGAGACTACTTTAATGGTAGATCCACTGCTTTTTTTAAATGGGGTATATTACAACTTTAACAATGGGTTTAAGAATGGATAAATCTCTAATTGAGTTTATTCGGTTCGCATTAGCATTGGTTGGGGAATGTATTGTTATTACGTGGAAAAATTATGTGGATTTAAATATGAATTGTTGGCAAAATGAAGGCTTGTATTTGTTTGGAAAAGATAACATAATTTACGTGATAATTATTTTTTTTAATGTGAAGATGTGGTCTCAAATTGACAGTCTTTTGCCTCTCTTCCTTCTTAAAGAGTGGAGTAACATTTGCAATTTTCCAGTGCAGACTTGGCAGACAAGGATAGATAGACTTTAAACATGAACATGGTGAATAATTAGCGAAGCTATTCATTCAGATATACTGCTCACAACTAGGTAATTCCAAAACACCCAAGTTATAGGGTTCCACATGAGAGACGAGGCCAATAGCCACAGAGATCAAGACAAAGCAGAATCATACACACCATTACTACCAAGATTTACATTAGTGACATATCAGAGTCAATGCGATACTTTAAGATTAGTTACAGCTCAGTAACAGACCCTTTAGGCCCACAAACCTGTGCCTCCCAATTCACCTTCAACACCCCCACACTTTTTGAACAGTGGGAAAAATCTGGAGCCCCCTCCCCCACCCCGGGGAAAACCTAAGCACACACAGGGAGAACATAGAAACTCCTCACAGAGAGAGCAAGATTTGAACCCCATCCCTATCAATGGCAGCGCACAGAGTTGCGATTGTGCCATCCACTGTCAAACCACGTTGGATGGGAAGAAACTCAAATCAAGAAAGTCAATAAATGGAGAGCATCAATATTTCGTGAATTGGTACGGATTAGTCCAGATTTTGAGAAAAGATGGATGGACAGTACTTTGCAACAACATAATGACAGTCAGTACAAAAGAAGCCACAGCGAGCTTGCATGGGAGCCAGGAAGGGAAAGTAGCCACTTTATTGAAATGGAGGCAAGAGAATGGTCTCAGGAGCAAGAACCCATGTGAGAGAAATTCTGGTTCATGAGAAAGTCACTAAAACCCAATGATGCCTTCCAAATTGCATTCCGATTTGGGAATACGAGGCATTCATCTCGACTTATTTCTCCAGTTTGGGCATTTTAGATCATTAATATTCCCCGGTATTCTTAAAAATCTGATGATGAGGTGATACATGTGTTGTTTTGAGGTGTAACAATGCAGCTCGCAGTATTTGCACAGCAGATATAATAAGGGATCCACCCTTCCCCCTCTCCTTCATAGTGTTTATTTAAGACAAACATTTTTCTCTAAATTTGCCCATAATCTGCAAAGAAATGATGATGAGATCACAAGATGTAGCAGTAGAACTCCATTCATCTTTTGATTTGATCGTCTAAACAAGCTTAAAAAAAATTACAGAGCAGTGAGGGTCTGGGATGCATTGCTGGGGTGGAGATCGGGGCTGGTACAATAAGGACATTCAAAACACTCTAAGATACATGGATGGAAAAATAATAGAGGGTAATGAGTGTGAGGTAGGGAAGGGTTAGATTTGTAACGGCACTGATACACCACCATTTACAAACAATTAAAGAATACCCTCACTCGTTTCTTCCAGAAGGCAATCCTCCTCAGACACAACATTGCATTCTTCAACTCCCCAAACACCACCCAGCCAAACCTCTCATTGGATCAGTGCCACATGGTGATCCTGACACTCTCTCTCTACTCCTCCTGCATCCGAGATCAATCACCCATATACTGATGTTTAACACACCTGCGCACATGGGCTAATCCTCCAGCGTGATGCTTCAATTACATCATCAGCGGCAACTGGCACCGTTCCCAAAGCAGGCAGATGCATCACCGTGACAGCCCCCTCCCCCCACCCCCACCTCCAGCCTCCGAGCCATGCAAGGAGGCGACTGAATGGAACTGTCCCCAGTGTAGCGGTCTGGAAGATTGACAGTTCAGCCTGATCTTGTATGATACTGCAAGACAGGCGATGCAGGGGTATGACTGGTCCTTTCGCTCTGGACCTGATGAAGAATGTGGACATTCGAAATACACTGGCTTCAACCTGTTGATGGAAACAGTGTTACCTTTTCCATTCCTGTCAACAACAAAACACTATGGATGGTGCCATAAGACCTGGAAAGAACCATTGTTAATGGGCTAAAGTGGTTGTGTATCATTTGGCACATCCACTGGAGATGATGCTGCCACATAGGAGAACATCAGAGTTTTCTCATTTTCTCGAAGACAGTCAAGATAACTGACCTGTTCATGGAGCACTGTGTCTGGACTCAGATTCACAAACTCACCTGGCAAGGTCAGCATAGAGCCATAGAATAGCTCTGCCGCTAAACATCCATGATCTGCCCTAAGAGCTGTAGTCACGCAAAGGAGAACCATGGGCAAACGTTCGCTCCATGTCGATGATTTGCCACCTGCTGTCAATGGTGCTTTCGATTGTCAATGAAAATGCTCAAAGACGCTGTTGGCCCTAAAATGCTTAGCTATAATTCAGGTAGTGCCCAGAGGATCAATGAGAGCTCGGAACAATGCTGACTCGAACTGAGACCCTCGATCTGTTGTAATAGTGCCCAGAACACCAAAAGGTGGAATCCAATGATCCAAAAAGCCCTAGCAATTGTCTCTGCAGAGATGCCGATGATAGGAATTTCATCCTTCCACCTGGTAGTCCTGTCCTCACCCGTGAGCAGAGACGTACATTGCCGAGATGGCGGAAGTGGACCTTCCAAGCCACAAGGTGCACGTGCTGGAAATAGGAATCCAAAACAACAAAATCCCCAAGCTTGAATTTCATGTGCCTGGAGACTTTAGGGCGTTGACCCAGCAAGCAAGGTCTTGCCCATAATCCAACATTCTGTTTAACACGAAGCCAGGTAAGATGTTCCTTCACCAGTTTGATTGATGCTCTTCTACCATGAAGAGATAGATTGTGAAGAGAAAATCTCCTGCCTCATAGCCGCCCACACAAACAGCCTAGTCCTTCCTGTTGGGGATAAAAAAATCAGACCTACTTTTCACCCGATTCATCCAGGGTCACATCTTGAAGATGGAGACCAGATTTGGTTACACCGGATGAAATCGGGATCAGTGCACCGTGCATGAGCCATGGCATTGAAATTGATGTCAATAGTTGTATGTAATGTCGCACCTGGATTGGGCACCAATTACAGCATTCGCTTTCTCTCAGATGTCATGTGTGTCCGATGAAAATTGAAGGATGAAGTGCAAGTGCCGAATCTCCCTTGGCAAGTAGAGATACAGTATGCATAAGAGACTGGTGGTCTGTACAAATGGTCAAAGGATGACCTTCAGTAAAAAAGCTGAAATATTGGATTGGAAATTGGGATTCATGAGGGAATTACAAAGAAACATTTCCAAATTATATCTTATTATTACTTCAACAGTTATCCCCAAACCCAGACTTGAATAAATTAAAAGAAAGATGGAAATTGGATTTAGGAACTGAAATTGACCCTTTTTGCTGGTCTGACATTTGTTGGCACAGTAATTATTGTTTTTGATAGATGAGTTAATTATAACTTATTCATCAATTATATTTAATGCCACATCAATTAATTTATTCCTAATTTTTCAAATTCATGTTTTAGATCTGAATCCCAGCTTAAATTTGATTGTGTGGAAATGCAAAATTGTATTCCCTTTGAAAATGTGAATTATATTAGAACTGGGTATGATACATACATCAAAATATGGAAACCATATTTAGATATGGGTTTGGATATCTAATGTATTCACTTCTCCACCCCACAACCACTTTTCTTTAATCTTAATGGTTGAACCTTATCATGTTGGTTTAATTCTACTATTTTATTAATATCCTGCCTTTCCTTTTGGGAGGGAATAGTTATCACAGGAGCTTTGCACCTAGATCTGCATTTTTTATCTTTTATACTTTTTTCTCTTCTCACTTTTATGAACAGTACAACATTTATTTTTTTATTCTATTTTGATCATTGTAAGTATCATTTGGATATGATTCTATTATTATATTGAACTGTATATAAAACTATAAATACATTTTTTTAAACTGAAATGTTTCACTGCGAGATAGATAGATAAGAGTTATTGCCAAATGTCCTGAGCTGGTGACCACTTGGCTGGAACAAAAAATGCCAAAGTTTCCAATTGCCCACAGACTCGTTGTTCGAACACTGGTCCCACAGCACTGACCGAAGCATCTGTGGTAAGAGAGCAAGGCCTTGGGCATTTGATGTACAACTTTAGTGGAATTTGTAAGAACAGTGTTCACATCATGGAAAGCACACACGGCATCGTCTTTCAAAGTTAGGGTCTTTTTGAAACAGACATCAGATCCTTTGAGTCATTCAGTAAGAGGTAATAGAGATGCTGTGGCATTCACCAGGGAACAGCAATAAAAATTCCTCACACCTAAAACCCATCACAACTGGCCAACCTTAAAGGGGGGGAGGAAATTCTCAAAATTCACGCACTTCCCATTCATCAGGCAAAATACCATGTTGCATAACTCTAGGTCTCAAACATACAAGATCAGAAGCACCAGAAACACTTGTTTGGGATTGATCACGATGCCACATTCCTCAAGCCTTGGAAACAATGAGATAAGGTGGCTCTTGTGCTCCTCTTCATCCACACTTACAACCAGAATCTCATAACATAACATAACAATTACAGCACGGAAACAGGCCATTAGGCCCTTCTAGTCCGCACCGAACCAAACACCCCTTTCTAGTCCCACCTCCCTGCACAATGCCCATAACCCTCCATCTTCTTCTCATCCATATACCTGTCCAACCTTTTCTTAAATAATACAATTGACTCCGCCGCCAGTATTTCACCCGGAAGATCATTCCACATGGCTACCACTCTCTGAGTAAAGAAGTTCCCCCTCATGTTACCTCTAAACCTCTGCCCCTTAATTCTTAACTCATGTCCTCTTGTTTTAATCTTTCCTCCTCTTAATGGAAATAGTCTATTCACATCCATTCTGTCTATCCCTTTCATAATCTTAAATACTTCTATCAAATCCCCTCTCAACCTTCTACGCTCCAAAGAATAAAGACCTAATCTGTCCAATCTCTCCCTATACTCGAGATGCTTAAACCCAGGTAACATTCTGGTAAACCTTCTCTGCACTCTCTCCACTCTGTTTATATCCTTCCTATAATTAGGCGACCAGAACTGCACACAGAACTCCAAATTAGGCCGCACCAACGTCTTATACAATCTCAACATCACCTCCCAACTCCTATATTCCATGCAATGATTGATAAAGGCCAGCATACTAAAAGCCTTCTTCACCACCCTATTCACGTGAGTTTCTACCTTCAGGGAACGATGTACCATCACTCCTAAATCTTTCTGCTCTTCTGTATTCCTCAATGCTCTCCCATTTACCACGTATGTCCTATTCTGATTCTTCTTACCAAAATGAAGCACCTCACACTTATCAGCATTAAATTCCATCTGCCATTTTTCAGCCCACTTTTCTAAGCAGCCCAAATCCCTCTGCAATCCTTGAAAACCTTCTTCATTATCCACTATTCCACCTATCTTAGTATCGTCTGCATATTTACTAATCCAATTCACCACCCCATCATCTAGATCATTAATGTATATAACGAACAACAATGGGCCCAATACAGATCCTTGAGGCACACCACTGGTCACCGGCCTCCAACCTGACAGACAATTATCCACTACCACTCTCTGGCCTCTCCCTTTCAGCCAATGTTCAATCCATTTGACTATCTTAAAATTTATACCTAAAGACTGCACCTTCCTAACTAACCTTCCATGTGGTACCTTATCGAAGGCCTTACTGAAGTCCATATAAACAACATCCACTGTGCTACCCTCATCCACATTCCTAGTCACCTCTTCAAAAAATTCAATCAGATTGGTCAAACATGACCTTCCTCCCACAAATCCATGTTGAGTGCTCCTGATCAGACCCTGTCTATCCAGATGTTTATAAGTACTATCTCTAAGAATTTTCTCCATTAATTTACCTACCACAGATGTCAAACTTACAGGCCGATAGTTGCCAGGCTTCCTCCTTGAACCCTTTTTAAATAACGGAACCACATGCGCAATGCGCCAATCCTCTGGCACTATCCCCATATCTAATGACATTTGGAAAATTACCGCCAGAGCCTCTGCTATTTCCTCCTTCACTTCTGTCAATGTCCTGGGGAAGATCCCGTCTGGTCCCGGAGACTTATCCACCTTAATATTCTTCAAAAGCCTTAAAACTACACCTTTTGTAATCTCTATATTCCCCATATTTACCCAATTTGCTTTTTTTTATCTCACATCTCCCAATATCCTTCTCCTTAGTGAATACCGAAGAAAAGAAACTGTTCAATATCTCCCCCATTTCTCTAGGCTCCACACAAAGTTTTCCGCTCTGATTTTCTAAGGGACCAATTTTGTCTCTAGCTTTCCTCTTACCATTAACATATTTGTTGAACTCTTTTGGATTAGTTTTCACCCTGCTTGCCATAGTTTTCTCATACCTTCTTTTAGCTTTCCTAATTCCTCTCTTAAGATTCCTCTTACATTCAATGTAACACAAGCACCAAACAAACCCAAGGCCAGAGAATTTGTGGTCGATGAACCGCTGGAATGTCTGAGCTTCATTCCATAGACCTAATGGTATTCTCAGAAACTCAAACATGCCGAACGGGTGCATCACTGCTGTCTTCGTGACATCCAGAGACTCAAATGGAATCTAATAGTAAGCACGTTCTAGATCTATTTTAGCAAATGCATATTTGCCGTGTAGGTTTGCTGAGAAGGTTTGTAAATTTGGAATATTGTATCAGTCAGGCACGGTGGAATTGTTCAGGGGACGATCATCTCTGCAAGGCCGCCAATCCCTAGTTTTTTTTCAGAACCATATGCAACCGTGAAGCCCACCAGCTGTCAGATCTGTGGACTACGCCCAACTCTTGCCAATCCAATCTTGCGATTTTAAGATAATCTGGGGGTATTACGAGTCTGCGTCTCAGACCCTGCCTTTATATGGTGGCTTATTGCATGTCTGTACACCGTTACGATGGGGTCATGAGGCGAGGAAAACACGAGCAAGGCTTGGAAAGGGCAGGAATCAGGTTGAAGGCTTGTCAGGCAGCAGATGGCATTGGAAGGACAACAAATGCAGCTCAGTTGCATTCAAGAGCTGCAGTCCACACAACAACGTTTTTTCAAATACATCACGGAAAAATGTGACAAGAAATCCACTTCCAAAATGGAATTTGCCACATTTACAACTGAAAAACCACCCAAAAAGATTGCAAGACAGAAATGAAGCACAAGTAACCTGTGGCCATGTTTGAAAAAGAGAATCATTTGTAGCTGAAGGAACACATGACATATTAGAAAGACAATGTTCCTCAGGGATTGGAGGGACCAGCACCGATCCAAAGTGACAGATAATTTTGGAGTTTTACATAGAGATGGAAAACAAATAACCTACTCCAACAATTGCCTCGAATTGTTTCCATTTTTCTCAGTTGCCTTCGATAATCTCTCTCAAATGAGAACAAGATCCCAAGACAAAAGAACAGAACCAGGCCACCAGGCCCATTGAATCTGCTCCGTAAATACACACTGAGCTACTCTACACTCCTTCCATTTTCCAGCCTTTTCCCCATATCCCTTCATGCCCTCACTAACGAGATACTTGTCTATTTCTGTTTTAAATACTCCCAGTGATCTGCCTTCCACTGCTGTATGAGGCAGTAAGTTCCACAGCTCCATGACACTCTGGTACAAGAAGTTCTTCCCAATCTCTGTTTTGGATGGATAACTTCTAATTTTTTTGTCCTCGATTCACCTACCAAGGGAAACATCTTACCCGCATCCACCCTATCTAAACCTTTCAAAATACAAAATGTCTCCATAAGCTTTCTTCTTTAATTTCCAATACCCCAATGAATACAACCCAAGAGCTGTCAAACACTCCTCGTACATTATATTTTGCATTCTGGCAATCATCCTCGTCATTCTCCTCTGCAACCTCTCCAACAACATCACATCCTTTCTCAGATAGGGGGCCCAAAATTGCACCCAGTGCTCGAAATGAGGTCTCACCATTGCCCCATAGAGCTTCATCAACACTTCTTTACTCTTGTACACCATTCCTCTTGAAATGAATGCCAACATAGCATTCGCTTTCTTCATTACCAATTTCACCTGGTCATTAACTTTTAGTTTTCCTTGCACAAGGACACCCAGGTCCCTTTGCACATCCAAGGTCTGAATTTTCTTCCCATCCAAATCGTATGCTTCCTGTTTATTTCCACTGCCAAAATGTACAACTGAACATTTCTCGGTGTTAAATCTCATCTGCCATCATTTTGCCCAGTTTCCTAATCTGTTTATATCCTTCTGCAACTTTACGGTTTCTACACTTCCTACTCTGACCCCTATCTTGGTGACCTCCGCAAATTTGGCCACAACACCACTCCAGCGACCCCAATCCCGGCACCACGGCGGTCACGCCGGATGGTCAGACCCCCTGACCGCTACAGTCCTTGACCTACCCCTTCCTTTTCATTCTCTCCCTCGTTTTTTTTTTTTTTTTTCCCGGGTCAATTCTCCAAGAAGGGGTGAATGTGATAGTACAGATCTATCACCAATGTACATAGTGTATATAGTTACTGTATCTAGACTGTGCTTACAGCGATTGGCTGAGAGCTAAGCCACACCTATTGTTTGGGCCTTAAAGGGTTGTGTCCCTAGCCAGGTCAGATCATTCCGGACTGGTCGGCCACCTGTGAAGAGCTCCGGTCTTTTGCTAATAAAAGCCTTGGTTTGGATCAACAAGTCTTTGGTTCTTTCGACGAGCTCTACAACCACAATCCAAATCATTAATTCCTTTTTCCTTGGAATATATCTATCCTGCATTCTTTTTATTACTGCCACATGCCATTCCAGAATCGATCATAACTGAACCTGAACATGTTTATTGTGATGAACGGCTTCTAATAAATGTTCTGGGTTTAATTTTTTAAAATCTCGTTGTGGCTCCTCTTCATCACCTCTTTGGAAGCTGAATTCACAAAATTTTCCATATATTTTTTCAGCAATAATTCTGTGGTACAGAGGGTAACTAATCTTTCCTAGAGGTTAAAATTTGCATTTTGATTTTGTTGTCTCAACTGAACATTGTACAAGGTGAAGGCTGATTAAAATGGATTCAGTAATGATGGCCTTCAAACTTTGCATTATTGCTGTGGCCACACAACTTGAATGATAAACTGCTGTTTCTACAGGGAATTAACTCATGGAAATGTTCTAAATACATTCATTGGAGATAGACCTCTGTGAAAATTTTACTGCCCATCGGCAACAATCCTTGAAAAGAGATGAATCATCACCCAGCAGAGCAGCCCAGGAATAGGCCATTTGGTGAACAATGTCTGTGGTGACCATGATGCTCATTTAAATTAATCCCATCTGTCAGCACATGGTCCATACACATCACCCATTCCATCTTGTTCATGTGCCCAACCAAATACCTCTTAAATCGTGGTGATTTCACCACTATCCTGGCAGCGTGAACCAGACCCCCACCACACTGTGCAAAAACCTGCCTCACTTCTCTCCTTTTCCCCTCTCATGTTCAATATAGGCATCGTAGTATTTTTACATCTCCCACGGCGGCGGGGGAAAGAAGAAATCTACCTTCTCCAGGACCACAATAATTGGATAAATTTCAACCAGGTCATCACTCAGCTTCCAATGTTCCAGAGAAAACTATCCAAATTTGTCCACCCTCTCCTCAGAGCCAATGCTCTACCCCAAGCAACCCCCTGATGAACTCTTTTTGTCATGCAGCAACTAGAATTGCAGAAAACACTCAAAATGTGGTATAACCACATTTATACTTAATGCCCTGCTCAATGAAGAATACTTTCTTTAACACCCTACACTTTTGTTGCCACTTTCAAGGAGCTCGCGCTTGCACCCCAAGATCCCTCATTGCAATACTACTACAAGTCCTCTCCAAGTGCAAGACACTTGTCCAGATTAAACTCCATCTGCCATTTCTCTGCCCACATTTATAAGTCATCTGGTTTGGAAGGGAAAATATGAGGGGAACTGGGTGGATCAACAGGACAGAGAGAAAAACTTGGGGGGGTGTGCGTAGGTTACATGAACTTGGAAAATTCCATATTCATACCATCAATTCACAAATTCAATAAGAGATGGTTCCTCTGTCTTCTGCCTCCTCCATTGTCTGGGTGAGGTGAAATACAAAGATCAGTGTGGGAATGGAATGGAACTTAAAACAGCTTGTGACCATGAGCCAAGATGGCCATTGTGATCCAAGTGGAGGTCCTCAGTCAATCTGTCATTTACTCTTGATTGGGTTTCCTGCCACAAAGGGCACGGACATGGTTGGAGGAAGTGAATTTGAAACTTTACCCTGCATGAGAATTCCTGGATGGTGGTAACTGATGTAGATTGCAGGGGAAAATGCCCGAGGACTGGGAGGAATTAGGAATATGTAATTATTTGAAAGATCTTACTGCAAGATTCATCACCAACGAGTAGGAAAGCAGCTTCACTCTATTCTCCCTCTCAGAAAGATTTAGTTAATGAACAAAACAATCTTTCAGCACAGCCAGGGGCAAAAGGGCTCTTAATTTAGACTTACAATCAACAGACTTTGAAGTTACCTACCATAAATGACTCAAAATTCAATTCTAGATTCACTTCTGGTGGAAGTATGAGAGCCAGTGGCTTGCTTAATCAGATGAGCCTATTGTGAGTTTCCATTTTAACTTTCACACCATCAAATGCAAGCCCCAGTTGTTGATTCCCAAGTATTTTCTACCCTTACCCACTTTGCAACCACACCGACCTGAAATTGGAAGAAACAACAACTAATTTTTCCATGTATAAATCATATACAAAATAATTTACCCACATTTTCACATCACTGTCGCCACTGAGGGATAACTTCTGCTCATCAGGAAACTGCACCAGCCACTTCAGGGTGCTATTTACCTTGGTGTTACTGACTCTTTTCCAGTGTTACTTTCAGACATAATGACATATTCAACATGCACAATATTTCTTTTCTTACTGACCAGAACTATAAAGCATTGTGTAAAAAAGAGAAAAGCTCAAGTCAACCAGGAGATTCAAACTCCCGACTGCAATGTTGCTGAGCACATTTGCTACATTATTGAAGTCTCACAGAGCTTACAACAGATATTCAAAATCAAGCAATAACAGAAATAACAGAATATTACAGCACGGTACAAGCCCTTTGGCCCACGATGTTGTGCTGTTCTAGATATTTCTAACAAAAAAAAATACCCTGTAGCAGCTACTGCAGTAGATGCTACTCAATAAAGGCAAACACATACAAAGGTAGTCATCTCAAGACTGGTTTATTGCAGACATACACAGACCTTTTATTCCCTGCCTGTCAATGAGAATATTAGTGAACACCTTCTGGTCCACAGGACCAGCTGGTTAAAGCTACGAGCCATGAGTGCCCCATTAGGCAGGGGCTTCATCTGATCCAATCACTGTACTTTGGTACCCAGCACTGTTAGCCCGCGACGTGTCAGGTAAGTCTGTGAACTGATGATCGTGGTTTGTAATACCGCGCTGTGCATCCGCTACAACCCTGTTTTTCTTTCACCCATGTATGCCAGTCTAAGAGTCTCTTAAATGCTCCTTACGTGATATTGTAATGGATAAATATATTTGGAGAATTTGGTAATATTTGGGATTTTGGTAAGATTTAGAGTAGGGTACATACATACACACACATACATTCTAAAACATCTTATTTGAAAGACTGAAGAAATATTGAAGATCTCTGGAGAATGTTATTCACATTCACAAGTTGATGTTAATCAAAGAGATGTCATAAAATGAATGACCATTGTTTGGAAATGGAGCCAGGATGGCTACAAGTACTTTTCTGCAGGGTGCTTAGAGGAAAGTCACACCTGGGTTTTGTTTATCTAACAACAGCTTGAGCAGAAGAAAGAACTCCTGTTGTTTGGAATAAGAGGAATGGAACTCTGTAGTAGCTTGCAGAAATAATTACCATCTGGAAAACCCTAACGGGGCAAGGTTCATCAGTGAGACATTGAGGTGACTAATGGTGGTACCTCAGATGTGGAAATCCTGGAACAACAAATCTCTCTCTAAAAACCCTACAAGAACTATCCTGAGCGGTAAACATTTACCTTTCGAGCACCAAATCCTGGTGAAATTTATACACATTCCATTCTGTGCACAGCAGAATTGCCTGCATCCAGAGAACTTGGAAGAAGGAATAGTAAGATTGATCTGTGAACCAAATAACTTTTCTTAAATTTAAACACATTACAAACATGTGCACTTAGAATTGAAAGGGGGTTAATTTGGGTTTGTTAAGTATAGAGTTAAGTGAAAGTTTAATTCTATTTTCATGATTAAATTTGATTAAAAATAACTTCTGTTTTAAAAACCACTTGTCTTGGTGAATGTCTCTTGCTGCTGGGTTTTGGGATCTTTTGGGCTCTTAACAATATCTGCTTGGATAATGACATTGGGCCTGTTCAAAGTAGGAAATGGCTTCTACCAGCAGGAGTTTCTATTTGACAAAAAAATATTGATAGGTGTCTGGCCACATACGTTTCCTAAAAATTAATACCCTCTCCCTCCCTAAACCACATTCAGCCCTGCGACATCTTTCTACGTTGCATTACTGGGACCACCAAGGACCTGATCCATTTCCCATCTCTCCTTGCAATGCCAATATGGCAGCTGCCATTAAGAACTGTCAAATCACATTTTAATTCAACAAGTAACATGAAGGTTATCCTGACATCCTGCTTAAAAGGAAGGGTCAACAAACCTTCCTAATTTTGTCACTTCATTTTTATTTTGCTTCCCATGGGACATTAGCAAAAATGTCCCATCCATTTGCTCACCAAATTATGAGTAAAATCATGATCCCTGTTCATGAAAACCCATAATTTTCAATGTTACACAGATAATCAAGGAAGAATTCTGTAATAAAAGTGAATAAAGCATTGAAAGAATTTCCCCCTTATCAACGCTGAGATTGTAGTGCACCAAGTGACCAGGCAAGCAAAAAAGGCTAAATGACTGCAACACTTGGACAGTCCAAGATGGCACAGAGACCCCTTTACCACTGAGAAGGAGCCTGGGCCTAGCACCATGTGCGGGCTGAGATGCCCTTCACTTCCGCGTAGCGACCAGCCAGCTGGAGAGTGATGCCACAATGCAATGACGTCACTGCTGGAAGTCAGGGGCACGTCACCAGAAGTGGGTGGGCCAGTGAGCACACGTGGGGAATTTAAACCAGTAAAGCCAGTCTTTGTTTACACTCACCTTGTGGGGACGTCTCTTTATTTGGTAGCACTGCTGCAGTGGATGCTACAAATCGATAACTTCTTACTTGCTGCAACCAAACAGGTCTGCAAGAAACACCAACCTAAATAGAAAACATGACCGGAAATCCCAGAGATCATAAATTCAAAAGGATTGGTGAAATCTTTACTCTCTATTGTTAACACCAAAGTCCCTCTTTTTTTCCCAAGGCATTTGGACAAGTAACTGAGAAACATTACATTTTAGACACATGGTACGTCAGGATCAGAAGGGTTGGAGCATTATTGTTCAAGTGACACAACTTTAAAAAAATAACATCTAACTTTATGAAGAATGTGATGCTACAACAGGAACAACGGATGGAATCAGACACATTCTATGAGCATTGGGAAGCAAAGAAAAATGGATTGGTTTTCCCTCCCTTCCTAAGCGACCCAATGACCCCGACAGGTCCTCCCCAACTTGCGACCGTAATGGAGTCAAATCCCATAATGGACGCAAGTCGGAGTTTTGCCCTCGTGCGAGGAGCCCTGAAGTCTTAGAGCCTATTTTTAAAATCAAATGATTTGATAAACGAGAACACAGACACAATGCACAAAAGACCAAGGGTCCATTGGCTGGGGGTAGCCATCTTAATTTCTGTGCGCATGCGCCTGTCGTCAGTTGGCACTTGCGCAAATGTTTCACTTCGTAGCCCACAATCGGCACATGCGTATCTACAACATATGCGCGAACTCACCACGCATGCGCCAACCAGACTTGCCAATCTCCTGCCCCCGCCCCCTCCAGCTGCGAGTTACCCCGCGGACCGTGCGGCTGAGGAAGGTCACAGCGCTGCCACTAACTTCTTCCATTTTGAGCTTGCGGCGACGCGACGGACTCCGAGCAGGCGAGGCCCCCGCCAACGTCCCGCCTCCTCACAGCACGAGCCAATCAGCCCGCGAATCCGCCTATCAATCCAACCCGACTTCAGCGTCCAATCCAATAGCGGCCTCACCGAATCCGCCCATTGGCTCGTACAACTGAAGCAACCAATCAGCAAGCGTGCGAACACAAAGTCGCACCCAATCAGCATCGCAAGACAGAAGACAGGCAGTCGAAGGAACAGGAGAACCCTCAGCCCTTCCATTTCCAGCTACCCCAACAACTCAATCAAATCCTTAGATTTCATAGGATCACTTTGTCCTGGCTCCAGGATTCCTCTGATCTCAAGAAATACATAGTACCCCAACTGCAAGGGAGACTATTTATTCTCAATCTTTCCTTCAAATTTATTACTGCTTCCAATTTAATGTCTGTTACTTTTTTCAAAGTATCTGCATCTAAGTTAAATGCATATGATCCCACTAGAAATGTGTACAGCAATAAATTCATCATAAGTCCATGGATCCTAATTTCAAATTAACCTTCAATACGGGAGAGAATTCCAAGGATATTTAATTTTCATTGAAGACATTTCTTAAAGTCTAAGCAGCCGATCGGTTATTGGGAAATTGTGACACTTGGTGTTCGGCTCCTTTGCATTATCCTCTCTCGATCCCTGCTGCTGTGTCCTCTCATAATGTTGTAAGGTCATCTCCCTTTTTTCCAATGACAAAGAGATCCATATTCAAACTTTCCTTCTATCACCCGGTTAAAACATCCCAGAAACAAATTTGACAATATGTGTGCACTTCTCATTCTTCATATCAGGAAAATGGACACATGACTCCCGATGTGAAATTGGAGCGTGCACGCTGCTGTGAAGGGTGGAAAGAAGGACACACGCCCAAGAAATCAAAGTCAAAGATGCTTCATTGCACTGACAGCTCTACTTCTATTCTCTCCCTGCTGCTGTCGACAGGAGTGATGTCATATCCGTGCCGGCCTCCGATTGGTCAGTATTCCTGTCCTTGTTGATTCCTTCCTTACGGGTTGTCCCCTGGGATGAAAGTTGTTGGTCCCCATGGACTCTGCATGGTCACCACGTTCGTCAGCCATCTTGTGCATAGGGTAGATTCTGAGTTAGCATGATCCCCACCTCCCCAGAACCAGTGATTGGAGTGCTGTTCGCTGCTTTCGGTCACCTATATCTGTGTCGTGGGGGCTGAGTGGAGGCCAGTTTGCTCATGTCCAGATAGAGGGGGGATGAGGTGGTTTATGGGGGGATTTCTTTATTCTTTCTTTTATAAATGCCACGTATATTTGTATTTCATTTGTATTATTATTAATTGTGTTAATTTTTGTGCATTTAATTTATAATTAATATATTTTTAAAATGATCAGAGATCAATCCACGGGACCTAAAGAGGCCAAGAGCAACACTGGGGACACCATCCTGCCCCCCACCACCCCATATATCAATGTGATCCACTAAGATCATTGACTAAATTATCGAGGACCCCTTCACCCGGCCAACAGCATCATCCAGCTATTCCCGTCGGGAAAGAGATCCAGGAATTTCAGAGCCAGTACCACCAGGCCCAGGAACAGCCTCTTCCTCCAGGCACAGAGAACGTGGAATGATTGATGAGCTGCTCATACAAATACTCCTCGACTCTGCTATTTATTCAACAATATGGAGTTATTTTTCTGGACGTGCTCCACATGTATCATTTGTCTGTTGTGTGAGGGCTTGGTTGTGTGTTTACATATGTTTACCCCAAGAACGCTGTTTTATCAGGTCGTACTTGTGCTATCCAATGGTAATAAATTTGTCCTTGTACTTTGGAGCGGGTGCAGAAGAGATTTCCTGGATCGGAGAATGTATCTCATGAAGCAAAGTTGACTGAGTAGGGCTTTTCTCTTCCCCTCCCCCCAACCCCGCAAAATTGACTTTATTTACAAATTATTTCCAAAGAGGAAGACTGTTCCAAGTCTTTTCTCCTCCTCCTGTTGTATCCAGATATTCCCTTCACTGCACATTGCTGCATACGTCTCTGGTTACCTTCATTGCCACCACTTTGATACCCTGTGGTTACTGCCCCCCTCTGCTGTTGGAGGAGTTCCCTTTGGTCTCAGCCTCTCAATGCCCGGTAATGAGAGGGTTATGATCCATCCCCATAGTGCCTTCGTTTTGGCTGTGCCAAGCCTCCATCCATCCCTCAGCATGTACTCCTGCAGCATGGAATGTGCCAGTCGGCAGTGTTGCCGCCCTGACATCTCCACTTGCTGAAAGACCGACAGGTTTAACGTACAACACGAGAGCACAGTACAAGCACTTCGGCCCTCGATATTGTGCCGACCGATGTATTCCTACCAAAATAAAAATAACTAACCCCTTCCTCCCTCATAACCCTCCATTTTTCTTTCATCCACGTGACTCAGAGCCTCTTAAAGGCCCCTAACGTTTCAGCCTTCACCACCACCCCAGTTCTAGGGCTCGTCCCATGTCCCTGACCTGGTACACATACACTGCATCCCCTCCCCTTGTCACCCTCCTGCTGCCCCACCCTGAGGCAGTGGTGAAGGTGGTTTCTGTCCCAACAGGTGTTGGGGACCTCAACCAGGGAGCAGATCCGGGAGATGAACCGAAACTGCTCTGAATTCACATTCCCGCAGATCAATGCATGACCGTGGGCCAAGGTGAGTGACCCTATGGTGAACCGGAGCTCCAGGGGTTGTCTCCGTCCTCTGGGTCCATCCCCAATACTGTCCCCTGTCACCCACCAGACCCATCCCCAAAGCCCCCATCTCCCACCAGGCCCGTCCCCATACCCCTCCCCCCTGCTGAGATCATCCCTAAAACCCTGTTCACCACCGGGCCTGTCAACAAAGCACCTATCCCCCACCGGTCCCATCTCCAAAGCCTCTGACCCCCAATGGGCCCGTCCCCAATGCTCCACCCATTGCTTGGACTGTTCCCAGAGCTCCTGACTTCCACCAGGGCCTTCACCCAGCCCCTGTCCCCCAACATGCCCAGCCCAAAGTCCGCATCCCCACCCCACTCCCTTATTTGCCTGTACCCAAAGGCCCATCCCCCATCAGGACTGTCCTCCCTCACTGGGACCCTCTCCAATCGATCACCCATCACAACTACCCCACCCCAGTTCTCCCCCTTCTGCCACCCACAGGCCTTGGAATCTGAGCTGTTCCTGGGACCCCCAGACAATGGAGATGTGGGGAGGGCAGAGAGGTCCATCTCCTTCCTGGTGGCAGCATCCCATACCTTCACCAAGCTGGGGAATCCCTTGACCCTTTGCACAGGGATATCTGTCCCATCTGAGCCAGTCCTCTCTCTCCCCCCACCCTGGAGAATGTGGCCCAGTTCAGCTGGCTGCTACAGTAGACACTGCCCTTCACCTCTTGCCCCAGGAATCCTGCTCCCACTTGTCCTTCAATGAGCTATGTGACCACAGCCAGGAGCTTCCCCCTCCTCATGACCCTGTGGGTGAGTGGGTGGGACATGACGATGAGGTAGTAGGTGGTTGAATTGGGGTAGGAAAGTTCGGGTGAGTCCTGGGAAAGAGAGCGGTGATCATCCGGCTGTGATCATCCGGCAAAGATGGTGTGAGGCATTGAAGATAGAGTCAGTGGGCAGTCCCCTGCTGGGTCCATCCCCCACTGGGTCCATCTCCAAAACTTTCCTCTGCCAGGTCCATCCTCAATATTATCCCTCGCCGGGTCCATCTCCAATCACGTCCCCACTGGGTCCAACCCAAATACCATACCCCGCCGGGTCCATCGCCAATCCTGTTCCCACCGGCTCCATCCAAAATCCTGTCTCCCGACGAGTCCGTCCCCAATCCCACCCCCCGCCGGGTCCGTCCCCAATCCTGTCCCTGCCGATTTCATCCAAAATCCCGTCTCCAGACGAATCTGTCCCAATCCCATCCCCCGCTGCGTCCATCCCCAATCCATTCCCCCACTGCATCCAACCCCAATACCGTCCCCCGCCAGATCACACCCCAATACCATCCCCCACTGGATCCAATCCCAATCGCATCCCCACTGGGTCCTCCCAACTCCTACCGATTCTGTCCCCAATACAGTTCCCAACTCGGCCTGTCACTAATTATTTTGCCCGATAGGTCCTCCCACAAACGCAATTCCCCACAGGTCCCACCCCAAAGCCCCTGACACCCACCAAGTCCATTCCCAAAGCCATTGTCTCCCACTGGCTGGTGCCCAAAGCCCCTGCCTCCCCACTAGACCCATCTTGAAGCCCCAGCCCTCCAATGGGCCTGCCTCAAAGGCCCATTCCCCATCATGTCTGTCCTCCCACTGGACCGATCCTCTCACTAGGCTCATCTCCAATCGATCATGCATTGGAACTGCCCCACCCCAGTTACTGAACCTCCCCCTTCCCCCACCGACAGGCCTTGGAACCTGCTGCTCCAGGAACCCCCAGATGGTGGAGATGTGGGGAGGGCAGTGGTCCAGTCTCCTTGCCAGTGGCAGCGTCCCATACCTTCACCAAGCTGGAAAATCTCCCGACCCTTGGCACAGGGATATCTGTCCCATCTGAGCCAGTCCTCTCTCTTCCCCCACCCTGGAGAATGTAGCCCAGTTCAGCTGGTTGCTACAGTAAACTCTGCCCTTCACCTCTTGCTCCAGGACTCCTGCTCTCACTTGTCCTTCGACAAGCTGTGTGAGTACAGCCTGGACCTGCCCCCACCTCATTACCCTTGGCCCTGTGGGTGAGTGGGTGGGACATGACAGGGGGGTTGTAGGTGGTGGAAATGGGGTAAGAAAGTTTGGGTGAGAGCCGAGAAAGAGAGCGATGATCATCCGGCCAGGGAGAGGCATTGGGGACAGAGTCACTGGGCAGGTGTCAGAGCCTCAGGGAAACAAGGACACTGGAATTGGAAGCAATCACAGTTCATGGAAAGTCAGAGGAAGAACCCTGGGAATCATTGAGAGTGGCGAGATTAGCGTCGCGGTTAGAACAACGCTGTTAAGGGGCCAGCGAGCCGGGTTCAAATTTGACACAGTCTGTGGGAAGTTGTTCATTCTTCCCGTGTCTGCGTGGTTTTCCATCAGTTGCTCTTGGTCCTTCCACCATTTAAAATGTACCGGGGTTTGTAGATCATTGGTGTAATTGAGTGGTTGTGGCTCATAGGCTGAAAAGGGCCTGTTCCCGGGCTGCATGTGTCAATGTAAAATCTCCATCTAAAATGATAGTCCAGCCTATCATGAATTTTTTAAAGATTCAACTCAAATGACTGGTCTAGATAGACAACTCTGAAGCAGTCCTTTCGGCCCTTCTTTTCTGCTGGCCAAGCTGCTTGCAAACAGTCCATATCCCTCTCAACCTTTTCATTCCACGGACGCATTCAACTCACATTACATTGTCAATCTGTGGGCCTGTGGGAAGAAGTTATTTCCCTGCCTCGCAGCTTGATTTTGTTCCTCCATATCTCCTTCCTGATGGTAGTGGGTCAAAGATGCTGTCTGCTGGATATCTGCAGGTCTATTTATAGGCCCTATCCCTGGACAATCAGTGGCTCCTTGTCTCAAAGTCCCATCCATGTGGCCCCTCACTCATCAATCCCTCATTGGAACACAACTACCCCCTCCTTACCAACCTCAACCAGCCCTTAGTATCTTCATGACAGTTCCAGGCACCTGTTATATCGACCGTTGATGACCTGCGCCAGCTCTAATTTGGACCCTGCCTCACCTAAAATATTGGAATAACCAGCGCCTTCTCCCCTCGAGAGCCCGAGGGAATCCGCACCTTAAGCAGTGTCCTGCTGGTGCACCATCGAATGTCCTCTATCACTCCCTTCCACAGGTTCACTGCTGTTATCAGGCTCCTGGATGGACCCGACCCTGGCAAAATTACCCATATTTTCACTGATCCCTCTGTACCTCTACATTCCATCCAGGGATCAGTGTTGTGCTGTGGGACTGGTGGAGAACAAAGCACCAATATCAGGAGACAGGGAGCAGTGTAGAGAATTCCAACTCCAGGAGACAGGGACCAGCACAGAAACCCCCAGCTTTGGGAGAACGGCTGAGTTTTACACGTCTGGAAGTGGCTGGGCCTGGAAGAATACAATGCTATGTTCCAGGGTAAACTGGAACAAAAGCGAGGCAATGCACTTTGGTAAATCAATCCGCTGTCCTCTTCACAGTCAGATCTGACTACCTGAAGGTGTCGGGAAACTGGCTTGGAGGGGCTGAGGCATGCTACAAGAATTGGTCAGAGACAATTGTAAATGTCCACCAGAAATTGGGTCTGTGGGAATGACACTCCCTCTCCGTAATGGGAAAGAACAAGGTCATCAGGTGCAAGGTGCTCTCGGTACTGCTGCATGAGATGCAGGTGTGGCCCATCCCACACACCTCTGCCCTGGCAGTTACCAGAGAAGTTTCCCTCTTCATGTGGGGGTCCAAAATGAATGGAGTGGGAAGGAGGTCCATGTACGTTGCCAGACTATGGTGTTATGAGCCCAAAGGATCCCAAAACCCAGCAGCAATAGACATTCACCAGGACAAGTAGTTATATAAAGATAAGTTGTTTTTAATTATCTTTAAACATGAAAAGAAAATCAAACTTTAACTTATCTCTATTAACTAACCTTAATCCCCTTCTAAGTCTAAGCGCACGTGTATGATGTGTTTGTAAATTTAAGAAAAGTTATTTGGTTCACAGTTCAATCTCACTTCTCATTCTTCTAAATTCACTGGTTGTAGGCAATTCTGACACTGTGCACAGAATTGAACATGTATAAAGTTCATCAGGCTTTGCCACTCAGGAAAGTTCCGTTGGTTTTTCAGAGAGAGATTTGTTGTTCCAGAATTTCCACAACTGAGCTACAACCATTAGTCACCTCAATGTTTCGCTGATAAAACTTGGCCCATCAGGGTTCTCCAGATAATAACCTCTTCCTTTTAGGCTAGCACAGTTTTCCTTCCTGTTCCACTTATTTCGAGAGAAAGTTCTTGGACTACTGGGACCTTTTTTGGGAAAGCTGGGACCTATACCATAATGATGGGTGAAATTTTAATCCCAGAGGGACCAGTCTCCTGGTGGGGGCATTTGCTAGGGCTGTCAGGAGGGATTTAAACTGATATGGTTGGGGACAGAGTTTCAGGTCAGCCAGGACAGTAGGGTGAGGGTTAGTAGGATAAGGAAAGAGACAAGTTTAAATAATTTGAGGGAGGAAAAGCAGGAAGTAGTAAACAGATGTTGCAGTGAAAATTGTGAGAATGGAAGAGAGGAGGATATGCAGAAGGTAGGATGTAGGAGATCCCTGAGTTGTATTTATTTTAACGCAAGGAGCGTAGTAAGAAAGCTGGATGAGCTAAAGGTGTGGATTGACATGTGGCATTATGATGTGTGGCCATTAGCGAGACATGGTTGAAAAAAGGTTGTGACTGGCAGTTGAATGTTCCAGGATTTCGCTGCTTTAGATGTGACAGAGTTGGTGGATTAAGAGGGGGAGGTGTGGCATTAAATGTCAGGGAGGATATTACAGCAATGCTGAGGCAAGATAGACTGGAGGGCTCGTCAAGAGAGTCAGTGTGGGTAGAGCTGAAAAATAAGAAGGGTGAGGTTACTATTATGGGGTATATTATAGGCCTCCAAATGGGGAAAGGGAACGAGGAGAGCAAATGTGCAAGGAAATAGGTGGGATATGCAGGTGAAATAGGTTGGTGTTGGTTGGGGATTTCAATTTTCCAAACATCGATTGGGAAACGCAGTCAGTAAAAGGGCAGGATGGCTTAGTATTTATGCATTGTGTTCAGGATTGCTTTTTGCAGCAATATGTTGAGACGTCAACTAGAGTGGGAGCAGTGTTCGATCTGTTGTTTGGGAATGCAGTGGGGCAGGTGACAGAGGTGAGCGTTAGGGAGAACTTCGGATCCAGTGATCATTTTGACATACTCTTAAGAACTTGAAGAGGGAAATTAGAAAGACAAAAAGAAGGGATGAGGTGTCCATAGATAATAAGGCGAAGGTGAATCCTCAGGGTTTGTTCAGGTATGGGAACAGTAAAAGGAGGGTTAAACATAGAATAGGTCGACTGGATGATGGGACCAGTGAACTATGTCAGGAACCGTATGAGATGGGAGAAATATTGAACATTTTTTTCTCGTCTGTATTCACGAGGGAAACAGACATTGGGCTATACAAGATAAGAGAGGCAAAGGGGTTAGTTATGGAAAGGATAAGGATTAGTAAAGTGAGAGGTTTGGAGCTTCTTGGGTCAATTCAAGTGGATAAGTCTCCTGGTCCTGATGGGATTTTTCCCAGGACTTTAAGGGAGGTCAGGGAACAAATAGCGGGGGCACTGACAGCGATTTTTCAAAGATCACTGGAGGAGGGTGTGGTGCCGTGGGATTGGAGGGTTGCAAATATAGTTCTGTTGGTCAAAAAAGGCAGTAGGTGTAGGCCAAGTAATTATCGGCCAGTATGTTTGACTTCCGAGTGGAGTAGTTTATGGATGGTATACTTCAAGATACTATGTACAAATATCTGGATAGGCAGGGATTGATCGGGGGCACCCAGCATGGGTTAGTGAAGGGAAAGTCATGTTTGACGATACTTGTTGATTTTTTTGAAGAGTTGACAAGAAAAGAGATCTATTTGAATTTTAGTAAGGCTTTTGATAAGGTTCTGCATGTCAGGTTATTTAGGAAGGTTCAGTCACTAGGGATTAATAGATATTGAGATGGGTTCAGAGGTGGCTGGGAGATAGACAGCAGAGAGTCATGGTGGACAACTGTATGTCATGTTGGAAGCCTGTGACAAGTGGAGTGCCTCAGGGATCGATGCTGGGTCCCTTAATATTAATGATTTAGAGGAGGGTGTGGTGAACTGGGTAAACAAATATGCAGATGATACAAAAATAGGGGGTGTGGTGGATAGTGAGGTAGATTTTCTTAGATTACAGGATTTGCTTTGTTTGGAAAAGATGGCAGATGGAATTTAATGTTGACAAGTGTGAGGTGCTGCATTCCGTAAAAAATAATATAAATAGAACATATGCAGTTGAGGGGAGGGGGTCGAGGAATGAAGAGGAACAGAGGATTCTTGGAGTTATGGTACAGAGTTCACTGAAGGTGGATTCCCATGTACTTAAGAAGGCATATGGCATGCTGGGCTTCATAAATCATAGCATAGACTAGAGTGTAGCTGTTTAAGGCATTGGTGAGACCAGGTTTGGAGAATTGTGTTCAGTTCTAGTCTCCAATTATAGGAAAGATATAGATAAGGTGGAGAAGGTGCAGAGAAGATTGACAAGAATGTTGCCTGTCTTACAGCATCTGGATTACAGGGAGAGATTAAGGAGTCTGAGAGTTTATTCATTGGGAATAAAATTATGAAAGGAATAGATAGACGAGACATAGACAGACACTTTCCCGTGACGGAAGGGAAGGTTGGAACAAGAGGCCATGAGTTAATGGTAAGAAGGCAAAACTTCTGGAGAAATTTTAGAGGCTTCTTCACTCAGAGAGTGGAGGCCGAACGGAATGATCTTCCAAATGAGATAGTTGCGGCAGGGTCCCTTCTGTCATTTAAGAGAAGGTTGGATGTGTACATGGAGGTGAGAGGGTTGGAGGGATATTGGTGGAGATCAGGAGGATTGAGCTAGTGGAGGCAAACATGGCCTGTTTCCGCTCTGTAAATGGTTATATGGTTACATGGTGACACAGTTTTTCATTTCAATGTCCCATCTCTCGTTACAAAACTCTCTGCTATCCTTGTTCGTGCTGCACATTTCTTCACTGCTGCTTTGGCTGAACTCAGAAAGTTTGTTTGATATTTATCCAACTTCAGTTTTGTATCTGCTTCATATATATAACCAAGCACAAATATTCTCACATCCTTTTGTATTTTTATCTTCATAATTTGTACTAATAATATACTGAAATTGTTCCACTTTTACACAGGTCCAAACCGAATGGAAAAAAAAGTCCCAATCACCTGATTACATTGAAAACATTTCTCGGAATAATTGGAGATAAGTCAATTTAATTTATATGGAGTATAGCAGAATTGATGTGGGGAATTGTATTTTATATCTGGCATTAATCATATTTGTAACACTCTTAACACAATCTTGACCCTATTTCTTCTTGAATTTGTATATTTCAATCTTCACACCACTCTGAACAGCTTCTTTCTGAAATCGTCACATCCAAGCCCGACTTCCATCTTTCTCCTGACCTCTGCTATCCTGGTTTTGGATTTTCTCTCTGGAGAGCATCGTACATTTCATTGATAACTTTGGGTGTATTTCCCATCCAACTCTTTGTTCCATTTCACTAATTTTAGGTGCAGTCACTGTTGGTCCCTACCTTTCTCTTAAGAACGATCTAAGCGGGAGAAAACAGAAGAAGGTCCCACTTGCCTCTCCGTATTTGTGTTTAATTGTTTGAAGAATTTCTTCCATGTAGCATCTTCAAAATATCTTATACTCTGTCATAACATAAATTTAATATTCTATTGCCTCTGTTCATAGGCAATAACACATTTTGACATACTTTGCGTCCCCTCCTCCATTGTTATCACATTCGTGTGGGGCCCACAGATTAAGAACCAGACCAAAGCGGAGGTACAAAGCACACATTTATTTCGGGGATGGAATCAGGACAACAGGGTCGATATGTTAGGCAAACGTCTACACACAGAGTACGCAGGGAATAAATATACACTTCTAATGAGGAGGGTGAAACCGACAGAGACTGGTGGAAATTACATGAACCTACACATTCAAAATTCAGGATCAAAGTTATACTGAGTCCCCACCCTTTGACCGGTATGGACATGGCTCTTGCTGCCTTACCTCGCGACTCACCCCAACCCAGTGTGGAAGATGCTACTTACTTGCCATGAGGAGTCGAAAGAGGCAGAAGAAAGGGGAACATGATCCTTTATAGTTCTGGGGGCAGTGCTGGAAGAGCCAATCTCTTGGGGCAGGCTGGGCCCTGTTGACTGTTGTGGCCAATGCTCAAAGCTAAGTGCAGGGGTTCAGCAGGGGTCAGTCAAGGTGATTCACCTGGGCCAATTGGGTGAAGGTCAGGGCTGAGTCTGGCCGGGCTGCCTGGACTGCAGCTCCTGGGGATTTAGGTGGGTCAATTGGGTGAATGTCAGGGCTGAGTCTGGGCGGGCTGCCTGGATCGCAGCTCCTGGGGATTTAGGTGGGCCAATCACAAGGGTCACCTTGATGGCTTGGAGTGAGTCTTTTACCTTGATTGGCAGGTAGTGTGTCCACCGAACAGGAGCGCAGCAGCACCACCAGGTGGTGGACACTGCCTCTCCATGACAATCCACCCCTTCGGAAGACACATTCATTCCCAATAAAGTGCGACAGGTAATAAGAAGGTCTAACGGGGCAATGCAAAGGTGCATATAAATTGACAATCACATCATGGAATAAGTATAGCAATGATAACAAAAATAAATGCAATCCCCCAGTGAATGATAGTCACCCAAATGTCGCTCGTGGAGCCAAATGGCCCCCAGGGTCCCCATGAGGTGATGATGCTGGTGGATCTGGACCCATGATTTTTGAATTTTGGCCATTGAGTCCCTAATGTGGTCAGCCAGGTGGGTGATGTTAGAGGATTCCTTGGGAATGTAGGTGCAGCACTCCTGGCATTGACTGCACAGCTGCCAGCAGGTAGTCCAGGGCCATCCGATTTGGCATTTCCACCATACGTCTCTCCTTCAACTCCACAGCTGTCCAGGTCAGGGTGTCCTGTGTATGGTGCAGGGACACTGCCATCTCGTTAGCCAACATCTCCAGGAGGGTGGTCACCCGGGTCACTTCGTTGGAGAGACATGTGAAACCGTTCACTGTTCAGGAAAAGGCGACATAGAGTTGTGAACTAAACCAGCGCCATCATGGGCATTAGTCCCCTGTCCATCGAGGACATCTACAAGAGGCGGTGTCTCAAGAAACCAGCCACTATCCTCAAGGACACCCACCACTTGGGCCATGCCATCTTCTCACTGCTACCATTGGGATGGAGGTACAGAAGCCTGATGAACACCCAACAGCACAAGGACAGTGTCTTCCCCTCTGCCCACAAGAGCCCAATAGCTGTTTCATGAACACTGTTCTTGAAGCTTGGGGTGGGGGGAGGGGGTGTCAGGCAGAAGGTTTGTGAACTACGACCACCTGCAACCTTGAGGCATGGCCTTGTGACCCTCGCTCTGCCAGTGCTGTCAGGCGTGGGGTCGGCCATGGTTGGAGCATGCTGGGAGCAGCACCGTGCATGCTGGGAGCAGTGCCAGGCATTCTAAGGGCAACAAAGTGCCGACTGTGATGGCTATTTTTGTGAGAACAGCCTTCTACTCAAAACAGAGATGCTGCATGAGGGAGAGTTGACTGTTGAAGAGGTTCGTCAGTTGTCACCTCAGTGGCTGGCATATTCAAAGTGTTTTATTCTGTGTTACAAGGCAATAAACTGATAACATCTATGAAGAAGGCGATAGTATTGCAAGCCTGCATCATTTCAAAGCCTCTGGTTCCTGCAGGCTGTCTTGCCGACTCCTGATACACATTTTTACAGGATGCAACTTCATCCACTTCTGAGTGGTTCCATCAATTCCCGATCCCTCGAGGTTGCCCTTGCAGGTTGATAGGGTCGTTCAGGCTTATGGTATTCTGGCCTTCATTAATTGGGGATTGAGCTCAAGAGATGAAAGGACAAGTTACAGCTTGAGAAAACTCTGGTTAAACCACAATTAGAATATTGTGCTCAGTTCTGGTTTCCTCATTACTGGAAGTTTTGGAGAGGGTAAATGTAAATGTTCCACTATCAACATGAAATACTACATTGAGAATATAACAAACATTAAATTCTTTAACTTTTTTCTACCGGAAGGCGGACAGAGTGTCGCCACATTCTCCAGCGCCCCTCAGAAATCTGCAGCACCGGGTGGCCCTAGGCGGTCTCCCCTCCAAGTCCTGAGCCTGCTTCACTTCCAAGATCAGACAATCTCAGGAGTATTCAGGCTATTAGGGTGCAGAAAAGATTTATGAGGAGGTTGCCTGAACTGAAAAATGAGGCAAGCTTAACAGAGCTAGGGCTTTTCTCTTTGGAGTGAAGAAGGAAAGGAGGTGACAATAGAGGTCTACAAGATTATGAGGGCATTGGTAGGGTAGATTTTCCTGGGGTGAGAGGAGCAAATACCAGAAGACAGAGAGATGTTAATGAGACTATCTCAGAAATGATGTAATGTTGTTGGAGAGGGTGCAAAGATTGTCTAGGATTATTCCTGGAATGCAGGGGGTGGCGTATGGGGAACATTTGGTGCCTGATGGGTTGTATTCGTTGGAGTGTAAGAGAATATCATAGAGATATTTTGAATGTTGAAAGATTTTGACAGAGTGAATGCGGATTAGATATTTCCCTTGATAGGTGAATCGAGGACAAGGGTCATAATCTTAAAATTAGAAATTATTCAATCAGAGAGGAGGAAGAACTTCTTTAGTCAGAGGGTCGCGGATCTGTGGAACCCACAGCCGCACAAGGCAGTGGAGGTCAGATCACGAGGAGAATTTAAATAGGAAATGGATAAGTATCTCATTAGTAAGGGTATCAAGAGACCTGGGGAAAAGGCTGGAAATTGGAACAAGGTTCAGCTGAGTGTAGAGTCATGGAACAGACTCGATGGGCCTAGTGACCTGCTTCTGTCCGTTTACCTTGTTATCAGATTTCCGAATGTTCAACGAACCATAGACACGATCTCATATTCTCTTCTTTTGAAAATGTAATTTATAGCAATATTTCCACCTGTGATACTGCTGCGGAACAATACATTCCGTGAAATGTTCATGACAATAAATTCAGATCCAGATTCTGCATTGTTCCAAAAAAAAGTCTCATATATACTCCATTTATGTCTCCTGACCTATTGTTAATGTGAGGGGTGGTGGGGTGAAATCATTCACTTTGGACTCATTTAGGAAGATTTATTTTTGAGATTTGCAGTATATAGATGATTACTAAGTGATAAGTGATGAAGCTCCTCCTGTCAGGGAAGAGATACAGAAGGATTTCAGCCAGATCCCACCGGCTGAGGAGCTGCTTCTTCCCACAGGCAGTGAGAAGAGCTGCTGAACAACGGATTAATTGCTGAAACAACTCCCCATGACTCGATGATTTGTGAAGAATATTTATTTTTAATAAATGTATTTCAGACATGCATTGAGGTGTAACAGGTTTACATCGAATGTAGAAAAAGAGACGTCTCACAGAATTGTTTTCCAGCATTTTGCTAAGTAGGTTCTGTGTCGATGTGTCGTTGTTCTGTATGTGTCTTGTGTCTGATGTGTGTTTGCATGTTTTTGCATCAAGAACCAGAGGACACTGTTTCATCAGGTTGTACTTGTGCAATCGGATGATAAATAAACTAATTTTCTTCGCTGAGTGTTGTGAATTCATATTGAAGGGCAGTGGATATCCTTTCCTGAGGATATTTCACCTGGTCACCTCATTCTAGGAATGAGGTGGAAGCTATGGGGAGGGTGCAGAGGAGATTCACCAGGATGTGGCCTGAATTGGAAAATAAGTCTTATAAGGCAAGGTGAGCAGTGGTAGGGCTTTTCTCTGGACACCAAAGGAGGATGAGAGGTGACTTCATAGAGGTCCATGAGATGATGAGAGGCACAGATAGGGTGGACAGCCAGCACATTTATCCTGGGGCGAGAATACCAGAGGACTTCTAAATAAGGTGAGAGGAGGAAAGATTTGGCATAGAAAGATGAGTGGAGACTTAATAGCAGACCACAAGATTATGAGAGGCATAGATAAGGTGGAGAGCCAGCACCTGTTTCCAAAGGCAGGAATAGCAAGGACCAGAGGACATGTGTACAAAGTGAAGAGAAGGAAGTTTATGGGAAGCATCAGGGGTAGGTTATTTTTACACAGAGAGTTGTGGGTGCCTGGAATGCTTTGCCAGGGATAGTGGTGGAGGGTCAAACATTAGGGGCTTTAAGAGGCTCTGAGACAGGAACAGGGATGGAAGAAAAATAGAGGGTTATTGGATAGGAAGAGTTTAGGTTTTTTTGAAAAAAAAGAATATATGGGTCGGCACAACATTCAGGGCTCCCTGTGTTGAACAAGCAGTTAGCAAATGCAGCCGTTTACCTCAATGTTCATAGTGGACTTTTCTTATTGGTGTATGCTACTCTGATCTAGAATGATGGATGCCAGTGTAAGTTTGTTCTCTGTCTCAGTTGCTATTCTATGTGTGTGTCGGCAACTTCCAAAATGTCTATCCCTTGCGTGGGGTCCCTTTCTCCCAGAAGAGGGGGTCAGGAAGCTCCAGTGTGATTTGGATAAATTGAGGGACTGGGCACATACATGGCAAATGCACTACAATGTGGATAAATGTGAGGTTATCCACTTTGGTAATACAAACCGGAGGGCAGATTACTATTTGAATGGCAATAGTTTAAGAGATGGGGAAGTGCAGAGAGACCTAGGGGTACTTGTACACCAGTCTCTGAAGGCGAGCATGCAGGTATAGCAGGCGGTTAAAAATGCAAATGGTATGTTGGCCTTCATATCAAGAGGGTTTGAGTATAGGAAAAAGGATACCTTACTGCAGCTGTACAGAGCCTTGGTGAGACCACACCTGGAGTATTGTGTGCAGTTTTGGTCAGCTTATCTAAGGAAGGATGTTCTTGCAATGGAGGGAGTGCAGAGGCGATTCACCAGGCTGATACCTGGAATGGCAGGAATGGCTTATGAGGAAAGATTGCGCAAATTGGGATTGTACTCGCTGGAGTTGAGAAGATTGAGAGGGGATCTCATAGAGACATATAAAATTCTGGCAGGACTGGACAGAATGGATGCAGATGGGATGTTTCCAATGATGGGAAAATCCAGAACCCGGGGCCATGGTTTGAGGATAATAGGCAAACCATTTAGGACCGAGATGAGGAGGAATTTCTTTACCCAGAGGGTGGTGAATCTGTGAAATTCATTGCCACAGAGGGCAGGAGAGGCAGGTTCATTAAATATATTTCAGAGGGAATTAGATATATTTCTTCAGTATAAGGATATTAAAGGTTACGGAGAGAAGGCGGGGACGGGGTACTGAACTTTAAGATCTTTAAGCCATGATCTCGTTGAATGGCGGAGCAGCCTCGAAGGGTCGAATGACCTACTCCTGCTCCTGTCTTCTATGTTTCTATGTCCCAAGGTGGTGTTGCCTGAACTCCCCATGTGTCTGCTGCCCTGTCAGTGGAATAAGCTTCTGCATTCAGTTGGGCCATGTTAGTGTCTTGGCAAGATTGACCATGTCCTGCAGGACATTCACCAAAAGCCTTTGTCTGATACTATCAGACTCGAGGCCGGCCACACAGGCGTCGCTGATCAGTCCTCCTGGTAGACAGTTGCCATAACATCGGTGAGCCACAAGCTCTCCTTAGCTCCCGCAAAGCTCGATTGTATTCATCAACGGACTCATCAGGTGCATGACGGCGGCTGCCCAGGAGGGATCTGGTGTTGATTACATTCTTTGAGGCTAAGGACTGAATTTTCAGGAGTCCCATAGCAGCTGAGTAAATCTCAGTCTCTAATCATCTGGAAGATGCGGTGGCCGACCTGTGCAAACAGCAGGTCTCTCCTATCGACCTTTTTCCAAATGTCATGTCACCTCAGAAAGGTGGTCAGGCAGCCACTGACCAAATTTTATGGAGGCCTCTGGATAATTGAGGTCAGTGTCCAGCTTCTCTGTTGAAATAGCCTTGTCCAGGGCATGCAGACAGAGTGATTAAATTGTAGCGCTATCAATTAGACACGACAAACCAAAGTCAAGATTAATAGGCTTTAATCACTATAAAATTACAGGCATATCTTGCATGCTGTTGTCCCAATTACAAGGCAGAACTGAGGGAGTAGATTGGGCGATACTGTCTTTATTAAGAATCCTGAAGGGGGAGGAGTTACAATATCAGGGGTGGGTCAACCAGTACAGTGAATGTAATGCAGTGGTTCACCACAGTTTTGTTGGTATGTGTGTAGTGTCCAGTTCTGTGTCTGTGTGTTTTACACTGAGGACCAGACTACACTATTTTGTTGGGTTGCACTTGTACAATCAGATGACAGTAAATTTGATTTGACCTCACCTGCAGCTATGAAAGGGGCCTATTCATCAGGGGGACACAGAGCTTTCTTCAATGACAATCCTGTTCTTCTCATCCAACCCTGCATAGATGTTCATTCTGTCTGGAAGGGAGGCATCATTATTTGTAACTTGCAAGGTTGACTTGTGGCCTGTTATGGACTTGGTCCCTTGCCATGTCTTGTGTCTGTGGATGTCAGCAGGTAAGTGCGTCATTTTCAGCAAGGAAATGGGAGTGAGATGGGTAGAAGTTGGGGAATATCCTTGATAGGGTTCGACCAAAAGATTTAATGCCTGCAGTTACCAGCTTCTGGAGTTCTGTTTGGATTTTCAGAGAGATTTTGTGACCCTTGAGGCTGTGAAGTTCCTGCTGCATTTCAGTCAATAGAAATCATTTCTAGACTGGACTGGGGCTGTGTCATCAGAGAGGCAGCGTCGACGGGAACTGATCACCCTGGAATGACAGAGGCTGAGGGGTGACTTGAGAGAGGCTTAGAAAAGAGAAAAGCCATGTGCCAAGCATAGATAAATGTAATGTATTAATATGAATGTTACAGTGTGGTGTCCCACGAACCACTCAATTACTCCAATCACACCCAATTAACCTGCCAACGTTGTATGTTTCGGAGGGTGGGAGGAAACCGGAGAACCCGGCAAAAAGCCACACAGGTCATGGGGGGAAAGTACAAACCCTTCACACCCCAACATGGGGTCACAACACAAACTCTGCCCACGTCACTCTTCACTCTGTCCTTTCATTTACACTTGTGGCTGCTCTCACTCAATCCCCCTGCTCATTAAACAGTTCTCCTGCCCCATTTCAGATTCAAGATTCCTTTCTTGTAATATGGCACGAGATTTGCTTTAATCTGTCCTAAGTCACAGAGCAGCAGCAATCATCAAGGATCCACACTACCCAGCACACACTCTGTTCTCTCTGCTACCATCAGGAAAGAGGTATTGGTGCCACAAGCCCTGCACCACCAGGTTAGGGAACAGCCGCTCCCCCTCCACCATCAGACTCTTCAACCACAAACTCAATCAGGGATGCATTTAAGGTCTCTCAATTGTGCACTTTATTGAGTTTTTATTTTATTCACTCTGTATTGCAGTTTGTTTACATTTATTATTTGTTTACTAGTCTGTTCCAAAATATTATTCTGCTACTCCCATTGACCTGCACCCAGTCCATAACCCTCCAGACCTCTCCCATCTGTGAATCTATTCAATTTATTCAAGAGTGAGCAGGCATTCACCATGTCAGTTGGCAGTTCGTTCCACACTCCCACCACTCTCTGAGATCCCCCTAATGTTCCCCCAAATCCTTTCTCCTTTCACCCTAAAGCCATGTCTTCTCCTAATCTGTGGAAAGAGCCGACTCTCATTTACTGTCTATTCCCCAGAATTTTGTAAACCTCGATCAAATCCCTTCTCATTCTTTGATGCTCCAAGGAATAAGATCCTAACCTGTTTAATCTTTCCCTGTAACTCAACTCCTGAAGACCTGGCAGCGTCCTAGTAAATCTTCTCTGCCCTCTTTCAATCTTACTGATATCCTTCCTGTAGTTAGACGACCCAGAACTGCACACAGTACTCCAAATTTGGCTTCACCAACATATTATACAACCTCATCATAACTTCCCAACTCCTCGATCAATACTTTGATTTATGAAGGCCAAGATGCCAAAACTTTCTTTTCAACCTTTAGTTCTTTACATGAGAACATTGAGTCCAGTTGTGTTTGCACGACCAATAAGTGGTAATTCTGCCTGACCCACAACAAAAATGATCTGAGGATTGTATTGTCATGTATGGACTCGGTCAATAATTCTGAAATCTGAATGTTCCTGAGACTGGGGGTTTTGAATTAAAGGAGAGGTTGGATAGACTGGGACTGTTCTCCTTCGAGTGTAGGAGGTTGAGGGGGACCTCAGAGATCTTGAAATCTTAAGGTAATTCACCTTTTTCCCCAACATGTAAAATCAGAGGACATAGATTTAAGTTGAGAGGGGAAAGATTTGAAAAGGACCTGAGGGGCATCATTTTCACCCAGAAGGAGGCTGGGCGAGTGGAACAAGCTGCCAGAGGAAGTGGTAAAGCTGGGGACTATTGTAATGTTTTAAGGACATTTACCCAGGTACAGATTCACAGGGATACGGGCTAAATGCAGGTGAATGGGACCAGTTGAAGAGGACAACTTGGGTATCAGGGTCGAGCTGGTCTGAAGGGTCGGTCTCTGTGGATTACAATTCCATGAGTCTCTGATATCAGTGACTGCACAATCTCTTCCATAGAAAACTCCAGCAGAAGAACAGGTCTTTCGGCCCTTTTAGTCTGTGCCGACCTATTATTTTATCCAGTTCCACTGACCTAGCCCTCTCATCCAGGTACCTGTCCAAAGTTTTATTAACTCTCAAAATCAAGCCGGCATTCAACACATCAGCTGGCAGGTGATGTACAGAAGACTGAGACAAATATTGTGACACCAGGTTCACAGGGGGAGAAGGTTTAACGATGATATATGGTACACTGAGACATATACTGTAACACTGAGTTCACAGCAGTGAGAATGTTTAACAGTAATGTACGTTAGACTTTGTCAGATACTGTGACACCATGTTCACCATGGTAGGAAGAAGGTTTAACGATGATGTGAAATGAACTGTGGTAGATAAAGTGACACCAGGTTAACAGGGGGAGAATGTTTAACAATTATGTATGGGAGACTGAGACAGATACTAAGATTATGGCTTCATAACAGTGAGAGGTTTTAACAGTAATGTACGATAAACTATGATAGATCGTGTGACACCAAGTTCACAATGAGAAGAATGTTAAACAGTGATGTACGGTAGATTAAGGCAGATAGTGTGACACCGATTTCAGAGTATGGAGAAGGTATAACAGTGATGTACAATAAACTGCGGCAGATACCGGGTTCACAGTGGGGAGAAGGTTAATAGTGATGGATGGTAGATTGAGATAGATACTGTGGCACTGGGTTCACAATGGAAGTAAGGATTAAAGGTGATGTAAAATAAACTGTGGCAGATAAAGTGACAACATGTTCACAGTGAGGAGATGTTTAATTGAGATATATGGATGATTGAGGCAGATACTGTGACACCGTGTTCACAGTGGGGATAAGTTTAACGGTGAAGTACGGTAGACTGAGACAGATACTGTGACACTGGGTGCACAGCACTGAGAAGGATAAGTATGATATTGTGACACATATTGTGACACCAGGGTCACAGTGGGGAGAATATTTAACAGTGATGTACGGAAGACTGAGGAGGATACTGTGACACTGGATTCACAATGGGGAGAAAGTTTATCAGTGGTGTATGCTAAACTGTGGAAGATACTGTGACACCGAATTTACATTTGTGTAAAGGTTTAACAGTGATGTACAATAAACTGTGGCAGATACTATTACACCAGGTTCACAGGGGGGGAGAAAGTTTAACATTGATGTACTATAGACTGAGGCAGAAACTATGAGACAGGATTCACATTTTATGAGAAGGTTTAACAATGATGTACGATTAACTGTGTCAGATACTTTGACATCAGGTTCATTTTGGGGAGAAGGTTTAATGGTGATGTATAGTAGAGGGAGGCTAATACTGTGACACCAGGCTCATTGTGTTGTTCATTTATCTTAAATCTAATTTATATGCTCCATTTTTTTGTGGTAACTTCCAAACATTCCATAAACTTCAATTCTAATCAGATTTTGTTCATTTAAATAGTTCACCACTAAAAGCCCAAATTGTTTGATCTCTTAAGTACGCAGCACAAAATTAAATTTTTTACCTGGGTTTGGTTCAACGGCACTTCAGTCTGCCTCATTATTTTTTCAGCCCCCTCGTTTTGTGCTTTCTGCTTTGCCCAGCTGTTTTGCCAAATGGATATCCAACTCTGTCTTCTCAGCTTGACCCAACGTCTCCTCTGTAAACTTAAGCAAACCAAGGAGACATAAGTTAAAATTTTCACATTGGCATTTTCAAACACAAAAATTACACTGTGACTTGCAGTTTCATATCATAATCCCACTTGCTAAACTTGCAAGCAACTGCAACACATCCGACAGCTGGAAAATTGCAAGCGAACTGCTTGGTTAAAGCAAAGATTCCACCCAGTCACCCCATTAAAGTTCACAACAGATAGCAACCTGAAAGTTAAATACAAAGATCTGTATCAGGAAGATTAATGGGCTTTTTAAAAAAATCACTTCCACTATTAAAAGAAAACTCCTCTGGGAACACTAGGCTCTTGTTCAACATTTCCTGTTGTATTCCTCAAAATGGTTTGAATCTTGATTTCAAGCAGAGTCATTTGGTGAGATTGTTGGTCCAGAATAAACCCTGCCCACACATTCCCTTAAATACCTGCAAAGTCCAGATTCAGCTCTGCTCCATGTTAAAGCTATCAGAGGTTTTCTGAAGAGTTAACAGACTTCAGATGCTTGTACATTGAGTAAAAAAAACACAAATGCTTCCCTGAACAACGCACCTCTCTCTGAAAATGAACAAGAACATTCCTCAACAGTAATTATTTACCTTTCTAGCACCAAACCTGGTGAACTTTATATATGTTCAATTCTATGCACAGTATAAGAATGATCTGCATCCAGTGAACTTGGAGGAATGAGAAATGAGATTGGACTGTGAACCAAAGAACTTTTCTGAACTTACACACACATTACACACAGGTGCACTTAGAATTAGAAGGGGGGTAAGTTTGGTAAAGTAAGTTAAAGTAGTTAAATTGTGATAAGTTAAAGTGTAAATCCGTGTTCATGTTGAAAGATAATTAAAATCAGCTTTTGTTTAAGTCACCGTTTGTCTTGGTGAATATCTATTGCTGCTGTGTTTTGGGATCCTCTGGTCTTGTAACACAGCACCAAGCTTCAGAACAACCCTCCTTCTTTAGATTATGATAATAGTCCATTAAAGGGTCCCAGCATCTTTTCAAAATTATTAATTGACTCTTCAATAATTTTTGTAAATATCAACAAGACATAATATAATTTCTCTGTTGTCTCTGTGTCGTTGGAGAATTCCCTTTCCTTTCAATCAGAATTAGAGTTTTGGGTGCCGTATTTGAGAAAAGATGTGCTGGTGTTGGAGAAGGTCAGCGATGATTTACTGGAATGATATCAGGAATGAAAGGGTTAGTGTATGAGGAACAATTGTCGACTCTTTGACTGTACTAGTTGGAGTACAGAAGGATAAGGGGGACCTCAGAGGCATTTCAAATGCTGGAAGGCCTGGTCAGAGTACAGATGGCAAAGATGTTTCCCATGGTAGGGGATTCTAAGACAGGAGAGCATAATTTCAGGATAAAGGAGTGTCAATTTAAAACAAATGTGAAAATGTTGATTTTGTCAGTGGGTCATTGAACTGTGGAATTGAGGTCATTGGGAGTATTTAAGGTAGAGATTGACAGATATTTGATTCGTCAAGGAATGAAGGGTAATGGGGATAAAGTTGGGGAGTGGGGGTGAGTGGAAGAATGGTGGAACAGACTCGACGGGCCAACTTATGCTCCTATATCTTGTGATCTATATCCTGCTGGAGACCTAGTCAACCCTCCTCTTGTATTCCATTCTCAGAAAACAGTCTGCATCATGAGTTTATGCCATGTGAACCCATTTCCGATTGAATTCCATGTTAAGTGACCCAATGCAAATTCTGCATTGAGAGGACTGCAGCTTCCAAATTTTAAAAATTGTTATCGAGCAGCTCAAATTAGATATCTTGCTTCTTTTTTTGAAAGGGTTAAAATAGAATCAAATAAAATAGGAGAGGGAAAAACAGAATAATTTATATCTATGGGAATCGAAATTAATGGTTGGTGATAAAGATACACAATTGTTGAAACATTTGATTAATATATGAAATAAAATAAATGATGAAATTGGTGTAGGTGGATGTACATTACCCAGAATGGCTTTGATTCAAAATTCTCGAATATTTTTCAAAGGATCATCAATTTCTGGATTACTGGTTTCGTAAGGGGATTATAAATGTTGAAGATTGTCATGAAAGGGGTCAATTAATGTAATTTGAGCAACTGAGAAATAAATATCGTATAATTCATAGCAATCTTTTTTGCTACTTCCAACTAAGAGCATATTTGAAGGATAAGTTGGGACCAACCATGTTGTACTGAAATAGAAATTCCTTATAAGGAGGAATTGTTAAAAAATGTACTTCGATGATGTCCTCTTGATTACAAGTAGGAACTTTTAAATGAAGAGTTCATATGTCTGGACAAATGTGGGAAATGGTTCTGAATATTGTAATTGATTGGCAAATATTGGCAGATCTCTATAAGGACCTCAATGTAAGATATAAATTAGTTCAGTATAATTGTTTTTACATCAGTCATGTAGCAGATCTCAGGAAGGATTTTATCTGAGAGCTGCATCTGGAGTCAGGTGACTCAGGCAGTTGGATTTGAAAAGCTCCTCAGGAAGTTGATTTCCAATAGAGATCACGTGATCCAGGGGAGTTGTAAAAATTCACTTCAACTCAGCAGTCTGGAATTATTGACCAGAGTTCCACACTGCAGCAGTGAGGAAGGAATTCACAACTGGTTTTTCTTCTACAGTTACTTCTTACACCAGTGAAATTGAATAGAATAAAATCAGAATTATCAGATTAATGTTTTCGGTGTGGTGAAGATGTCACACCTTTCTTGCATTCGACTTAGCTTGAGATCTTAGATCTTAGATCTTAGATGTGATATCTCTTTGTGGAGAATTACAAATCTTTTGGAACATGTTACAGGGGATGTTTTTCTGGAAAATCCGACCTTATTTGTATTAGGAAATATTGAAGGAACAAGGCCCAAATTAAAACTATATCAATTGAAATTTGTTAAATTAACATTAGCTGTGATGAGGAAATGTTTTGAACTTACTTGGAAATCAGATATATTTTTAGGGATGCCAAGATGACATGCAAAAATTCAAAGTTGTGTTCCTTTGGAAAAAATTGCATATAGCTTGAGAAATATATACTCTATGCTTTTGAAAATTTGGCACATGAATATTCAAATATTAAGCTTTAATTTGTAATAATGCCCTTTCCATCCCTCTAGACATGTGAGATTCTCCTCTACATTGAAAATTTGTAATTTAGATTTGTTAGATTTCTTCACCACCGCGAATGCTGGGAAAGTGGAGGACTAGTGCGGGGCAGCAGAAAACAGAAAGACCACACCCCACCAACATCTGAGAAGCAGAGAATTCAATCCACAGGTCAGTGACCAAGGAAGCAGACCAGTGAGGGGTTCTGCAGCTGAAGGACCCACATAGGTGGCAGGCTGTTGGTTACTTGAGGAGAGGAACCCACGCAGGCTGTGGGCCTCTGTACAAAGCAGTCAATAAACTAACACCAGGCCGTGGACTGCTAGAGACTGGTTCAAAACTGGCTAACGGGGTGTCAGGTATCAGATCTGGGATACGAGTGGGTGCTGAATGGCTCCTTATCATGTCAGAGTTCAAAAACTAGAGCTCGCATTGCCAATGACTTTGATTGGTCTGTGAGCACTGAAAGAGAATCCACAGACCCTCAGTGACTTGGCCCAGGGTTCGGGGTGAAAGGGGTGGGGGAGCACTCAGTCTTTCTCTGACCGCAAGAGGCATTTCAGGCAATTTCTTTCAATGGCGAATCTGTCTGCCTTACAGTAGGAAAAAAGCAATTTTGTGTGATGTTACACTTTTTAATTACATGACAGTAAATTGTCTCCTGAAATAGAGATAGAGGTTCAAGTTTCAAACTATTACAAACTACACTCACCAGAGCTAACTGGATTATACCTCTTCCCACTTTTTGTTTGCAAGGACACTATTGATTTTATCACAACTCCTCTGCTTCATCTGTCCTGTGACAGATTATATATTTTACATTGTATATTGATATAATTTTGAAAGAGATGGATTATCGGAGTCGTGTAGGTCACAAACAAACACAAACACTTCACAAAACAGTTATTATTTAAAATGCAAGAGCTTTGTTGAGAGTTAGTCATGCAGGCGCCGAGAACCTTTGCAAATACAGAACAAGGAAACTGTTTTGCTAAATAATTTCCTGAGAATACAATTCCTTTCTCCTTTCACCCTAAAGCCATGTCTTCTCCTAATCTGTGGAAAGAGCCGACTCTCATTTACTGTCTATTCCCCAGAATTTTGTAAACCTCGATCAAATCTCTCCTCATTCTTCGACGCTACAAGGAATAAAGTCCTAACCTGTTTAATCTTTCCCTATAACTCAACTCCTGAAGACCTGGCAACGTCCTAGAAAATTTTCTCTGCCCTTTTTCAATCTTACTGATATCCTTCCTGTAGTTAGACGACCCAGAACTGCACACAATACTCCAGATTTGGCCTCATCAACATCTTATTCAACCTTATCATAACTTCCCAACTCCTCGATCAATACTTTGATTTATGAAGGCCAAGATGCCAAAGCTTTCTTTACAACCTTTAGTTCTTTACATGAGAACATTGAGTCCAGTTGTGTTTGCATGACCAATAAGTGGTAATTCTGCCTGACCCACAACAAAAATGATCTGAGGATTTTATGTGATGTCATGTATGTAATTGGACAATAATTCTGAAATCTGAATGTTCCTGAGACTGGGGGCTTTGAATTAAAGGAGAGGTTGGATAGACTGGGACTGTTCTCCTTCGAGTGTAGGAAGCTGAGGGGGACCTCAGAGATCTTGAAATCTTACGGTAATTTGCCTTTTTTCCCAACAGGTAAAATCAGAGGACATAGATTTAAGTTGAGAGGGGAAAGATTTAAAAAGGACCTGAGGGACATCATTTTCACCCAGAGGGCGGCGGGGCGAGTGGAACAAGCTGCCAGAGGAAGTGGTAAAGCCGGGGACTATTGTAATGTTTTAAGGACATTTACCCAGGTACAGATTCACAGGGATACGGGCTAAATGCAGGTGAATGGGACCAGTTGAAGAGGACAACTTGGGTATCAGGGTCGAGCTGGTCTGAAGGGTCGGTCTCTGTGGATTACAATTCCATGAGTCTCTGATATCAGTGACTGCACAATCTCTTCCATAGAAAACTCCAGCAGAAGAACAGGCCTTTTGGCCCTTTTAGTCTGTGCTGAACTATTATTTTATACAGATCAAACTGACCTGCACCTGGAACATAGCCCTCTCATCAAGGTACAAGCCCAAAGTTTTATTAACTATTAAAATCAAGCCGGCATTCACCACTTCACCTGGCAGTTGGTTCCATTCTCCCACCACTCTCTGTGTGAAGAAGTTCCCCCCAAATGTTCCCTTTCAACATTTCACCTTTCATTCTTGACCCATGCCCTCTGGTTCTAATCTCACCTTAACTCAGTGGATAAAAAGCCTGCTTGCATATGTTCCATCTACATCGCTCAGAATTCTGTGTCGATGTAAGCAGAACAGTGCAGCAGAAGCGTGCTGGGCCCACAACCCAGAGGGCGATGGATCTAGATATTCTTTGGGTGCCATGGTTGGCTTAGCAGTTATCACAACTCTTTTGAGTGCCAGCGATTGGGCCCAGGGCTCAAATCACGTGCTGTCTGCAAAAAGTTTATACTGTGAGAGATTATGCTATATTTTATATTGGTTATAGATATGTTTTAAAATGAGATAAATTGTGGCAGGTTTTTTAGTGTAGGTCACATACAAACACTTCAAAACAGATCTCATTTAAAATGACAGAGCTCTGCTCAAGGCAGACAGTCCAGGCTCTGGGTGCCTTTGCAAAAGCTTTGAAGAATGGCTATAAGGATTTCACAAGTACGGGTTAATTCGAACTGCTGTGGAGTGATGGATTATTGTTTTGGAAAGCAGCAGATGGACAAACTCAGAGGATTAGCTCTGGTGCCGCAGTCTGAGTGCAGTTGGCTGTTCCCAGAGGGTCATGTGGTTTTCTCTGTTATTGTGAGAGAGAGAGAGAGAGAGAGAGAGAGAGAGATGAGTTCTCCAGTTCTGCAGCAGCTGGGACTGGAACAGGACAAGGTGGCAGCTTGTGGAAAACCCCATTTGGAAGATAGGTTGGGAGTCCTGACTTCAGACTGGTCAAAGCCCTTGTTGTCCACACAAGAGGAGATGTCTGGCTGGATAATGTTTCACTTCAAATAAGGGAAACACAAAAGGAACAGTGTGGTGACCTGTGAGATGATATGCTGGCAATTAGGTGGCCTAGATACAAAGCAATTAGGTGGCCTAGATACAAGGCACCCGGCCTAATGTCATCCGACCACCAGGTGGGCCCAGAGGGCCCATGGTATAAAGCCGAGGTCCTGACCGTGCTCTCTCTCTCTCTCTCTCTCTCTCTCTTTCTCTCTCTCTCTCTCTCTCTCTCTCTTTCTCTTCTCTCTCACCAAGTTCACAGTGGGGAAAAGGTTTTATGGTGATGTACAGTAAACTTTGGCAGATACTGTGACACCAGGTTCACAGTGGGGATAAGTTTTAATGGTGGTGTACAGTAGACTGATACAAATATTGTGACACTAGGTTCACAGGGGAAGAAGTTTTAACGATGATGTATGGTATACTGAGACATATACTGTGACACTGAGTTCACAGCAGTGAGAATGTTTAACAGTAATGTACGTTAGACTTTGTCAGATACTGTGACACCATGTTCACCACGGTAGGAAGAAGGTTTAATGATGATGTGAAATGAACTGTGGTAGATAAAGTGACACCAGGTTAACAGGGGGAGAAGGTTTAACAATTATGTATGGGAGACTGAGACAGATACTAAGATTATGGCTTCACAACAGTGAGAAGTTTTAATAGTAATGTACGATAAACTATGATAGATACTGTGACACCAAGTTCACAATGAGAAGAATGTTACACAGTGATGTACGGTAGATTAAGGCAGATAGTGTGACACCGATTTCAGAGTATGGAGAAGGTATAACAGTGATGTACAATAAACTGCGGCGGATACCGGGTTCACAGTGCGGAGAAGGTTAATGGTGATGGATGGTAGATTGAGATAGATACTGTGGCACCAGGTTCACAATGGGAATAAGGATTAAAGGTGATGTAAAATAAACTGTGGCAGATAAAGTGACAACATGTTCACATTGGGGAGATGTTTAATGGTGATGTATGGATGATTGAGGCAAATACTGTGACACCGTGTTCACAATGGGGAGAAGGTTTATCAGTAATGTACAATAAACTGTGGAAGATACTGTGACACCAGGTTCACAGTGGGGATAAGGTTAACGGTGAAGTACGGTAGACTGAGACAGATACTGTGACACTGGGTGCACAGCACTGAGAAGGATAAGTATGATATTGTGACACATATTGTGACACCAGGGTCACAGTGGGGAGAATATTTAACAGTGATGTACAGAAGACTGAGGAGGATACTGTGACACTGGATTCACAATGGGGAGAAAGTTTATCAGTGGTGTACACTAAACTGTGGAAGATACTGGAACACCGAATTCACATTTGTGAGAAGGTTTAACAGTGATGTACAATAAACTGTGGCAGATACTGTTACACCAGGTTCACAGGGGGGGAGAAAGTTTAACATTAATGTACTATAGACTAAGGCAGAAACTATGAGACAGGATTCACATTTTATGAGAAGGTTTAACAATGACGTACGGTTAACTGTGTCAGATACTTTGACATCAGGTTCATTTTGGGGAGAAGGTTTAACAGTGATGTACAGTAGAGGGAGGCAGATACTGTGACACCAGGCTCATTGTATTGTTCATTTATATTAATTACAACATCTAATTTATATGCTCCATTTCTTTGTGGAAACTTTCAAACATTCCATAAACTTCAATTCTAATCAGATTTTGTTCATTTAAATAGGTCACCACTAAAAGCCCAAATTGTTTGATCTTTTAAGTACACAGCACAAAATTAATTTCTTTACCTGGGTTTGGTTCAACGGCACTTCAGTCTGCTTCATTATTTTTTCAGACCCTCATTTTGTGCTTTCTGCTTTGCCCAGCCGATTCACCAATTGGACATCCAACTCTGTCCTCTCAGCTTGACCCAACGTCTCCTCTGCAAACTTAAACAAATGAAGGAGACACAAGTTAAAATTTTCACCTTGGCATTTTCAAACACAAAAATCACACTGTGACTTGCAGTTTCACATCATAATCCCACTTGCTAAACTTGCAAGCAACTGCAACACATCCTACAGCTGGAAAATTGCAAGCGAACTGCTTGGTTAAAGCAAAGATTCTACCCAGTCACCCCATTAAAGGCCTCCAAGTTAAAAACAGATAGCAACCTGAAAGTTAAATACAAAGATCTGTATCAGGAAGATGAATGGACTTTAAAAAATATTCATTTCCTCTATTGAAAGAAAACTCCTCTGGGAACACCAGGCTCTTGTTGAACATTTCCTGTTGTATTCCTCAAAATGGTTTGAATCTTAATTTCAAGCAGAGTCATTTGGTGAGATTGTTGGTCCAGAACAAACCCTGCCGACACACTCCCTTAAATACCTGCAAAGTCCTGGTTCAGCTCTGCTCCAAGCTAAAGCTATCAGAGCTTTTCTGAAGAGATAACAGACTTCAGATGCTGGTACGTTGAGTCAAAAGAACACGAATGCTTCCCTGAACAACACACCTCTCTCTGAAAATAAATAAGAACATTCCTGAATAGTAATTATTTACCTTTCTAGCACCAAACCTGGTGAACTTTATATATGTTCAATTCTGTGCACAGTATAAGAATGGCCTGCAACCAGTGAACTTGAAGGAATGAGAAGTGAGATTGGACTGTGAACCAAAGAACTTTTCTGAACTTACACAAACAGTACACACACACGTATACTTAGAATTAGAAGGGGGGGTAAGTTTGGTAAAGTAAGTTAAAGTAGTAAAATAGTGAAAAGTTAAAGTGTAAATCTGTGTTCATGTTGAAAGATAATTAAAATCAGCTTTCTTTAAGTCACCATTTGTCTTGGTGATTATCTATTGCTGCTGTGCTTTGGGATCTTCTGGTCTCGTAACACAGCACCAAGCTTCAGAACAACCCTCATTCTTTAGGTTATGATAATAGTCCATTAATGGGTCCCGGCATCTTTTGAAAGTTATTAATTGATTCTTCAATAATTTTTGTAAATATCAACAAGACATATCATTTCACTGTTGTGTATGTGTCATTGGACAATTCCCTTTCCATTCAATCAGGTTTAGAGTTTTGGGTGCCGTATTTGAGAAAAGATGTGTTGGTGTTGGAGAAGGTCAGAGATGATTTACTGGAATGATATCAGGAATGAAAGGTATGAGGAATAATTGTTGACTCTTCGACTGTACTAGTTGGAGTACAGAAGGATAAGGGGGACCTCAGAGGCATTTCAAATGCTGGAAGGCTTGGACAGAGTACATATGGCAAAGATGTTTCCCATGGTAGGGGATTCTAGGACAGGAGAGCATAATTTCAGGATAAAAGGGTGTCAATTTAAAACAAATGTGGAAAAATTGATTTTGCCAGTTCGTCGTGAAACCCACGTGAGGTCATTGGGTGTATTTAAGGCAGAGATTGACAGGTACTTGATTAGGCAAGGAATCAAGGGTTATGGGGAGAAAGCTGGGGAGTGGGGGTGAGTGGAAGAATGGTGGAACAGACTCGACGGGCCAACTTCTGCTCCTATATCTTGTGATCTATATCCAGCTGGAGACCTAGACAACCCTCCTCTTGTATTCCATTCTTAGAAAACAGTCTGCATCATGGTTTTATGTCATGTGAAGCCATTTCCCATTGAATTCCATGTAAAATGACCCAATGCAAATTCTGCATTGAGAGGACTACAGCTTCCAAATTTAAAAATTGTTATCAAGCAGCTCAAATGAGATTTCTTGCTTCTTTATTTGAAAGGGTTAAAATAGAATCAAATAAAATAGGAGAGGGAAAAACTCCAGACAGCAGCAGCCAAGACCACAAGACAGGGTCGCCAAATTCGGCCACTCAGCCCCTCCAGTCTGTTTCCCCAATTCATTTCACGAATGTACTTTCCCCCATAACTCACTTTTGGCACCTTTTGGTGCGCTTCCAAATCAACGCCTGCTCTGAATCGTCCCAACAACTCAGCCTCCACATGTTCGACCCCAGCCAACACCCGGCTGCAAACATTTCTCATCTCGAAACGTCAATGGTTTTTCTCCCCCGGTGAATCCTTGCCTCACGAGGGAGGGCGGTCAGAGCTGCACATTTTGTGCAGTCTCACCAGAAGCCGAATGATGGGGCAGCAGACGGGTCCACTACGGCCTGTTGACGCTCTGCTCGCTGAGCCGTTGGATTCATGCCATGTTGTGTTGAGCAGTGGGGGCATCAGGCCTACAGAGAGCAGGAGGGGCTGGCACTCCTGTTGGGAGAGGCACGGGGTTTTGGAGGGTAAATCCAGCTGACATGTTTGTATTGTGTCCAAGAGGAAGAGCAGGTTTATTTGAATCTGGGTCTGGACTATGTTCCCGAGACGGTTCACTGCATGGTCCAGCACTTCAACAAGGCCAAGCAGCCCATTCTCATGATCTACATCAAGGTGGTTGTGGGTCTGGGTGGTCAAGTTGTCCACTGGGGCAAGCTTGGATGGTGGGGTTGGAGGATATGAAGGAGTTTACTGGCTGAGTCTCGCTGGGGACTGGATATCGATGAAGGGTGCATGAGGGTCTCAATGGGTATTGGTGAGGAGAGAAAGGGTAGTGAGGGGAGAGGGGTAGAGAGGATGATGAGGATGGATGATGATTGGCAGGGAGGGGCCCTTCACCCACCTCCCCTTACCCTCAGGATATAGACCCGGCCAGTGTGGAGGCAGAGTGGGTCATGTTATATCGTTGTGTTGCCTGATGTTCATGTACCAGATGTAGCAGAGCATGGCCTACTTCCAACCTCAGGGGCTTTTCCATTGAGACATCAAGCCCCAGAAGATGCTGGTAGATCCCGAGATGGCCTTCTTATTGCTCCTTTATTTCGGCAGGTAGATCCACCCATGTCTGTCCGTTCACCACCTCAACGCGGTCCTGATCCCTCTCCACAACACGGCCTTGTCCCCTCCCCTCCAGCTCTCACCCCTCCCCCACCAGCTCTCTCCCCTCCTCCCTATCCCAACTTGCCCCTTCCACAGCTTAATAACTTATTCTAAATAAGATTGTGGGGGGCTTAGATGGAATGAACAGCCAGAAACCTTTCCTAAAGTATCAGGTGCAAATCTCAGAGAGCATCCGCTTCAGGTGAGGGGAGATTTTTTTTATGCAGAGTTGTGAGAGCTTTGAATGCGTCACCGGAGAAAGTGGTAGCGGTTGGTAGAATAGGTACATATAAAAGTCTCTGAGACGAGCATGTGGATGTAAGGGAACAGAATTTTTACATGATAGAGGAATTTGGGGATATGGCGAGAAGGCAGGGTAGGTCGAGTTTGGTCATAAATTAGATCAGCCATGATCATATTGAATGGCGGAACAGGCTCGATAGGCCATTTTTGTCCTACTCCTGTTCCCACTTCCTATGTTCCTATGGGTGTGGGACAGGTAAAGGTTGTGGAGAACATTTACAAAGGTCAGTACAGCCTTTATAGGCCAAAGGGCCTGTACTGGGCAGCAATGCTTGATGTTCTAATGGATGCGGAAGCTCTGGGAAGGCGTAAGGGAGGGACTGGCCAGGAAGTCTGCAGATGCTGGGGCCGAGGGCAATGCCCAAACATGCTGGGGAAACTCATGGATAGTTTTGTGAGGAGCAGGCCCTGCTTCACGAGTCAAATTGAGTTTTTCGAGGAGGTGTCAATGGAAATAGATGAAGGTCAAAGTCTGTATGTGCTGCACGAGGATTTTAGTAAGGTGCTTGACAAGGTCCCCACGGAGGCCTCATTCAGAATGTCTGGAGGCATGGGATCCATGGAGCCTTGGCTGTGTGGATTCAGAATTGGCTTGTCTGCAGAAAACAGAGGGTAGTAGTAGATGGAACAATGACTAGTGGCGCTCCAAAGGGATCTGCTCTGGGACCCCAGCTCTTTGTGATTTTTATGAATGATGATGGGAGTGGAAGGGTGGGTACGTCAGGGGATCACACAGAGGTAGAGATGTTGTAGACAGTGTAGAAGGTTGTCATAGGTCATCCAGTTTGCAGAGAAGTGACAGATGGAGTTCAATCCTGTAAATCAGATGTACTTAAATAAGCAACTGGTCCAGGTTTATTTCCAGAGTAATTTTCAAGAGCACGAATAACAGTTATTCCAAAGAAGGTTGGAGCCCCATTAAAAGTAGCTTCATATAGACCAATATCTTCATTGAATGCGGATTACAAGAATGTGTGGGCAGAGCACTTGGTTAATGGCAGGATTATGAACAGTGTGCAGGACAGAGAAATATTTAGATCCTGCTCCATATATCACTCAAGGTTGCTGTGCAAATTGAGAGGGAGTTTAAGATGGTGTATTGTGTGCTGGCCTTCAGGAGTCAGGGGATTGAGTTCAAAAACCGAGAGGTATCGTTGCAGATGTATAAAATTCTCGTCAGACCACACTTGGAATATTGTGTGCATTCCTGGGGTGAGAATACCAGAGGACGTCTAAATAAGGTGAGCTGAGGGAAATTTAGGCAAGACGTGAGGGGTACATTTTATTCACACAGAATGTAGTGGGTGGCTGGAATGCATTGTCGGGGTAGAAGTGGAGGCTTGTCCAAAAAAGGCATGAAAAGGATTTTAATATGGACAGGAATTCAAGAAAAATGGAGAGTACTGGTGTGAGGGAGGGGAGGGTTCAGGGGTAGGGGGGATGATGGGGGAAGTGTTGGGACCCTCCAAAGTCATTGTGTTCAGGCCTCAGAGACAGTATCTCTATCACTCGTATTTCTCTTCCCAGGAGAAGGAGCGATCTCAGAGACAAGACACGAGTCCAGAAGAACCTCGCATCACAGCTGAACAGAGGACGGACAACATCATGATGGCCTGAACCCCTCCCCGTCGTATCCCTCTGGCCCTGCCAACCCCATTCCCTGCCTCTTCCATGTCCCTTCACCCACTTCCCCTCTTCTCCTCTACCCCTCCTCCATCCCAACCCCCTCCCGCTCATCTTCCCCTCCCCCTGCCCTCACACCTATGCCCTAACCCCAGCCCTCCACTCTTCACCTCCCTCTTCCCCTCCGCCCTTCCCTTCCCCTTTCCCCCTCCCCTTCCCCTCCCCCATCCCCTCCCCTAACCCTCCCCCTTCCCCTCCCTTTCTCCTCCTCCCCTTCCCCTCCCCCTTCCCTTTCCCCTTCCTACCCCTAACCTAGGGGAAGGAGGGGGAGGGGAAGGGGGTAGGAGAAAGGGGGTAGTGGAAGGGGGTAAGGGTAGGGGTTGTGGTAAGGGGTAGGGTAGGGGGTAGTGGTAGGGGGTGCGGGGATGGGGAAGGGGAAGGAGGTAGGGTTAGGGCAAGTGGGTAGGTTGTAAGGGATAGGGTAGGGATAGTGGTAGGGGGTGCGGGTATGGGGAAGGGGTAGGGTTAGGGGAAGGGGGTAGGTTGTAAGGGATAGGGTAGGGGGTAGTTGTAGGGGGTGTGGGTATGGGGAAGGTGTAGGAGGTATGGTTAGGGGAAGGGGATAGTTGTAGGGGGTGCGGGTATGGGGAAGGGGTAGGAGGTAGGGTTAGGGGAAGGAGGTAGGTTGTAAGGGATAGGGATAGGGTTTAGTTTAGGGTTGGGGAAGTTGGGTAGAGTTAGGGTTAGTGTTAGGAGACATGGGGTAGGGCTATATCTTGGTTTATGGTTAGGTCTATAGTTCGGGGAAGTGGGCTTGTGTTAGGTATAGGGGAAGGGGGTAGGAGCAGGGGGGTAGAGGAGGAGTGAGGTTTGGGGTTAGGGGATGGTGGGTAGCATTAGGTTTAGGGGGTGGCATAGGCGTAGGAATAAAGTTAGGGTTAGTGGATGGGGTGGGGGTAGAGTTAGGGGACGTGGAGTGGTGGTAGGGGGTATCGGTAGTGTTAAGGTTAGGTTTAGGATTTTGTTAGGGGTTAGGGTTAGGAGTAGGAGGAAGGGAAGGGGGAGGGGAATGGGGGAGGCGAGCGGGGGATGGGAACTGGGGACTGGAAGGGGGAGGGGATGTGGGAGGGGAACGGGCAGTGGAAAGGGGAGGGGAACGGGGTAGAGGAAAGGGGAGGTGAACGGTGGACGGCATCCCTAGTCCCTCCCCTCCCCTTCCCTTCCCCCGCATTTCCCCTGCCTCTCCTCTCCTCCTTCCAGAAGAAGCTGGGCCTCTTTCCATCCAGAACCTCCCTGTGGTTTCAGAGCCTCCGTTTCAGGAAGTGCCTTCGACGCTTGCTGCTGGACAGACATCTTGTCTCTTGATTCATTCTGTACCATTGATATTAAATTTAAAAATGATTGGGTTTTTTAAAGCTTGAACTCAAAAGCTGGTCCAGATAGAGAAAACATAAACAGGCCCTTCAGCCCCTCTCTCCTGCTAGCTGAGCTGTTGTAATCAGTCCATATTCCTCTCACCCTTTTCATTCTTAGCTCCCATCCAGCTCATGTTGCCTTGTTAATCTCATGGCCTGTGGGAAGATGCTACTTCCCTCCCTGGCTGCTCTGCTTTTATTCCTCCATATCTCCTTCCTGATGGCAGGGCGACAAAGATGCTCTGTGCTGGATATCTATGAGTCTATTTACAGAGCCCATCCTTGCAATCAATCAGGGGACCGTTGCCTTGAGGTGGCACCCATGTTGCCTCTCCCTCGCACTCTCAGAACACTACTGCACCCTCCTTCCCCTCCTTTCCCAGGTCTCAGTAACCCGCTGACAATTCCAGTCAGCTGCCATGTCTATACCCTGCCCCACCTAAACCGATGGATCGACCAGCGCCTTCTCCCCTGAAGAGTTCGAGGAATCCACTCTCTTGCAATGTCCTGCTATCGAATGCCCTGCATCCTCCTTCCCACTTGGTTCCTCCTGTTATCAGGCGCCTGGATGGACCCCACCCTGTTGAAACTACCCGTGTTCTCACTGATCTCTCTGCGCCTCTGCCCTCCATCCAGGGGTCTTGGATTTCTTGTGGGGGTGGTGGAGAACAAAGCACCAACTTAAGGAGATGGGGAGCAGTACAAAGACCCCCAGGTCCAGGAGACAGGGAGAACCACAGAGATACCCATCTCTGTCATTCGGGTAAAACCTGATTATCAGGTGCAATGTGCAAGGAACTTTCGGTCCTGCTGCACGTGGGCCAGGTTTGGCCCATCCCCACACCACCACCCTGTCAATTCCCAAAACAAATTTCCTATTCATGTGGGGGTCCAAAATGGATAGAGTCTGGAGAAGGACCGTGTACATCGTCAATCAATGGGGACAAGGGTGTAACCAGCATGACCATAATTGTGTGTGGCTGTGCTTGTAACCAAAGTGCAAGGGCACCAAATGCTGCTCTGTGCTGAGGTTCTACCTGGCTCAGGTGTTGCGAAAGATTGGCCTGGCCCTGGTGCTGCACAATGTTCCAGTCAGCAGGACTTTGCCCCTTTACCTTCCTGGGAATGGTTTCATAGACAAACACATTTGACCACAAAGCCATCAGGCAGTGGTCAGCAGAGCATTGCTGACACAGAGACTCCAGGACTAGATGGGATACTGCGGGGTGGTCCACGGAGCAGAGCATCCAGAGATAGACATCCAGAACTGCTGGAAAACCAGAAACTCGGTGAAAGATGCCCTTCAGTTTGCCTGAAACCCAGATGGGAGTAGCAAACACTAGAAGACATCTGTCTAAAGCAAAGGGAGGAAGATTTAGGGGAGATATCAGGGGTATTTTCTTTTACCCAGAGTTGTGGGTGTCAAGAATGCCTTGCCAGGAGTAGTGATGAAGGCCAAAACATTAGGGACATTTTAGGGGTTCTTAGTTACATTGAGGGGCTGAGATCAAGGAGGATATTCTCCAACAGCAGAGGGTGGCAGTAACCACAAGATGTCAAAGTGGTGGCAATGAAGCTAAACAGAGACCGTCTAATGTGACTGCGCTTGGCTGCGGGAATTTGGACTTACGATATAAATCTTGCTAAGTGCTAGTTCAGGTTGGAAACGTTCGACTTCCTTGGGGGTCAAATCAACAGGCACGGAACTAAACCCTGCTTGAAAAGGTAGAGTTTGTTAAGTGCTTCCTCAAACCCCACATAATGAAGGGGCTGCAAGAATTCACTGGTACGATTAATTTTTATCACTGATTCATACCGGTTGTGGCCGACATCATTTTTTTGTTTTTAAACTTTATTTAAGATTTTATAACATGAATAACATATAGAATTACATTTAAAAATTAAGAACAAAATAATAAAATTACAATACAGTATCAGTAATCTAAATAAACTATACCCTCCCCAATAATTATTACACATTAATAACCCAACTCAAATTAGTCCAACCCCCCCTTCCCTCCCAAAATAAAGAGTGAAGAATTAATAAAGTTAATAATATATGTGAGAAAAAAACCCACTTACAAAAAAAACAAAAACATAACCAATTAAAATACTAACAAAAAGAAAAGTAATTAATACTAAGATATCAGACTTAAAAAACATATTTAAATCAAACTTAAATGCATATATTTAACAGAGTTAAGATGAAACATATAATTAACAAACTTAATATAAAAAATTAGTAAAATCAGTAACATTGTCTATCAAAAATTCTGAAACAATAATCAATTCTTTAAAAAAAATTGTAGCATGAGAAAAAAAAAGATGAAAAATAAAACTTTCTCAATAGAGATAAACCTTCACCAAATATCAACTAACTTCACATCTATCATCATATTAGTCACATAAACTGCCATCTTAAAACAAAATTCCAACCTCATTAAACATTGTACAATTCAAATTTGGTACTCTTCCACCATTTTTCCCTTTTAACCTTGAATAATTACCCAATAAAAGCTCCAATACCACATTTAAATATCCCCAATCATTACGTTAAAATTCAGATATCCAAATATAAAAATACATCTGCAATGAAATCTATATCTTCAACAAATGGAGCATAAGCCACAAACAAAATTCAAGCCTCATTAAGAAATGTACAATTTAATTTATAACTTTCACCATTATTCCCTTCGTTCTATAACTAAAATAGCAAAATAATATACACCAGAATTACCACTCCTTTCACCTTAAAGTTAAAGAAAAAATATTAAAAAAAAACTTATCCATCCCATTCACATTTAAATTTCAAATATTCCTTATCTACTGAATAAACTTTACAAAAAAAACCACATTAATTTTTAGTTTTTTAAACAATCAAATACTTTCTTATGCTTTTTTTTATAAACACAAAAGAAAACCCTTAACTCTTTAATCTAATAATACAAAAAAAGGAAAAAAAAACAGGTAGGAGGTTAAAAATATCCCCTCCCGTCTAAACCGCGCAATGCGGTAACTCCCAAAAAAATGGGTGTGAGATAACTCACACGTAGCAGATGACTTTCAGGAAATAGTGCCCATCCAGTTCTCTCCCCCAACTCTCACTTCATCTTAAACTAACATCATCATTATTTAATATTTAAAAAAAAAATAAAAAAAAAATAACAACTCTTCTTTTAATCAGCTCCAACTGCCGAGTCACCATTACAACCATTCCTTCTTGTAGCACGGCTCTTTTCTTCCATCTCTTGTCTCCTTAGAGATCGCGGCGGACTACGTCTCTGTTGAAACCGAGTAATTGGCAGCTCTTGAGCAAATGCTATAGCTTCCTTTGGAGAATCAAAGAACTTTGGTTGGCAACCATCTTGAAAAACCTTCAAAACAGCTGGATATCTAAAGGTTGCCTTATAACCTTTCTTCCACAACAACTCTTTAGCAGAATTGAATTCCCGTCATTGGAACATAACTTCTTGACTCAAATCCGCATAGAAGAAAACTCGATTATTTTGAATCATCAAGGGTGATTTTCTCTGTTGTGCATTTCTAATAGCCACTCGTAAAATTATTTCTTGTCGTAATAATTCAAGCAACGAACCAAAACAGGTCTTGGACTTTGACCTGAAATAGGTCTTCTACGCAAGCCTCTGTGAGCATGTTCCAGTATTATACCTTCCAGGAAATGTTCTCGACCCAGCACCTGCGGAATCCATTCAGTAAAAAATTTTCTTGGGTCTGGTCCCTCCATTCCTTCCGGCAAACCAATAATCTTTATATTGTTCCGTCTGGATTGGTTTTCCAAATAATCAATCTTTTTCACCAAATTTTTATTTTGAGTTTGTAAGTCTTTGACCATTTTGGTCACATCTGAAACATGATCTCGTATTTCGTCTATATCTTCTTCACACGAATTAAATTTATCTCTCACTTCAAGCTTAAAAGCTCCAAACTCAGCCATCTGTTGAGAATGTATTTTCACCACAGAGTATTAAACCTAGTACCAAGTTCAGTCATAATCTTGGATAATCCCTGCATTGTATAAGATCATTTAGATTCAAGATTCACAAGAATCTTTTCAATTGGAAGAGATTCTGGCTCAACATATTCCTGCTTCTTCTGCATAACCAAAGGGTCTTCTTTTGCTTCCTTCATTCTGGTTGCCTTCCTTGTAGTATAGCTGCGTGTGGAAACCCCAGCCACAGCCTCTCCAGCAATGACTGGAGGACGCTGGCCGGGGTTTTCCCCAGTCCATCAAGTTGTATAGGTTCTTTTATCTCAAAAGGTGCAGTTTGCAGTGCCACCGCTACAGTTGACAAATGCCTTTCCCCAGCCGCTACTTCAACTGATGTTACTACAAGTGGTTCATTCATAACATTGCCGTCAGATGGTACTGCACATGTGCGAACCTGAGTAACTCTTTGTTCTAAAGGCTGTTTGGCGCCCACTTTAGAGGGCTCTACCGATGTAATATTGAACTCTACATCCGAAAGCTGTACCTTTCTCCTGGGATCCATTTCAGGCTGAGTCTCGATGTCTTTCCTGTAGGTAGGCTCCAAAACTTGAACTTTTGGAAAATGTGGTTTTTTGATAATCTGTTGTCGTTTTTTTTTGCTCTTTTCCACCAATTTTACCATCATAAGTTAAATTAACAGCACTGAAGTTATCTAAACTTTTAAAGAATTTTAACGGGCATTTCTAGACAAAACATTAAGATAGAGTCAGGAGAGGACTGGAAGGCACGTCTGATCCTTACACCATCTTGCCACGCCCCCCCGTGGCCCACATCATGCGGAGAAAGGTAAAGACATTACCTGGGACAAAAGGATTTGGAGGCGTTCCAGAAGGCCAAGGACGCACTGGCCAACACAACCCTTGTGGTACACGCCAGGCCAGAGACACCCACCACTCTCACAGTAGATGCTTCCTGCACAGCAGTAGGGGGTGCACTGGAGCAATTCATCAAAGGGGAATGGCAGCCCCTGTCCTTCTTTAGCAGACATCTCTGGCCACCTGAACTCAAATACAGCGTCTTTGACTGAGAGCAATTGGTGCTGTACCTGGCAGTCAGGCACTTAAGGTATTTTTGGAAGGTAGACAATTCAGTGGCTTCATGGACCAGAAGCCATTAACTTTTGCCTTCCATAAAGTGTTGGACCTGTGGTCGGCCAAGCAGCAGCGACTCCTCTCATATGAGTCTGAGTTCACTACAGACATTCAACACACCATGGGTGACGCACTGCCCCATCCCCGCAATCAAGTCTATCCAGGCCCTGTCCCAGTGAATAGACTACTTAGCCCTCGGCAGGGGACAGCAGGATGACCCTGAGATCCTTGCAAGCAAGAGAGCAGTGTCCAAGCTCAGGCTGGAGGATGTTAACATCGATCCTGGTAAGTAGACGCTCCTCTGCGACATTCCAATGGCAAACCCCACCTCATCGTGCCGACAGCATTGAGATGGCAGTTTTATGATGAGGTGCACAATCTGACGCACCCGGCCATCAGTACTGTCAAAATGGTGGTCAATCGGTTGGTCTTGCTGAGCCTTCAAAAACAGGTTGTCAGTGGGCCAAGGCCTGCACACTCTGCCAGATGACCAAAATACAGACATACGTGAAGGCACCATGCCAGACATTCGAGCCAGCACCACATAGGTTCAGCCACATCTACAATGACATTGTAGGGTCACTACCGGCCTTCCGCGGGATGAGTTACCTTCTCACCAAGATTGCCTGCTCCATGAGGTTCCCCAAGGCGGTCCAGCTGGCTGACACAACCACTTGTGTCCTCCATTAAATTGGAAGCGGTAATAAATATAAAGGAAAGTTTGATAATAAATAGTCTCCCTTGCAGTTGGGGTACAATGTATTTCTTGAGATCAGAGGAATCCTGGAGCCAAGACAAAGTGATCCTGTGTTTCCCAAGGATTAGATTGAGTTGTTGGGGTAGTTGTAAGTGGAAGGGCCGAAAGGTCTCCTGCTCCTTCCACTGCCTTTGATTATTGTCTTGTGATGCTGATTGGGTTCACCTGTGTGTTCGCTCGCTTGCTGATTGGTTGCTTCAGTTGCGCGAGCCAATGGGTTGATTGGGTGAGGCCGCTATGGGATTGGACGCTAAAGTCGGGTTGGATTGATGGGCGGTTTCGCGGGCTGATTGGCTCTTGCTGTGAGGAGGCGGGACGTTGGTGGCGGCGTCGTCTGCTCGGGGTCCGTCGCGTCGCCGCGGGCGCGAATGGGATGAAGTTGGCGGCAGCGCCGGGACCTTCCTCAGCCGCGCAAGCGGGCGACCCGCAGCCCGCCGGGCCCCACCCAGGAGCGGCCGGTACCAGCGGGGTGTTTGGGTGGAGTCGAGGGGTCGGTGCAGGGGGCGGGGAGGGGATGGGGATGAGGGAGAGGGAGGGGGATGGGAGGGGCGGGAGCCCGGAGGGGGCGGGGCAGGTGAATGAGGGGAGGGGGCGGGGCGGTGAATGAGGGGAGGGGGCGGGGCCAGGCAGGGGTAAGGGGGAGAGTGAAGGGGGAGTTGTAGGGCGAGTGGGAGGCTGGGCATCCAGAGAACTTGGAAGAAGGAGAAGTGAGATTGAACCTTGAACCAAAGAACTTTTCTTAAATTTATACACATTACAAACATGTGCGCTTAGAATTAGAAGGGGGTTCATTTGGATTAGTTAAGTATAGAGTTAATTTAAAGTTTCATTCTAATTTCATGTTTAAATTTGATTAAAAATAACTTCTGTTTTAAAAACCACTTGTCTTGGTGAATGTCTCTTGCTGCTGGGTTTTGGGATCCTATGGGCTCTTAACAATATGTGCTTGGATATTGACATTGGGCCTGTTCAAAGTAGGAAATGGCTTCTACCAGCAGCAGTTTCTGTTTGACAAAAAATATTGATAGGTGGCTGGCCACATACGTTTCCTAAAAATTAATACCCTCACCCTCCCTAAACCACATTCAGCCCCGTGACATCTTTCTACGTTGCATTACTGGGACCACCTAGGACCTGACCCATTTCCCATCTCTCCTTGCAATGCCAATATGGCAGCTGCCATTAAGAACTGACAAATCACATTTTAATTCAGCAAGCAAGATGAAGGTTATCCTGACATCCTGCTTAAAAACAAGGGTCAACAAATCTTCCAAATTTTGTCACTTCATTTTTATTTCGATTCCCATGGGGCATTAGTAAAAATGTCCCATCCATTTGCTCACCAAATTATGAGTAAAATCATGATCCCTGTTCATGAAAACCCATAACATTCAATGTTACACAGATAATCTAGGAAGAATTCTGTAATAAAAGTGAATGAAACATTGAAAGAATTTCCCCCTTATAAATGCTGAGATTATGGTGCGTCAAGAGACCAGGTGAGCAAAAAGAGGCCAAATCGCTGCAACACTTGGATAATCCAAGATGGCACAGACTCCCCTTCACTGCCGAGAAGGAGCCCACTCCTAGCACCATGTATGGGCTGAGGAGCCCTACACTTCCACATAGCGGCAGCCAGCTGGAGAGTGACTCCACAACACAATGACGTAAAGATGGAAGTCAGGGAGTACGTCACCAGAAGTGGGTTGGCCAGCGAGCACACGTGGGGAATTTAAAACAGTATGTGGTAGCGCTGCCACAGCGGATGCTACAAGGCGATAACTTCTTACTTGCTGCAACCAAACAGGTCTGCAAGATACACCAACCTAAATAGAAAACATGACGAGAAATCCAAGAGATCATAAATTCAAAAGGATTAGTGAAATCTTTACTCTGTATTATTAACACCAAAGTCCCTATATTTTTAAGGCATTCGGACAAGTAACTGAGAAACATTGCATTTTAAACACATGGTCTGTCAGGATCAGAAGGATTGGAGCATTATTGTTCAAGTGACTAAACTTTAAAAAAATAACATCTAACTTTATGAAGAATGTGATACAACAACAGGAACAACGCATGGAATCAGACACATTCTATGAGCATTGGGAAGCAAATAAAAATGGATTTGTGAGAAGTGCCTTCACGTTCACAAAATCTGCTCGAGACAAAAGTTGAGAACAAAGAACATTTATTTACATTTACAACATTGCAAGGTTGGGTACTCTCCCCCTACCTCGGGAAAGTACACCGAGGGCGGGAAGCTTCTTTGTTTTTATACATTTTTCAATTCACCTCCCCTTACATTGTTCCTACATTTATCCTTCTTGGATTGGTTTGGCACTTTTCCCTATTCGCCTGACTCTTGACTGAGTCCTACTTTCTCCTATCCCGTACTCACACCTCCTTTCCCCACCCCCTATTAAACAAGCTCTTTGTGTGTGTATGTGCATATTTCTTAAATTCCTCTGTTATCTTGTTTACTCTGTTCTGCTGTTTTTCATGCGCCATTTTACACAAAGAACATTTTAGCTTTTTTCTTGCTTTTTCTTTCTACCTTCTATAACTGTTTCAGAACTCCTAACATTAAAATAATAACTGTTTCTAAACTCCTGCAATTAAAATAATAACTATTTCTAAACTCCTTCAGATTTGTTTTCCATCCCTTCCTAAGCGACCCAATGACCCCCGACAGGTCCTCCCCGACTTGCGACCGTAATGAAACCCGAAAGGTCCCACAATGGACGCAAGTCGGAGATTTGCCCCTGTGTGAGGAGCCCTGAAGTCTTAGAGACTATTTTTAAAATCAAACGAGAACAGAGACACAGGGCACGTACGACCCCAAATGTGCAGATTGATTTTGTGACTCAGTTTCTCAGGGTCCATCGGCTGGGGACAGCCATCTTAATTTCAGTGCGTATGCGCGACTTGTTAGTTGGCGCTTCCACAAAGACTTTGCTGAGTGGCCCTCAGTCGGCACGTGCGTATCAGCCGCACATACGTGAACCCAACTCCAAGTTGCAAATCCACAGCGCATGCGCCAACCAGACTTCCAAAACTTCACCATTATGGAGGAACATAATCAGGTTGCCAGGCAGGGAAATAACTTATTCCCACAGGCTCACAGGTTGACAATGTAATGTCAGTTGAATGGGTCCGTGGAATGAAAAGGTTGAGAGGGATATGGTTTGTTTGCAAGCAGCTTGGCCAGCAGAAAAGAAGGAGCGAAAGGACTGTTTCAGAGTTGTCTATTTGGACCAGTCATTTGAGTTGAATCTTTAAAAAATTCATGACAGGCTGGACTATCATTTTAGATGGAGATTTTAGATTGACACCTGCAGCCCGGGAACAGGCCCTTTCAGCCTATGAGACACAACCACTCAATTACACCAATGACCTACAACCCCCGGTTCGTTTTAAATGGTGGAAGGACCAGGAGCAACTGGTGGAAACCCACGTAGACACGGGAAGAACGTACAACTCCTCACTGACAGTGTCAAATTTGAACCTGGCTCGCTGGCCCCTTAACAGCATTGTTCTAACTGCGATGCTAACCTCGCCACTTTCAATGGTTCCCAGGGTCTTCCTCCTACTTTCCATGAGCTGTGATTGCTTCAAATTCCAGTGCCCTTGTTTCCCTGATGCTCTGACCCCTGCCCAGTGACTCTGTCCCCAATGCTTTTCCCTGGTCGGATGATCATCGCTCTCTTTCCCGGCTCTCACCCAAACTTTCTTATTCCATTTCCACCACCTACAACCCCCCTGTCATGTCCCACCCACTCACCCACAGGTTAATGAGGATGGGGCAGCTCCTGGCTGTGGTCACATAGCTCGTTGAAGGACAAGTGGGAGCAGGAGTCCTGTGGAAAGAGGTGAAGGGCAGCGTGTACTGTAGCAGCCAGCTGAACTGGGCCACATTCTCCAAGGTAGAGGGAGAGAAAGGACTGGCTCAGATGGGACAGATATCCCTGTGCAAAGGGTCAGGGGATTCCCCAGCTTGGTGAAGGTATGGGACGCTTCCACTGGGAAGGAGATGGTCCACTACCCTCCCCACATCTCCATTGTCTGTGGGTCCCATTGTCTGTGGGTCCCAGGAACAGCTCATATTCCAAGGCCTGTGGGTGGCAGAAGGGGGAAGTTCAAGAACTGGGGTGGGGTAGTTGTGATGAGTTATTGATTGGAGAGGGTTCCAGTGAGGGAACGGGTCTGGTGGGAGGACAGACCTGATGGGGATGGGCTTTTGGGTACAGGCAAATAGGTGAGGGGGGGATGGGTTGGGGACTTTGGGCTGGGCATGTTGGGGGACAGGGGCTGGGTGAAAGCCCTGGTGGGTGTCAGGTGCTCTGGGAACAGTCCAAGCAATGGGTGGAGCATTGGGGACGGGCCCAGTGGGGGACAGAGGCTTTGGGGACGACCTCAGCAGGGGGAGGGGTTTGGGGACGGGCTTGGTGGGAGATGGGGGCTTTGTGGATGGGCCTGGTGGGTGACAGGGGACAGTATTTGGGATGGAGCCAGAGGAAGGAGACCACCCCTGAAGCTCCGGTTCACCATTGGGTCACTCACCTTGGCCCACGGACGTACTTTGATCTGCAGGAACTTGAATTCGGTGCACTTGGGGTTCATCCTTCGGATCTGCTCCCTGGTTGAGGTCCCCAAAACCTGTTGGAACAGAAACTACCTTCACTACTGGCTCAAGGTGAGGGGAGCAGGAGGGTGACAAGGGGAGGGGATGCAGTGTATGCGTACCAGGTCAGGGACATGGGACGAGCCCAAGAACTGGGGTGGTGGTGAAGGCTGAAATCTTAGGGGCATTTAAGAGGCTCTGAGTCACATGGATGAAAGAAGAACGGTAGGAATACATCAGTCGGCACAACATCGAGGGCTGAACTGCTTGTACTGTGCTCTCGTGTTCTATGTTAAACCTGTCACTCTTTCAGCAAGCGGAGATGTTGGGGAGGGAAAGCTGCCGACTGGCACATTCCAGGCTGCAGGGGTACATGATGAGGAATGGACGGAGACTTGGCTCTGCCAACACGAAGGCACTATAGGGATGGATCATAACCCTCCCATTATTGGGCACTGAGAGGCTGAGACCAAGGGGAACTCCTCCAAGAGCAGAGGGGGGCAGTAACCACACGGTATCAAAATGGTGGCAATGAAGATAAACAGAGACGTATACAGCAATGTGCAGTGAAGGGAATATCTGGATTCAACAGGAGGAGGAGAAAGGACTTGCAACGGTCTTCCTCTTTGGAAATAATTTGTGAATAATGTCAATTTTGTGGGGTGGGGGGGTGGGGAAGAGAAAAGCCCAACTCAGTCAACTTTGCTTCATGAGATACATTCTCCGATCCAGGAAATCTCTTCTGCACCTGCTCCAAAGTACAAGGTCAAATTTATTACCATTGGATAACACAAGTACGACCTGATGAAAGAGCGTTCTTGGGGTAAACACATGTAAACACACAACCAAGCCCTCACACAACAGACAAATGATACATGTGCAGCACGTCCAGAAAAATAACTCCATATTGTTGAATAAATAGCAGAGTCGAGGAGTATTTGTTTGAGCAGCTCATGAATCGTTCCACGTTCTCCCTGCTTGGAGGAAGAGGCTGTTCCTGGGCCTGGAGGTACCGGCTCTGAAATTCCTGGATCTCTTTCCCGACGGGAATAGCTGGATGATGCTGTTGGCCGGGTGAAGGGGTCCTCGATGATTTTGTCAATGATCGTAGTGGATCACATTGATATTTGGGGTGGTGGGGGGCAGGAGGGTGTACCCAGTGTTTCTCTAGGCCTCTTTAGGTCCCATAGATTGACCTCTGATCATTTTAAAAATATATTATTTATAAATTAAATACACAAAAAATTAACACAATTAATAATAATACAAATGAAATACAAATATATGTGGTATATATAAAAGAAAGAATAAAGTAATACCCCCATAAACCACCTCATCCCCCCTCCATCTGGACATTAGCAAACTGGCCTCTACTCAGCCCCCACGACACAGATATAGGCGACTGAAAGCAGCTGACAGTGCTCCAATTACTGGTTCTGGGCAGGTGGGGGATCATGCTAACTGGGAATCCACCCTATACACAAGATGGCTGACGAACGTGGTGACCGCACAGAGCCACGGGGATCAACAACTTTCATCCCAGGGGACAACCCGCACGGAAGGAATCAACAAGGTCACGAATACTGACCAATCGGAGGCCGGCGCGGATGTGACATCACTCCTGTTGACTGCAGCGGGGAGAGAATAGAAGTAGAGCTGCCAGTGTAATGAAGCATCTTTAACTTTGATTGCTTGAGTGTGTGTCCTCCTTTCCACCCTTCACAATAGCGCGAACACTCCAATTTCACATCGGGAGTCATGTGTACAGTTTCCTTATATGAAGAATGAGAAGTGCACACTTATTGTAAAATTTGTTTCTGGGATGTTTTAACCGGGTGATAGGAGGAAAGTTCGAATATGGATCTCTTTGTTATTGGAAAAAAGGGAGATGACCTTACAACATTATGAGAGGACACAGCAGCACGGATCGAGAGGCGATAATGCGAAGGAGCCGAACACCAAGTGTCACAATTTCCCAATAACCGATCGGCTGCTTTGACTTTAAGAAATGTCTTCAATGAAAATGAAATATCCTTGGAATTCTCTACCCTGTTGAAGGTTCATTTGAAATTGGGATCCATGGACTTGTGATGAATTTATTGGCGTACCCATTCGTAGAGGGATCATATGCATTTAACTTAGATGCAGATACTTTGAAAAAATTAACAGACATTATATTGGAAGCGGTAATAAATTTGGAAGAAAGATTGAGAATAAATAGTCTCCCTTGTAGTTGGGGTACAATGTATTTCTTGAGATCAGAGGAATCCTGGAGCCAAGACAAAGTGATTCTATGAAATCTAAGGATTTGATTGAGTTGTTGGGGTAGCTGGAAATGGAAGGGCCGAAGGGTCGCCTGCTCCTTCGACTGCCTGTCTTCAGTCTTGCGATGCTGATTGGGTGCGCTGTGTGTTCGATCGCTCGCTGATTGGTTGCTTCAGTTGCGCGAGCCAATGGGCTGATTCGGTGAGGCCGCTATTTGATTGGACGCTGAAGTCGGGTTGGATTGATGGGCGGGTTCGCGGGCTGATTGGCTCGTGCTGTGGGAAGGCGGGACGTTTGCGGCGGCATCGTCTGCTCAGGGTCCGTCGCGTCCCAGCTGGCCCAACGGGAAGAAATTGGCGGCCGCGCCAGGATCCTCAGCCGCGCGGTCCAGGGAAAACGGGCGTCCAGCAGCCCGGTGGGACCCACCCGGGAGCGGCCGGTACCGGCGGGGTGTTTGGGTGGAGCCGAGGCGTCGGTGCGAGGCCTGATGACGCCGACAGGGCGAGACTGGAGGCCGCGGGGTAACTTGCAGCGGGAGGTGGCGGGGGCAGGAGATTGGCAAGTCTGGTTGGCGCATGCGTGGTGAGTTCGCGCATATGTTGCAGATACGCATGTGGCGATTGAGGGCCACGAAGCGAAACATTTGCGCAAGCGCCAACTGATGACTGGCGCATGCGCACAGAAATTAAGATGGCTGCCCCCATCCAATGGACCCTGAGTCACAAAGTCAATCCGGACATTTTGGGTCTTTTGTGCCCTGTGTCTCTGTTCTCGTTTGTTAAATCATTTGATTTTAAAAATAGGCTCTAAGGCTTCAGGGCTCTTCGCACGGGGTCAAAACCTCGACTTGCGACCATCGTGGACCCCCACCCCACCCCGAAGCGACCATTCTGGGACCTTTGGACTTCACTACGGTCGCAGGTCGGGGAGGACCTGTCGGTGTCATTGGGTCGCTTCGGAAGGGATGGAAAACCAATCTATTTTTCTTTGCTTCCCAATGCTCATAGAATGTGTCGGATTCCATCCGTTTTTCCTGTTGTAGTATCACATTCTTCATCAAGTTAGATGTTATTTTTTTAAAGTTGTGTCACCTGAACAATAATGCTCCAATCCTTCTGATCCTGACGTACCATGTGTTTAAAATGTAATGTTTCTCAGGTACTTGTCCAAATGCCTTAAAAATAAAGGGACTTTGGTGTTAACAATACAGAGTCAAGATTTCACCAATCCTTTTGAAGTTATGATCTCTGGGATTTCTGGTCATGTTTTCCATTAAGGTTGGTGTATCTTGCAGACCTCTTTGGTTGCAGCAAGTAAGAAATTATCGATTTGTAGCATCCGCTGCAGCAGCGCAACCAAATAAAGAGACGTCCCCACAAGGTGAGTGTAAAACAAAGACTGGCTTTACTGGTTTAAATTCTCCACGTGTGCTCACTGGCCCGTCCACTTCTGGTGACGTGCCCCTGACTTCCAGCAGTGACGTCATTGCATTGTGGCATCACTCTCCAGCTGGCTGGTCGCTACGCGGAAGTCAAGGGCATCTCAGCCCGCACATGGTGCTAGGCCCAGGCTCCTTCTCAGTGGTAAAGGGGACTCTGTGCCATCTTGGACTGTCCAAGTGTTGCAGCCTTTTATGCTTGCCCAGTCGACTGGTGCGCTACAATCTCAGCATTGAAAAGGGGGAAATTCTTTCAATGTTTCATTAACTTTTATTACAGAATTCTTCCTAGATTATCTGTGTAACATTGAAAGTTATGGGTTTTCATGAATAGGGATCATGATTTTACTCATAATTTGGTCAGTCAATGGATAGGACAGTTTTTGCTAAAGCCCCATGGGAATCAAAATAAAAATGAAGTGACAAAATTAGGAAGGTTTGTTGACCCTTCCTTTTAAGCAGGATGTCAGGATAACCTTCATGTTACTTGCTGAATTAAAATGTGATTTGTCAGTTCTTCATGGCAGCTGCCATATTGGCATTGCAAGGAGAGATGGGAAATGGGTCAGGTCTTTGGTGGTCCCAGTAACGCAATGTAGAAAGATGTCACGGGGCTGAATGTGGTTTAGGGAGGGAGAGGGTATTAATTTTTAGGAAACGTATGTGGCCAGCCACCTATCAATATTTTTTTAATCAAATAGAAATTCCTGCTGGTAGAATCCATTTCCTACTTTGTACAGGCCCAATATCATTATCCAAACAGATATTGTTAAGAGCCCAAAGGATCCTAAAACCCAGCAGCAAGAGACATTCACCAAGACAAGTGGTTTTTAAAACAAAAGTTATTTTTAATCAAATTTAATCATGAAAATAGAATGTGGCACTGAGCCAATGAGAAGGTCAAAGGGGTTTGGCTGGGTGGTCTTTGGGGAGTTGAAGAATGCAATGTTGTGTCTGAGGAGGATAAAGAAGGTCGACTGCATTGTCTTCTGGAAGAAACGAGTGAGGGTATTCTTTAATTGTTTGTAAACGATGGTATATCAGTGCCGTTACAAATCTAACCCTTCCCTACCTCACACTCATTACCCTCTATTATTTTTCCATCCATGTATCTTAGAGTGTTTTGAATGTCCTTATTGCTCCAGCCCCCACCTCCACCCGAGCAATGCATCCCAGACACTCACTGCTCTGTAATTTTTTAAAACTTGTTTAGACGATCAAATCAAAAGATGAATGGAGTTCTACTGCTACATCTCGTGATCTCATCATCATTTCTTTGCAGATTATGGGCAAATTGAGAGAAAAATGTTTGTCTTAAATAGACACTATGAAGGAGAGGGGGAAGGGTGGATCCCTTATTATATCTGCTGTGCAAATACCGCGAGGTGCATTGTTGCACCACGTAACAGCAAATGTAACACCTCATCATCAGATGTTGAAGAATACTGGGGATTATTAATGATCTAAAATGCCCAAACTGGAGAAATAAATCGAGATGAATGCCTCGTATTCCCAAATCGGAATGCACTTTGGAAGGCATCATTGGGTTTTAGTGACTTGCTTGTGAACTGGAATTTCTCTCACATGGGTTCTTGCTACTGAGACCATTCTCTTGCCTTCATTTCAATAAAGTGGCGACTTTCCCTTCCTGGCTCCCATGCAAGCTCGCTGTGGCTTCTTTTGTACTGACTGTTATTACGTTGTTACAAAGTACTGTCCATCCATCTTTCTCAAAATCTGGACTAATCCGTACCAATTCACAAAATATTGATGCTCTCCATTTATTGACTTTCTTGATTTGAGTTTCTTCCTGTCCAACATGGTTCGACAGTGGATGGCACAATCGCAACTCTGTTGCGCTGCCAGTGATAGGGATGGGGTTCAAATCCTGCTCTCTCTGTGAGGAGTTTCTATGTTCTCCCTGTGTGTGCGTAGGTTTTTCCCGGGGTGGGGGAGGGGGCTCCAGATTTTTCCCACTGTTCAAAAAGTATGGGGGGTGTTGAAGGTGAATTGGGAGGCACAGGTTTGTGGGCCTAAAGGGTCTGTTACTGTGCTGTAACTAATCTTAAAGTATCGCATTGACTCTGATATGTCACTAATGTAAATCTTGGTAGTAATGGTGTGTATGATTCAGCTTTGTCTTGATCTCTGCGGCTATTGGTCTCGTCTCTCATGTGGAACCCTATAACTTGGGTCTTTTGGAATTACCTCGTTGTGAGGAGTATATCTGAATGAATAGCTTCACTAATTACTCACCATGTTCATGTTTAAAGTCCATCTATCCTTGTCTGCCTAGTCTGCACTGGAAAATTGCAAATGTTACTCCACTCTTTAAGAAGGAAGAGAGGCAAAAAGAGAGGTAAATTTTAGACTACATCTTCACATAAAAAAAATAATTATCACGTAAATTATGTTAACTTTTCCAAACATATACAAGCTTTCTTTATGCCAACGATTCGTATTTAAATCCACATTATTTTTCCACGTTATAACAATACATTCCCCAACCAATGCTAATGCGAACCGAATAAACACAATTTGAGATTTATCCATTCTTAAACCCATTGTTAAAGTTGTAATATACCCCATTTAAAAAAAGCAGTGGATCTACCATTAAAGTGGTCTCTTATAAATCCACCTTAAACTCTTCAATTTTCATCCAAAAAGAATTACTTTATCACACAACCAGACAGAATTGAAAAAAAAAAGTACCAATTTGAGTCCCACAATTGAAACATAAATCTGAATGACTAAATCCATATCTTTTTAACTTTTTTGGTGTTTAATTCAACTGATGTAGAAAATTTTAGTTCACCAAATTTAGTCACACTATCTTCACACAGAGTAGTCCATCCTTCTTGGGATAATTCTAAGGATAAATCTTTCTCCCATTTAAACTTTGATTTATCTCAATCCAGTTTGGCCATTTTCTCTTGCAACAAAGAATACATTTCTGAAATAAATCAATTTCTGCCCCATTTACAATTAAATTTTTAAATTTAGTTAACTTAGGCATGTTCGATTCCTGCCCAAAATTCTTCACTACTGGAGCATGTACTTGAAAATATGCAAGCAAAGAATTTAACAGTACCTCAATTTTTTCCTGGAGCCTAACATAAGAAAACAATATCCCATCTTCAAAACAATCTGCTAACACTTGAATACCTTTCATCTGGCAAATCTTTAAATATTGAGATTACTCATCCAAAAGGAGATGTATTTATCCTGATATGATGGAATTTGTAATAGAACCTTATCTCCAGTTCCTATTGACAGATTTCTTTTATACCAAGTATCAAATAAATGTCATAATACTGGCACATTATAATAATGCAAAAGACGAGGAGTCCATCTAAATATACATTGATGTATAATAGAATGTGAAATCTGTGATAATAACATTTTAGCCCAGTGTGGAGGTTGATTAACATTGAACATCCTATTAATAAATTTTAACTGATAATTAACTATTAATTTAATGAATAATTCTGAAAATGAGGCCATTGTAGTCCCTAATGCATATTGCCATGTCAATGTTTGCAACAATACTCTAACCAATGAACCTTTCTATAAAAATATTCTGATTGCTGCATAACTCTTTAAAAAATATGTTTGGACACGAACATGGAATTGATTGAAAAAGATATTGAATTCAAGGAAAAATATTCATTTTTAATACAATTCACATGTGCCATTCATGTCAAAGGAAGATCTTTCCATTTAATTAAATCAGCTTTAATTTTATCAATAGAGAAACATAGTTCAACTTTCACAAATGTTGATAATCCACATCAACCATTACCTCTAAATATTTAATTTTCTTAGTCCATCTAAGCTGTGTAATCTGTTTACAAGCAGGATAATCTTCCTCTGTAATTGGTAATATGTTCCTCTTATCCCGATTAACCTTATAACCAGACATTTCTCCATATTGTACCAAACAGTTTTGCAGATGTCATAACGATTACTGAGGATTTGTTAAATATATTGGTACAAAGGAACCTTATTTTATCATTTTGTCTTATAGCTTGGGCTAGCGGTTCTATCACCAATGGTGACAAAGAACAACCTTGCCGAGTGGAGTGTGTGAAATTAAACATATCTGAAATTTGTCCATTCGTCACCATCCTTGCCAAAGGATTTTTATACAAGGCTTTAACTCAACTAGGTAAAAAAGGTCCAAACTCAAATCTTCAAGTACTTTAAATAAAAAGTACCTTTCAACTCGATCAAAGGCTTTTTCTGCATCTAATGCCACTATCATTGATTGATTCAAACAATGTCTTGACACATTAATCAACGTCAACAGTCTAACAATATTTTCAGAAGAAAATCTATTCTTAATGAAACCTGCTTGATCAACATGTATTAAACGTGGTAAATACTTCACAAGTCTATTAGCTACTATCTTATAATCTACATTTAATAAAGATATTGGTCGATATGAGGCAACTTTCAATGGGGCTCTTTCTTTTTTGCAATCACTAAGTCTAGGTCCAGAAAAGAATTCTGGAAATGCTTTTGCTCTTCTGTAGCTTGTTTAAGAACATCCATCAAAACAGGAGACAAGACTTCATAAAATTCTTTATAAAACCCTCCTGTAAACCCATCTTCTCCAGGTGATATTCAATATTGCTTCTTCAATTTCTAAATCACTGAAAGGAACTTCCAAATCTGTCCTATCTTTATCGTCCAAAACCGATAACTCCAAACTACCTAAAAAAGACTCAACACGTTCCTCATCCTGACTTACTTCAAAAGAATATAAATTCTGGTAAAATGAGTGAAATTCATCATTAATTTCCTGAAGTTTAAAAGTGATTCCTGTATTATTTGATTATCAGACCTCTTAAATAAGCTTTTAAAACATCCCACAAAACAAATTTACTTTGTACTGAACATGTATTAATTGGCAAATAAGACTGAATATGGTCTTTGATATCACTTAGAAACTTCGGTTGCTTCAATAACATCCCATTAAACCTTCACCAATAAGGGGTGTCTACATTATGCAAACCAGAACATGTGCAGGTGCACAATCCTTTATCCAGAACCCTTGGGGGGGGGGGGGTTACTGTGTTCTGAATTTCAGATTTTTCTGGATTTCAGAAACCCAGATTTAAGCCCACCCGAATCATGCTGCTGTATCCACCCCCACTCCCTTCCAGTCACGCTGCGATTTTCCCCCCACCCCTCTCCCGCCTACCTCGCGCTGCCATCTCTCTCCCCACTTGCTGGTGTTTGGAACTCTCTGGATTTTAGATGTCCGGATAAAGGATTGTGTACTTCTACTTAACAATGAGGAATGATCAGACAAAATCCTACTCTTTTACTCTGCATGTATAAATCTACCCTGTAATTGTGCTGACATTAAGCAAAAGCCAATTCCCAAAAAAGAATCATGTCTGGGTGAATAAAGAGAAAAGTTTTTCTGTCAGATTTAATTTCCTCCATATTTCTACCAAATTCAAATCTTTCATTGAGCCTAACATCAATGTTACCATTTTGGTTCTTTGTACAGTTTTTGGAAATTTACAATTAAAATCCCCACCAACAAAAATATTTTCATTAGCTTGACCCAGATTCAAAAAAGTTTCAGAAATAGCGTCTTCATCATTTTCATTGGGTGGATAAACATTTATCAAAGTCCATGCTTCAGCAAAAATTTTACAATTCACCAACAGCTCTCTACCCAATGTGGCAGAGAATGATTCCAACTGAAACGGTATCTTCTTATGAACCAAAGTATCAACACCTCTAGCTTTCGAATTAAATGAAGATGCAAAAACATGTCCTACCCAATCTCTCATCAATTTCATATGTTCTTTCTCAGACAAATGAGTTTCTTGCAAAAAGGCAACATCAACCTTCATTTTCTTTATATATGCCAATATTCCCTTCCTTTTCATCGGATTATTAAGTCCTTTAACATTGAAGGTCATAAAATTTAAATGAGCCATAACTTAATTTCCTCTTGAGATTGGCACTTCACAGAGCAATTACATATTTTAAAAAACCTAATCCCCCCCCCCTTTCAAACAATAAGAAACCCCTGTAAAAAATGTAAAAACCTAAGAGCCCAAGAGTCGGACCCCACTCTGTGGACCAGGTGCGGGCAATACCACAAGTGGTAGATGACTTTAGAAGTACCAGAGTCAATCACCACCCCCCAACCGAACATTAAAACCCATCAGTCATCCCAGTGATAACACCCACATTGAGCTTGAGCTTCATCTTCAACATCACTCACCAATTCTGATTCCAATTCTTTTCCCTATTCCCTTCCCAATTTTAACCTCGGGCATTTTCCCCATCAATTCCTTCAAATCTAGGAAGGAATTTGCAAAAGTAAATGTACCATAAGGACTCTCAAAACATTGAGACTGATCTCGCCCATAAATTACCTGAAATATCATCGGATACCTAAAAGTAAACTTATACCCTTTCTTTCACAGCACTGCTTTGACCAGATTAAACTCTTTCCATCACTTAATAATCTCCTGACTTAAATCAGCATAAAATAAAACCCTATTGCCTTGATACATCGTCGGGCTTCGATCAAGGCGAGCTTTCTGAACTGCAAGCCGCAATATAATTTCTCTATCCTGATATCACAAACATCTTAAAAGAACCGCTCTTGACATTTGACCCAGAAAAGGTTTTCTCCTTCACGCCCTATGAGCCCTATCTAAAAAGACTCGACTCCCAACATCTCTGGAATCCATTTCCAAAAATAATTTTACAGGATCTGAACCATCAATATCTTCCGGCAGACCAACTATCTTAATATTATTATGACAACTTTGATTTTCCAATGAATCAATGTTTTTTAACAAATCTCCTGGACATCCCAGCCTGTAAACAAATCCTCAATATGATCCATTCCCTCCGCATAATGGTCCACACGGTCCTTACAGAAAATAAAAACGTCTTCTATCTTCTTAAGTTGACCTTGTCCAGTGTCCACTGCTGTTAAACTATAATTAATATCAACTTGAATAAATGTAATTTCTTCACACATACCAGCCAATATTTCCTTCATACCAGCAAATTGATCATTTAAAGTTTCAAAATTTTAGGTAATAGAAGACATCATCTTTTCATTTGGTTGGATCAGTCTGTAGACATGAACTTGACTTCCATCCCTGTTGCAGGGGCCTTGAAGACTGGGGAAGGTGTCTGTGGTTAAACAACAGCTTTCATTGGAGAAGGAGATGTTCTTAAAGCCTAAGGCCTTCCTTCAGTGAGTCCAACTGCAGCAAGTAGTCATTCTTCCTCTTCTTCTTCTCGAATTTCTGAGTTGTCCTCCTTCACCTCAAACCTGGCAGCCCTACTGCGGAACTGATCCAGAATTTCCTGCATGTGATAACATCCATCCATGCTGAGAAGCTCAGTAGCACGTAGGGGAGCATCTTCAGATGGGGCGCTGCATATTGTCAGTCGCCTTCCTGCTAACTCGCGCTCGCATTCGGGCACCCACCCCCTGCTCTCCTTAGTCAATCCCGGCTCGGGTCGGATTCCATGCTCGCGCTCCTCCTGGCCCGCCGCCAGGCCAAAGATCTTGGCGACATCTTGCATCTCTGGATGCGCAGAGGATGCGGACATTTCTTCCAGCTTCTCTTGAGTTCCACGTTGAGGATTCGGATCTATCTCTAACTGCTCCTGAGGTTCCTTCTGGAAGGTCAGCCTTGCTTCTTCTGCACTTTTCACAGGTTGAAAACCTAGGTTTTTTCTAAGTTGCTGGTAATGAAATGGTATTGTATGAACTGACCAGTACTGGCATGGGCTGGCCCACCCTCCTGATGACATCCTCTCCGAGACTCCTCCCTGGACTCCTCCCCTGTGACCCAGGCCATAAAGGTGAAGCCACCCCTTCCATCCCTTCACTTCCCTAGCTTGGACCCGGACCTGCAGTCTTGTGTGTAATAAAGCTTATCATTCCCCTTGGTCTTCGTCTCTGTGATTATTGGGGCAACTGGTCATGCCCAACACTGCTTTTTTCCTTTCTTCATTTCCAGAATCCTACAGTAGTAAATTACTATTCAAAACATTGATAAAGTCAAAAAAATTCACTACAGTTCGAGTATTGAATAGTTCAGTCAGGGAGAGGTGTCTTCTCACGTCATTTTCCGATGCCATCTTTCCATGACAATCCCCCCTCCCCTCAGCTGACTCCTTGAACACCATCCAATCCACGGACTCTCGGCAGCCCTGCAGCTGTCTTCCCTCCTGTGACCACCTTCTGGTTGTCCTGATCTAGGAAGTGTTGTGAGCAATTTTAGGCCCCATTTCTAAGAGAGGATGTGATGGCCAAGAGGTTGTTTGCAAGAATGACCCTGGGGATGAGAGGAATAATATTTGCGGAGCATTTGATGGTTCTGGGCCTGTACTTGCCCAAGTTTAGAGAGATGAGGCTGGACCTCATTGAAATCCGATGAATAGTGAAAGGGCTGGAGAGAGAGAGGATTTTGCCAGTAGTGGGAAAGTTTAGGATCAGTGGGCACAACCTCAGAATAAAAGGATGCCTGCTTAAAACGGAGATGGAGAAACCTTTTCATCCAGAGCAGTGATTTTCAAACTCCTCCTCCATACCCCCACCCCCACCCCCCCGGATCATATTGCACTTAATCCCTGTGCCAGAAGTGCTCTGTTAGTAAGGGATTACTTAAGGTGGAATCTGATTGGAAAGAAATAGTTTAAAAACCACTGTTTTAATTGTACCTCATTGACTTGTTCTGTGCGTGGCTTCATAACTCCAGAGGAAATGGGCCAATGACAATTTTCCTCAAGCAAAATATTTCCTTCACAATTGTGTCCACTGCAGTCTTTCTCACCCTATTTTCCCATTCATATGCCACTTTAAGCAATCTCTTACTCATTTATCGACACTCCAAGGAATAAAGTCCCAACCTGTTCAACCTTTCCCTGTAACTCAATTCCTGAAGATCTGGCAGCTTCCTAGTAAATCTTCTCTGCACTCTTTCAATCTTACTAATACCCTTCCTGTAGCTAGGCGACCAGAACTGCACACAATACTCCAAATGTGGTCTGACCAACATCTTATCCAACCTCACCATAACTTCCCAACTCCTATTTTCAATATGTTAATTAATAAAGGCCAAGATGACAAAAGCTGTCTTTAGAACCCTGTCGTCCTGTGACACCACTTTCATGGAATTATGGAACTGTGTTTTATTTCTTGCTGCCGATTTGTATAACTTGGCTGTTCAATTTCATAATGTTGGCTTCTGGACTATTTTATTGAGCCCCTTGATCTAGAGAGTTCTGGCAGATCAAAGCAATTTTGTTTTCTTTTGTCAGGTCAAATTTTGTCACATTGATCCAAAAACAAGTATTGTCACCATTCCTTCATTTCAGATTCTCTGCAGCTGTCGTATTGTACCTCACAGTGACGACATCGTGTTTGTCTTGTTTATCCTTTACCCCTCCATCCAGACAGAGGTGCTGATCAATGAGTCGATTCCACTCATCCAGCACCACTGCCATTTATGCTGCTCGGGCTTTTCATCTCACATATTCAATTTGTTATTTCTCCTTTTCTTTTTCTCAGCAAAGAGAATCAGGTTTATTTGATCATCTTTCTGAATCCCAGTGAAAGGTTATCGACCTGAAGGTTTCAACTCCAAATATTTTTCCAGTAGATGACCCACTGAGTATGTCCAGCATTGAGTTTTTATTTTACTGCTTTGGTGTATTACTGAGTGCTTTGAATGGGAGAAGAAATATGGGTTGGGTGAAGTAAAGATATCTAAAATATGGAGTGGATTTAGAAAAATAAATGTAAAAGTGGAGGGTTCGTGGAAATAGTTAATTAATCTTTTCGAATTTTGGTGTCTCCTGCCGGAAAGCGTGGGATACTCATGGGGCTTAATTAAAACCTGCCGGCAGCAAACTCTTAATGATGTCCCATCTTGTCCTGTGGAGCCCAGCACATATAACCATATGACCGTTTACAGCACGGAAACAGGTCATATTGGCCCTTCGAGTCTGTGCCAGTTCACATGAACAACTCTACTAGTTTTCCCCTCCAATACTCTGGCCATATCCCTCCAACCCTCTCATATCCATGTACACATCCAACCTTCTCATAAATGACAGAAAGGACCCTGCCGCAATTATCTCTTCTGGAAGATCATTCCATTCTGCCACCACTCTCTGAGTGAAGAAGCATCCTCTCACATTCCTCCTAACGTTTTGCACCCTTACCTTGAACTCATGCCCTCTTGTTCCAACCTCCCCTGCCCTCAGCGGAAAGTGTCTACTTACGTCTAGTCTATCTATTCCTTTCATAATTTTGAATACCTGTATCATAACCCCCTTCATCCGTCTACGTTTGAATGAATAAAGTCGCTGTCTCCTTAATCTTTCTCTGTACTCGAGATGTTGTAAGCCACGTAACATTTTTGTAAATCTTTTCTGCACCCTCTCCACCTTATTTATTTCCTTCCTATATTTGGAGACCAGAACTGAAAACAATTCTCCAAACCTGGCCTCACCAATGCCTTAAACAGTTGCAGCATCACTTTCCAGCTATACTCTAGTCTATGATATGATTTCTGAAGGCCAGCAGACCATATCTCAGGATAAGACCCACTGACTTAACGTCCCTCATATGCAAGATTTTGCCTCCCATCTGCGCACTTCTGTACTTTCTCCAAGGTTGATCTTGTCATGTGATACCATCAGATCCCATCCATAAGGAAGACATTCCTAAAACGGTGATTATTACCCCTTCTGGGCTTTTTGAATGTCTTAGGATGCCACTTGAGTTGAAGAATGGTGTTCAAATCTGCCAGCGTGTTACAGGCACTTTGGGCAGAGATTTAGAGTTCCCTTAGATCTACTTGGATAACATCTGGTAAAAACAATGACATCACGAATATGCTGTCCAGACCGACTATATATCATATTCAGGGTGACATTGATATTCCTGAATTAGCCAGTGTCCAGGCATACAGTACGGCCATTACTAACCTGGACATACAGCAGGGGGCAGCACAACTGGATGGCCAACCTTACTTTGTGACATGTCTTTGGGCTACATTAGACCAATGTTTCCTGCATCTTGGAGGAAACACCTTATTGACCAGATACACAGCTTATCTCATCCATCCATCAGAATATCTGTCAAGCTCATGTCAAATAAATATGTTTAGCATGGACTGAGAAAAGGTGTCGTGCAATGGGTTTGCACATGAACCTCCTGCCAGACTGCAAAAATTCATTGCCACAATAAGGCACCTCTTCAACATTTCCCAACGGTATGCAGACAGTTGGAACACGTGCATGTAGACCTGCTTGGACCATTGCCAGAATCTCAAAACATGAGATACATTCTAACAGTTGTAGAACATTTCACGCACTGGCCAGGGGCCGTCCCGTTGCTATCCAGTGACACTGAGACAAGGGCCAGAGCATTCATCGTTAACTGGATGGCTAGATTTGGTTTTCCCACATTAATTCCGTCCGCGGAAAACAATTCACCCACGTTCCCACCGGCAACTGAAGTCCACTTTTAAGGCCCGACTCACTTGTCCCAATTAGGTTGATGAGTTGCCATGCATTATTCTGGGAGTGCGCACAGTTTCAAAGTAAGATATGTCTGCATTATCCGCAGAGATGGTTTATGGTACGGTCCTTACAGTTTCATGAGACATTCATTTCACAACCAACTCTGATCTGAACATCATTCCACAGCTTCGACATGGTATCGCGATCAGCAAAGCTTTTCCTACCCATTGGCTTGGATCCCCTTAACAGAATGTCCCCAACCACTCCTGGATGCTGATTTTATATTTGTGCTCAGACAGAACCCAGGAGTGCTGTTACAACGACCGTATGAGCGCGTTTTCCGCGTGGTGAAGAAGGATGGGGTTGAGTATACTTTGGACATTGGGCGACATTCGCAGCTGTTTAGTTGGGACAGACACAAGCCTGCCCATGTGGATCCCGCTTCACCCATTCAGTGCCCCCAGCCCAGACGATGAAGGTGTCCACCTAAGGTGCATGCAGCTGGTGTTTTACTTTCTGGCGATGGTTCTGGGGGTTGTAGCAGCTGTGCAGCGGGCCGAATGGGCAAGGTTCTTTGGTGTGTGGATGAAATCATAAGGCAGACAGCTGGGAACTCATCCATTTAAATGACCGCATGCACATGGTGCTGCGTGCCGAGGAACGGCACGTTGATCTGTGAATTCTCCTGCCGGAAGGTGCAGGACACTCACAGGGCTTCATTTAAACCTGTGGTCCCGTGGATCTGCAGCAAACTCATAAATGATGTCCCACCTTTACCCATGGAGCACGGGACATGCTGTAAATAGAACCAGTCTGTAAAGACTGAATAAAGCAGTCTTGTGTTCACTACCCTGGTATGTGTGTGTGTGTGTGTGTGTGTGTGTGTGTGTGTGTGTGTGTGTGTGTGTGTGTGTGTGTGTGTGTGTGTGTGTGTGTGTGTGTGTGTGTGTGTGTGTGTGTGTGTGTGTGTGTGTGTTGCTTTAGTAGCTCTATCGAAGTAGCCGCTACATATATAAATATTTGGGAGGATGATCGCACTTACAGGATACTTTTCATCCATCTCACAGCCTTTCGGAAGAAGCTATTCCCCAGCCTGTAAGTCCTGATTTTGATGATAGACATGGTTAAAGATGTTGTTCACTCAATCAAAATGGTCTTTGCACTATTCCTTGAGCCCGATTTGAACAACACTCCCAGTAAATGTCATCTACAGAAAAAGGGAGACCCCAGTGATCCTCACTACTTTGCATCATTCCTGTCTGATGCTTTACAGCTACTAGACCATCCAATGATACAGTGAGACAGTAGACTCAACTGCGCTCCTGTAAAATCTCAGGATGAAAGCCGTTGGCCTTTACCTCCTCAACCTCCTTGGGAAGTTTAGGCCCTTCCTGACCAATAAGGAGGTGTGATTGTTTTGTGTATTAATACCTGTGCTGTATGGATGGGAATTTTATGTGGTTGTATTGTCTATTCTTGCTCTTTAACAATCTTTAGTGGACAGAAGTAGTCATTGTACTTTAGGATGTACAATCATGTACAGATTGTCCTTAAATAGCCATTTGGCCCAGATGTCTATTCAGTCCAAGAATACTTTCGATCACAGGCAGATTTTGAACAATAACACCATTCATTCTTTTTTTTTAATTTTTTTTATTTTTCACACTATAAACCATATTGATCAAGATATATACATTTTCCTTTTCAAATATATAGTGTTGTTTTCTCCCCCCCTTCCCTCCTCCCCTCCCTCCCTCCCTCCCTCACCTCCCCTCCCACTTATTTAAAGTTCAGAATCTAAGATACATTAAACCATTAAACAATGTTGTCACTCAATAAAAATAAACAAGAAATTCCACTAAGTCAGTTCTTTTCATTATCTTCTCCTTCTGTCATTTTAGGTGGTAGATGTCCACGGTAGGTTTTCTCTATTATGTTTCATGTATGGCTCCCATATTTGTTCAAATATTGTAATGTTATTTCTTAAATTGTATGTTATTTTTTTCTAATGGAATACATTTATTCATTTCTATATACCATTGTTGTATTCTCAAATTATCTTCTAATTTCCAGGTTGACATAATACATTTTTTTGCTATAGCTAGGGCTATCATAATAAATCTTTTTTGTGCTCCATCCAAATCAAGTCCAAATTCTTTGTTTTTTATATTACTTCGGAGGAACATCTCTGGATTTTTTGGTATATTGCTTTTTGTGATTTTATTTAGTATCTGGTTTAGATCTTTCCAACATTTTTTCACTTTCTCACATGTCCAGATTGCATGAATTGTTGTTCCCATTTCCTTTTTACAGCAAAAACATCTGTCGGATACTGTTGGGTCCCATTTATTTAACTTTTGAGGTGTAATGTATAACCTGTGTATCCAGTTATATTGTATCATACGTAACCTCGTATTTATTGTATTTCTCATAGTTCCAGAGCATAACTTCTCCCATGTTTCCTTCTTTATCTTTATGTTTAAATCTTGTTCCCATTTTTGTTTAGTTTTACCATTTGTTTCCTCATTCTCCTTTTCTTGTAGTTTAATATACATGTTTGTTATAAATTTTTTGATTATCATTGTATCTGTAATCACATATTCAAAATTACTTCCCTCTGGTAACCTCAGACTGCTTCCCAATTTGTCCTTCAAGTAGGATTTCAGTTGGTAGTATGCCAACACTGTATCTTGAGTTATATTATATTTATCCTTAATTTGTTCAAAGGATAGTAATTTATTTCCTGAAAAACAATTTTCTATTCTTTTGATCCCTTTTTTCTCCCATTCTTTAAAGGAAAGGTTATCTATTGTAAAAGGGATTAACTGATTTTGCATCAGTATTAGTTTTGATAATTGGTAATTTGTTTTATTCCTTTCTACATGAATCTTCTTCCAAATATTGAGCAGATGATGTAATACTGGAGAACTACTACGTTGTACCAATTTTTCATCCCATTTATATATGTTCAGGTATCTTCTCCCCTATTTTATCTAGTTCTAATCTAGTCCAATCTGGCTTTTCCCTTGTTTTATAAAAATCTGATAGGTATCTTAATTGTGCAGCTCTATAATAATTTTTAAAATTTGGTAGTTGTAAGCATCCTTGTTTATACCATTCTGTTAATTTATCTAGTGCTATCCTCAGTTTCCCCCCTTTCCATAAAAATTTCCTTATTATTTTCTTTAAATCCTTGAAAAATTTCTCTGTTAATCGTATTTGTAATGTCTGAAATAAATATTGTATCCTTGTAAAAATGTTCATTTTAATACAATTTATCCTTCCTATCAGTGTTAGTGGTAAATCTTTCCAATGCTCTAAGTCGTCTTGTAATTTTTTCATTAGTGGATAATAATTGAGTTTGTATAGATGGCTGAGGTGTTTATTTATTTGTATACCTAGGTATCGTATTGCTTGTGTTTGCCATCTGAATGGTGATTCTTTCTTAAATTTTGAGAAATCCGCATTATTCATTGGCATTGTTTCACTTTTATTTGCGTTAATCTTGTACCCCGACACTTCTCCATATTCCTTCAATTTCTTATGTAATTCTTTTATTGATATTTCTGGTTCTACTAAGTATATTATAACGTCATATGCAAATAGACTGATTTTATATTCCTTGTCTTTTATTTTTATCCCTTTTATTTTATTTTCTGTTCTTATCAGTTCTGCCAGTGTTTCTATGGCTAATGCGATCAATAAAGGAGATAGTGGGCATCCCTGCCTTGTTGATCTGCTTAAGTTAAATTGTTTTGATATATATCCATTTACTGTCACTTTCGCCAATGGCGCCTTATATAATGCTTTAATCCAATTAATATATTTCTCTGGTAAGCTGAATTTTTGTAGTACTTTGAATAAATAATTCCATTCTACTCTGTCAAAGGCCTTCTCTGTGACTAAAGCAACCGCTACTGTTGGAGTTTTATTTCCTTCTACTGCATGAATTAAGTTAATAAATTTACAGATATTGTCTGTTGTTTGTCTTTTTTTAATAAATCCAGTTTGGTCTAGATTTACTATTTTTGGTACATAGTTGGCTAATCTGTTTGCTAATATTTTAGCTATTATCTTGTAATCTGTGTTAAGTAAAGATATTGGTCTATATTACGCTGGTATAAGTGGATCTTTCCCTGTCTTTGGTATTACTGTAATTATTGCTGTTTTACATCACTCTGGTAAGCTTTGTGTTTTATCAATCTGGTTGATTACTTCCAGAAGGGGAGGAATTAATAAATCTTTAAATGTTTGATAGAATTCTATTGGGAAGCCATCCTCGCCTGGTGTTTTATTGTTCGGTAGTTTTTTTTTATTATCTCCTATATTTCTTCTATTTCAAATGGTTTTGTTAATTTAATTTGTTCCCCTATTTGTAATTTCGGTAGTTCAATTTTAGTTAAAAATTCATCTATTTTATCTTCTTTCCCTTCGTTTTCAGTTTGATTTGTTATTCGTAGAATTCTCTAAAATTTTCATTAATCTCCGTTGGATTATATGTGATTTGCTTCTCTTTTTTCCTTAATGCCAATACCATTCTCTTAGTTTGTTCTGTCTTAAGCTGCCACGCTAGAATTTTGTGTGTTTTTCTCCTAGTTCATAATATTTCTATTTTGTCTTCATTATGTTCTTTTCCACCTTATATGTTTGTAGTGTTTCATATTTTATTTTTTTATCTGCCAATTCTCTTCTTTTAGTTGTGTCATCCTTCATTGCTAATTCTTTTTCTATATTTGCCATTTCCCTTTCCAACTATTCTGTTTCCTTGTTGTAGTCCTTCTTCATCTTGGTTACATAACTTATTATTTGCCCTCTGATGAACGCTTTCATTGCGTCCCATAGTATAAACTTATCTTTCACTGATTCCGTATTTATTTCAAAGTACATTTTAATTTGTCATTCAATGAATTCTCTAAAATCCTGCCTTTTAAGTAGCATGGAGTTTAATCTCCATCTATACATTCTTGGAGGGAGGTCCTCTAACTCTATTGTCAATATCAGGGGTGAGTGGTCCGATAATATTCTCACTTTATATTCTGTTTTCCTAACTCTCTCTTGCATGTGAGCTGATAACAGGAATAGGTCTATTCTTGAGTATGTTTTATGTCTGCCCGAATAATATGAATATTCCTTTTCCTATGGGTGTTGTTTCCTCCATATATCCAAAAGTTGTATTTCTTCCATCGATTTAATTATAAATTTGGTTACTTTGTTATTTCTGTTAATTTTTTTCCCAGTTTTGTCCATATTTGAATCCAAATTAAAGTTGAAATCCCCTCCTATTAATATGTTCCCTTGCGAGTCTGCTATCTTCAAAAAGATATCTTACATAAATCTTTGATCTTCTTCATTAGGTGAATATACATTGAGTAAATTCCAAAACTCCGAATATATCCGACATTTTATCATTACATATCTCCCTGCTGGATCTATTATTTCCTCTTCTATTTTGATTGGTACATTTTTACTGATTAATATAGCTACTCCTCTAGCTTTTGAGTTATATGATGCTGCTGTTACATGTCCTACCCAATCTCTCTTTAATTTCTTGTGTTCCACTTCGGTTAAGTGTGTCTCTTGTATGAATGCTATATCAATTTTTTCTTTTTTCAATAAATTTAACAGTTTCTTCCTTTTGATTTGGTTATGTATTCCATTAATATTTAAAGTATATAATTCAACATAGCCATCTTATATTTTGTTTATTTTTCCTTTCCGTTTCCTCATCATCACCTTTCCTTCTTATCCATTTCTGTTGTCTTTTTTAAACACATTATAAGACAACATTTCTAAAACATAAAAATTTCCATTACTCTCCTATCTAAAATTCCTTTAACCCACTATCCCCTCCCCTTCCTGAGTTGCCCTTTGTCCCTTGTCGGGCAACCACATCTCCCCTCTCCATTTGGATTTGCGAAATCACTCGCAAACATCAACTGATTTCGCAATAACCGTAATTCCTCCCCACCCAGCCCCCCCAGAAAAGATTTTAATCTTCATATATAACAAAGGTCACTCTATTAATTCCCTCCTTACTTCCTCTCTTCCCTTATTAATTCTTATCTATATTCTATATATTTTCTTTTAAATATACATACACACATGTACACACATATATACATACACACAAACATATTTATATATATATATATATATATATATATATAAATACATATATATCCGCAGAGCCCACCTCACTGACAAAAGACAAAGGAAGAAAAACCCAACACCCAACCCCAACCCCAACCAACCAACCCATTTTCCACTCCAACCGGTGCAACCGTGTCTGCCTGTCCCGCATCAGAATTGTCAGCCACAAATGAGCCTGCAGCTGATGTAGAAATTTACCCCCTCCATAAATCTTCGTCCATGAAGCCAAGCCAAAGAAAGAATATATATATATATATATATATTTATACCCATATACACACATACATATAGTTTGTGGTCATTTTTTCTCTCGTTACATGTCTTCATCTGTATGTTTTGTCGTTGTTCTGCAAATTTTTGTGCTTCCTCCGGATCCAAGAATAGTCTGTTTTGCTGCCCTGGAATAACTATTTTAAGTACCACTGGGTACTTTAGCATAAATTTATATCCTTTTTTCCATAGGATCGCTTTTGCTGTATTAAACTCCTTCCTCTTCTTCAGGAGTTCAAAACTTATATCTGGATAGAAAAAAAAATTGACCTTTGTATTCCAGTGGCTTTTTGTCTTCTCTTATTTTCTTCATTGCTTTCTCCAATATATTTTCTCTTGTTGTATATCTTAGGAATTTTACTAAAATGGATCTTGGTTTTTGTTGTGGTTGTGGTTTAGGGGCTAATGTTCTATGTGCCCTTTCTATTTCCATTTCTTCCTGTAATTCTGGTCTTCCTAGGACCCTGGGGATCCAATCTTTTATAAATTCTCTCATATTCTTGCCTTCTTAATCTTCCTTAAGGCCCACTATCTTTATATTATTTCTTCTATTATAATTTTCCATTATATCTATCTTCTGAGCTAACAGCTCTTGTGTCTCTTTAACTTTTATATTAGTATCTTCTAATTTCTTTTTTAAGTCATCTACTTCCATTTCTATGGCTGTTTCTCGTTCTTCTACTTTGTCCACTCTTTTTCCGATATCTGACATGACCATCTCTAATCTATTCATTTTTTCTTCCGCACTTTTTATTCTTTATATTTCACTAAATTCTTGTGATTGCCATTCTTTTACTGATTCCATATATTCTATAAAAATATATCTATGTACTTGCCCTTCCCTTCTTCTTCCATTTCTCTGTGTTCTTCCTCTTCTTCGTCTTCTGGGTTGGTCATCTGTTGTTTCTTTGATTTCCTTCTTCTCTCTTTCTTGTTCTCGTTGTTTTCTATGTTCTCCTCTTGCTGCTGTGTTGTGGCTGTCAATTTCAGCTGTGGAGATCGACTCCTCAGCTGGTCCCCTCTCCCATCAGTGTTTTTTATGTCTTGCGAGGAGTCGCGCATGCGCGGTTGTGCACTTTTGCTTGGCTCTGTGAGCCATTTTTGTAGTCCCGAGCTCGGGACTTCGACTGACCTGAGGGAGTGGGCTTCTCTCTCCACAGCGGGCCTCCTCGGACAGGTAAGGCCTTCACCTTCTTCTTCCGATGTCTTTCTTCTTCTCTTCTTCCTGTTGCTTTCGACTTTTCTTTCTTCGCTGCCATTTTCTTCCCACCTTTACTTTCACTTTATTTTAATTTTCGTGTTTGTGCCTTTGTGTTTTCTCTGTTTTTTTTTAAACTTTTCTGGAGAGGGCTGGAGTTCCCTGACGGGCCATTGCACCATCACGTGACTCCTCAACACCATTCATTCTTAAACAAACATCGTTTTTAATTTTCTTTAAACATAAAAAAAACAGGATCAAACTTTAACTTATCACTATTTACCTAACAGCCTTCCATTTCCCCGTTCTAATTCTAAGTGCAGGTGTATTTAATGTGCATAAAGTTCTTTGACACTCCTGCAAGTTCACCGGTATCTCTCAATTCTTATACTGTGCACAGAATTCAACATTTATGAATTTTGACCAAGTTCTGGTGCTTAAAAGTAAGTGTTTACCCTCCAGGAAGGCTCTTGTTGGTTTCAGAGAGGGATTTCTTGCTCATTGGACACACATAAACTGATTCCCTCTGATCAGCAACTTTGGTGTCTTGCCAAAGAAATTTGACCCATCAGGGTTTTCCAAATGATAACCTCTTCTGCAGGTCACCATTGAGTTCCTTTTGTTTCCCTTATTTCAGGTGAAACACCATTTCTCACCAGCTATTTCCTCTTGTATGGACAACAATGTTTTTCAACAGGCTGAACTGAGAACTCACAATCCGTCTTCAAAATGGGGTTTCAACAAGATGCCAGCTTGCCATCTCTCTCGCTCTCTTTTAGAAAAAAAGTCTATTTGGTGTCTCCTCTCTGGTTGCAAAAGCACATGACCTTCTGAGAACAGGAAACTTCTGAGTCCAATCACATGTCGCTTTAAAAACAATATTCCATTTTGCACCTGCTTTTGAAATTATTTAGCAAAACAGTCTCCTTGTTTTGTCTTTGCAAAGGCTCTCGGCGCCTGAATGACTCACTCTCAACAAAGCTCCTGCATTTTAAGTAAGAGCTGTTTTGCAAAGTGTTTGTATTTGTTTGTAAACTACACGACTCCTACAATCTATCCTTCAAAAACATATCTAAATAAAATATAAAATATAGATAATCTGTCACAGGACAGATGCAGCAGAGGAGTTGTGATAAAATCAATGGTGTCCTTGCAAAAAATGTGGGAAGAGGTATAATCCAGGTAGCTCTGGTGAGTGGAGTTTATAATAGTTTGAAACTTGAACCTCTCTATTTCAGGAGACAATTTACTTTCATGTAATTAAAAAATGTCGAATCACACAAAATTGCTTTTTTCCTGCTGTAAGACAGACAGATTCACCATTGACAGAAATTGCCTGAAATGCCTCTTGTGGTCAGAGAAGGAAGCAAAAGAGAGTCACTCTCCCCCCCACCCCCCACCATCCCAAATCCTGGGCCAAGTCACTGAGGGTCTGTGGATTCTCTTTCAATGCTCACAGACCAATCCAAGCCATTGGTAATGCGAGCTTCAGTTTTAAATCCCTGACATGATTAGGAACCCTTCAGCACCCACTCATATCCCAGGTCTGACACCTGACACCCTTTTAGCCAGTTTTGAACCAGTCTCTAGGAATCCATGGCCTGCTGTGAGTTCCTTGACTGCTTTATCCAGAAGCCCACAGCCTGCGTAGGTTCCTCTCCTCAAGTCACCAACAGCCTGTCACCTGTGTGTGTCCTTCAGCTGCAGAATCCCTCACTGGTCTGCTTCCATTGTCACTGACCTGTGGACTGAATCCTCTGCTTCTAAGATGTTGATGGGGTTTGATCTTCCTGTTTCCTGGTGCCCTGCACTAGTCCTCCGCTTCCCAAGAGTTCGCGGTGGCGAGGAAATTTAACACATCTAAATTTTAATTTTACAACTTAGAGGAGAATCTCGCATATCTGGAGGGATGGAAATGGCATTATTACAAATTGAAGCCTAATATTTGAATATTCAGGTGCCAAATTTGCAAAAGCATAGAGTATATATTTCTCAAGCTATATGTAATTCTTTCCAAAAGAATACAACTTTGAATGTTTCCATGTCATCATGGCATCCCTAAAAATATATCTGATTTCCAAGTAAGTGCAATACATTTCCTCATCACCGCTAATGCTAATTTAACAAAGTTCAATTGATATATTAATAGTTTTAATTTGGGCCTTATTCCTTCAATATTTCCTAATAAAAATAAAGTTGGATTTTGCGGAAAAACAACTCCTGTAACTTGTTCCAAAAAATTTCTATATCTCCCCAATAAGATCTTGCATGAGGACAAAGATATGTTGAATGCAAGAAAGTTGCTACATCTTCACCACACCTAAAACATTGATCTGATAATTCTGATTTATTCTATTCAATTTCTCAGGTATAATAAGTAACTATGTAACCATATAACCACTTACAGCACAGAACAGGCCAGTTTGGCCCTATTAGTCCATGCCGCAACAAATCCCCACCCTCCTAGTCCCACTGACCAGCACCCGGTCCATACCCCTCCAGTCCTCTCCTCTCCATGTAACTATCCAGTCTTTCCTTAAATGTAACCAATGGCCCCGCCTCGATCACGTCTGCCGGAAACTCATTTCACATCCCTTCCACCCTTTGCATAAAATAAATTTCCCCTCATGTTCCCCTTATAATTTCCCCCCCTTCAATCTTAAACCATGCCCTCTAGTTTGAATCTCCCCCACTCTTAATTGAAAAAGCCTATCCACTTTTACTCTGTCTGTCCCTTTTAAAATCTTAAACACCTCTATCAAGTCCCCCCTCAATCTTCTACGCTCCAGAGAAAAAAGCCCCAGTCTGCACAACCATTTCCTGTAACTCAAACCTCGAAATCCTGTCAACATTCTCATGAACCTTCTCTGCACTCTCTCTATTTTGTTTATATCTTTCCTATAATTTGGTGACCAAAACTGTACACAGAACTCCAAATTTGGCCTCACCAATGCCTTGTACAATTTCATCATAACCTTCCTACTCTTGAATTCAATACTCTGACTTATGAAGGCCAACATTCCAAATGCCTTCTTGACCACACCATCTACCTGAGTATCAGCCTTGAGGGTACTATTTACCACAACTCCTAAATCCCTTTGTTGCTCTGCACATCTCAATAGTCTACCATTTAATGCATATGACCTATTTAGATTTGCCTTTCCAAAATGTAACACCACACACTTATCTGTATTAAATTCCATCAGCCATTTCTCAGCCCACACCTCCAGCCTTCCTAAATCACCTTTTAATCTATGGTAATCTTCCTCACTGTCCACAACACCACCAATCTTTGAATCATCCGCAAACTTACTTATCCAATTCTCCACCCCTACTTCCAGATCGTTAATATATATAACAAACAATAGTGGACCCAGGACTGATCCCTGAGGAATTCCACTAGTCACCGGCCTCCAATTGGACAAACAATTTTCTACCACTGCTCTCTGACACCTCCCATCCAACCATTGCTGAATCCATTTCACTACCTCCTTATTTATACCTAATGTGGGTATTTTTTCCTAACCTCCTGTGGGGAACTTTGTCAAAAGCTTTACTAAAGTCTAAATAGACAACATCCACAGCTTTCCCTTCATCAACCTTTTTTGTAACCCCCTCGAAAAATTCAATAAGGTTTGTCAAGCATTATCTACCCCTGACAAAACCATGCTGATTACTCCCTATCAATCCCTGTACCTCCAAATATTTGTAAATACCATCTCTCAGAACACTTTCCGTCAACTTGCCCACCACAGACGTCAGACTCACAGGCCTATAATTCCCAGGTTTACATTTGGACCCTTTCTTAAACAGCCGAACCACATGCGCAATCCTCCAATCCTTTGGCACTACCCCTGTGACCAATGACATCCTAAATATCTCTGGTAATGGCCCCACTATCTGTACACAAGCCTCCCTGAGTGTCCTTGGGAATATTTTGTCCGGTCCCGGAGATTTATCCACCTTTATCTGTTTCAACACAGCCATCACTACCTCTTCGGTTATCCTTATATGCTTCATGACTGTAGAAGAAACACTAGTTGTGAATTCCTTCCTCACTGCTGCAGTGTGGATCTCTGGTCAATAGTTCCAGACTGCTGAGTTGAAGTGAATTCATACAACTCCCCTGGATCACGTGATATCTATTGCCAAATCAGCTTCCTGTCGTGCTTTTCATATCCAACTGCCTGAGTCACCTGATTCCAGGTGTAGCTTTCAGATAAAATCCTTGCTGACATGACTGATGTAAAAAGAATTATACTGAACTAATTTATATCATACATTATTATAATATTCAGATCCATTTCCCACATTTGTCTAGACTTATGAACTCCTCATTTAAAAGTTCCTACTTGTAATAAAGAATACATTATCGAAGTAAACATTTTAACAATAACTCTTTATAAGGAATTTCTATTTCAGTACAACATAGTTGGTCCTAACTTTCCTTCAAATATGTCCTTAGTTGGAAATAGCAAAAAAAAATTGCGATGAGTTATACGATATTTATTTCTCAGTTGCTCAAATGACATTAATTGACCCCTTTCATAACAATTTTCAACATTTATAATCCCCTTACGAAACCAGCTATTCAGAAATCGATGATCCTTCGAAAAAGAGACGAGGATTTGTATATCCACTTAACCAATTTCATCATTTATTTGATTCCAAATATTAATCAAATGTTTCAACAATGGTTTATCTTTATCACCAACCATTAATTTTGATTCCCACTTGGATATAAATTCTTCTGCTTTTCCTCTCTCCTATTTTATTTGATTCAATTTTAACCCATGGAAATTTTTTCCCTTTCAAAAAAAGAAGCAAGAAATCTCATTTGAGCTGCTCGATACTAATTTTCAAAATGAGGAAGCTGGAGTCCTGTCAATGTAGAATTTGCATTGAGAGAAACGCATCTGTCTTTAGCTATCTTATTGAATTGGCTAAAATGGCATAACATGAGAGCAAACGTCCCGGAGGAGTGTGGGTTACTTGTAACATGCGATTCAATCAGAAATGGGTTCACATGACATAAACTCATGACGCAGACTGTTTTCTAAGAATGGAATACAAGAGGAAGGTTGTCTAGGTCTCCAGCAGGATATAGATCACAAGATATAGGAGTAGAGGTACGCCTTTTGAGTCTATTCCATTATTCTTCCACTCAGCCCCACTGCCCAGCTCTCTCCCCATTACCCTTGATTCCTTGACTAATCAAATACCTGTCAATCTCTGCCTTAAATAAACCCAATGATGTCACAATATCTACCTCAGTCTACCATACATGACCGTTAAACTTTCTCCCCACTGCGAACCTAGTGTCACAGTATCTGACAGAATTTATCGGACATTACTATTCAACATTTTCACTGCTTTGAACCCAGTGTCACAGTATCTGTCTCAGTCTACCGTACATCATCGTTAAACCCTCTACAACTCTGAACCTAGTGTCTCTGTATCTGCCTCAGTCTACAGTACATCACCATTAAACCTTATCCCCACTGTGCACCTGGTGTCACATTATCTCCCTCAACATACCGTACATCACCGTTAAATCTGATCCCCCTGTGAATCTGGTGTCTATATACTAGTTCATAGTATATCACTGTTAAACATTCTCACAAATGTGAATCCTACTATAAAATAATACTCCCCTTCTAAGTGTCACAGTATTCTAATCCCCACCTATTTTAAAAACTCAAAAAAAGAGAGAAAAATCAATCCCAAAACAAACTAATCAAAAGTAGTAGCCCCCTAAAAATCTGGGTGTGGTAAAGTCCACAGTGGCAAGTGACTAAAGGACTCAGTGTAACCCACCCCCAGTCAGACTTTCACAAAGTACTGAAACAAAAACATTCAACCCAGTGATTCCAGTCCCAATGATTGTTCCGGATCTTCAATATCGAGACGACTTTGCGTCAATTCAACTTTTTTCCCATTCTTTCCATATTTTCCAATCTTCCCATTTCCATTCCCATTGACCTTTCCCTTCGGTGACAATGGTGACGATCGCCCATTTCCTCATACATCTGGCAATGAATTAGCAAATATTAATACATCATGGTCATTCTCAAAAAACTGAGATTGAAAATTCCCATAAAAATCTTTCAATACTGCCGAATAACGAAAAGCAAATTTATATCCCTTTCGCCACAATACTTCTTAGGCTGAATTAAATTCTCGGTCTCTTCTGATAATTTCTTGACTCAGATCTGCATTTAAAAAAACCCTATTATTTTGAACCATCAGTGGAGCCTGATTTTGCCGTGTTTTCTGCACCGCCAATCGGAGGATCATCTCTCTGTCTTGATATTTAAAACAGCGAATCTAAACTGCTTGTGGTAATTGGCCTGGAAACGGTTTCTTCCTTAACGCTCTGTTCGCTCGATCTAATTCCAGTCCATCTGGAATGAATTACCTGCCCTACACTTCTGGGATCCATTTCTTCAAAATCTTCACCGGATCCGAACCTTGCATATCTTCCGGAAGACCTACTATCTTAACATTATTTCTATGACTTTGGTTTTCTAATGAGTCAAACTTCTTCAATAATTCCTTCTTCTGAATCCCCCAATCTACAAAAGGATCTTCCACTATTTCCATTTTTTCTCTATTACGCTCCACTTGACTCTTGCATTCAAGAAAGCCTCCTCAAGCTTTTAAAAATGATTTTGCACAGTATCCACTGATCGTGTCCATCTCGTAACATCGCTCTTAACTACATTAATATCTTGCTTCATAAAAGTTATTTCTTCACACACAGTGTTCATTTGAGTTTTCATTTCCAAAAATCCTTGAGTCATCTGATGAGTCATCTGCATTGATATATTTGCCATATCTTCCATAAGCTGAGCAATCCCTTCCAGAATTGGAAACACAGAATCCAGACCAGGATCCATCACCTCCCTTTGAGACCGACCGTCTTTTGCCTCAGTCCCCAGTTCTTCAAACTCAAATGAAGTTGAGCTCTCTTCTTCCTCCAAAGCAGTAGGTCCTCTTCCAGTGCGGCTGCGGGTCTGGACACCCGACAACAGCATGCCTACCTTGTCAGCTGGCCACCGCTCGGGGTTCCCCATAGCCCACACCTTCTCCAAAGGTTCGTGGACCCTCGATGCATGGCGCATGCCTGGTAGGGCCACCCACCGTGCAGGTGCGTCTTCCGACGCTACACTGTACACCCCTGGACCACCAGGCAATGCTGCAGGCATGCAGGCCTGTCCTCACTCAGCTGGCCCGCCCTCGCGCCCGAGTTAACGAGCACATGAGTTGAAACCGACTGAACTCATCGCTGAGCCTGCACCATCTTGCGATTGCACAAGATGGCTGCACTGTAATACTAAGCCGGGCAGGAGTCTTCTGAGGCTAGGGGACTCCAGTCAACTACTCCGTTGCTTCAACTTGAACTAGGCCTCGATTCTTCAATACTTTTGTAAGGTTATTTCTTCTGTAACTGAGTTTTCACTTTTTTTCACATTTGCAGCTATTTCGTTCCTCCACTATTCCAAAGTCTATAAACAGTATTTTAATCACTTTTACAACTTTTAAAATTAAGCATTTAATAGTCTAACTGGGGAAGGTTGGAACCACACGTCTACCCTCTGCGCCATCTTGTCACAGTATCTGACACAGTTTATAGTAAATCACTGTTAAACCTTCACATTCCTCTGAATCCCGTCTCTTAGTTTCTGCCTCAGTCTACCTTTAATCAACATTAAATATTCTCCCCCTGTTAACTTGGTGTTAAAGTATCAGCCTAAGTTTACCACACATCACCATTAAACCTTCTCCCAAGTGTGAGACCATTTTTACTGTATCTGCCATAGTTTATCGTAAATCTCTATTATACCTTCTCACTACTGTGAACTTGGTGTTACAGAGTCTGCCAAAGTCTACCGTACATCATCAGTAAACCTTCTCCCCAATGTGAGCCTGGTGTTATTGTATCTGCCACAATTTATTGTTCATCACCGTTAAACATTCTCCCCCATGTGAACCTGGTGTCACTGTGTTCGCCAAAGGTTATCGTACAGCTCTGTTAAACATTTTCCCCACTATGAACCCGGTGTCACAGTAACTGCCTCAGTTTCCCATACATCACCAATAAATCTTTTTTTTTCCTTCTCTGAGCCCAGTATCAACATATCTACATAGTCTCCTGTACATCACCATTAACCTCCTCCCCATTGTGAACCAAATTTCACAGTATCTGCCACAGTTTATTGTACATCATTTTAAAACCTTCTCACTACTGTAAACCAGGAGTCATATAATCTGCCTTATTCTACCGCACATCTCTGTTAACCCTTCTCAATACTGTGAACACGGTGTGACAGTTTCTGCCAAAGTCGACTGTACATCACCGTTAAACATTGTCCCCACGTTGACCCATTTTTCACTGTTTTTCCCACCATTTATCATACATCACAGTTCAACCTTCTCCACACTGTAAACTGGGAGTCACAGTATATTCCACAGTTTATTGTACATCACTGATATACCTTCTCCTCATTGTGAATGCAGTGTCACTGTATCTGCGTCAGTCTTCCGTACATCACCATAAACTTCACCCCAGTGTGAACTTGGTGTCACTTTATCTGCCAGTTAATATTACATCACCATAAAACCTTGGTCCAACTGTGCACCTGGTATCACGGTATCTACCACAGTTTATCAATGCATTACTGTTAAACCTTCTCACTACTATGAACTTGATGTCACAGTATCTGCCAAACTCTACCGTATATCACTGTTAAATAATCTCCCCATTGTGAACCTCATGTCACAGTATCTGACACAGTTTATTGTACATTTCTGTTAAACCTGCCGGATAAGCTCCAGATAGCGAAAGAGGAGTTCTCGCATCTGCAGGAACTGGGGCCTCGGCGCTCCACCTGGTCCAGAGCCTCCGGTGGCTTGCGCCCCTGCAGAGATTAGTGATGGCTTAATGACACGACAGTACCTGACCGTTACCCCATCCCTCTCATTCAGGATTTTACGGCCAATCTGCATGGCGCGAGGTTATTCTCCAAGGTCGATCTTGTGCGCGTGTATCATCAAATCCCATTGTAGCCTGAGGACATCCACAAAACGGCTATCATCACCCCCTTCGGCTTGTTCGAATTTCTATGCATGCCTTTCGAGCTCAAAAACATCACCCAGACCTTCCAGCACCTCATGAATATGGTGCGCAGGGATTTCAATTTCGTGTTCATTTATCTGGATGACATTCTTGTCGCCAGCAGAGACTGGGCACAAATCAAGTCTCACCTGCAAACCCTCTTCTCCCAACTGGCTGAATTTGTCCAAACAATCAACCTGGCCAAATGCCAGTTCCGGAAAGAGTCCATGCAGTTTCTGGCCCACATCATCATGGCCGAAGGAGCTACACCAGCTGCTATGAAGGTCACTGCAATCAGAGATTTTCCATGCCCGGACAACCTCAAGGGGCTACAAGAGTTTTCAGGTATGGTCAGCTTCTATAACTGATTCATTCCAGGAGCTGCACACATCATGCAGCCACTCTTCGCGAAGGACAAGATACTCGCCTGGACTCCAGAGGCCAACAGGGCATTCAAAGCCATGAAAGTTGCCTTCATGAAGGCTACCCTGCTCCTCTACCCACGCACTGACCTTCCAATGGTGCTCTCCATCGATGCCTCTGCCACTGCCATTGGTACTGTCTTGGAGCAGCAGGTTAATGGACAGTGGAAACCACTGGAATTCTTTAGCCAACTTCTTCATCTCCTCGACTGCAAGTATAGTGCTTTCAACCGTGAGTTGCTGGGCATGTACCTTTCTGTGCCTCATTTCCCCTCCCAGAAAGCCTTTCACCATTTATACCGACCACAAACCCCTCACTCAGGCTCTCGCTATTGCTAGAGATCCCTGGTCGGCCCACTTACACCGTCACCTGTCCTTTGTATCGGAGTTCACCACCCACATTCAACACAAGGCAGGGAAAGACAATATTGTCACTGAAGCGCTCTCCCAACCGGCCATTTGCTCGCTGATACCCAGACTAGACTACAACCAGCTTGTCCCGGATCAGAAGTCTGACGAGGAGATGCAGGCCTTCAGGACTACCATCATGGGCCTGCGATTCCAGATCCTCCCGAATCCTCTCAGTGATGAGCACCCTGCGACCAGTGGTTCCCCAGCAGTGGTGCAGGCAAGTCTTCACCATATCCACGACCTTTTCCATCCTTCCATCAGGTCCAAGGTTCATATGGTGGCAGAACACTTCGTCTGGCATGGGCTTCGAAAGTAGATTGTGGACTGGGCCAGAACCTGCACCCATTGCCAGCTTTCCAAGGCACACAGCCACACCAGAATGCCCGTGCACGATTTTGAACACATCCGAGACGTTTCAGCCACATACATGTGGACATTGCCATTCCCTTAACCATTTCCCGAAGTAACTGTTACCCTTTCACAGTGGTAGACTGCACCACTAGTTGGCCTGAGGTGATCCCGATGCCAGATGCCTCCACGGACTCCTGCTCCCAAGCACTTTTGACCGGTTGGGTTACCTGGTTCGGCATCCCGGCCCACCTCACCAGTGAATGTGGCACGCAGTTCACCTCTGCACTCTGGGCACAGCTCACCAACAGACTGGGAATTGAGCTGCATCACACAACGGCCTATCACCCACTTGCCAATGGACTGGTCGAACGATTGCATCGCCACCTTAAGTCGGCACTTATGGCCTGCCTCACCGGCCCCAACTCGGTGGATGACTGGCTTGGGTACTCCTGGGAATCCGCTCGACACCCAAAGAAGACCTGCAGTTGTCATCTGCTGATCTGGTCTACGGTAAACCACTAGCCCTGCCTGGTGAGTTTTTTCAATGAACCTCACAACCTGCAACAGTCACCACACAGTTTACTTCTCCGCCTATGGGCCCAGTTGGACTCCTTCATACCCCCACCACTGCCCAGACATAACACACAGGCCTCTTACATCCCCAGTGACTCCTTCAAAGACCATATGAAGGGCCGTACAGAGTCATCCAGCATTCGGGATCCACCTTCACACCAGACATCAGTGATAAGAGGGAACTGTTTACTGTGGACAGATTAAAGACAGCACACCTCGACCCCAACGAGCCAGTGGTCGCGGCTCAACCCAAGAAGCGAGGCCTCCCGGCAAAAAAGGCCATTGGCGCTGGTTCTGGGGGGGATGTGTGGCAGCAAGCCTTGAGGCAGACGATCCAGCCCCTCATGTTACGCACGTAGCGGGGCAGCCAGCCAAAATGGCACTGTCGGGGTTTCTCCCCGACCTCGGCACCAGACTCAGAAGCCCGCAACCTGTGGCCCACGTGACCCCCCCAGCGACGTCAGGGCCCCTGGTGTGCTTCTCAGCCAGGTCCGGGCTGGGAGCATAAGACCAGCCAGGCAGACCTGAATAAAGGTGTTTTTGCTCACTAAACTCAACCCGTCTGGTTGTGAGGTCATTCAGTAACAGAGTAGCCGCCGCTACAGTCGTATCTTAGTTTCTTTTCCTTTCTTTTCTTTTTTATATGTTATCAACATATATTTGTAAACACTGGAACATTGTGATTTGATATTAATTGTTATAATATTTGATTTAAAGGAGGCTGGTCCAAAAAGGCATAAAAAAGATTTTAATATGGGGACAGGAATAAAAGAAAAACAGAGCGTACTGGTGTGAGGGAGGGAAGGGTAATATTGTTGTGGGGTAGGTTCAGATGGGTCAGCTGAAGGGACTCAACTGATCCATCCATGATTTGTCCAGGATCTTGGTGCCATGTAGTGTGAACCAGGGTGTTGCCTGATGGGGACACGGTGCTCTGAGCTCTGCAGAGATAGATCGTGGTTTTCTCCAAAACACACTTCCTCAGGTAAAGCAGAGGAAGTGGAAAGGCCCTAGTATGTAGGGGTAGGGAGGGGGGTGATGGGGGAAGAGTTGGGACCCTCCAAAATCATTATGATCAGGTCTCGGAGACAGCATCTCTATCACTCGTATTTCTCTTCCCAGGAGAAGGAGCGATCTCAGAGACAAGACATGAGTCCAGAAGAACCTCGCATCCCAGCTGAACAGAGGACGGACAACATCATGATGGCCTGAATCTCACCCCTTCTTCTCCCTCTGGCCCTGCCAACCCCATTCCCTGCATCTTCCATGTCCCTTCACCCACGCCCCCTTTCTCCCCTACCCCTTATCCATCCCAAACCCCTCCTGCTTATCTTCCCCTTCCCTCACACCTATGCCCTAACCCCAGCCCTCCTCCCTTCACCTCCCCTTCCCCTCCCCCTTTCCCCTTCCTACCCTAACCTAGGGGAAGGAGTGGTAGGGGAAGAGGGTAGGAGAAAGGGGGTAATGGAAGGGGGTAAGGGTAGGAGTAAGGGGTAGGCTTGGAGGTGTGGGTATGGGATAGGGGTAAGGGGTATGGTTTGGGGAAAGAGATAGGTGTAGGGGTTAGGGGTAGGGTTTAGGCTTGGGTTGCGTGAGAGTAAGGGTTAGGGCCGGGATTGAGTTAACATCATGGTTAGGGTTAGGAGACATGGGCTGGGATTAGGATTAGGGTTTGTTAGGGGTTAGAGATAGGAGTAGAGGAATGGGAAGGGGGAGGGGAACCGGGAGGCGAGCGGGGGAAGGAAATGGGGAGGATAATGGGCAGGGGAATGGGGAGGGGAATGTAATGGAAGATTAAAACCGTGTTTTTTTTTACTTTTGCAACCTTTGCTTCTGTAAGGCTGAGAACCTGCTTGTGTTTTAGAATCAGCAGACTTAAGCTAAAATCCACCGAGGGGCCAGAGATGCAGTTATCTGACAAAAGGACATCTGTGTACCAAGAACATTTAATCTTCCTGCTTGTTTTGGTCACAGACTGTCAGAGGCCTAAACTTGATGCAAAATAACCATTGTATTCAAAGTGATAAGCTGAAAATTATGTTATTTATTAGAAGCCTAACATGCTAGCTTGCTTGCTTATCTTTCTTACTGCGCTGGGAATAGATGCTTGGGTAAGCAGTTTTCGCGTAATATAAGCCATGGTCCCGCTGCTGAAGTTTGAGACTCTCCGAGAGGTGGCAACATCTTTCAGCAAGAAGAACTTCTAGAGTCCAGCTAACGTCCTGGTCGTGGGAGGTGCAGAAGCTGCAACCAGCGCACCGACAACCTATTACAAGTGTGCAGTCATTGCCTTGCTTCGGCAGTTGGGACCAGTCCAGGCGTTGATAAGTATAATTGGGAAGGGCTTGCATAATTTAGTTTGAAATCAGCTTTTGAATTTGTATTAAACATTTGTTTAAACTGAACTGCTCTCGGTGTGGATGTCTATTTTCTTATGGTAGCTCGAACACTGTGACCAATCTAAAACGAACAAAGTGAGAGGTACAAGTTTAACCAGGACAGGGAACGGGGTGGAGGAAAGGGGAGGTGAATGGAGGAAGGTATCTCTACCCCCTCCCTTCCCCACCCCTTCCCCTACATTATCCCTGCTTCTCCTCTCCTCCTTCTAGCAGAAGTGGGGCCTCATTCCGGCCAGAACCTCCCTGTAGTTTCAGAGCCTCGGTTTCAGGAAGTGCCTTCGATGCTCACTGCTGGACAAACATCTTGTCTCTTGATACATTCTGTACCGTTATTATTAAATTTAAAAATGGTTGGGTTTTTTTAAGCTTGAACTCAAGAGGCTGGTCCAGATAGACAACACAGAAACAGGACCTTCGGCCCCTCTCTCTTGCTGGCTGAGCTGTTGTAATCAGTCCATATTCCTCTCCCCCTTTTCATTCTTTGCTCCCAGACAGCTCATGTTGCCTTGTCAATCTCAAGGCCTGTGGGAAGAAGCTGCCTGGCTGTCCTGCTTTTATTCCTCCATTCCTCCTTCCTGATGGTAGGGGGACAAAGAGGCTCTGTGCTGGATACCTATTTACAAATGCCATCCCTGCAAACAATCAGGGGTCCCTTACCTTGAGGTTCCACCAATGTTGCCTCTCCCTCAGCACTCTCTCATCAGAACACTACTGCACCCTCCTTCCCCTCCTCTCCCAGGTCTCAGTAACCCGCTGACAATTCCAGTCAGCTGCCATGTCTATACCCTGCCCCACCTAAATCGATAGATCGACCAGCGCCTTCCCCCCTCAAGAGTTCGAGGAATCCACTCTCTCGCAATGTCTTGCTAATGAATGTCCGGCATTCTCCTTTCCCCCTTGGTTTCCTCCTGTTATCAGGCACCTGGATGGACCCGACCCTGTTGAAACTACCCGTGTTCTCACTGATCTCTCTGCACCTCTGCTCTCCATCCAAGGGTCTTGGTTGTCTTGTGGGGCTGGTGGAGAACAAAGCACCAACTCAAGGAGATGGGGATCAGTACAGAGACCCCCAGCTCCAGGAGACAGGGAGAACCACAGAGATGCCCAATTCTGTCAATCAGATCATCAGTTGCAAGGTGCAAGGAACTCTCGGTCCTGCTGCACGTGGGGCAGGTGTGGCCCGTCCCCACACCTCCACCCTGGCAATTCCCAAAACAGATTACCTATTCATGTGGGGGTTCAAAATGGATAGAGTCTGGAGAAGGACCGTGTATGTTCAATCAATGGGGACAAGGGTGTAACCAGCATGGCCATCATTGTGTGTGGCTGTCCATGGAACCAAAGTGCAAGGGCACCAAATGCCGCTATGTGCTGAGGTTCTACCTGGCTCAGATGTTGCGAAAGAGTGGTCTGGCCCTGGTGCTGCTCAATGACCCAGTCAACAGGACTTTTCCCCTTCACCTTCCTGGGAACGGTTTCATAGACAAACACTTTTGACCACAAGTCTGTCAGGCAGTGGTCAGCAGAGCATTGCTGACACAGAGACTCCAGGACTTGATGGGATACTGCGGGGTGGTCCACGGAGCAGAGCATACAGAGACAGACATCCAGAACTGTGGAAGACCAGAAACTCAGTGAAAGATGCCCTTCAGTTTGCCTGAAACCCAGATGGGAGTAGCAAACACTAGAAGACATCTGTCTAAAGCAAAGAGAGGAAGATTTAGGGGAGATATCAGGGGTATTTTCTTTTACCCAAAGTTGTGGGTGCCAGGAATGCCTTGCCAGGAGTGAAGGCCAAGACATTAGGGGCATTTAAGGGGCTCTTAGTCACATTGAGGGGCTAAGACCAAGAAATATATTCTCCAAGGGCAGAGGGTGGCAGTAACCACAAGATATCAAGATGGTGGCAATGAAGCTAAACAGAGACCACCTAAGGCGACTGTGCACCCGGCTGCAGGAATTTGGACTTACTATAAACCTTACTTAGTGCCAGTTCAGGCTGGAAACGTTTGACTTCCTGGGGCATCAAATCAACAGGCACGGAACTAAGCCCCTGCTTGAAAAGGTAGAGGCTGTTCAGTGCTTACCCAAACACACCATAAATTCACCAGTACAATTAATTTTTATAACCAATTTATACCAGTAGTGGCCCACATCATGCGGAGAAAGGTAAAGACATTACCTGGGACAATGAGGATTTGGAGGTGTTCCAGAGGGCCAAGGACGCACTGGCCAACACCATCCTTCTGGTACACGCCAGGCCAGAGGCACCCAGTACAGATGCTTCCAGTACAGCAGTAGGGGGCACACTGAAGCAATTCATTGAAGGGCAATGGCAGCCCCTGGCCTTCTTGAGCAGACACCTCTGGCCACCCGAACTCAACTACAGCATCTTTGGCTGAGAGCAATCGGTGTTGTATCTGGCAGACTGAGGCAGGTAATCTGACCACAGCTTCACTGTGGGGAGAATGTTTCACGGAGATGTACGAAAAACTGTCACAAACATTGTGACACTGGGTTAACGGCAGGGAGAAGGTTTAACACTAATGTACGATAAACTGTGTAAGATATTGTGAAACCAGGTTCACAGTCGGGAGAAGGTTTAATGATAATGAGATAGATACTGAGACAATGGGTTCACAGCAGTGAAAAGGTTTAACTGTGATGTACGATAAACTATGGCAGAAGCAGTGACAAATGGTTCACATTGGGGAGAACGTTTAACTTAATGTACGGTAGACATGGCAGATATTGTGACAAGTTCACAGTAGTGAGAAGGTTTAACGGAGATGTACGGTGGACTGTGATGGATACTGTGAAACCGGGTGCACATTAGTGAGACGGTTTAATAGTGAGGTTCAATGAACTGTGGCAGGTAGTGTGACACCGGGTTCACAGTGTGGAGGAGGTGTAAAGGTGACACGTGATACATTGGTGCAGATACAGAGACACAGATTTAACAGTGGGGAGAAATTTTAATGGTGATTTTCGGGAGACTGAGGCAGATACTATTTCAACGGGTTCACAGTGGGGAGAAGGTTTAACGCTGATGTATGGTTGACTGAGATAGATACTGTGAAACTGGGTAAACAGTGGGGAGAGGATTTATTGGTGATATATGGTAAACTGAGGTAGATATTGTGACACCGGGTTCACAGTCGGAAGAAGGTTTATCAGTGATGTAAGATAAACTGGGGCAGATACTGTGACACCAGGTTCACAGTGGGAAAGAGGTTTAACGGTGATACACAATTCAATGTTGCAGATACAGTGATACCGGTTTCACAGTAGGTAGAAGGTTTAACATTAATGTACGGTAGAATTAGGTAGATTCTGTGACAGTGGGTTCACATTAGGGAGAAGGTTTAACAGTGATGTATGATATAATGTGGCGAATACTGTGACAATGGATTCACAGTTGAGAGATAGATCAACGGTGATGTACGATAGACTGAGACAGATAATTTGACACCAGGTTCACAGTGGGAAGGAGGGTAAACAGTGATACACGATTCATTGTTGCAGATACAGTGATACCCTGTTTCACAGTTGTGAGAATGTTTAGTACTCATGTCCAATAAACTGTGTCAGATACTATGACACAGTGTTCACAGTGGGGAGAAGGTTTAACTGTGATGTACAATAAACGCTGGCATAAACTTTTGACAAATGGTTCACATTGGGGATAAGGTTTAACGGTGATGTACGGTAAATTGAGATAGATACTGTGTCACCAGGTGCACAGTGGGGATAATTTTTAAAAGTGATGTATGGTAGACTGAGGCAGATACTATGATACAGTGTTCACAATGGAGAGAAGGTTTAACTGTAATGTATGATAAATGCTTGCAGAAACTTTAATAAATGGTTTACATTGGGGATAAAGTTTAACGGTGATGTACAGTAGACTGAGGCAAATACTGTGACACTGTGTTCACAGTGGGAAGAAGATTTAACGATGATATACGGTGAATTGAGGTAGATACCATGGCTCTAGGTACACAGCGTGGAGAAGGTTTAATGGTGATGTACGATAAACTGTGGTAGGTACAGTAAAATCAGCCTCACGGTGGGGAAAAGGTTTACTGGTGATGTACGAGAAACTGAGGCAGATGCTATGACACTGACGGGATTTACGGTGGGGAGAACGTTTAACAGTTCTGTATGATAAACTGTGGCAGAGAAAGTGACACTGTTTTCACTGTTGGGAGAATGTTTAATGGTGACGTATGATAGACGTACGCAGATACTCTGACACCAGCTTCACAGTGGGGAGAATGTTTATCGGTTATGTACGGTGGACTGAGATAGATACTGAGACAATGGGTTCACGGGAGTGAAAATGTTTAACATTAATGTACGATAAATTGTGTCAGATACTGTGACACTAGATTCACAGTGGGTAGAAGTTTTAACGGTGATAAACAGTAGACTTAGGTAGGTACTGTAACACCAGGTTCACAGCGGGAAGAAGGTTTAACCTAATGCACAATTAACTGTGTCAGATACTGTGACACCAGTTTCACATTGGGGAGAATGTTTAACAGTAATGTACGATAAACTGTGTCAGATACTGTGACACTAGGTTCAGAGTAGGGAGAATGTTTAACATGATGTACAATAAACTGTGTCAGATACTGTGACACCAGGTTCACATTGGGGAGAATGTTTAACAGTAATGTACGATAAACTGTGTCAGATACTGTGACACCAGGTTCACAGTGGGGAGAATGTTTAACATGATGTACAATAAACTGTTTCAGATACTATGACACCAGGTTCACATTGGGGAGAATGTTTAACAGTAATGTACGATAAACTGTGTCAGATACTGTGACACCAGGTTCACAGTAGGGAGAATGTTTAACATGATGTACAATAAACTGTGTCAGATACTGTGACACCAGGTTCACAGTGGGGTGAAGGTTTAACAGTAATGTACGATAAACTGTGTCAGACACTGTGACACCAGGTTCACAGTGGGGAGAATGTTTAACAGTAATGTACGATAAACTGTGTAAGATACTGTGACACCAGGTTCACAGTGGGGAGAATGTTTAACAGTAATGTACGATAAACTGTGTCAGATACTGTGACACCAGGTTCACAGAGGGGAGAATGTTTAACAGTAATGTACGATAAACTGTGTAAGATACTGTGACACGAGGTTCACAGTCGGGAGAATGTTTAACATGATGTACAATAAACTGTAGCAGATACTGTGACGCCAGGTTCACATTGGGGAGAATGTTCAACAGTAATGTTCGATAAACTGTGTCAGATGGAGGAGTCACGTGATGGAGTAGTGGCCAGTCGGGGAACTCCAGCCCTCTCCGGAAAAGTTTAAAAAAAACACAGAAAACACAAAGGCACAAACACAAAAATTAAAATAAAGTGAAAGTAAAGGTGGGAAGAAAATGGCAGCGAAGAAAGAAAAATCGAAAGCAAAGGGAAGAGAAGAAGAAAAGACATCAGAAGAAGAAGGTGAAGGCCTTACCTGTCCAAGGAAGCCCGCTGTGGAGAGAGAAGCCCGCTCCCTCAGGTCAGTCAAAGTCCCGAGCTCGGGACTATAAAAATGGCTCGTAGAGCCAAGCAAAAGTGCACAACCGTGCTGGCGCGACTCCTCGCACATGCGCGATGCGCAAGACAAAAAAAAACACTGACGGGAGGGGGAACCAGCTCAGGAGTCGATCTCCACAGCTGAGAATGACAGCCACAGCACAACATCAAGAAGACAACATAGAAAACAACGAGAACAAGAAAGAAGAGAGTAAAAATAAATCGAAGAAACAACAGATGACAAACCCAGAGGAAGAAGAAGAAGGAGAACACAGAGAAATGGAAGAAGAAGGGAATGGCAAGACAATGGATATATTTTTTTAAAGAATGTATGGAATCAGTAAACGAATGGCAATTACAAGAATTTAATGAAATAAAAAGAAGAATTAAAAGTACAGAAGAAAAAATGAATAGATTAGAGACGGTCATGTCAGATATAGGAAAAAGATACAAATTCATCAAACTGTGGGGTCAGAGTTTGCCTCCCACCTGTCTTGAAAGGTCCTGTTTTCTGTCTTTCGTTTGGCCATTTTTCGTAAGGGGTTTCTAACACGTGAGTTTGGCGACAGGTCGCAGATCCTAATGAAAGTAAAGAGAGGAGGTGGGGACGATTAGCGGGCTGACGGGTCAGCGCCAATGCATTTGCAAAGCATTCTGGGATTTGTAGTATTAGCTGTGCATGCGCTATACTGGCACGGCGGCCAGCGGGCCAGCTCTAATACATATTTGATATGATCTTGCGAGCCAAATATAATTATATCAATGGCCAAATTTGGCCCGCGGGCCTGAGTTTGACATGTGTGATCTAAGGCGTCTGTGCACTCGACTGCAGCAATTTGGACACTATAAACCTTACTTAGTGCCAGTTCAGGTTGGAAACGTTCGACTTCCTGGGGTATCAAATCAACAGGCACGGAACTAAACCCCTGCTTGAAAAGGTAGAGGCTGTTCAGTGCTTCCCCAAACCCCCCATAATGAAGGGGCTGCAGGAATTCACCGGTACAATTAGTTTTTATAACCAATCCATACTGGTAGTGGCCCACATCATGCGGAGAAAGGTAAAGACATTACCTGGGACAATAAGGATTTGGAGGTGTTCCAGAGGGCCAAGGACACACTGGCCAACACAATCCGTCTGGTACACGCCAGGCCAGACGCACTGGAGCAATTCATTGAAGGGGAATGGCAGCCCCTGGCCTTCTTGAGCAGTAACCTCTGGCCACCCAAACTCAACTACAGCACCTTTGGCTGAGAGCAATTGGTGCTGTACCTGGCAGACTGAGGCAGGTAACCTGACCCCAGCTTCACAGTGGGGAGAATGTTTCACGGAGATGTACGATAAATTTTCACAAACACTGTGACATTGGGAGAAGTGTTAGCAGTGAGAAGGTTTAAAAGTAATATACGATAAACTGTGTCAGATAATGTGACACCAGGTTCACAGTGAGGAGAAAGTTTAATGGTCATGTACAGTGGACTGAGGCAGATAGTGTGACACTGTGTTCACAGTGGGGAGGAGGTTTAAAGGTGATGTATGGTAAATTGAGGAAGATACCATAACACCAAGTGTACAGTTGGGATAAGGTTTAACAGTCTTGTACGGAAGACGGAGTCAGATACTGTGACACTAGGTTCACAGGGGGAGAAGCTTTAATGATCATGTACGGTCGACTGAGACAGACACTGTTACACTGGGGGCACAGAGTGAGAAAATCTAACAGTAATGTATGATAAACTGTGTCAGATACTCTGATACCAGGTTAACACTGAGGATAAGGTTTAACAGTGATATACAGTTGATTGAGGCAGATGGTGTGACCCCAGGTTGACAGTGGGGATAATTTTAATGGTGATGTGCAGTGGACTTTGGCAGATACTGTGAGACTGAGTTAACAGGAGTGAGAAGGTTGAACAGATATTTAAGATAAGCTGTGGCAGATATTGTGACACCAGGTTCACTGTAGGAAGAAGGTTTAACGGTGATGTAGGATAAACTATGGCACAAACAGTGCCAAATGGTTCACACTGGGGAGAATATTTAATGTGATGTACGGAAGACTTTGGCAGATATTGTGACACCGAGTTCACAGTAGTGAGAAGGTTTAACGGTGATGTAAGGTAGACTGAGGCAGATACTGTAACACTGGATTCAAAGCAGTGAGAAGGTTTAACGGTAATGTATGATAAACTCAATCAGATACTGTGACACCAGGTTCATAGGGGGAGAAGCTTTAATGATCATGTATGGTTGACTGAGACAGACACTGTTACACTGGGTGCACAGCAGTGAGAAAATCTAACAGTAATGTACGATAAACTGTGTCAGATATTTTGATACCAGGTTAACAGTGAGGATAAGGTTTACCAATGATGTACAGTATATTGAGGCAGATACTGTGATCCCAGGTTCACAGTGGGGAGAATATTTAAGGGTGCTGTACGGTAGACTTTGGCAGAAACTGTGAGACCGAGTTCACAGGAGTGAGAAGGTTGAACAGAGATTTACGATAAGCTCTGGCATATACTGTGACACTATGTTCACGTTGGAAGAAGATTTAATGGTGATGTAAAAAAAAAACTGTGGCAGATAAAGTGACACAAGTTTCACAGTTGGGAAAGGTTTAATGGTGATGTACGAAAGACAGAGGAAGATACTGTGACCCAGGTTCATAGTGGGGAGAAGGTAATATAGTGATGTATGGTAGACTGAGACAGATACTGTGACACCAGGTTTACAGTGGGGATAATGTTTAACAGTAATGTACGATAAATTGTGTCATGTACATTGACACCAGGTTCACATTGGGGAGAATGTTTATGGTAAGTTTGGTAGAAATTGGAAGATACTGTGACACCGAGCTCAGAGTATTAAGAAGGTATAACAGTGATGTACAATAAACTGTGGCAGAGACTAGAAGACCAGGTTCACAGTGAATAGAAGGTTTAACTCAGATGTGTGGTGGATTGAGACAGATACTGTGGCACTGGGTTCACAGTCGGGAGAAGGATTAACAGTGATGTACAATAAACTGTGGCAGATACTGTGACAACAGGTTCACAGTGCGGAGAACGTTTAATGGTGATGTACGGTAGACTGGGACAGAAACTGTGACACTGGGTTCAGAGCAGTGAGAAGGTTAAACAGTGATGGGCATAAAACTTTAGCATACACTGTGACACCAGGATCACAGTGGGGACTAAGTTTAAAAGTGATATATGGAAGACTGAGGCAGATACAGTTACATTGGGTTCACAGTGGGGAGAGGGTTTAATAGTGACGTCCAAAAAACTCTGGCATATACTGTGACATCAGTTTCACAGTGCGGAGAAGGTTTAATGGTGATACATGGGAGACTGAGACTTATACTGAAACACTGGGTTCACAATGGGGAGAAGGTTTAAAAGTGATGTATGTTAAACTGGGGCAGATACAGCGACATCGGGTTCACAGTAGGGAGAAGGTTTGCATTAATGTACGGTAGACTTAGGCAGATCCTGTGACAGTGGGTTCACATTAGGGAGAAGGATTAACGGTGATTTTCGGTAGATTGATACTGATACTATGACACAGGGTTCACAGTAGTGAGAAGGTTTAACAGTGATGTTCGGTAAATGTTGGCAGAAACCATGAAAATGAGTTCACAGAAGTGAGAAGGTTTAATAGTGATGTACGATAAACTGTGGCAGATACTGTGACACCAGATTCACAGTTGGGAGAAGGTTTAATGGTGATGTACGGCAGACCGAGCAAGATACAGTTACACCGGGATCTCAGTGGGGAGGTTTATCAGTGATGTATGATAAACTTTGGCAGAACCTCTGAAAACAGGTTTCCAGTGGAGATAAGATTTAACAGTGATTTAACTGTGGCAGATACTGAGACACCAGGTTCAAAGAGGTGAGAATGTTTAACTGTGTTGGGTGGTTGACAGAGACAGGTACTCAGACCCCAGGTGTACAGTAGTGAGAAGGTTTAACGGTGATGTACAGAAGACTGAGGCAGATACTGTTACACCGGGTTCACAGTGGGGAGAAGGTTTAACGGTGATATACATAAGAAAGAGGAAGATACAGTGAGACCGGGTTCACAGCAGTATTAAAAAGGTTTAACAGTGATGTACAATAAACTACAGCAGATGCTGTGGCATCAGGTCAACAGTGGGGAAAAGGTTTAACGGGGATGTATGGTATAATGTGGCAAATACTGTGACATTGGATTCACAGTTGAGAGATAGATTAACGGTAATGTAGAGTAGACTGAGGCAGATACTGTGACTCCGGGTTAACAGTGGGGAGAAATTTTAATGGTGATTTTCGGGAGACTGAAACAGATTTGTGAAACTGGACACACAGTGGTGAGAAGGTTTAACAGTGATGTACGGTAGAATGAGGCAGATACTGTGAAACTGAGTAAAGAATGGGGAGAGGATTTAGCGGTGATATACAGTAGACTGAGGTAGATATTGTGACACCGTGTTTGGGAGAAGGTTTATCAGTGATGTAAGATAAGATAAGATGTAAGAGGCAGATACTGTGACAACAGGTTCACAGTCTGGAGAAGGTTTAATGGTGATGTACAACGAACTCTGGCACAAACTGCCACACAGGTTCACAGTGGGGAGAAAGTTTATCGCTGATGTCCGGTGAACTTAGAGAGAAACTGTGACACTGGTTCAGAGCAATGAAAAGGTTTAACAGTGATGTACGATAAACAGTGGCAGAAACTCTGACAACAGGTTTCCAGTGGAGATAAGGTTTAAGAGTGATGTAAGATAAACTGTGGCAGATACTGAGACACCAGGTTCACAGAAGTGAGAATGTTTAACGGTGATGTACGGCAGACTGAGGAAGATACTGTTACACTGGGTTCACAGTGGGGAGAAGGTTTAAAAGTGATGTATGATTGACTGAGGTAGATACTGTGACACCAGGTTTATAGAGTGGAGAAGGTTTAATAGTTGTGTAAGGAAAACTGCAGCAGATACAGTGACACCGGGTTCATTGAGGGTAGAATTTTATTTTTGATGTGACGGTAGACCAGAGTGGGGAGAAGGTTTAACAGTGATGGACTGTGTCAGATACTGTTACACCAGGTTCACAGTGGGGAGAAGGTTTAACAGTGATGAACTGTGTCAGATACTGTGCCACCAGGTTCACAGTGGGGAGAAGGTTTAACAGTGATGAACTGTGTCAGATACTGTGACACCAGGTTCACAGTGGGGAGAAGGTTTAACAGTGATGAACTGTGTCAGATACTGTGACACCAAGTTCACAGTGAGGAGAAGCTTTAACAGTGATGAACTGTGTCAGATACTGTTACACCAGGCTCACAGTGGGGAGAAGGTTTAACAGTGATGAACTGTGTCAGATACTGTGACACCAGGTTCACAGTGGGGAGAAGGTTTAACGGTGATGAACTGTGTCAGATACTGTTACACCAGGTTCACAGAGGGGAGAAGGTTTAACAGTGATGAACTGTGTCAGATACTGTGACACCAGGCTCACAGTGGGGAGAAGGTTTAACAGTGATGAACAGTGTCAGATACTGTGACACCAGGTTCACAGTGGGGAGAAGGTTTAACAGTGATGAACTGTGTCAGATACTGTGACACCAGGTTCACAGTGGGGAGAAGGTTTAACAGTGATGAACTGTGTCAGATACTGTGACACCAGGTTCACAGTGGGGAGAAGGTTTAACAGTGATGAACAGTGTCAGATACTGTGACACCAGGTTCACAGTGGGGAGAAGGTTTAACAGTGATGAACTGTGTCAGATACTGTGACACCAGGATCACAGTGAGGAGAAGCTTTAACAGTGATGAACTGTGTCAGATACTGTTACACCAGGTTCACAGAGGGGAGAAGGTTTAACAGTGATGAACTGTGTCAGATACTGTTACACCAGGTTCACAGAGGGGAGAAGGTTTAACAGTGATGAACTGTGTCAGATACTGTGACACCAGGCTCACAGTGGGGAGAAGGTTTAACAGTGATGAACAGTGTCAGATACTGTGACACCAGGTTCACAGTGGGGAGAAGGTTTAACAGTGATGAACTGTGTCAGATACTGTGACACCAGGTTCACAGTGGGGAGAAGGTTTAACAGTGATGAACTGTGTCAGATACTGTGACACCAGGTTCACAGTGGGGAGAAGGTTTAACAGTGATGAACTGTGTCAGATACTGTTACACCAGGTTCACAGAGGGGAGAAGGTTTAACAGTGATGAACTGTGTCAGATACTGTGACACCAGGTTCACAGAGGGGAGAAGGTTTAACAGTGATGAACTGTGTCAGATACTGTTACACCAGGTTCACAGAGGGGAGAAGGTTTAACAGTGATGAACTGTGTCAGATACTGTGACACCAGGTTCACAGTGGGGAGAAGGTTTAACAGTGATGAACTGTGTCAGATACTGTTACACCAGGCTCACAGTGGGGAGAAGGTTTAACAGTGATGAACTGTGTCAGATACTGTGACACCAGGTTCACAGTGGGGAGAAGGTTTAACAGTGATGAACTGTGTCAGATACTGTGACACCAGGCTCACAGTGGGGAGAAGGTTTAACAGTGATGAACTGTGTCAGATACTGTGACACCAGGTTCACAGTGGGGAGAAGGTTTAACAGTGATGAACTGTGTCAGATACTGTTACACCAGGCTCACAGTGGGGAGAAGGTTTAACAGTGATGAACTGTGTCAGATACTGTTACACCAGGTTCACAGTGGGGAGAAGGTTTAACAGTGATGAACTGTGTCAGATACTGTTACACCAGGTTCACAGTGGGGAGAAGGTTTAACAGTGATGAACTGTGTCAGATACTGTGACACCAGGTTCACAGTGGGGAGAAGGTTTAACAGTGATGAACTGTGTCAGATACTGTGACACCAGGTTCACAGAGGGGAGAAGGTTTAACAGTGATGAACTGTGTCAGATACTGTGACACCAGGTTCACAGTGGGGAGAAGGTTTAACAGTGATGAACTGTGTCAGATACTGTTACACCAGGTTCACAGAGGGGAGAAGGTTTAACAGTGATGAACTGTGTCAGATACTGTGACACCAGGTTCACAGTGGGGAGAAGGTTTAACAGTGATGAACTGTGTCAGATACTGTTACACCAGGTTCACAGAGGGGAGAAGGTTTAACAGTGATGAACTGTGTCAGATACTGTGACACCAGGTTCACAGTGGGGAGAAGGTTTAACAGTGATGAACTGTGTCAGATACTGTGACACCAGGCTCACAGTGGGGAGAAGGTTTAACAGTGATGAACTGTGTCAGATACTGTGACACCAGGCTCACAGTGGGGAGAAGGTTTAACAGTGATGAACTGTGTCAGATACTGTGACACCAGGTTCACAGTGGGGAGAAGGTTTAACAGTGATGAACTGTGTCAGATACTGTTACACCAGGTTCACAGTGGGGAGAAGGTTTAACAGTGATGAACTGTGTCAGATACTGTTACACCAGGTTCACAGTGGGGAGAAGGTTTAACAGTGATGAACTGTGTCAGATACTGTGACACCAGGTTCACAGTGGGGAGAAGGTTTAACAGTGATGAACTGTGTCAGATACTGTTACACCAGGTTCACAGTGGGGAGAAGGTTTAACAGTGATGAACTGTGTCAGATACTGTGACACCAGGTTCACAGTGGGGAGAAGGTTTAACAGTGATGAACTGTGTCAGATACTGTGACACCAGGTTCACAGTGGGGAGAAGGTTTAACAGTGATGAACTGTGTCAGATACTGTTACACCAGGCTCACAGTGGGGAGAAGGTTTAACAGTGATGAACTGTGTCAGATACTGTTACACCAGGTTCACAGTGGGGAGAAGGTTTAACAGTGATGAACTGTGTCAGATACTGTTACACCAGGCTCACAGTGGGGAGAAGGTTTAACAGTGATGAACTGTGTCAGATACTGTTACACCAGGTTCACAGAGGGGAGAAGGTTTAACAGTGATGAACTGTGTCAGATACTGTGACACCAGGTTCACAGTGGGGAGAAGGTTTAACAGTGATGAACTGTGTCAGATACTGTTACACCAGGCTCACAGTGGGGAGAAGGTTTAACAGTGATGAACTGTGTCAGATACTGTTACACCAGGTTCACAGTGGGGAGAAGGTTTAACAGTGATGAACTGTGTCAGATACTGTTACACCAGGCTCACAGTGGGGAGAAGGTTTAACAGTGATGAACTGTGTCAGATACTGTTACACCAGGCTCACAGTGGGGAGAAGGTTTAACAGTGATGAACTGTGTCAGATACTGTTACACCAGGCTCACAGTGGGGAGAAGGTTTAACAGTGATGAACTGTGTCAGATACTGTTACACCAGGTTCACAGAGGGGAGAAGGTTTAACAGTGATGAACTGTGTCAGATACTGTGACACCAGGTTCACAGTGGGGAGAAGGTTTAACAGTGATGAACTGTGTCAGATACTGTTACACCAGGCTCACAGTGGGGAGAAGGTTTAACAGTGATGAACTGTGTCAGATACTGTGACACCAGGTTCACAGTGGGGAGAAGGTTTAACGGTGATGAACTGTGTCAGATACTGTGACACCAGGTTCACAGTGGGGAGAAGGTTTAACAGTGATGAACTGTGTCAGATACTGTTACACCAGGTTCACAGTGGGGAGAAGGTTTAACGGTGATGAACTGTGTCAGATACTGTGACACCAGGCTCACAGTGGGGAGAAGGTTTAACAGTGATGAACTGTGTCAGATACTGTGACACCAGGTTCACAGTGGGGAGAAGGTTTAACGGTGATGAACTGTGTCAGATACTGTTACACCAGGTTCACAGAGGGGAGAAGGTTTAACAGTGATGAACTGTGTCAGATACTGTGACACCAGGCTCACAGTGAGGAGAAGGTTTAACAGTGATGAACTGTGTCAGATACTGTGACACCAGGTTCACAGTGGGGAGAAGGTTTAACAGTGATGAACTGTGTCAGATACTGTGACACCAGGTTCACAGTGGGGAGAAGGTTTAACAGTGATGAACTGTGTCAGATACTGTGACACCAGGTTCACAGTAGGGAGAAGGTTTAACAGTGATGAACTGTGTCAGATACTGTGACACCAGGTTCACAGTGGGGAGAAGGTTTAACAGTGATGAACAGTGTCAGATACTGTGACACCAGGTTCACAGTGGGGAGAAGGTTTAACAGTGATGAACTGTGTCAGATACTGTGACACCAGGTTCACAGTGGGGAGAAGGTTTAACAGTGATGAACTGTGTCAGATACTGTGACACCAGGTTCACAGTGGGGAGAAGGTTTAACGGTGATGAACTGTGTCAGATACTGTGACACCAAGTTCACAGTGGGGAGAAGGTTTAACAGTGATGAACTGTGTCAGATACTGTGACACCAGGTTCACAGTGAGGAGAAGGTTTAACAGTGATGAACTGTGTCAGATACTGTGACACCAGGTTCACAGTGGGGAGAAGGTTTAACGGTGATGAACTGTGTCAGATACTGTGACACCAAGTTCACAGTGGGGAGAAGGTTTAACAGTGATGAACTGTGTCAGATACTGTGACACCAGGTTCACAGTGAGGAGAAGGTTTAACGGTGATGAACAGTGTCAGATACTGTGACACCAGGTTCACAGTGGGGAGAAGGTTTAACGGTGATGAACAGTGTCAGATACTGTGACACCAGGTTCACAGTGGGGAGGTTTAACGGTGATGAACAGTGTCAGATACTGTGACACCAGGTTCACAGAGGGGAGAAGGTTTAACGGTGATGAACAGTGTCAGATACTGTGACACCAGGTTCACAGTGGGGAGAAGGTTTAACAGTGATGAACTGTGTCAGATACTGTGACACCAGGTTCACAGAGGGGAGAAGGTTTAACGGTGATGAACAGTGTCAGATACTGTGACACCAGGTTCACAGTGGGGAGAAGGTTTAACAGTGATGAACTGTGTCAGATACTGTGACACCAGGTTCACAGTGGGGAGAAGGTTTAACGGTGATGAACAGTGTCAGATACTGTTACACCAGGTTCACAGTGGGGAGAAGGTTTAACGGTGATGAACTGTGTCAGATACTGTGACACCAGGTTCACAGTGGGGAGAAGGTTTAACAGTGATGAACTGTGTCAGATACTGTGTCACCAGGTTCACAGTGGGGAGAAGTTTTAACAGTGATGAACTGTGTCAGATACTGTGACACCAGGTTCACAGTGGGGAGAAGGTTTAACAGTGATGAACTGTGTCAGATACTGTGTCACCAGGTTCACAGTGGGGAGAAGTTTTAACAGTGATGAACTGTGTCAGATACTGTGACACCAGGTTCACAGTGGGGAGAAGGTTTAACAGTGATGAACTGTGTCAGATACTGTGTCACCAGGTTCACAGTGGGGAGAAGTTTTAACAGTGATGAACTGTGTCAGATACTGTGACACCAGGTTCACAGTGGGGAGAAGGTTTAACAGTGATGAACTGTGTCAGATACTGTGACACCAGGTTCACAGTGGGGAGAAGGTTTAACGGTGATGAACAGTGTCAGATACTGTGACACCAGGTTCACAGTGGGGAGAAGGTTTAACAGTGATGAACTGTGTCAGATACTGTGACACCAGGTTCACAGTGGGGAGAAGGTTTAACAGTGATGAACTGTGTCAGATACTGTGACACCAGGTTCACAGTGGGGAGAAGGTTTAACGGTGATGAACAGTGTCAGATACTGTTACACCAGGTTCACAGTGGGGAGAAGGTTTAACAGTGATGAACTGTGTCAGATACTGTGACACCAGGTTCACAGTGGGGAGAAGGTTTAACAGTGATGAACTGTGTCAGATACTGTGTCACCAGGTTCACAGTGGGGAGAAGGTTTAACAGTGATGAACTGTGTCAGATACTGTGACACCAGGTTCACAGTGGGGAGAAGGTTTAACAGTGATGAACTGTGTCAGATACTGTGTCACCAGGTTCACAGTGGGGAGAAGGTTTAACGGTGATGAACAGTGTCAGATACTGTGACACCAGGTTCACAGTGGGGAGAAGGTTTAACAGTGATGAACTGTGTCAGATACTGTGACACCAGGTTCACAGTGGGGAGAAGGTTTAACAGTGATGAACTGTGTCAGATACTGTGACACCAAGTTCACAGTGAGGAGAAGGTTTAACGGTGATGTACAGTTGACTGAGGCAGATAGTGTCACATATGGTAAACTGTGGGGAGAATGTTTAACAGTAATGTACGTTAGATTTTGTCAGATACTGTGACACCGAGTTCGCATTAGAGAGAAGGTTTAACAGTGATTTACAATAAGCTGTGATAGATACTGTGACACCATGTTCACCACGGTAGGAAGAAGGTTTAACGATGATGTGAAATGAACCGTGGTAGATAAAGTGACACCAGGTTGACAGGGGGAGAAGGTTTAACAATGATGTATGGGAAACTGAGACAGATATTAAGATTATGCCTTCACAACAGTGAGAAGTTTGAACAGTAATGTACGATAAACTATGATAGATACTGTGACACCAAGTTCACATTGGGGAGAATGTTACACAGTGATGTACGGTAGATTGAGGCAGATACTGTGACTCCGGGTTTACAATGGGAAGAATTTTTAAAAATGATGCCCATTACACTATTGCAGATACATTGACAGTGGGTTCACAGTAGGGAGGAGATTTAAGGGTGATGTATGGGAGACTGAGGTAGATACAGTGACACAAGGTTTACAGTGGGGAGAATGTTTAGCAGTGATGGACAGTAGACTGAGGCATATAGTATTACACCAGGTTCACAGGGGGGAGAAAGTTTAACGTTGATGGACTATAGACTGAATCAGAAACTATGAGACAGGATTCACATTCGTGAGAAGGTTTAACAGTGATGTTCAATTAACTGTATCAGATACTTTGACATCAGGTTCATATTGGGGAGAAAGTTTAACGGTGTTGTACGGTAGAGGGAGGCAGATACTGTGACACCAGGCTCATTGTATTGTTCATTTACCTTAATTACAACATCTAATTTATATGCTCCATTTTTTTGTGGCACCTTCCAAACATTCCATAAACTTCAATTCTAATCAGATTTTGTTCATTTAAATAGGTCACCACTAAAAGCCTAAATCGTTTGGTCTCTTAAGTACACAGCACAAAATTAAATTCTTTACCTGGATTTGGTTCAACGGCACTTCAGTCTGCTTCATTATTTTTTCAGACCCTCGTTTTGATATTCTGCTTTGCCCAGCCGATTCGCCAAATGAGCATCCAACTCTGTCTTCTCAGCTTGACCCAACGTCTCCTCTGTAAACTTAAGGAAACCAAGAAGATCAAAGTTAAAATTTTCACATTGGCATTTTCAAAAACAAAAATGACGCTGTGACTTGCAGTTTCACATCATCATCCCACTTGCTAAACTTGCAAGCAACTGCACCGCATCCTACAGCTGGAAAATTGCAAGCGAACTGCTTGGTTAAAGCAAAAATTCCACCCAGTCACCCCATTAAAGTTAACAACAGCTAGCAACCTGAAAGTTAAATACCGAGATCTGTATCAGGAAGATTAACGGGCATTTAAAAAAATAATAATTTCCACTATTGAAAGAAAACTCCTCAGGGAACACCAGGCTCTTGTTGAATAATTCCTGTTGTATTCCTCAAAATGGTTTGAATCTTGATTTCAAGCAGAGTCATTTGGTGAGATTGTTGGTCCAGAACAAACCCTGCCCACACACTCCCCTAAATACCTGCAAAGTCCTGGTCCAGCTCTGCTCCACGCTAAAGCTATCAGAGCTTTTCTGAAGAGATAACGGACTTCAGATGCTGGTACGTTGAGTCAAAAACACCCTAATACTTCCTTGAACAACACACGTCTCTCTGAAAACCAACAAGAACCTTCCTGAACAGTAATTATTTACCTTTTGAGCACCAAACCTGGTTTCTGTGCACAGTAGAAGAATGGCGTGCAACCAGTGAACTTGGAGGAATGAGAAGTGAGATTGAACAATGAACCAAAGAACTTTTCTGAACTCACACACACATTACACACACGTGCACTTAGAATTAGAAGGGGGAGGGTGTAAGTTAGGTAAAGTAAGTTAGTAAAATAGTGATAAGTTAAAGTGTAATTCCATTTTCATGTTTAAAGATAATTAAAATCAGCTTTTGTTTAAGTCCCCATTTGTCTTGGGGAATATCTACTGCTGCTGGGTTTTGGGATCCTCTGGTCTCGTAACACAGCATCAAGCTTCAGAACAACCCGAATTCTTTAGGTCTTTAGGTTATGATAATAGTCCATTAATGGGTCCTGGCATCTTTTGAAAATTATTAATTGACTGTTCATTAATTTTTTGTAAATATCAACAAGACATAATATCATTTCACTGTTGTGTTTGTGTCGTTGGAGAATTGCCTTTCCATTCAATCAGATTTAGAGTTTTGGGTGCCGTATTCGAGAAAAGATGTGCTGGTGTTGGAGAAGGTCAGCGATAATTTACTGGAATGATATCAGGAATGAAAGGGTTAGTGTATGAGGAACAATTGTCGACTCTTCGACTGTACTAGTTGGAGTACAGAAGGATAAGGGGGACCTCAGAGGCATTTCAAATGCTGGAAGGCCTGGACAGAATACATATGGCAATGATGTTTCCCATGGTAGGGAATTCTAGGACAGGAGAGCATAATTTCAGGATAAAAGGGTTTCAATTTAAAACAAATGTGAAAAAATTGATTTTGTCAGTGGATTGTGAATCTGTGGAATTGAGGTCATTGGGTGTATTTAAGGCAGATTTTGACAGGTATTTGATACGTCAAGGAATCAAGGGTAATGGGGAGAAAGCTGGGGAGTAGGGATGAGTGGAAGAATGGTGGAGCAGACTCGACGGGTCTACTTCTGCTCCTATATCTTGTGATCTCTATCCTGTGGAAGACCTAGACAACCCTCCTCTTGTATTCCATTCTCAGAAAGCAGTCTGCATCATGAGTTTATGTCACGTGAACCCATTTCCGATTGAATCCCATGTTACAAATAATCCAATGGAAATTCTGCATTGAGAGGACTGCAGCTTCCTCATTTTAAAAATTGTTATGGAGCAGCTCAAATGAGATTTCTTGCTTCTTTTTTTGAAAGGGTTAAAATAGAATCAAACAAAATAGGAGAGAGAAAAGCAGAAGAATTTATATACAAGTGGAAAACGAAATTAATGGTTGGTGATAAAGATGCACCATTGTTGAAACATTTGATTATCATATGGAATAAAATAAATGATGAGATTGGTGTAAGTGGATGTACATCACCCAGAATGGCTTTGATTCAAAATCCTCGTCTCTTTTTCAAAGGATCATCAATTTCTGGATAGCGGGTTTCGTAAGGGGATTATAAATGTTGAAGATTGTTATAAAAGGGGTCAATTAATGTCATTTGAGCAACTGAGAAATAAATATCGTATAACTCATCGCAATCTTTTTTGCTATTTCCAACTAAGAGCATATTTGAAGGATAAATTAGGACCAACCATGTTTGTACTGAAATAGAAATTCCTTATCAAGAGGAATTGTTAAAAAGTTTACTTCGATTATGTCCTCTTGATTACAAGTAGGAACTTTAAATGAGGAGTTCATAAGTCTAGACAAACGTGGGAAATGGATCTGAATATTGTAATTGATTGTCAAATATGGGGAGATCCATATAAGGATCTCAATGAAAGATATAAATTAGTTCAGTATAATTGTTTTTACATCAGTCATGTAGCAGATGTCAGCAAGGATTTTTTCTGAAAGCTGTACCTGGAGTCAGGTGACTCAGGCTGTTGGATTTGCAAAGCTCCTCAAGAAGCTGATTTCCAATAGAGATCACTTGATCCAGGGGAGTTGTATTAATTCACTTCAACTCAGCAGTCTGGAACTATTGACCAGAGATCCACTCTGCAGCAGTGAGGAAGGAATTCACAACTAGTTTTTCTTCTACAGTTAGAATAGAATAAAATCAGAATTATCAGATCAATCTTTTAGGTGTGGTGAAGATGTCGCAACTTTCTTGTATTCAACTTATCTTTGTCCTAATGCCAGATCTTTTTTGGGAGAATTACAAAATTTTTGGAACAAGTTACAAGAGATTTTTTTCCACAAAATCCAACCTTATTTGTATTAGGAAATACTGAAGGAACAAGCCCCAAATTAAAACTACTAATGTATAAATTGAAATTTGTCAAATTGTGTTAGCGGTGATGAGGAAATGTTTTGCACTTTCTTGGAAATCAGATGTTAACTTTTTAGGGATGCCAATATGACATGGAAATATTCAAAGTTGTATTCCTTTGGGAAAAAAAAATACATATAGCTTGAGAAATATATACTCTATGCTTTTGCAAATTTGGCACCTGACTATTCAGATATTAGGCTTCAATTTGTAATAATGCCCATTCCATTCCTCTAGACATGTGAGATTCTCCTCTCAGTTGAATTTTTTTTATTTAGATTTGTTAGATTTCCTCGACACCGCGAACTCTGTGGAAGTGGAGGACTAGTGCAGGGCACCAGAAAACAGAAAGACCACACCCCACCAACATCTCAGAAGCAGAGAATTCAATCCATAGGTCAGTGACCAAGGAAGCAGACCAGTGAGGGGTTCTGCAGGTGAAAGACCCACATAGGTGGCAGGCTGTTGGTGACTTGAAGAGAGTAACCCACACAGGCTGTGGGCTTCTGGACAAAGCAGTCAAGGAACTCACACCAGCCCATGGATTGCTAGAGACTGGTTCAAAACTGGCTAAAAGGGTGTTAGGTATCAGATCTGGGATATGAGTGGGTGCTAAATGGTTCCTCATCATGTCATAGGTTCAAACCTGGACCTCGCATTGCCAATGACATGGATTGGTCTGTGAGCATTGAAAGAAAATCCACAGACACTCAGTGACTTGGCTCAGGGTTCGGGGTGGCGTGGGTGGGGGAGCACTCAGACTTTCTCTGTCTGCCAGAGGCATTTCAGGCAATTTCTGCCAATGGCGAATCTATCTGTCTTACAGCAGGAAAAAATCAATTTTGTGTGATAGGACACTTTTTAATTAAATAACAGTAAATTGTCTCCTGGAATAGAGAGATAGGTTCAAGTTTCAAATTATTACAAACTCCACTCACCAGAGCCAAGTGGATTATACCTCTTCCCACTTTTTTCTTTTGCAAGGACACCATTGATTTGATCACAACTCCTCTGCTGCATCTGTCCTGTGACAGATTATATATTTTACATTGTATATAGATAGGTTTTTGAAAGAGATGGATTATAGGAGTTGTGTAGGTTACAAACAAACATAAACACGTCACAAAACAGCTTTTATTTAAAATGCAGGAGCTTTGTTGAGAGTGAGTCATGCAGGCGCCAAGAGCCTTTGCAAAGACAAAACAAGGAGACTGTTTTGCTAAATAATTTCAAAGGCAGGTGTAAATGGATTATTGTTTTTAAAGCAAGAGATGATTGGATTCAAAAGTTTGGGTCCAGTGCAGTCATCTGGTTTGTACCTGTTTGCTGTTCGAAGAAGGTCATGTGGTTTTGCAAGCAGAGAGATCAAATAGGCTTTTTCTAAAAGAGAGAGAGAGAGAGAGAGATAGAGAGAGAGAGAGCGAGAGAGAGAAATGGCAAGCTGGCATCTTGTTGAAACCCCATTTTGAAGATTGGTTGTGAGTTCTCAGTTCAGCCTGTTGAAAAACTTTGTTGTCCATACAAGAGGAAATGGCTGGCTAGAAATGGTATTTCACCTGAAATAAAGGAAACAAAAGGAACTCAATGGTGACCTGCAGAAGAGGTTATCATTTGGAAAACCCTGATGGGTCAAATTTCTTTGGCAAGACCACAAAGTGGCTGATCAGAGGGAATCAGTTTTTGTGTGTCCAATGAGCAAGAAATCCCTCTCTGAAACCAACAAGCGCCTTCCTGGAGGGTAAACATTTACTTTTAAGTACCAGAGCTTGGTGAAAATTCATAAATGTTGAATTCTGTGCACAGTATAAGAATTGATAGACACCGGTGAACTTGGAGTTGTTATTTATTGTGGTTTTTATTTCAAAATAGGTTGGCAGGAGCAAACTGACCTCAGCACTTGTGTCTACAAGAAACTTGTGCCTTCAAGAAACTTGTGCTTACCAGCATCATCTTGTAGATACAATAGGCCCATACTTGTCCCAGCTGCCGAGGCCATTAATGGTAGCCGGCTTTTTTGTTTCCTGCCTTTTTGCTGTAATAGGTAAATGGTGGGCCACATTTATGGGCATTTTTAACCCAACGGCCATGGTAAAAACACCATGCTCACCGCCTGTCAGTGAGAGTACAGGATCTTTATGTTCCAGATCGGACGAAAGGCAAGACTAAAAGTTCAAGGGAGCCGTGGTTTTCTAGAAAAATTAGGAACGATTCAGGATAAAAGGGAGGCCCATGCTAAATATAAGAAACAAAAGATTGATGAGATATATGATCCTTACTTAGATTGCAGAAAGAACCTCAAGAGGGAAATTAGAAAGGCAAAAAGAGGTATGTGGTGTCCATAGCAAATAAGGTGAAAGTGAATCCTTGGGGTTTTTACATATATGTGAACAGTAAAAGGAGGGTTAAAGATAGGGTAGGTTCACTGGAAAATGGGAACGGTGGACAATGTGTATGTGAGGAGCTGCATGAGATGGGGGAGATATTGAACAATTTTTTGCTCTTCTGTATTCACAAGGGAAAGGGACACTGGACTATGTGAGATAAATGAGGTGAATAGCTTAGTTATGGAAATAATAGGGACTAGTAAAGAGAGGGTTTTGGAGCTTCCAGGGTCAATAGCGGAGGATAAGTCTCCTGGTCCTGATTGGATTTTTCCCAGGACGTTAAGGGAGGTCAGGGAGCAAATAGCGGGGTCTCAGACAGTAATTTTTCAAAGATCACTGGAGGAGGGTGTGGTGTCGCAGGATTGAAGGGTTGCAAAAGTAGTTCCGCTGTTTAAAAAAGCACAAGGGGCAGGCCAAGTAATTATTGGCCAGTAAGTTTGACTTTGGTGGTGGCGAAAGATATGGAGGGTATTCTTAGAGATAGTATGTACAAATATCTGGATAGACAGGGATTGATCAGTGGCACTCAGCATGGGTTTGTGAAGGGAAAATCATTTTAACGAATCTTGTTGAATTTTTTTGAAGAGGTGACAAGAAAAGTGGATGAAGGTAGGGCAGTTGACGAGATCCATTTGAATTTTAGTAAGGCTTTTGATAAGGTTCCGCATGTAATGTTAGTTAGCAAGGTTCAGTCACTAGGGATTAATAGATAGTGAGATGGGTTCAGAGGTGGCTGGGACATAGACAGCAGAGAGTCATGGTGGACAACTGTCTGTCAGCATGGAAGCCTGTGACGAGCGGTGTGTCTCAGGGATCGGTGCTGGGTCCCCTGTTGTTTATTATTTATATTCATGATTTGGATGAGGGTTGGTTAACTGGGTAAACAAATATTCAGACGATATGAAAATAGGAGGACTGGTGGATAGTGAGGAAGGTTTTCTTGGATTACAGGATTTGGTTTGTTTGTAAAAGTGGACTGAAAGATGGCAGATGGAATTTAATGTAGACAAGTGTGAGGTGCTGCATTCCGGAAAAAATAATATAAATAGAACCTATGCAGTTAAGGGGAGGGGGTCGAGGAATGAAGAGGAACAGAGGGATCTTGGAGTTATGGTACAGAGTTCACTGAAGGTGGATTCCCAGGTAGTCAGGGTTGTTAAGAAGGCATATGGCATGCTGGCCTTCATAAATCATAGCATAGACTAGCGTTTAAGGCATTGGTAAGGCCAGGTTTGGAGAATTGTGTTCAGCTCTGGTTTCCAAATTATAGGAATGATATAGATAAGGTGGAGAGGGTGCAGAGAAGCTTTACAAAAATGTTGCCTGACTTACAACATCTAGAGTACAAAGAAAGATTAAGGAGACTGCGACTTTATTCATTGGAACGTCGATGGTTGAAGGGAGTTATGATCGAAGTATTTAAAATTATAAAGGGAATAGATAGACTCGACATGAGTAGACTCTTTCCCCTGAGGGTGGGGGGGGGGGGGTGGGGTTTGAACAAGAGGGCATGAGTTAAGGGTAAGGGGGCAAAACTTTAGGAGAAATGTTATAAGATGCTTATGTGGTGGTGGCAGAATGGAATGATCTTCCAGAAGAGATAGTTGCGGCAGGGTCCTTTCTGTCATTGAAGAGATTGTTGGATGTGTACATGGATATGAGGGGGTTGGAGGATATGGGCAGAGTGTGGGAAGGGGCTGGGGAATGGTTAGGGAGTGGAGTGGTTCATGTGAAATGGCATGCACTCGAAAGGCTGATATGGCTTGTTTCCGTGCTGTAAATTGTCATATGGTTATATGTGCAGGGCTCCACGAGACAAGGTGGGACATAATGAAGTGTTTGCTGCCGGCAGGCTTAAACTAAGTCCCGTGAGTATCCCACACTTTCTAGCAGGAGTCTCCACAGATCAACGTGCCATTCCTTGGCCCGCTGCACCGTGCACAGTCCATTAAATGGGTGAGAACACAGCTGTCTGTCTTATGTTTTCGTGCACCCACTGAACAACTCTTATTCTGCCTTGTCTCACTGACGAGCATCCAGTCCAGAGACCTCCATTCCCCTCGTATCCCTGAACTTTTCAATGCTAACATTGAGCTCATATTTCCTCATGCAGCTGGCAGCTTGTTCCACTCTCCCACCACCTTGTGTGGAGAACTTCCCCCTCATGTTTCCACTAAACTTTTCCCCTTTCATCCTTAGCCCATGTATTAAGGACTTGTCCAAGTGGCAGAGTCTCAGGAAAACAACCTCTATCCTCCCCCTTACCACCCAGGCCAGGCCTTCTTCACCCTGCTATCACCAGGGAAACAGGTCCAGGAGCCTGAAGACGAACACCCAATGGTACAAACACAGCTTCTCCCCCTCTGCCATCAGATTTCTGAATGGACAAGGAACCACAGTCACTCTCTCACTTACTCTTCATTTTGCACAAATAGATTTCTTTTTTAAAAATGTAATTTAGAGCAATATTTGCACCTGTATTTTTGCCACAAAATGACAAATATTGTGACATGTTCATCACAATAAATTTTTAATTCTGAACACTGCCCGTACATCAGAAAACAATCATAGCTCAAAAAACAATTTCAAAAGATGAATTAACTATTTCCATGCACCCTTCCCTTTTATGTCTATTTTTCTAAATCCACTCCATAATCAAGACATCTCCACTTAACCCAACCCACATTTCTTCTACTATTTAAAGCACTCAGTAATACACCAAGGCAGTAAAATAAAAATTCAATGCTGGAAATACTCGGCAAGCCATCTACTGGAAAAATAATCGGCTTTAAAACCTTCAGGTTGTTAACCTTTCACTGGGATTCAAGAAGATGATCAGACAAACCTGATTCTCTTTTTGAGAAAAAGAAGAGGAGAGATAACAAACTGAATAAGTGGGATGAAAAGCCCAAGCAGCAGAAATGGCAGTGGTGCTGGATGAGTGAAATCGACTCGTTGATCAACACATCTGTCTGGATGGAGGGGTAAAGGATAAACAAGACAAACATGATGCCATCACTGTGAGGTACAATACGACAGCTGCAGAGAATCTGAAATGAAGGAATGGTGAAAATACTTGTTTTTGGATCAATGTGACAAAATTTGACCTGACAAAAGAAAACAAAATTCCTTTGCTCTGCCAGAACTCTCCAGATCAAGGGACACAATAAAATAATCCAAAAGCCAACGATATGAAATTGAACAGCAAGTTATAGAAATTGGTAGCAAGAGATAAAACACAGTTACATAATTCCATGAAAGTGGTGTCACAGGAAGACAGGGTTCTAAAGACAGCTTTTGTCATCTTAGCCTTCATTAATTAAAATGTTAAAAATAGGAGTTGGGAAGTTATGGTGAGGTTGTATAAGATGTTGGTGAGGCCAAATTTGGAGTATTGTGTGCAGTTCTGGTCACCTAGCTACAGGAAGGGTATTAGTAAGATTGATAGAGTGCAGAGAAGATTTACTTGGACGCTGCCAGGTCTTCCTGAGTTAAGCTCCAGGGAAAGGTTGAACAGGATTGGACTTTATTCCTTGGAGTCTCGAAAAATGAGTAAGAGATTGCTTAAAGTGGCATATGAATGGGAAAATAGGGTGAGAAAGACTGCCGAAGACCCAATTGTGAAGGAAATATTTGCTTGAGATAAATTGTCATTGGCCCATTTCCTCTGGAGTTATGAAACCACGCACAGAACAAGTAAATGTCATACGATTAAAACAGTGGTTTTCAAAATTTTTTCCCCAATCACATAGCTCATTAAGTAATTCCTTACTAACAGAGCACTTCTGGCAAAGGGATTAAGTGGAATATGATACAGGGGGTGGGGGTGTGGAGGAGGAGTTTGAAAATCACTGCTCTAGATGAAAAGATTTCTCCATCTCCGTTTTAAGCAGACATCCTTTTATTCTGAGGTTGTGCCCACTGATCCTAAACTCTCGCAGGACTGGCAAAATCCTCTCTCTCCATCTCTTTCACTATTCATCAGATTTCAATGAGGTCCTGCCTCATCCCAATAAACTCGGGCGAGTTCAGGCCCAGAACCATCAAATGCTCCTCAAACATTGTTCCTCTCATCCCCAGGATCATTCTTGTAAACCACCTCTGGGCCATCACATCCTCTCTTAGAAATGGGGCCTAAAATTGCTCACAACCCTTACGAGATCAGGACAACCAGAAGATGGTCACGGGAGGGAAGACAGCTGCAGGTCTGCCTAGAGTCCATGGATTGGATGGTGTTCAAGGAGTCAGCTGAGGGGGGGGGGGAGGGTGGTGTGGCAAGATGGCGTAGGAAAAAGAAGTTCGAAGACACCTCTCGCTGACTGAACTGTTCAATACTCAAACTGTAATGTCTTGTTTTTCTTTATCAATGTTTTGAACAATAATTTTCTACTGTAGAATTCTGGAAATGAAGAAAGGAAAAAAAACAGTGTTGGGCATGATCAGTTGCCCCAATTATCACAGAGACAAAGGCTGAGGGGAACGATAGGCTTTATTACACACAAGACTGCAGTCCCGGGTCCAAGTGAGGGAAGTGAAGGCCTGGATCACAGGGGAGGAGTCCAGGGAGGAGTCCAGGAGAGGATGTCATCAGGAGGCGGGGGGGGGGGGGGGGGTGCCAGCCCGTGCCTGTACTGGTCAGTACATACAATACCATTTCATTACAAGCAACTTCGGAAAAACCTAGGTTGTCAACCTGTGAAAAGTGCAGAAGAAGCAAGGACGACCTTCCAGAAGGAACCTCAGGACAAGTTAGACATGGATCTGAATCCTCAACGTGCAAGTCGGGAGCAGCTGGAAGAAATGTCTGCAACCTCTGCACATCTGGAGATGAAAGATGGTGCCAAGATCTTTGGCCGGGCCAGGAGGAGCACAAGTAAGGAATTCGACACGAGCCGGGCTTGACTAAGGAGAGTGGGGGGGGGGGTGAATGCCCGAATGCGAGCTCTAGATACCGGGAAGGGGACTGCCTGTATGCAGCGGAGCATCTGGAGATGTTCTCACTTTCAGGAGATTCTGGATCCGATCTACAGTCCGGCTGCCAGGTATGATGTGGAAGAGAAGAGATGCAGGAGGACAACTCAGAGGTTCAAGAAGAAGAAGAACAAGAATTACTACTTGCTGCAGTTGGACTCAATGAAGGGAGGCCTAAGGCTTGAAGAACATCTCCTTCTCCAATGAAAGCTGTTGTTTCACCAGATACCTTCCCCAGACTTCAAGGCCCCTCTACAGAACTGATCCATCAAAATGAAAATATGATGTCTTCTGTGAACTAAGGTTTTGAAACTTTAAATGATCAATTTGCTGGTATGAAGGAAATAAATGGCTGGTATGTGTGAAGAAATTACATCTATTGAAGTTGATGTTAATAAGAGTTTAACAGCAGTGGACACTGGACAAGATCAATTTAAGAGGATAGAAGAAGTTTTTATTGACTGTAAGGACCGTGTGGACCATTATGCAGAGAGAATGGATCATATTGAGGATTTATTTACAGGCTGGGATGTCCAGAAGAGAGATTTGTTACAAAACATTGATTCGTTGGAAAATCAAAGTTGTCGTAATAATATTAAGATAGTTGGTCTGCTGGAAGATATTGAAGATTCAGATCCTGTAAAATTATTTTTGGAAATGGATTCCAGAGATGTTGGGAGTTGAGTTTTTTTAGATCGGGCTCAGAGGGCGTTAAGGACAAAATCTTTTCCGGGTCAAATGCAAAGAGCGGTTCTTTTAAGATGTTTGCGATATCAGAATAGAGAAATGATTTTGCGGCTTGCGGTTCAGAAAGCTCGCCTTGATCAAAGCCCTATGATGGTTCAAGGCAATATGGTTTTATTTTATGCTGATTTAAGTCAGGAGATTATTAAGTGATGGAAAGAGATTAATCTGGCCAAAGCAGTTCTGTGGATGAAAGGGTATAAGTTTACTTTACTTTATGGGCCAGATCAGTCTCAATGTTTTGAGAGTCCTTATGGTGCATTAACGTTTGTGAATTCCTTCCCAGATTTGAAGGAATCAATGGGGAAAATGTCCGAGGATAAGATTGGGATGGGTATGGGGAAAAGAAGTTGGAATCAGAATTGGTGAGTGATGTTGAAGATGAAGCTCAAGCTCAATGTGGGTGTTATCACTGGGATGACTGATGGGTTTTAATGTTCAGTTGGGGGGTGGTGGTTGACTCGACTACTTCTAAAGTCATCTGCCACTTGTGGTATTAGCTGCACCTGGTCCACAGAGGGGGATCCGACTCTTATACTCGTAGGTTTTTTTTACAGGATTTTCTTCTTTGAAAAGAGGGGTTTGGGTTTTTTTATAGATATATAATTGTAATTGCTGTGTTAAGTGTCAATCTCAGGAGGAAATTAAGTTTTGGCTCATTTCAATTTTGTGATCTTTAATGTTAAAGGACAATAATCCGATTGAAAGAAAGTGAATATTGGCATATATAAAGAAAATGAAGGTTGATCTTGCTTTTTTGCAAGGAACTCATTTGTCTGAGAAAGAACATATGAAATTGAAAAGAGATTGGGTCGGACATGTTTTTCATCTCCATTTAATTCGAAAGCTCGAGGTGTTGCTACTTTGGTTCATAAGAAGGTACCGTTTCAGATGGAATCATTCTCTGCCACATCATTTTCTCGAAGACAATCAAGATAACTGACCTGTTCATGGAGCACTGTGTCTGGACTCAGATTCACAAACTCACCTGGCAAGGTCAGCATACAGCCATTGACTAGCTCTACCACTAAACATCCATGATCTGCCCTAACAGCAGTAGGCATGCAAAGGAGAACCATGGGCAAATGTTTGCTCCATGTAGATGCATCGCCACCTGTTTTCGATTGTCAATGGAAACGCTCAAAGAAGCTGTTGGCCTGAAATGCTTAGCCATAATTCAGGTCATGCCCAGAGGATCAGTGAGAGCTCGGACCAATGCTGACTCGAACTGAGACCCTTGATCAGTTGTAATAGTGCCCAGAACACCAAAAGATGGAATCCAATGATCCACAAAAGCCCAAGCAATTGTCTCTGCAGAGATGCCGCTGATAGGAATTTCATCCTGCCACCTGGTCGTCCAGTCCTCACATGTGAGCAGATAAGTACATTGCTGAGATGGCGGAAGTGGACCTTCCAAGCCACAAGGTGCACGTGCTGGAAATGGGAATCCAAAACAAAATCCCCCAGCTTGAATTTCATGTGCCTGGAGACTTAGGGCATTGAACCAGCAAGCGATTCCTTGCCCATAATCCAACATTCTGTTCAACATGAAACCAGATAAAAATCTTCCTTAACCAGTTTGATTGATGCTCTTCTACCAGGAAGAGATAGATTGTGAAGAGAAAATCTCCTGCCTCATAGCCACCACACAAACGGCAGAGTCCTTCCTGTTGGGGGAAAAAAAAATCACAAACCAACTTTTCACCTGATTCATCCAGGGGCACATCTTGAAGATGGAGACCAGAGTTGATCTGGTTTCACCTGATGAAATCAGCATCAGTGTGCCGTGCATGAGCCATGGCACTGAAATCGATGGCAATTGTTGGATGTAATGTTGCGCCTGGATAGGGCACCAGCCACAGCATTCGCTTTTGCTCAGATATGCTGTGTGTCCGATGAAAATTGTAGGATGAACTCCAAGTGCCAAATCTCTCTGCGCAAATAGAGATGTGTGCTTCTACTTTCAGTATGCAGAAGAGGCTGGTGGTCTGTACAAATTGTGTAAGAATGACCTTCCAATAAAAAGCTGAAATATTGAATTGGAAATTTAGATTCATGAGCGAATTACAAATAAATTTATTTCAAAATTGTATCTACTATTTCAAGAGGAATCTCCAAACCCAGACTTGAATAAATCAAAAGAAAGATGGGAATTGCATTTGGGAACTGAAATTGACCCTTTTTGCTTGTCTGACATTTGTTGAGACAGTAATTAATGATTTTAATAGATTAGTTAATTACAAATTTATTCATCAATTATATTTAATGCTATATCAATTAATTTATTGCAATTTTTTCAAATTTATGTCTTAGATGTGGCACAGAAATTGGTACGTTTATACATTCTCTCTGGTCATGTCTCAAGGTGACATCATTTTGGAAAGATGTGGGCAAGTTTTTGGAACAAATTATAATAATGTTTACCATCAACACCTGAGCATTTACTTTTGGGAAATGTATATGATTTGGAAGCCTAATTCAATTTCTCAAAGAACAATTAATTATTTTTATAAGTTGCATTGACAGTGGCCAGGAGATGTATAGCAATTCCATGGAAATCTGAATCCCATCTTAAAATTGATTGTGGGGAAATGCAAAATTGTATTCCCTTAGCAAAGGTGACGTATAATATTAACTGGGTATGATACATTATTCAAAATATGGAAACCATATTTAGATATGGGTTTGGATATCTAATGTATTTACTTCTCCACCCCACCACCACTTTTCATTAATCTTAATGGTTGAACCTTATCATGTTGGTTAAATTCTAATATTTTTTTAATGGCCTGCCTTTCCTTTTGGGAGGAAATAGTTATCACAGGAGCTTTGAACCTAGATCTGTTTTTTTTTTCATTATACTTCTCTTCTCACTTTTATGGACAGTACAACCATTTATTTGTTATTCTATTTTGATCAATGTATCATTTGGATACGATTCTGGTATTATATTGTACTGTATACAAAACTATAAATTAAAAAAAAAACTGAAATGTTTCACTGCGAGATAGATAGCTCAGAGTTCTTGCCCAAATGTACTATACTTTGCCTGAGCCGGTGACCGCTTGGCTGAAAAAAAACACCGGAGGTTCCAATTGCCCACAGACTCGTTGTTCGAACACTGCTCCCACAGCACTGACAGATGCATCTGTGGTAAGAGAGCAAGATCTTGGGCATTTGATGTACAACCTTAGTAACATTTGTCAGAACAGTGTTCACATCATGGAAAGCATAAACAGGATGGTCTCCCAAAGATAATGTCTTTTTGAAGCAGAGATCAGATCCTTTGAGTCGTACAGCAAGAGGTGTAGTGGCATTCACCAGGAAACAGCAATAAAAATCCCTCATATCTCAAAACCATCACAACTGGCCAAACGTAACAGAGGGAGGAAATTCTCAAATTTCACGCACTTTCAATTCATCAGGCAAAATACCATGTGGCATAACTCTAGCTCCCAAAAATACAAGATCAGAAACACCAGAAACACTTTCCTGGGATTGATCACGGGACCACATTCCTCAAGCGTTAGAAACAATGAGATAGGGTGGCTCTTGTGCTCCGCTTCATCCACACTTACAACCAGATCTCCTCAATCAACACAAGCACCAAACAAACCCATGGACAGTGAGTTCGTGGTCCATGAACCACTGGAATTTCTGAGCTGCATTCCATAGACCGAATGGTTTTCTCAGAAACACAAACATGCCGAACGGGAGCATCACTGCTGTCTTTGTGACATCCAAAGACTCAAATGGAATCTAATAGTAAGCACGTTCTAGATCTATTTTGGCAAATGCAGATTTGCCATGGAGGTTTGCTGAGAAGTCTTGTCAATTTGGAATATTGTATCAGTCAGGCATGGTGGAATTGTTCAGGGGACGATCATCTCTGCAAGGCTGCCAATCTCTAGTTTGTTCAGAACCACATACAATCGTGAAGCCCAGCAGCTGTCAGATCTGTGGGCTAGGCACAATTCTTGCCATTCCAATTTTGAGATTTTAAGATAATCCGGGGTATTACAAGCCTGCGTCTCATAGACCCTGCCTTTATATGGTGGCTTATTGCATGTCTGCACACCATTATGATGGGGACACGAGGCGAGGAAAAGACTTGAGGAAGGCTTGGAAAGGGCAGGAACCAGGTTAAAGGCTTGTCAGGCAGCAGATGGCATTGGAAGGACAATAAATGTAGCTCACTTGCATTCAAGAGCTGCAGTCCACACAACGGCATTTTGACAAATACATCACTGAAAAATGTGACAAGAAATTCTCTCCCAAAGTGGAACTGGCCACATTTACAACTGAAAACCCACCCAAAACGATGTGAAGCTGAAATGAAATGCAAGTGACCTCTGGGCATATTTGAATAAGAGAATCATTTGTAGCTGAATGAACACATGACATATTAGCAAATCTATGTTCCTCAGGAGTTGGAGGGACAGGCACCGCTCCAAAGTGACAGATAGTTTTGGAGTTTTACATAGAGATGCCAAACTAATAACCTATTCTAACAACTGCCTAGAATTGTTCCATTTTTCTCAGTTGCCTTCGATAATCTCTCCCAAATGAGGACAAAGGAACATCGAATCTGCTCCGTAAACTGAAACAAAACTATTTCTTGATTTAATACTCAGTGATCTGGCTTCCACTACTGTATGTGACCGCGGTTCCACAGATCCACGACCCTCTGGCGAAACAAGTTCTTCCTAATCTCTGTTTTATAGGATAACCTCTAATTTTCTTGTCCTCGATTCACCCACCAAGGGAACCATCTTACCCGCATCCACCCTATCTAAACCTTTCAATACACAAAATCCCTCCATGAGATTTCTTCTTTAATTTCCTGTACTTCAATGAATACAACCCAAAAGCTGTCAAACACTCCTTGTACGTTATCCTTTGCATTTTGGGAATCATCCTAGTCATTCTCCTCTGCACCCTCTCCAACAACATCACATCCTTTCTCACATAGGGGGCCCAAAACTGCACACAGTACTTGAAATGAGGTCTCACCAGTGCCCCATAGAGCCTCATCAACACCTCTTTACTCTTGTACACCATTCCTCTTGAAATGAATGCCAACATAGCATTCGCTTTCTTCATGAACAATTTCACCTGGTTATTAACTTTTAGGCTTCCTTGCACAAGGACACCCAGGTCCCTTTGCACATCCAAGGTCTGAATTTTCATCCCATCCAAATAGTATGCTTCCTGTTTATTTCCACTGCCAAAATGTACAACAGTAAATTTCTTGGTGTTAAATCTCATCTGCCATCATTTTGCCCAGTTTCCTAATCTGTTTATATCCTTCTGCAACTTTACGGTTTCTCCACTTCCTACTCTGTCCCCTATCTTGGTGACCTCCGCAAATTTGGCCACAAAACCATTTAAATCACAATCCAAATCATTAATTTATTTTTCCTTCGAATATATCTATCCTGCATTCCTTTTATTACTGCCACATGCCATTCCAGAATCGATCATTACTGAACCTGAACATGTTTATTGCGATGAACATCTTCTAATAAATGTTCTGGGTTTAATTTTTTTAAATCTTGTTGTGGTTCCTCTTCATCCCCTCTTTGGAAGCTGAATTCACAAAATTTTCCAAATATTTTTTCAGCAATAATTCTGTGGTACAGAGGATTACTCATCTTTCCTAGAGGTTAAAAGTTGCATTTTGATTTTCTTCTCTCAACTGAACATTGTACAAGGTGAAGGCTGATTAAAATGGATTCAGTAATGATGGCCTTCAAACTTTGCATTATTGCTGTGGCTACACAGCTTGAATGATAAACTGCTGTTTCTACAGGGAATTAACTCATGGAAATGTTCTAAATATATTCATTGGAGATAGACCTCTGTGAAAAGTTTACTGCCCATTGGCAACAATCCTTGAAAAGAGATGAATCATCACCCAACAGAGCAGCCCAGGAATAGGCCATTTGGTGAACAATGTCTGTGGTGACCATGATGCTCATTGAAATTAATCCCATCTGTCAGCACATGGTCCATACACATCACCCATTCCCTTTTGTTCATGTGCCCAACCACATGCCTCTTAAATCGTGGTGATTTCACCACTATCCTGGCCATGTGGGCCAGACCCCCACCGCATTGTGCAAAACCCTGCCTCACTTGTCTCCTTTTCCCCTCTCATGTTCAATATAGGGATCGTAGTATTTTTACATCTCCCACGGGGGCCGGGAAAGAAGAAATCTGTCTTCTCCAGGACTACAATTGGATAAATTTCAACCAGGTCATCTCTCACCCTCCAATGCTCCAAAGAAAAGTATCCAAATTTGTCCAACTTCTCCTCAGACCCAATGCTCTATCCCAAGCAAACCCCAGATGAATTCCTTTTGTCATGCAGCAACTAGAATAGCAGAAAATACTCAAAATGTGGCCTAATCACATTTAATACTTAATGCCCTGCTCAATGAAGAATACTTTCTTTAACACCCTACACTTGTGTTGCCACTTTCAAGGAGCTCACGCTTGTACCCCAAGATCCCTCTATGCAACAGTATGACAAGTCCTCTCAAAGAGCAAGACACTTGTCCAGATTAAACTCCATCTGCCATTTCTCTGCCCACATTTAAAAGTTATCGGTTTGGAAGGGAGAATACGAGGGGAACTCGGTGAATCAGCAGGAGAGAGAGTGAAACCTGTGGAGGGGGGAGGTGGTGGACAGGTTACATGATTTTGGAAAATTCCATATGCATACTATCGAGTCACAAATGCAATAAGAGATGGTTCCTCTGGATTTGATCTCACCCTGACAATGGAGGAGGCAGAAGACAAAGGTCAGTGTGGGAATGGAATGGAACTTAAAACAGCTTGTGACCATGAGCCAAGATGGCCATTGTGATCAAATTGGAGGTGCTCAGCCAATCTGTCATTTACTCTGCATTGGGTTTCCTGCCACAGAGAGAACAGACATGGTTGGAGGAGGTGATTGTGAAACTTTACCCTGCATGAGAATCCCTCGATGGTGGTAAATGATGTAGATTGCAGGAGAAAATGACCGAGGAGGGGGAGGAATTAGGAGTCTGTAATTAGTTGAAAGATCCTACTGCAAGATTCATCAACAACGAGGAGGAAAGCAGCTTCAGTCTATTCTCCCTCTCAGAAAGATTTAGTTAATAAACAAAACAATCTTTCAGCACAGCCAGGGGCAAAAGGGCTCTTAATTTATTCTTACAATCAACAGACTTTGAAATTACCCACCGTAAATGCCTCAAAATTCAATTCACTTCTGGTGGAAGTATAAGAGCCAGTGGCTTGCTTAATCAGATTAGCCTTATTCTGAGTTTCCATTTTGACTTTCACACCATCAAATGCAAGCCCCAGTTTTGTTCCCCAACTATTTTCTATCCTTACCCTCTTTGCAATCTCATCTTCCTGAAATTGGAACAAACAACAGCCAATTTTGCCATGTATAAATCAAAATAATTTACCCACAGTTTCACATCACTGTAGCCACTGAGGGATAACTTGTGCCCATCAGGAAACTGCACCACCCACTACAGGGTGCTATTTACCTTGGTGTTAATGACTCTTTTCCAGTGTTACTTTCAGACATAATGACATATTCAACATGCACAATATTTATTTTCTTACTGACCAGAACTATAAAGCATTGTGTGAAAAGGTAAAAAACTCAAGTCAACCAGGAGATACAAATTTCTGACTGCAATGTTGCTGCCCAAATTTGCTACATTATTGAAGTCTCACAGAGCTTACAACAGATATTCAAATCAAGCAATAACAGAAATAACAGATATTACGGCACGGTACAAGCCCTTTGACCCACGATGTTTTGTTGATCTTGATATTTCTAACAAAAAAAAAACCCTGTAGCAGCTATTGCGGTAGATGCTACTAAATAAAGGAAAACACATACAAAGGTAGTCAACTCAAGACTGGTTTATTGCAGACATACAGACCTTTTATTCCCTGCCTCTCAATGAGAACATTAGTGAACACCTGGTCCAGAGGACCAGCAGGTTAAAGCTACCAGCCATTTGTGCCCCGTGCCTTTAGGGAGGGGCTTCATCTGATCCACTCACTGTACTTTGGTGCCCAGCACTGTTAGCCTGCGACGTGTCAGGTAAGTCTGTGAACTGACGGTGGCATTGCGTCCGCTACAACCCTGTTTTTCTTTCACCCATGTAAACCTGTCTTAGAGTCTCTTAAATGCACCTTACGTGATATTTTAATGGATAAATATATTTGGAGAATTTGGTAATATTTGGGATTTTGGTAAGATTTAGAGTAGGTTACATACATACACACACATATATTATAAAACATTTTATTTGAAAGACTGAAGAAATATTGAAGATCTCTGGAGAAAGTTATTCACATTCACAAGTTGGTGTTAGTCGAACTGATGTCATAAAATGAATGACCATTGTTTGGAAATGGAGCCAGGATGGCTACAAGTACTTTTCTGCAGGGTGCTTAGAGGAAAGTCACACGTGGGTTTTGTTTATCTAACAACAGCTTGAGCAGAAGAAGGAACTCCTGTTGTTTGGAATAAGAGGAATGGAACTATGTAATAGCTTGCAAAAAGAAGTTACCATCTGGAAAATCCTGATGGGGCAAGTTTCCTCAGCCAGACATTGAGGTGACTAATGAAGGTACCTCAGTTGTGGAAATCCTGGAACAACAAATCTCTAAAAACCCTACAAGAACCTTCCTGAGCAGGAAACATTTACCTTTCGAGCACCAAAACCTGGTGAAATTTAGAAACGTTTAATTCTGTGCACAGCAGAAGAATTGCTTGCATCCAGATAACTTGGAAGAAGGAGAAGTGAGATTGAACAATATCTGCTTAGATAATGACATTGGGAATGTTCAAAGTAGGAAATGGGTTCTACCAGCAGGAGTTTCTATTTGATAACAAATATTGATAGGTGGCTGGCAACATACGTTTCTTAAAAATTAATACTCTACCCTCTCCCTCCCTAAACCACATTCAGCCCCATGACATCTTTCCACATTGCATTACTGGGACCATCAAGGACCTGACCCATTTCCCATCTCTCCTTGCAATGCCAATATGGCAGCTGCCATTAAGAACTGACAAATCATATGCAAGATGAACATCATCATGACATCCTGCTTAAAAAGAAGGGTCAACAAACCTTCCTAATTTTGTCACTACATTTTTATTTCGATTCCCATGGGGCATGAGCAAAAAATGTCCCATCCATTGGCTCACCAAATTATGAGTAAAATCATGATCCCTGTTCAAGAAAACCCATAACCTTCAATGGTACACAGATAATCTAGGAAGAATTCTGTAATAAAGTTGAATGAAACATTGAAAGAATTTCCCGCTTATAAACACTGAGATTGTAGCATGCCAAGTGACCAGGTGAGCAATAAGAGGCCAAATCACTGCCACACTCGGATAGTCCAAGATGGCACGGACTCCCCTTCACTGACGAGAAGGAGCCCACTCCTAGCACCATGTATGGGCTGAGGAGCCCTCCACTTCCACGTAGAGGCAGACAGCTGGTGAGTGACGCCATGACACAATGACGTAAATCGGGAAGTCAGGGAGTACGTCACCAGAAGTGGGTGGGCCAGCGAGCACATGTGGGGAATTTAAAACAGTAAAGCCAGTCTTTGGTTTACTCTCACCTTGGGTGGATGTCTCTTTATTTGGTAGCGCTGCCACAGCAGATGCTACAAGGCGATAACTTCTTACTTGCTGCAACCAAACAGGTCTGCATGATACACCAACCTAAATAGAAAACATGTCCAGAAATCCCAGAGATCATAAATTCAAAAGGATTGGTGAAATCTTTACCCTGTATTTTTAACACCAAAGTCCCTATATTTTTAAGCCATTCGGACAGGTAACTGAGAAACATTACATTTTAAACACATGGTACGTCAGGATCAGTAGGATTGGAGCATTATTGTTCAAGAGACACAACTTTTAAAATAATAACATCTAACTTTATGAAGAATGTGATGCTACAACAGGAACAACGGATGGAATCAAACATGTGATATAGAGAATTTAGGTTAAAAAGACTTAAGTTAAAATGTGATGATTAATCAGAAACAGGGAAGCCAGAATGGACAGAGAGTTTACTAGCAGTCAAGGACAGAAGGAGCTGCTGAATATGTTTTTTTAAACCTATCTTTTCATGGTCATAGTGAGAGACATGCAGGAGACAAAGGATTGATAAGAAGTGTGAGAAACAGAATTCAGTGAATGTAGAGTTCACAGCGTACGTAACGAACGTGATAATTAATAATGCAGTTATACTTAGAATGTTTTTGTAATACTAACCAATTAAAACAGTATTAATAAGAAGGGGAAGGGCAAATAATAAAGGTATAAAAATCAATGCACTGTATGTATCGGGGCTTAACTGGTGAGAAACCAGTTGAGTCCAACTCTGCAGACTTGTAAATAAAGCTTGTCGTGTCATCAGTTTTAAAGAGACTCATGTGTGAGAAGTTTTATTTCTGACAAATGGGGGCTCGTCCGGGATCCACACTCCGGCCGTGAGGGGAGGCGAGAAGAGGGACATCGGAGGCGGTGCACCCCGCTGAGTTCAGCGGCTCCTAGTCCCTTGCTCGTCGCTTCGGGCGGCTTGAGCGAGTGGTATCCGGACAGGGTGACACGACAAGACGGAGAGGAGAAGGGTGACGGTTCAATCCCCGGGAAGACACCGGTAAGTGACGACTTACGATTGTGGTGTGGGGATTGGGTAACAGGTGTAACGGGATACACCTGTTTGGATAAAAACCTAACGGAATAGATTAAGTATAGATCTTTTGTCGTTGTGTGAGAACCCTGTCGCGGGACTCTAGGATAGACCCCAGGGAAACCTCGGCGGTAACCGAAGGAGGGACAGCACCTCCGACGAAGTGCCGAGAAGAGAGGGGTCAACCCCAGGAAAACCTCAGCGGTAACCGAAGGAGGGACAGCACCTCCGACGAGGCGTCTGAGAGGAAGGGAGTAGGGTCCAGAGTGAGAGGGTCCTCAGCAACGATAAACAGATCTAGGTGGGAAAATGGGAGGATCAAAATCTAAGGGCTCGTCTGAAAATTCAGGACAATTCCTGGGAGTACCCCTTGACAGCCCTTTGGGGAGAATGTTTGAAAATTGGGATAGTAATAGATATCGGGACAAAAACAAGAAAAAGATGGTCCAATATTGTCTCCTTTGGTCAAAACAACCTATTAAAGGTTCCTCGGTCTGGTGGCCGAAATTTGGATCTGATGAGGATTGGGTTAGACAAGCATTAAACATATATGTAAATTCGAGACCAAAGGTGAATCAAGAAGAGTCAGCATATGCATTTTGTTGGGTTCCCTGGCCAGGATCCTTAACAGAATGTTTTAAATTGAGAGTGGCAGGAGAAAAGAAATGGGAACCTCTGGACAACCTTCCCCCTCCTTATATTCCCCCGGTGCCTACTGCGCCCGAGGAAAGCTTATTACCGGAGGGGAAAGGTGATGAATCTGATTGCCCCGAAGGGGGCCGGGATAAAAAGGATGAATTAAGGGAGTCGGACCCTAAACTTCCACCGGTAAACCGACCCTGGACAAGATCCCAGACTGGTCCAGGACCATCAAAGTTTTCAATAAACCTAAATCCCCTGAGAGAAGTTCCTATGGGAGGACCGGGAGGGGGAACGGGATATGTGAATGTTCCCCTAACTAGTACAGAGGTGCGGGGATTTAAGAAAGAAATGAAAAAGTTATTGGAAGATCCTATAGGACTGGCTGAACAGCTTGACCAATTCTTGGGACCAAACACATATACGTGGGAAGAGATGCAGGCAATAATGGGAACATTATTTTCACCCCAGGAGAGGCAGATGATTCGACGGGCTGCCCTCCTCATGTGGGAATATGAACAACCTGGGGACCCTAGACCCCATGAACAAAAATATCCCTTAAATGAACCCAGGTGGGACAAACGAACACCCGAGGGATTGGCAAGTATGAGACAATATAGAGAGTGGACAATTAAAGGGATACGGGAGGCTGTGCCAAAGGGTCACAATTTTACCAAGGCATTTGGGAACCACCAGGGGAAAGACGAGTCCCCTACTGATTTTTTGGAGAGGGTGAGAAAGAATGTCCAACAGTATGCTGGTGTGGACCCTAGTACACCAATGGGTGAACAGCTTATTCGAATTGAATTTGTTTCCAAATCATGGCAAGACATTAGAAAGAAACTAGAAAAGGAGGAGGACTGGAGTGAAAAACCCCTAAGTGAACTGTTAAAAAAGGCACAAAAAGTATATGTGCAGAGAGAAGAAGAAGATCAAAAGAAGGCGACAAAGGTTATGGTACAGACTATCCGACAGATGAATGCTGAATCCAGAGGGGAAAGAAAACAAAACCTTCCTCTAAACAATCCAAAATATCCAAGAGAGGGAAGACCCCGGAGGTTCGTTAAGTGCTATTACTGCAATGAGGAAGGACACTTTAAGAGGGAATGCCCCCGATACAAGAGGGAATTGCGTGCCCTCGAACTTATGGAAGAAGATTAGGAGTGTCAGGGGTTCCAAATGTTAGGGACCAAATATAAGAGGGAACCCCTGGTAAAACTAAAAATTGGTCCCAAGGGAGAAGAGGTGGTGTTTATGGTGGACACAGGAGCGGAACGAAGTAGTGTAATAACTGTGCCAATCGGAACTGAGCCTATAAAAAGTAATTTGACAATTTCTGGGATAGAAGGAGCTCCCAGAATGGTATCAATAATTCCCCAAGTAACAGTGAAACTGGAAGAAAGAGAAGGGGTACAAGACCTCTTGTTATTACCTTCGGCTGGATTTAACCTCCGAGGAAGGGACTTACAGGCTCTCCTAGGTTTGGGTGCTCTCCCTGTGGACGGAGAAGTGCGAGTCCACCTCTGCGCTTTAAAGGAAGAGGATGAACGGCAGATTGACGAGAGAGTCTGGTATAAGGAGGGAAATCGAGGAGGTCTGGACATCCCACCTTTACATGTCACATTAATACCAGGTCATCAGCCGGTAATTGAGACTTTAATACGAGACGGACTATTAGAAGAATGCATGTCACCTTGTAACACCCCTATACTCCCAGTAAAAAAGTCAGATGGATCCTATCGCCTAGTTCAGGATCTAAGAAGTTTGAATGCTATTGTTCAGACCCGCCACCCAGTGGTGCCTAATCCCTATACTATTATGAGTGCGCAAACCCAACTCCAAGTCGCAAATCCACCGCGCATGCGCCAACCAGACTTCCAAACTTCTTCTTGCCCCTCCCCCGCCACTTTCCCGCTGCCAGTTACCCCACGGCCTCTGGCCTCGCCCAGTCGGCGCCATCAGGCCTCGGCTCCACTCAAACACCCCGCCGGTACCGGCCGCTCCCGGGTGGGTCCCGGCGGGCTGCGGGTCGCCCGTTTTCCCTGGACCGCGCGGCTGAGGAAGGTCCCGGCGCCTCCGCCAACTTCCTCCCATTCGCGCCCGCGGCGACGCGACGGACCCCGAACAGATGACGTCGCCGCCAACGTCCCGCCTCCTCACAGCAAGAGCCAATCAGCCCGCGAACCCACCCATCAATCCAACCCGACCCCAGCGTCTCATCCAATAGCGGCCTCACCGAATCAATCCTTGACTCGCGCAACTACTTGTCCTGGTGAATGTCTATTGCTGCTGGGTTTTGGGGTCCTTTGGGCTCATAACACCATAGTCTGGTGACGTACATGGACCTCCTTCCCACTCCATCCATTTTGGACCCCCACATGAAGAGGGAAACTGCTCTGGTAACTGCCAGGGCAGAGGTGTGTGAGATGGGCCTGGTGGGAGATGGGGGTTTGGAGATGGGCCTGGTGGGTGACAGGGGACAGTATTGGGGATGAACCCAGAGGATGGAGACCACCCCCGGAGCTCCGGTTCACCAATGGGTCACTCACCTTGGCCCACGGTCGTGCGTTGATCTGCGGGAATGTGAATTAGATGCAGTTGAGGTTCATCTCCCGGGTCTGCTCCCTGGTTGAGGTCCCCAACACCTGTTGGGACAGAAACCACTTTCACCACTGGCTCGGGGTGGAGCAACAGGAGGGTGACAAGGGGAGGGGATGCAATGTATGCGTACCAGGTCAGGGACATGGGACGAGCCCAAGAACTAGAGTGGTGGTGAAGGCTGAAATTTTAGGGGCATTTAAAAGGCTCACCAAGTGTCACAATTTCCCAATAACCGATCGGCTGCTTAGACTTTAAGAAATGTCTTCAATGAAAATGAAATATCCTTGGAATTCTCTACCCTATTGAATGTGACTGTGCACCTAGCTGGAGGTATTTGGACATACTATATAAACCTTGCTAAGTACCAGGGCAGGTTGGAAACGTTCGACTTCCTTGGGGGTCAAATCAACAGGCACGGTACTAAACCCTGCTTGAAAAGGTAGAGGTTGTTCAGTGCTTCCCCAAACCCCACATAATGAAGGGGCTGCAAGAATTCACTGGTACCATTAATTTTTATCACCGATTCATACCGGTAGTGGCCCACATCATGCGGAGAAAGGTAAAAACATTACCTGGGACAATGATGATTTGGAGTCGTTCCAGAAGGCCAAGGATGCACTGGCCAACACAACCCTTGTGGTACACGCCAGGCCAGAGACACCCACCACTCTCACAGTAGATGCTTCCAGCACAGCAGTAGGGGGTGCACTGGAGCAATTCATCGAAGGGGAATGGCAGCCTCTGTCCTTCTTTAGCAGACACCTCTGGCCACCTGAACTCAAATACAGTGTCTTTGACTGAGAACAATTGGTGCTGTACCTGGCAGTCAGGCACTTAAAGTATTTTTGGAAGGTAGACAATTCAGTGTCTTCATGGACTAGAAGCCATTAACTTTTGCCTTCCATAAAGTGTTGGACCTGTGGTCGGCCAAGCAGCAGCGACTCCTCTCATATGAGTCTGAGTTCACTACAGACATTCAACACATCGTGGGTGATGCACTGCCCCACCCCCGCAATCAAGTCTGACCAGGCCCTGTCCCTGTGAATAGACTATTTAGCCCTCGGCAGGGGACAGCAGGATGACCCTGATATTCTTGCAAGCAAGACAGCAGTGTCCAGGCTCAGGCTGGAGGATGTTAACATCGACCCTGGTAAGTAGACGCTCCTCTGCGGCATTCCAATGGCAAATCCCACCTCATCGTGCCGACAGCATGGAGATGGCAGTTTTATGATGAGGTGCACAACCTGACGCACCCGGCCATCAGTACTGTCAAAATGGTGGTCAATAGGTTTGTCTTGCTGAGCCTTCAGAAACAGGTTGTCAGTGGGCCAAGGCCTGTACACTCTGCCAGATGACCAAAATGCAGACATACGTGAAGGCACCACCCCAGACATTCGAGCCAGCATCACATAGGTTCAGCCACATCTACAATGACATTGTGGGGTCACTTCCGGCCTCCCGCGGGATGAGTTACCTTCTCACCATGATTGACTGCTCCATGAGGTTCCCCGAGGCGGTCCAGCTGGCTGACACAACCACTTGTGTCCTCCATTAAATTGGAAGCGGTAATAAATATGAACGAAAGTTTGATAATAAATAGTCTCCCTTGCAGTTGGGGTACAATGTATTTCTTAAGATCAGAGGAATCCTGGAGCCAAGACAAAGTGATCCTGTGTTTCCCAAGGATTTGATTGAGTTGTTGGGGTAGTTGAAAGTGAAAGGTCCAAAAGGTCTCCTGCTCCTTCCACTGCCTTTGTGTTCTGTCTTGCGATGCTGATTGGGTTCACCTGTGTGTTCGCTCAATCGCTCGCTGATTGGTTGCTTCAGTTGCGCGAGCCAATGGGTTGATTCGGTGAGGCTGCTATTTGATTGGACGCTGAAGTCGGGTTGGATTGATGGGCGGATTCGCAGGCTGATTGGCTTGTGCTGTGGGGAGGCGGGACGTTTGCGGCGGCATCGTCTGCTCAGGGTCCGTCGTGTCCCCGCTGGCCCAACGGGAAGAAGTTGGCGGCGGCGCCGGGATCCACAGCCGCGTGGTCCAGGGAAAACGGGTGACCAGCAGCCCGCTGGGCCATACCCGGGAGCGGCCGGTACCGGCGGGGTGTTTGGGTGAAACCGAGGCGTCGGTGCGAGGCCTGATGGTGTCGATAGGGCGAGGCTGGAGGCTGCGGTGTTACTTGCAGCGGGAGGGGGCGCGGAACGTGATTGGCAAGTCTAGTTGGCGCATGCTTGATGAGTTTGCACATATCTTGCAGATACGCATGTGCCGATTGAGGGCCACGAAGTGAACTGTTTGCGCAAGCGCCAACTGACGTCTGGCGCATGCGTACAGAAATTAAGATGGCTGCCCCAGCCAATGGACCCTGAGTCACAAAGTCAATCCGTACATTTTGGGTCTTTTGTGCCCTGTGTCTCTGTTCTCGTTTGTCAAATCATTTGATTTTAAAAATAGGCTCTAAGACTTCAGGGGTCCTCACACGCGGTCAAAACCCCGACTTGCGACCATCGTGGGCACCCTCCCAGGACGCGACCATTGTGGTACTACGGTCGCAGGTCGGTGAGGACCTGTCGGGGTCATTGGGTCGCCTTGGAAGAGATGGAAAACCAATTCGTTTTTCTTTGCTTCCCAATGCTCATAGAATGTGTCTGATTCCATCCGTTGTTCCCGTTGTAGCATCACATTCTTCATCAAGTTAGATGTTATTTTTTAAAGTTGTGTCACTTGAACAATAATGCTCCAATCCTTCTGATCTTGACGTACCAAGTGTCTAAAATGTAATTTTTCTCAGTTACTTGTCCAAATTCCTTGAAAAATATAGGGACTTTGGTGTTATTTTGGCCACATTTCGAGTGTTTTCTGCAATTCTAGTTGCTGCATGACAAAAGGAGTTTATCAGGGGGTTGCTTGGGATAGAGCATTGGGTCTGAGGAGAGGATAGTTTGGATAGTTTTCTCTGGAGCATTGGAAGCTGAGTGATGACCTGGTTGAAATTTATCCAATTATTGTAGTCCTGGAGAAGGTAGATTTCTTCTTCCCCCTCCCCTGTGGGAGATGTAAAAATACTACGATGCCTATATTGAACATGAGAGGGGAAAAGGAGAGAAGTGAGGCAGGTTTTTGCACAGTGCGGTGGGAGTCTGGTCCACGCTGCCAGGATAGTGGTGAAATCACCACGATTTAAGAGGGTTTTGGTTGGGCACATGAACAAGAGGGAATGGGTGATGTGTATGGACCATGTGCTGACAGATGGGATTAATTTAAATGAGCATCATGGTCACCACAGACATTGTTCACCAAATGTCCTATTCCTGGGCTGCTCTGTTGGGTGATGATTCATCTCTTTTCAAGGATTGTTGTCGATGGGCAGTAAATATTTCACAGAGGTCTATCTCCAATGAACATTTCCATGAGTTAATTCCCTGTAGAAACAGCAGTTTATCATTCAAGCTGTGTAGCCACAGCAATAATGCAAAGTTGAAGGCCATCATTACTGAATCCATTTTAATCGGCCTTCACCTTGTACAATGTTCAGTTGAGACAACAAAATCAAAATGCAACTTTTAACCTCTAGGAAAGATGAGTAATCCTCTGTACCACAGAATTATTGCTGAAAAAATATTTGGAAAATTTTGTGAATTCAGCTTCCAAAAAGGTGATGAAAAGGAACCACAACATGATTTTAAAAAATTAAACCCAGAACATTTATTCGAAGATGTTAATGACCAGGTGAAATTAGTAATGAAGAAAGCGAATGCTATGTTGGCATTCATTTCAAGAGAAATATGTACAAGAGTAAAGAGGTGTTAATGAGGCTCTATGGGGCACAGGTGAGACCTCATTTTGAGTCTTGGTGCAGTTTTGGGCCCCCTATCTGAGAAAGGATGTGATGTTGTTGGGGAGGGTGCAGAGGAGAATGACGAGAATGATTCCCAGAATGCAAAATATAATGTATGAGGAGTGTTTGACAGCTCTTGGGTTATATTCATTGGGATATCGGAAATTAAAGAAGAAATCTCATGGAGACATTTTTTATTTTGAAAGGTTTAGATAGGGTGGATGCGGGTAAGATGTTTCCCTTGGTGGGTGAATCGATGACAAGAAAATTAGAGGTTATCCATCCAAAACAGAGATTGGGAAGAACTTCTTTTGCCAGAGGGTCATGGAGCTGTGGAACTTAATGCCTCATACAGTAGTGGAAGCCAGATCACTGGGAGTATTAAAACAAGAAATAGACAAGTATCTCGTTAGTGAGGGCATGAAGGGATATGGGGAAAAGTGTGGAAATTGGAAGGAGTGTAGAGTAGCTCAGTGTGTATTTATGGAGCAGGCTCAATGGGCCTGGTGGCATGGTTCTCCTCCTTTGTTTTGGGATCTTGTTCTCATTTGAGAGAGATTATCGAAGGCAACTGAGAAAAATGGAAACATTGGAGGAAATTGTTGGAGTAGGTTATTTGTTTGCCATCTCTATGTAAAAGTTCAAAATTTTCTGTCAGTTTCGATCGGTGCCGGTCCCTCCAATCCTTGAGGAACATAGTCTTTCTAATATGTCATGTGTTCTTTCAGCTACAAATTATTCTCTTATTCAAACATGGCCAGAGGTTACTCATGCTTCATTTTAGTCTTGCCATCTTTTTGGGTAGTTTTTCAGTTGTAAATGTGGCAAATTCCATTTTGGGAGTGAATTTCTTGTCACATTTTTCCGTGATGTATTTGAAAAAACGTTGTGTGGACTGCAGCTCTTGAATGCAAGTGAGCTGCATTTGTTGTCCTTCCAATGCCACCTGCTGCCTGACAAACCTTCAACCTGATTCCTGCCCTTTCCAAGCCTTACTCGTGTTTTCCTTGCCTCATGACCCCATCGTAACGGTGTACAGACATGCAATAAGCCACCATATAAAGGCAGGGTCTGAGACGCAGGCTTGTAATACCCCCAGATTATCTTAAAATCGCAAGATTGGATTGGCAAGAGTTGGGCGTATTCCACAGATCTGACAGCTGCTGGGCTTCACGGTTGCATATGGTTCTGAATAAAACTAGGGATTGGCGGCCTTGCAGAGATGATCGTCCCCTGAACAATTCCACCAAGCCTGACTGATAAAATATTCCAAATTTACAAGACTTCTCAGCAAACCTCCACAGCAAATATGCATTTGCCAAAATAGATCTAGTACCTACTTACTATTAGATTCAATTTGAGTCTCCGGATGTCACGAAGACAGCAGTGATGCTCCCGTTCGGCATTCAGTCTATGAAATGCAGCTCAGACATTTCAGTGGTTCATGGACCACTAATTCACTGGCCTTGGGTTTTTTTGGTGCTTGTGTTGATCGATCAGATTCTGGTTGTAAGTGTGGATGAAGAGGAGCACAAGAGCCACCTTATCTCATTGTTTCCAAGACCTGAGGAATGTGGCATCGTGATCAATCCCAGGAAAGTGTTTCTGGTGCTTCTGATCTTGTATTTTTGGGACCTAGAGTTATGCAACATGGTATTTTGCCTGATGAATGGGAAATGCGTGAATTTTGAGAATTTCCTCCCCCCTTTAAGGTTGGCCAGTTGTGATGGTTTTTAAGTTGGAGGAATTTTTATTGCTGTTCCCTGGTGAATGCCACAACATCTCTATTACCTCTTGCTGAATGACTCAAAGGATCTGATGCCTGTTTCAAAAAGACCTTAACTTTGGGAGATGATGCTGTGTTATCTTTCCATGATGTGAACACTGTTCTTACAAAGGCCACTAAGCTTGTACACCAAATGCCCAAGGCCTTGCTCTCTTACCACAGATGCATCTGTCAGTGCTGTGGGACCAGTGTTCGAACAACGAGTCTGTGGGCAATTGGAAACTTTGACATTTTTTTTCCAGCCAAGTGGTCACCAGCTCAGGAAAATATAGTACATTTCGGCAAGAACTCTTAGCTATCTATCTCGCAGTGAAATATTTCAGTTTTTAAAAAAGATATATGTATAGTTTTCTATACAGTTCAATATAATTATAGAATCGTATCCAAATGAAACTTACAATTATGAAAATAGAATAAAAAAAATAAATGGTTGAACTGTATAGAAAAGTGAGAAGAGAAAAAAGTATAAAAGATAAAAAATACAGATCTAGGTGCAAAGCTACTGTGATAACTATTCCCTCCCAAAAGGAAAGGCAGGATATTAATAAAATAGTAGAATGAAACCAACATGATAAGTTTCAACCATTAAGATTAAAGAAAAGTGGTGGTGGGGTGGAGAAGTGAATACATTAGATATCCAAACCCATATCTAAATATGGTTTCCAAACTTTGAAGTATGTATCATACCCAGTTCGAATATTATAAGTCACCTTTGCTAAGGGACTACAATTTTGCATTTCCCCACAATCAATTTTAAGATTGGATTCAGATTTCCATGGAATTGTTATACATATCCTGGTAACTGCCAAAGTGACATAAAAATAATTAATTGTTCTTTGAGAAATTGAATTAGGCTTCCAAATCATATACATTTCCCAAAAGTAAAAGCTCAGGTGTTAATGGTAAACATTATGATAATTTGTTCCAAAAACCTGCCCACATTTTTCCAAAATGATGTCACCTTGAGATATCTCCAGATACAATGTATAAATGTACCAGTTTATGTGCCACATCTAAAATATGAATTTGAAAAATTAGGAATAAATTAATTGTTGTAGCTTTAAATATAATTGATGAATAAAGTTATAATTAACTAATCTATCAAAAACAATAATTATTGTCCCAACAAACGTCAGACCAGCAAAAAGGGTCAATTTCAGTTCCCAAATCCAATTCCCATCCTTCTTTTGATTTATTCAAGTTTGGATTTGGAGATTCCTCTTGATATAGTAGATACAATTTTGAAATAAATTTCTTTGTAATTCTCTCATGAATCCCATTTTCCAATTCGATATTTCAGTTTTTTTATTGGAAGGTCATTCTTTGACCATTTGTACAGACCACCAGCCTCTTCTGCATACTGCAAGTAGAAGCACACATCTCTATTTGCCCAGAGAGATTCGGCACTTGGACTTCATCCTACAATTTTCATCGGACACACAGCACATCTGAGGAAAAGTGAATGCTGTGGCTGGTGCCCTATTCAGGCTCGACATTACATAAAACTACTGCCATCAATTTCAGTGCCATGGCTCATGCACGGCACACTGATGCCGATTTCATCCGGTGAAACCAGATCAACTCTGGTCTCCATTTTCAAGATGTGATGCTGGATTAATCAGGTGAAAAGTTGGTTTGTGATTTTTTTTCCCCCAACAGAAAGGACGAGGCTGTTTGTGTGGGTGGCTATGAGGCAGGAGATTTTCTCTTCACAATCTATCTCTTCCTGGTAGAAGAGCATCAATCAAACTGGTTAAGGAACATCTTACCTGGCTTCGTGTTAAACAGAATGTTGGATTATGGGCAAGGACTTGCTTGCTAAGTCAACGCCCTAAAGTCTCCAGGCACATGAAATTCAAGCTGGGGGATTTTGTTGTTTTGGATTCCCATTTCCAGCACATGCACCTTGTGGCTTGGAAGGTCCACTTCCGCCATCTCGGCAATGTACTTCTCTGCTCACGGGTGAGGACAGGACTACCAGGTGGAAGGACGAAATTCCTATCATCGGCATCTCTGCAGAGACAATTGCTTGGGCTTTTGTGGATCATTGGATTCCATCTTTTGGTGTTCTGGGCACAATTACAACAGATCGAGGGTCTCAGTTCGAGTCAGCATTGGTCTGAGCTCTCACTGATCCTCTGGTCACTACCTGAATTACGGCTAAGCATTTCAGGCCAACAGCTTCTTTGAGCATTTTCATTGACGATCGAAAGCACCATTGACAGCAGGTGGCAAATCATCTACATGAAGCGAACGTTTGCCCATGGTTCTCCTTTGCGTGACTACAGCTCTGAGGGCAGATCATAGATGTTTAGTGGTAGAGCTAGTCTATGACTGTATGCTGACCTTGCCAGGTGAGTTTGTGAATCTGAGTCCAAACACAGTGCTCCATGAACAGGTCAGTTTTCTTGATTTTCTTTGAGAAAATGAGATAACTCTGATGTTCTCCTATGTGGCAGCATCTTCTGCAGTGGATGTGCCAAATGATTGTCAACACTGTACTCGTGTGTTTCTTTGACATGATGTTGTTCGTAAACCACTTTAGCTCATTTACGATGGTTCTTTCCAGGTCTTATGACACCATTCATAGTGTTTTGTTATTGACAGGAATGGAAAAGGTAACACTGTTTCCATCAACAGGTTGAAGCCAGTGTATTTCGAATGTCCACATTCTGCATCAGGGCCAGAGCAAAAGGACCAGTCGTACCCCTGCATCGCCTGTCTTCCAGTATCATACGAGATCAGGTGAACTGTCAACCCTCCAGACCATTACACTGGGGACAGTTCCATTCAGTCGCCTCCTTGCATGGCTCGGAGGCTGGAGGTGGGTGGGGGAAGGGTGATGCATCTGCCTGCTTTGGGAACGGTGCAATTTGCCGCTGATGATGTATTTGAAGCATCGCGCTGGAGGAATAGCCCATGTGTCCGAGTGTGTTAAACATCAGTGTATGGGTGATGGATCTCCGATGCAGGAGGAGTAGAGAGAGAGGGTCAGGATTACAATGTAGCAATGAGCCAATGAGAAGGTCAAAGGGGTTTGGCTGGGTGGTCTTTCGGGAGTTGAAGAATGCAATGTTGTGTCTGAGGAGGATAAAGAAGGTCGACTCCATTGTCTTCTGGAAGAAACGAGTGAGGGTATTCTTTAATTGTTTGTAAACGATGGTATATCAGTGCCATTACAAATCTAACTCTTCCCTACCTCACACTCATTACCCTCTTTTATTTTTCCATCCATGTATCTTAGAGTGTTTTGAATGTCCTTATTGTACCAGCCCCCACCTCCACCCCAGCAATGCATCCCAGACCCTCACTGCTCTGTAATTTTTTTAAACCTTGTTTAGACGATCAAATCAAAAGATGAATGAAGTTCTACTGCTTCATCTCGTGATCTCATCATCATTTCTTTGCAGATTATGTTTGTCTTAAATAGACACTATGAAGGAGAGGGGGAAGGGTGGATCCCTTATTATATCTGCTGTGCAAATACTGCGAGCTGCATTGTTACACCTCATAGCAACACATGTAACACCTCATCATCAGATTTTTAAGAATACCGGGGAATATTAATGATCTAAAATGCCCAAACTGGGGAAATAAGTCAAGATAAATGCCTCGTATTCCCAAATCGGAATGCACTTTGGAAGGCATCATTGGGTTTTTGTGACTTGCTCATGAACCAGAACTTCTCTTACATGGGTTCTTGCTCCTAAGACCATTCTCTTGCTTCCATTTCAATGAAGTGGCTACTTTCCCTTCCTGGCTCCCATGTAAGCTCGCTCTGGCTTCTTTTGTACTGACTGTCATTATGTTGTTGCAAAGTATTGTCCATCCATCTTTTCTCAAAATCTGAACTAATCCGTACCAATTCACGAAATATTGATGCTCTCCATTTATTGACTTTCTTGATTTGAGTTTCTTCCTGTCCAACATGGTTCGACAGTGGATGGCACAATCGCAACTCTGTTGCGCTGCCAGTGATAGGGATGGGGTTCAAATCCTGCTCTCTCTATGAGGAGTTTCTATGTTCTCCCTGTGTGTGCTTAGGTTTTCCCCAGGGTGGGGGAGGGGCCTCCAAATTTTTCCCACTGTTCAAAAAGTATGGGGGTGTTGAAGGTCAACTGGGAAGCACAGGCTTGTGGGCCTAAAGGGTCTGTTACTGTGTTGTATCTAATCTTAAAGTATTGCATTGACTCTGATATGTCACCAATGTAAATCTTGGTAGTAATGGTGTTCATGATTCTGCTTTGTCTTGATCTCTGCGGCTATTGGCCTCGTCTCTCATGTGAAACCCTATAACTTGGATGATTTTGAATTACCTAGTTGTAAGCAGTATATTTGAATGAATAGCTTTGCTAATTCCTCACCATGTTCATGTTTAAAGTCTATCTATCCTTGTCTGCCCAGGCTGGACTGGAAAATTGTAAATGTTACTCCACTCTTTAAGAAAGAAGAGGCAAAAGACTGTAAATTTTAGACCACATCTTCACATAAAAAAAATAATTATCACGTAAATTATGTTATCTCTTCCAAACAAATACAAGTTTTCATTTTGCCAACGATTCATATTTAAATCCACATCATTTTTCCACAAAATAACAATACATTCCCCAACCAATGCTAATGCGAACCGAATAAACTCAATTTGAGATTTATCCATTCTTAAACCCATTGTTAAAGTTGTAATATACCCCATTTAAAAAAAAAGCAGTGGATCTAACATTAAAGTAGTCTCTAATAAATCCGCCTTAAACTCTTTAATTTTTATCCAAAAAGACTTATTTATCACACAACCAGACAGAATTGGAAAAAAAAAAGTACCAATTTGAGTCCCATAATTAAAACATAAATCTGAATGACTAAATCCATATCTTTTTAACTTTTCTGGTGTTTAATTCAACTGATGTTGAAAATTGTAGTTCACCAAATTTAGTCACACTCTCTTCACACATAGTAGTCCATCCTTCTTGGGATAATTCTAAGGATAAATCTTTCTCCCATTTAAGCTTTGATTTATCTCAATCTAGATTACCCATTTTCTCTTGCAAAAAAGAATACATTTCTGAAATAAATCAATTTCTGCCTCATTTACAATTAAATTTTAAATTTAGTTAACTTAGACATGTTCGATTCCCGCCCAAAACTCTTCACTACTGGAGCATGTACTTGAAAATATGCAAGTAAAGAATTTAACGGTACCTCAATATTTTCCTGAAGCCTAACATAAGAAAAAATATCCCATCTTCAAAACAATCTGCTAACACTTGAACACCTATCATCTGGCAAATCTTTAAATACTGAGATTACCCATCGAGAAGGATATGTATTTATCCTGATGTAATGGAATTTGTAATGAAACCTTATCTCCAGTTGCTATTGACAGATTTCTTTTATACCAAGTATCACATAAATGTCATCATACTGCCACATTATAATAATGCAAAAGACGAGGAGTCCATCTAAATATACATTGATGTATAATAGAATGAGAAATCTGTGCTAATAACACTTTAACCCAGTGTGGAGGTTGATTAACATCGAACATCCTATTAATAAATTTTAACTGATAATAAACTAATAATTTAATGAATAATTCTGAAAATGAGGCCATTGTCATCCCTAATGCATATTGCCATGTTAAATTTTGCAACAATACTCTAGCCAATGAACCTTTCTATAAAAATATTCTGATTGCTACATAACTCTTTAAAAAATATGTTTGGACACAAATATGGAATTGATTGAAAAAGATATTGAATTCAAGGAAAAATATTCATTTTTAATACAATTCACATGTGCCATTCATGTCAAAGGAAAATCTTTCCATTTAATTAAATCAGCTTGAATTTTATCAATAGAGAAACATAGTTAAATTTACACATAATCCACATCAACCATTACCTTTAAATATTTAATTTTCTTAGTCCATCTAAGCTGTGTAATCTGTTTACAAGCAGGATAATCTTCCTGTGTAATTGGTAATATGTTCCTCTTATCCCGATTAACCTTATAACCAGACATTTTTCCATATTGAACCAAACAGGTTTGTCGATGTCATAATGATTACTGAGGATTTGTTAAATATATTAGTACGTCATCTGCAAACAAATTAATCTTACGTTCCTCTTCATTTATTTTAATCCCACTAATTTTATCATTTTGTCTTATAGCTTGGGCTAGCGGTTCTATCACCAATGGTGACAAAGGACAACCTTGCCTTGTGGAGTGTGTTAAATTAAACGTATCTGAAATTTGTCCATTTGTCACCATACTCACCAAAGGCCTTTTATACAAGGCTTTAAAACAACCAGGTAAAAAAGTTCCAAACTTAAATCTTTCAAGTATTTTAAATAAAAAGTACCTTTCAACTCGATCAAAGGCTCGATTAAACGTGTTAAATACTTCGCAAGTCTATTGGCCAATACCTTAGTTACTAACTTATAAACTACATTTAATAAAGATATTGGTCGATATGAGGCAACTTTCAATGGGGCTCTTTCTTTTTTGCAATAACTAAGTCAAGGTCTACAAAAGGATTCTGGAAATGCTTTTGCTCTTCTGTAGCTTATTTAAGAACATCCACCAAAACAGGAGACAAGACTTCATAAAATTCTTTATAAAACCCTCCTGTAAACCCATCTTCTCCAGGTGATATTCAATATCGCTTCTTCAATTTCTAAATCACTGAAAGGAACTTCCAATTCTGTCCTATCTTTATCGTCCAAAACTGATACGTTCAAACTACCTAAAAAAGACTCAACACGTTCCTCATCCTGACTTACTTCAAAAGGATATAAATTCTGGTAAAATGAGTGAAACTCATCATTCATTTCCTGAGGTTTAAAAGTAACTCCTGATTTAGTTCTTATCACATTTATTGTCCTTGATGCCTGTTCAGTCTTTAATTGCCGAGCGAAAACCTTATGTTCTCTTTCTCCTAACTCATAATAACGCTATTTGGATCATTGTATTAATTTTTCATATTTATATGTTTGCATTATATTATAACAGTTTCAACTGAATCAAAAAAGTCTTTTTATCCACAGTCGAATTTCGTTGGAATTCCTTCTCTCAAATTGTTATTTCCTTCTCCAAATTTTGCCTCTCTGCCAAATGCTGTGTCTTAATTCTTGCAGTATAATTGATTATCAGACCTCTTAAATAACCTTTTAAAACATCCCACAAAACAAATTTACTTTGTACTGAATCTGTATTAATTTGCAAATAAGACTGAATGTGGTCTTTGATATAACTTAGAAATTTTGGTTGCTTCAATAACATCCCATTAAACATTCACCGATAAGGGGTGTGTACATTATGCAAACCAGAACATGTGCAGGTGCACAATCCTTTATCCAGAACCCTTAGGGGGGTGGGGGGTCACTGTGTTCAGAATTTCAGATTTTTCTAGATTTCAGAAACCCAGATTTAAGCCCACCCAAATTGTGTTGCTGTATCCACCCCCAATCACTTCCAGTCATGCTGCCATTTTCCCCCACCCCTCTCCCTCCTGCCTCGCACTGCCGTCTCTCTCCCTACTTGCTGGTGTTTGGAACTTTCCGGATTTTAGATGTCCAGATAAAGGATTGTGTACTTCTACTTAACAATGAGGAATGATCAGACAAAATCCTACTCTTATTCTCTGCATGTATAAATCTACCCTGTAATTGTACTAACATTAAGCAAAAGTCAATTCTCAAAAAAGGATAATGTCTGGGTGAATAAAGAGAAAAGTTATTCTGTCAGATTTAATTTCCTCCATATTTCTACCAAATTCAAATCTTTCATTGAGTCTAACATCCATTTTGCCATTTTGGTTCTTTGTACAGTTTTGGAAATTTATCCAACACACAATTAAAATCCCCACCAACCAAAATATTTTCATTAGCTTGACCCAGATTCCAAAAAGTTTCAGAAATAGCGTCTTCATCATTTTCATTGGGTGGATAAACATTCATCAAAGTCCATGCTTCAGCAACAAATTTACATTTCACCAACAGCTCTCGACCCAATGTGGCAGAGAATGATTCCAACTGTAACGGTATCTTCTTATGAACCAAAGTAGCAACTCACCTCGAGCTTTCGAATTAAATGGAGATGCAAAATCATGTCCGACCCAATCTCTCATCAATTTCATATGTTCTTTCTCAGACAAATGAGTTTCTTCCAAAAAAGCAACATCAACCTTCATTTTCTTTATATATGCCAATATTACCTTCCTTTTCATCAGATTATTAAGTCATTTAACATTAAAGGTCACATAATTTAAATGAGCCATAACTTAATTTCCTCCTGAGATTGACACTTCACACAGCAATTACAATTAGATATAAATTTTTTAAAAACCCAAACCCCCCTTTCAAACAATAAGAAACCCCTGTAAAAAATGTAAAAATCTACAAGTACAAGAGTCGGACCAGCTGCAGTTAATACCACAAGTGGCAGACGACTTTAGAAGTAGTAGAGTCAACCACCACCCCCCAACCGACCATTAAAACCCATCAGTCATCCCAGTGATAACACCCACATTGAGCTTGAGCTTCATCTTCAACATCATTCACCGATTCCCATTCCCTTCCCAATCTTATCCTCGGGCATTTTCCCCATCAATTCCTTCAAATCTGGGAAGGAATTTGCAAAAGATAATGCACCATAAGGACTCTCAAAACATTGAGACTGATCTCGCCCATAAATCACCTTAAATATAATCGGATACCAAAAAGTAAACTTATACCCTTTCTTCCACAGCACTGCTTTGACCAGATTAAACTCTTTCCATCACTTAATAATCTCCTGACTTAAATCAGCTTAAAATAAAACCCTATTGCCTTGATACATCGTAGGGCTTTGATCAAGGCGACTTTCTGATCCGCAAGCCACAATATAATTTCTCTATCCTGATATCACAAACATCTTAAAAGAACCGCTCTTGACATTTGACCCAGAAAAGGTTTTCTCCTTCACGCCCTATGAGCCCGATCTCAAAAGACTCGACTCCCAACATCTCTGGAATCCATTTCCAAAAATAATTTTACAGGATCTGAACCTTCAATATCTTCCGGCAGACCTCGCACTCCTCCTGACCCGCCGCCAGGCCAAACAACTTGAGGACATCTTGCGTCACTGGATGCGCAGAGGATGTGGATGTTTCTTCCAGCTTCTCCCGAGTTCCACATTGAGGATTCGGATCTATCTCTAACTGCTCCCGAGGTTCCTTCTGGAAGGTCGGCCTTGCTTCTTCTGCACTTTTTACAGGTTGAAAACCTAGGTTTTTTCTAAGTTGCTGGTAATGAAATGGTATTGTATGTACTTATCAGTACAGGCATGGGATGGCCCACCCTCCTGATGTCATCCTCTCCTCGACTCCTCCCTAAACTCCTCCACTGTGACCCGGCCATAAAGGTCGAGCCACCTCTTCCATCCCTTCACTTCCCTCACTTGGACCCGGGCCTGCAGTCTTGTGATTAATAAAGCCTATCGTTCCCCTCATTCTTTGTCTCTGTGATTATTGGGGCAACTGGCAGTGCCCAACACTGCTTTTTTCCTTTCTTCATTTCCAGAATCCTACTGTAGTAAATTACTGTTCAAAACATTGATAAAAATCAAAAAAGTCACTACAGTTCGAGTATTGAACAGTTTAGTCAGGGAGAGGTGTCTTCTCACGTCATTTTCCGATGCCATTCTTCCACGACAATCCCCCCTCCCCTCAGCTGACTCCTTGAACACCATCAAATCCGTGGACTCTAGGCAGCCCTGCAGCAGTCTTCCCTCCCGTGACCACCTTCTTGTTGTCCTGATCTAATAAGTGTTGTGAGCAATTTTAGGACCCATTTCTAAGAGAGGATGTGATGGCCCAGAGGTGATTAACAAAAATGATCCTGGGGATGAGAGGAATAATGTTGGAGGAGCATTTGATGGTTCTGGGTCTGGACTCGCCTGAGTTTAGAAGGATGAGGCAGGACCTTATTGAAATCTGATGAATAGTGAAAGGGCTGGATAGAGAGGATTTTGCCAGTCGTGGGACAGTTTAGGACCAGTGGGCAAAGGATGTCTGCTTAAAACGGAGATGGAGAAACATTTTCATCAAGAAACTCCTCCTTCACACCCTCCCCCACCCCCCGGATCATATTCCACTTAATCCCTGTGCCAGAAGTGCTCTTTTAGTAAGGGATTACTTAATGTGGTATGTGATTGGAAAGAAAAAGTTTGAAAACCAATGTTTTAATTTTCTATTTACGTCATTGACTTGTTCTGTGCGTGGTTTCATAACTCCAGAGGAAATGGGCCACTGACAGTTTTTCTAAAGCAAAATATTTCCTTCACAATTGGGTCCACTGCAGTCTTTCTCAGCCTTTTTTCCCATTCATGTGCCACTTGAAGAAATCTCTTACTCATTTTTCGACACTCCAAGGAATAAAGTCCCAACCTGTTCAACCTTTCCCTGTAGATCAACTCCTGAAGATCTGGCAGCGTCTTAGTAAATCTTCTCTGCACTCTTTCAATCTTACTAATAACCCTTCCTGTAGCTAGGTGACCAGAACTGCACACAATACTCCAAATGTGGCCTCACCAACATCTTATCCAACCTCACCATAACTTCCCAACTCTTATTTTCAATATGTTAATTAATGAAGGCCAAGATGACAAAAGCTGTCTTTAGAACCCTGTCGTCCTGTGAAACCACTTTCATGGAATTATGTAACTATGTTTTATCTCTTGTTGCAGATTTGTATAACTTCTCTGTTCAATTTCATAATGTTGACTTCTGGACTATTTTATTGTGCCCCTTGATCTAGAAAGTTCTGGCAGAGCAAAACAATTTTGTTTTCTTTTCTCAGGTCAAATTTTGTCACATTGATCCAAAAACAAGTATTTTTACCATTCCTTCATTTCAGATTCTCTGCAGCTGTCGTATTGAACCTCACAGTGATGGCATTGTGTTTGTCTTGTTTATCCTTTCCCCCTCCATGCAGACAGATGTGTTGATCAAAGAGTGGACTCCACTCATCCAGCACCACTGCCATTTCTGCTGCTCGGGCTTTTCATCCCACGTATTCAATTTGTTATTTCCCCTCTTCTTTTTCTCAGCAAAGAGAATCAGGTTTATTTGATCATCTTTCTGAATCCCAGTGAAAGATTATCGACCTGAAGGTTTTAACTCCGATTATTTTTTCCAGTAGATGATCTGCTGAGTATTCTCAGCATCGAGTTTTTATTTTACTGCCTTGGTGTATTACTGAGTGCTTTTAGAAAAATAGACGTAAAAGGGGAGGGCTCATGGAAATAGTTAATTCATCTTTTCGATTTTTGGAGTCTCCTGCCGGAAAGCGCGGGATACTCACGGGGCTTCATTCAAACCCGCTGGCAGCAAACTCTTAATGATGTCCCACCTTGTCCCGTGGAGCCCAGCACATATAACCATATGACAGTTTACAGCATGGAAACAGGCCATATCGGCCCTTTGAGTCTGTGCCAGTTCACATGAACAACTCCACTAGTTTTCCCCTCCAATACTCTGGCCATATCCCTCCAACCCCCTCATATCCATGTACACATCCAACCTTCTCTTAAATGACAGAAAGGACCCTGCCGCAATTATCTCTTCTGGAAGATCATTCCATTCTTCCACCATTCTCTGAGTGAAGAAGAATCCTCTCACATTCCTCCTAAAATTTGCCCCTTACCTTGAACTCATGCCCTCTTGTTCCAACCTCTCCTGCCCTCAGGGGAAAGAGTCTACTCACGTGCAGTCTATCTATTCCTTTCATAATTTTGAATACCTCTATCATAACCCCCTTCATCCGTCTACGTTCCAATGAATAAAGTCGCTGTCTCCTTAATCTTTCTCTATACTCGAGATGTTGTAAGCCACATAACATTTTTGTAAATCTTTTCTGCACTCTCTCCACCTTATCTATTTCATTCCTATATATGGAGACCGGAACGGAAAACAATTCTCCAAACCTGGCCTCACCAATGCCTTAAACAGTTGCAGCATCACTTTCCAGCTATACTCTAGTCTATGCTATGATTTATGAAGGCCAGCAGACCATATCTCAGGATAAGACCCACTGTCTTAACATCCCCTCATATGGAAGATTTTGCCTCCCATCTGCACACTTCTGTGCTTTCTCCACGGTTGATCTTATCATGAGATACCATCAGATCCCATCCATAAGGAAGACATTCCTAAAACGGTGATTATTACCCCTTCTGGGCTTTTTGAATGTCTTAGGATGCCTCTTGAGTTGCAGAATGCTGTTCAAACCTGCCAGCGGGTTATAGACACTTTGGGCAGAGATTTAGAGTTCCCTTAGATCTACTTGGATAACATCTGGTAAAAACAATCTCGTCATGAATATTCTGTCCAGACCGACTGTATATCATACTCAGTGTGACATTGATATTCCTGAATTAGCCAGTGTCCAGGCAATGGACCCCGATGTTCAGGCATACAGTATGGCCATTACTAACCTGGACATACCGCAGGGGGCAGCACAACTGGGTGACCAACCTTACTTTGTGACATGTTTTTGGGCTACATTAGACCAATGTTTCCTGCATCTTGGAGGAAACACCTTATTGACCAGATACACAGCTTATCTCATCTGTCCATCAGAACATCTGTCATGCTCATGTCAAATAAATATGTATAGCATGGACTGAGAAAAGGCGTCATGCAATGGGTTTGGATGACTATCTCCTGCCTGACTGCCAAAATTCAGTGCCACACTAAGGCACCTCTTCAACATTTACTGACAGTATGCAGGCAGTTGGAACATGTGCATGTGGACCTGCTGGGACCATTGCCAGAATCTCAAAACATGAGATACATTCTAACAGTTGTAGAACATTTCACGCGAGGCCAGAGGTCATCCCGTTGCCATCCAGTGACACTGAGACAAGGGCCAGAGCATTCATCGTCAACTGGATGGCCAGATTTGGTTTTCCCACATTAATTCAGTCACGTTCCAACCGGCAACTGAAGTCTACTTTTAAGGCCCGACTCACTTGTCCCAATTAGGTTGATGAGTTGCCATGCACTCTTTTGGGAGTGTGCACAGCTTCAAAGCAAGATATATCTGCATTGTCCGCAGAGATGGTTTATGGTCTGGTCTTTAAAATTTCATGGGACATTCATTTTACCACCAACTCTGATCTGAACATCCTTCAGCAGTTTCGACATGGTATCGTGATCAGCAAAGCTTTCCTACCCATTGGCTTGGATCCCCTTAACAGAACGTGCCCCACCACTCCTGGACGCTGATTTTGTTTTGTGCGCAGACAGGACCCAGGAGTGCTGTTACAATGACCGTATGAGGGCTTTTTCTGCGTGGTGAAGAAGGATGGGTTTGAGTATACTTTGGACATTGTGGGATATTCACAGCTGTTTAGTTTGGACAGACACAACGCTGCCCATGTGGATCCCGCTTCACCCATTCAATGCCCCCAGCCCAGACAATGAGGGTGTCCACCTAAGGTGCATGCAGCTGCTGTTTTACTTTCTGGCGACGGTTCTGGGGGAGGTGTAGCAGCTGTGTAGCGGGCCGAGAGGGCAAGGTTCTTTGGCAGGCACATGAAATCATAAGGCAGACAGCTGGGAACTCATCCATTTATTTGACCGCATGCACGTGGTGCTGCGTGCCGAGGAACGGCACGTTGATCTGTGATTTCCCCTGCCGGAAGGTACGGGACACTCACAGGGCTTAATTTAAACCTGTGGTCCTGTGGATCTGCAGCAAACTCATAAATGATGTCGCACCTTGACCCATGGAGCCCGGGACACGCTGTAAATAGAAGAAGCCTGTAAAGAATGAATAAAGCAGTCTTGTGTTGACTACCCTGGTATGTGTGTGTTGCTTTAGTAGCTCTATTGAAGTAGCCGCTACATATATAAATATTTGGAGGATTATTGCACTTAGAGGATACTTTTCATCCATCTCACAGCCTGTGGGAAGAAGCTATTCCCCAGCCTGTAAGTCCAGATTTTGATGATGGACGTGGTGAAAGATGCTGTTCACTAGATCAAAATGGTCTTTGCACTATTCCTTGAGCCTAATTTGAACAACACTCCTAGTGAATGTCATCTACAGAAAAAGGGAGGCCCCAGTGATCCTCACTACTCTGCATCATTGCTGTCTGATGCTTTACAGCAACTAGATCATCCAATGGTGCAGCCAGACAGGAGACTCAACAGCGCTCCTGTAAAATCTCAGGATGAGAGCCATTGGCCTTGACCTCCTCAGCCACCTTGGGAAGTGTAGGCACTTCCTGACCGATAAGGAGGTGTGATTGTTTTGTGCTGTATGGATGGGAATTTTACGTGATTGTATTGTCTATTCTTGCTCTTTAACAATCTTTAGTGGATAGAAGTAGTCATTGTACTTTAGGATGTACAATCATGTACAGATTGTCCTTAAATAGCCATTTGGCCCAGATGTCTATTCAGTCCAAGAATACTTTCGATCTCAGGAAGATTTTGAACAATAACACCATTCATTCTTAAACAAACATTGTTTTTAATTTTCTTTAAACAAAAAAAAACAGGATCAAACTTTAACTTATCACTATTAACAGCCTTCCATTACCGCCTTCTAATTTTAAGTGCAGGTGTATTTAATGTGTATAAAGTTCTTTGACACAACTCCAAGTTCACCAGTGTCTATCAGTTCTTATACTGTGCATAGAATTCAACATTTATGAATTTTCACCAAGCTCTGGTGCTTAAAAGTAAATGTTTACCCTCCAGGAAGGTTCTTGTTGGTTTCAGAGAGGGATTTCATGCACATTGGACACACATAAACTGATTCCCTCTGATCAGCCACTTTGGTGTCTTGCCAAAGAAACTTGACCAATCAGGATATTCCAGATGATAACCTCTTCTGCAAGTCACCATTGATCACCTTTTGTTTCCCTTATTTCAGGTAAAACATAATTTCTAGCCCGCCATTTCCTCTTGTATGGACAACAAAGTTTTTCAACAGGCTGAACTAAGAACTCACAACCTGTCTTCAAAACAAGATGCCATCTTGCCATCTCTCTCTCTCTCTCTCATTTTTTTTTAGAAAAAGCCTATTTGGTCTCTCCTCTCTGCTTGCAAAACCTTAGAACAGCAAACTGGTACCAGCCAGATGACTGCACTGGACCCATACTTCTGAGTCCATTCATCTGTTGCTTTAAAAACAATAATCCATTTACACCTGCTTTTGAAATTCTTTAGCAAAACAGTCTCCTTGTTTTGTCTTTGCAAAGGCTGTCGGTGCCTGAATGACTCACTCTCAGCAAAGCTCTTGCATTTTAAATAAGAGCTGTTTTGTGAAGTGTATGTGTTTGTTTGTGACCTTAACGACTCCTACAATCCATCTCTTTCAAAAACATCTCTCTATAAAATGTAAAATATATAATCTGTCACAGGACAGATGCAGCAGAGGAGTTGTGATAAAATCAATGGTGTCCTTGCAAAAAAAAGTGGGAAGAGGTATAATCTGGTGAGTGGAGTTTGTAATAGATTGAAACTTGAACCTCTCTCTATTTCAGGAGACAATTTACTGTCATGTAATTAAAAAGTGTAATAAAAGTGAAAATTGCTTTTTTCCTGCTATAAGGCAGACAGACGCACCCTCTAGCAGAAATTGCCTGAAATGCCTCTTGCAGTCAGAGAAAGACTGAGTGCTTTCCACCACCTCCCCCCAACCACTCAAAACCCTGGGCGAAGTCACTGAGTGTGTGTGAATTCTCTTTGAATGCTCACAGACCATCCAAGTCATTGGCAATGTGAGCTCCACTTTTGAACCTCTGACATAATTAGGAACCATTTAGCACTCGCTCGTATCCCAGGTCTGATATCTGACACCCTTTTAGCCAGTTTAGACCCAGTCTCTAACATTTCACAGCCTGGTGTGAGTTCCTTGACTGCTATGTCCAGAAGCCCGCAGCCTGCGTGGGTTCCTCTCCTCAAGTCACCAACAACCTGCCACCTATGTGGGTCTTTCAGTTGCAGAACCCCTCACTGGTCTGCTTCCTTGGTCACTGACCTGTGGATTGAATCCTCTACTTCTGAGATGTTGGTGGGGTGTGGTCTTTCTGTTTTTTGGTGCCCTGCACTAGTTGTCCGCTTCCCCAGAGTTCACGGTGGCAAGGAAATCTAAAAAATCTAAATAAAAAAAATTAACTAAGAGGAGAATCTCACATGTCTAGAGGGATGGAAAGGGCATTATTACAAATTGAAGCCTGATATTTGAATATTCATGTGCCAAATTTGCAAAAGCATGGAGTATATATTTCTCAAGCTATTTGTAATTTTTTCCAAAGGAATACAACCTTGAATATTTGCATGTCATCTTGGCATCCCTAAAAATATATGTATATCTGATTTCCAAGTAAGTGCAATACATGTCCTCATCACCGCTAACATTAATTTAACAAATTTCAATTGATATTTTAATAGATTTAATTTGGGCCTTGTTCATTCAATGTTTCCTAATAAAAATAAGGTCAGATTCTGTGGAAAAACATCTCCTATAAGTTGTTCCATTAATATTGTAATTCTCCCCCAAAAACATCTTGCATTAGGACAAAGATAAGTTGAATGCAAGAAAGTTGCGACATCTTCATCACACGTAAAACATTGATCTGATAATTCTGATTTTATTCTATTCAATTTCACTGCTGAAAGAAATAACTGTAGAAGAAAAACTAGTTGTGAATTCCTTCCTCACTGCTGCAGTGTGGAACTCTGCTCAATAGTTCCAGATTGCTGATTTGAAGTGAATTAATACAACTCCCCTGGATCACGTGATCTCTATTGCCAAATCAGCTTCCTGAGGAGCTTTTCAAATCCAACAGCCTGAGTCACCTGACTCCAGGTGCAGCATTCAAATAAAATCCTTGCTGACATCTACTACATGACTGATGTAAAAACAATTATACTGAACTAATTTATATCTTGCATTGAGATCCTTATATAGATATGCCCATATTTGCCAATCAATTACAATATTCAGATCCATTTCCCACCTTTGTCTCAACTTATGAACTCCTCATTTAAAGGTTCCTACTTGTAATAAAGAGGACATTATCAAATATTTTTTTTAACAATTCCTATTATAAGGAATTTCTATTTCAGTACAACATGGTTGGTCCTAACTTATCCTTCAAATATGCTCTAAGTTGGAAATAGCAAAAAAAGATTGCTATGAGTTATATAATATTTATTTCTCAGTTGGTCAAATGACATTAATTGACCACTTTCATCACAATCTTCAACATTTATTATCCCCTTACGAAACCCGCTGTCCAGAAATTGATGATCCTTTGAAAAAGATACGAGGATTTTGAATCCAAGCCATTCTAGGTGATGTACATCCACTTACACCAATTACATCATTTATTTTATTCCATATATTAATCAAATGTTTCAACAATTGTGTATCTTTATCACCAACCATTAATTTTGATTCCCAGTTGTACATAAATTCTTCTGCTTTTCCCTTTCCTATTTTATTTGATTCTATTTTAACCCTTTCAAAAAAAGAAGCAAGAAATCTCATTTGAGCTGCTCCATAACAATTTTTAAAATGAGGAAGCTGCAGTCCTCTCAATGCAGAATTTGCAATGGGTTATTTGTAACATGGGATTCAATCTGAAATGGGTTCATGTGACATAAAACCACGATGCAGAATGTTTTCTAAGAATGGAATACAAGAGGAGGATTTGTCTAGTTCTTCAGCAGGATATAGATCACAAGATATAGGAGCAGAAGTAGGCCCGTCAAGTCTGTTCCACCATTCACCCACTCAGCCCCACTGCCCAGCTCTCTCCCCATTACCCTTAATTCCTTGATGTATCAAATACCTGTTAATCTCTGCCTTAAATACAGCCAATGACCTCACGTGGGTTTCATGACCCACTGACAAAATCAATTTTTCCACATTTGTTTTAAATTGACACCCTTTTATCCTGAAATTATGCTCTCCTGTCCTAGAATCCCCTACCATGGGAAACATCTTTGCCATATGTACTCTGTCCAGGCCTTCTAGCATTTGAAATGCCTCTGAGGACCCCCATATCCTTCTGTACTCCAACTAGTACAGTCGAAGAGTCGACAATTGTTCCTCATACACTAACCCTTTCATTCCTGATATCATTCCAGTAAATCATCTCTGACCTTCTCCAACAACAGCACATCTTTTCTCAAATATGGCACCCAAAACTCTAATTCTGATTGAATGGAAATGCAATTCTCAAACGACACAAACACAATGGTTACTTGATATTATGTCTTGTTGATATTTACCACTCGGGAAGGTTCTTGTTGGTTTTCAGATAGAGGTGTGTTGTTCAGGGAATCATTAATGTTTTTGTGACTCAACGTCCAAGCATCTGAAGTCCGTTATCTCTTCCGAAAAGGGGTGTGTACATTATGCAAACCAGATGCGATTCAGTTGCTTGCAAGTTTAGCAAGTGGGATTTTGATGTGAAATTGCAACTCACAGCGTCATTTTTGTGTTTGAAAATGCCAATGTGAAAATTTTAACTTCAGCCTTCTTGGTTTGCTTAAGTTTACAGAGGAGACGTTGCGTCAAGCTGAGAAGACAGAGTTGGATGCCCATTTGGCAAATCGGCTGGGCAAAGCAGAAAGCACAAAACGAGGGGCTGAAAAAATAATGAAGCAGACTGAAATGCCGTTGAACCAAACCCAGGTAAAGAATTTAATTTTGTGCAGCGTACTTAAGAGACCAAACAATTTGGGATTTTAGTGGTGACCTATTTAAATGAACAAAATCTGATTAGAATAGAAGTTTATGGAATGTTTGGAAGTTGCCACAAAAAAATGGAGCATATAAATTAGATAAATGAACAATACAATGAGCCTGGTGTCACAGTATCTGCCTCCCTCTACCGTACATCACTGTTGAACCTTCTCCCCAATATGAACCTGATGTCACAGTATAGGTCAGAGTTTATTGTACATCACTGTTAAACCTTCTGACTACAGTGAATCCAGCGTCAGTATATCTGTCCCAGTCTACTGTACATCACCATTAAACATTCTCCGCACTGTGAACTTGTTGTCACAGAATCTGCCACAGTTTATCATACATCTCATTAAACATTCTCCCCACTGTGAACCTGGTGTCATAGTACCTGACACAGTGTATTGTACATTACTGTTAAACCTTCTCACTGCTGTGAAGCCAATGTCACAGTAATGATCTCAGTCATCCATACATCAGCATTAAACCTCTCTCCACTGTGAATCTGGTGTCACTTTGCCTGCCACCCCAATATGAACCTGATGTCAAAGTATCTGACACTGTTAATCGTACATCAATGTTAAACTTTCTCCCCTCTGTGACCCTGGTGTAATAGAATCTGCCTCAGTGTACAGTCCATAACCATTAAACCTTCTCCCCACTGTGAACCTGGTGTCACGGTGTATATCCCAATTTACAGTATATCACCGTTAAACCTTCTCCCCCCCCCTGTGAACCTGGTGTAATAGAATCTGCCTTAGTCTACCGTCCATCACCGTTAAACCTTCTCCCCACTGTGAACCTGGTGTCACGGTATATATCTCAATTTACAGTATATCACCATTAAACCTTCTCCCCAAAGTGAACCTGGTGTCACAGTATCTGCCTCAGTCTACCGTACATCACCGTTAAACCTTCTCACTACTGTGAACTTGGTGTCACGGGATTGATCTCAGTCTATCGTACATCACTGATAAACCTCTTCCCCACTGTTCACCCGGTGTCACGATATCCATCTCAATTTACCGTACATCACTGTTAAACATTCTCCCCAATGTGAACATGATGTCACAGTATCTGACACAGTTTAAAGTAAATCACTGTTAAACCTTCTTACTACTGTGGAATCCATCTCACATTTTCTGCCTCAGTCTACCGTTCATAAACATTAAACCTTTTCCTCCTGTGAACCTGGTGTTAAAGTATCTGCCTCAGTTTAACGCACATCACCATTAAGCCTTCTTACTGCCCTGAACTCAGCGTCACAGTATATGCCAACATCTACTGTACTTTACCGTTAAAACATCTCCCCACTCTGAACCTGGTGTCGCAGTATCTCACACAGTTAATTGTACATGACTGTTAAACTGTGTTAATGTTGTGAACCCATTGTCTCAGTATCTCTTATCAGTCTACCATACATCATCGTTAAACCTTTACACATCTGTGAATGGGTGTCACTGTATCTGATACAGTTTATCGGACATTACTTTTCAACTTCCTCACTTCTGTGAACCCAGTGTCACAATAACTGTCTCAGTCTACCCTACCTCATTGTTGAACCTTCTCCAACTGTGAACCTGGTGGCACAGTTCTGCCTCAGTCTCCCGTATATCACCATTAAACCTCCTCCCCACTGTGAACCTGGTGTCACTGTATCTGCCTCAGTCTACCATACATCACCATTAAACATTATCCCCATTGTGCACCTGGTATCACTTTATCTACCTCAACATACCGCACATCACCATTAAACGTTATTCTCATGTGAATCTGGTGTCACAGTATCTGCCTCAGTCTACAGTACATCACCGTTAAACCTGATCCCCACTTTACTCCTGGTGTCAAATTATCTACCTCAACATACCATACATCACTGTTAAACCTTCTCGCTCTGTGAACCTAGTGTCACAGTATCTGACACAGTTCATATTATATCACTCTAAAACCTTCTCACAAATGTGAATCCTACTATAAAATAATACTCCCCTTCTAAGTCTCACTGTATTCGAATCTCACCTATTTTAAAAATTCCAAAAAAAAGAGAAACATCAATCCCAAAACAAGATACTCAAAAGTAGTAGCCCCCTAAAAATCTGGGTGTGGTAAAGTCCACAAGTAGCAGGTGACTAAAGGACTCAGTGTCACCCACCCCCAGTCAGACTTTCACAATGTCCTGAAACAAAAACATTCAACCCAGTGATTCCAGTCCCAATGATTGTTCCGGATCGTCAATATCGAGAAGACTTTGCATCCATTCAACTTTTTTCCCATTCTTTCCATATTTTCCAATCTTCCCATTTCCATTCCCATTGACCCTTCCCTTTGGTGACAATGGTGACGATCACCCATTTCCTCGTACATCTGGCAATGAATTAGCAAATATTAAAGCATCATGGTCATTCTCAAAAAACTGAGATTGAAAATTCCCATAAAAATCTTTCAATACTGCCGCATAACGAAAAGCAAATTTATATCCCTTTCGCCACAATACTTCTTAGGCTGAATTAAATTCTCGGTCTCTTCTGATAATTTCTTGACTCAGATCTGCATTAAAAAACCCCTATTATTTTGAACCATCAGTGGAGTCTGATTTTGCCATGTTTTCTGCACCACCAATCGGAGTATCACCTCTCTGTCTTGTTATTTAAAACAGCGAATCAAAACTGCTCGTGGTAATTGGCCTGGAAACGGTTTATTCCTTAACGCTCTGTTCACTCGATCTAATTCCAGTCCATCTGGAACGAATTACCTGCCCTTCACTTCTGGGATCCATTTCTTCAAAACCTTCACCGGATCCGAACCTTCCATATCTTCCGGAAGACCTACTATCTTAACATTATTTCTACGACATTGGTTTTCTAATGAGTCAAACTTCTTCAATAATTCCTTCTTCTGAATCCCCCAATCTACAAAAGGATCTTCCACTATTTCCATTTTTTCTCTATTACGCTCCACTTGACTCTTGCATTCAAGAAAGCCTCCTCAATCTTTTTAAAATGATCTTGCACAGTATCCACTGATTGTGTCCATCTCGTAACATCACTCTTAACTACATTAATATCTTGCTTCATAAAAGTTATTTCTTCACACACAGTGTTCATTTTAGTTTTCATTTCTGAAAATCCTTGAGTCATCTGATGAGTCATCTGCATTGACATATTTGCCATATCTTCCATGAGTTGAGCAATCCCTTCCAGAATTGGAAACACAGAATCCAGTCCAGGATCCATCACCTGCCTTTGAGGCTGACCTTCTTTTGCCGCAGTCCCCAGTTCTTCAAATTCTAATGAAGTTGAGCTCTCTTCTTGTTCCAAAGCAGTAGGTCCTCTTCCAGTGCGGCTGCAGGTCTGGACACTCAACAACAGCATGCCTATCTCAACAGTGAGCGACCTCGTCAGTTCACCGTCGCTCAGGCTCCCCCACAGCCCACACCTTCTCCAAAGGTTTGTATACCCTTGACGCACTGCACATGCCCGGTAGGGCCACCGACTGCGCAGGTGCGTCATCTGATGCTACACTGTACCTCTCCTGACCACCAGGCAATGCTGCAGGCTCACGTGCCTGTCCTCGTTCAGCTGGCTCGCCCTCACGCCTGTGTTCACGAGTGCACGAGTCGAAACCGCTGAATTCATCGCTAAGCTAGCGCCGACGAAATACTTAGCTGGGCAGGAATCCTCTGAGGCTTGGAGACTCCAGTCGACAACTCTGTTACTTCAACTTGAACTTGGCCTCAGTTCTTCAACACTTTTGTAAGGTAATTTCTTCTGTAACTGAGTTTTCGATTTTTTCACATTTGCAGCCATTTCGATCCTCCACTATTCCAAAGTCTATAAACAGTATTTTTAATCACTTTTACAACTTTTAAAATCGAGCATTTAATAGTCTAACTGCGAAAGGGTGGAACCACACGTCTACCCTCTGCACCATCTTGTCACAGTATCTGACATAGTTTATGACACTTTTAAACCTTCACATTACTGTGAATGCTGTCTCTCAGTTTCTGTCTCAGTCTACCGTTAATCAACGTTAAACCTTCTCACCCTGTTAACTTGGTGTTAAAGTATCAGCCTAAGTTTACCACACATCACCATTAAACCTTCTCCCCATTGTGAAACCGGTTTTACTGTATCTGCCACAGTTTATCGTACATTACTATTATACCTTCTCACTACTGTGAACTCGGTGTTACAGAGCCTGCCAGTCTACCGTACATCACCAGTAAACCTTCTCGTCAATGTGAGCCTGGTGTTACTGTATCTGCCACAGTTTAGTGTACATCATCATTAAAAATTCTCCCCAATATGAAGCTGGTGTCCCTTTATTCGCCAAAGGTTATCGTACAGCTCTGTCAAACATTTTCCCCACTATGAACCCAGTGTCACAGTAACTGCCTCAGTTTCCCATACATCACCAATAAAGCTTTTTTTTCCTATTCTGAGCCCAGTATCAACGTAGCTACATAGTCTCCTGTACATCACCATTAACCTCCTCCCCACTGTGAACCAAGTATCAGTATCTGCCAGTTTATTGTACATCATTTTTAAACCTTCTCACCACTGTAAACCTGGAGTCACAGAATCTGCCTTATTCTACCATACATATCTGTTAAACCTTCTCAGTACTGTGAACACAGTGTCACAGTATCTGCCAAAGTCGTCGACTGTACATCACCGTTAAACATTCTCCCCAAGTTGACCCATTCATCACTGTTTTTTCCACCATTTATCGTACATCACAGTTCAACCTCCCCACTGTAAACTTGGAGTCACAGTATATTCCACAGTTTATTGCACATCACTGATATTCTTTCTCCTCGTTGTGAATGCGGTGTCACCATATCTGCATCAGTCTTCCGTACATCACCATAAACTTTGCACCAATGTGAACCTGGTGTCACTTTATTTGCCACAGTTAATATTACATTACCGTAAAAACTTCTTCCAACTGTGAACCTGGTATCACAGTATCTACCACAGCTTATCATGCATTACTGTTAAACCTTCTCACTACTGAAAACTTGGTGTCAAAGTATCTGCCAAAGTCTACTGTATCTCACCGTTAAATATTCTCCCAACTGTGAACCTGGTGTCACAGTGTCTGATACAGTTTATCGTACATTACTGTTAAACCCACCAGATAAGCTCCAGATAGCGAAAGAGAAGTTCTCGCATCTGCAGGAACTGGGGATCATTCGTCCATCCGACAGTCCTTGGGACCTGCCGCTCCACCTGGTCCCAAAAGCCTCCGATGGCTGGCGCCCCTGCGGAGATTATCGACGGTTTAATGACATGACAGTACCTGACCGTTACCCCATCCCTCACATTCAGGACTTTATGGCCAATCTGCATGGTGTGAGAGTATTCTCCAAGGTCGATCTGGTGTGCGTATACCATCAAATCCCATTGCACCCAGATGACATCCCCAAAACATCCATCATCTCCCCTTTCGGCATGTTCGAATTTTTATGCATGCCTTTCAGGCTCAAGAACACCGCCCAGACATAATGCACCTCATTGTTACGGTGCGCAGGGATTTGAATTTCGTGTTCATTTATCTGGATGACATTCTTGTCGCCAGCAGAGACTGGACACAACACAAGTCTCACCTGCACACCCTCTTCTCCCGACTGGCCGAATTCAACCTAATGATCAGCCCGGCCAAATACCAGTTTTGTGCAGAAGAAAATTTGGATGGGATGAAACTAATCCAGAATCCATTGCACAAGATTGGAAAAATTAGATTGAGCGTCTTCAAATACTTGGAAGTTTTGACGTCAACAGACTTTGGAGTGGCCACATTTGCTCAGTTACACCATTTTTCTGATGTAAGTGAAGGTGGTTTTGATCCTGTCAGTTACTGAGTCCTGTGAAATAACCCAAGTGCGAGTAGATGGTGGATTTGTAATGGGAAAAGCCAGAGTGGCTCCATTAAAGTCAGTCATCAGACCTTGAATGGAATTGACTGCTGCTATTATGGCGAGCAAAATGGACGCTATGTTAAGAAGAGAATTACAGATGGAGATAGCAGATCCTGTGTTTTGGACTGATAGAATATCAGTGCTTAAATATATTAATAATGAAATCATGAGGTTTCATCTCTTTGTGACTAACAGAGAGAATGAAAACCTGGACAACAACAAATGGCAGATTTACCACAGGACAGAGTTTCACCTGATGAATTCCCATTTACATCCGTGGAAGTTGATTATTTTGGTCCTTTGCAAGTAAAGTGAGGACGAAGTGTTGAAAAACGATATGGAGTTATTTTCACTTGTTTAACTATGAGAGCAATTCATATTGAAGTAGCGTCATTGCTTGACAGAGACTCTTTTATTAATGTTCTTTAGCGTTTTATTCCTAGACATGGTCAAGTAAAAGAATTATGTTCTGATAATGGATCTAACTTTAAAGGAGCTGAACGAGAATTATGAAAAGTTATTCAAAATTGGAATCAACATCAAATTCATGATACATTACTACAGAAAGAAATTAATTGGATATTTAATCCACCCATAGTTATGGGTGTGGTACGGGTAAGGGTTAGTTGGTTGTGGAGAACGTTTACAAAGGTCTGTACTGGGCAGTACTGGGCAGCAATGCTTAATGTTGTAATGGATGCGGAAGCTCTGGGAAGGGGTAAGGGAGGGGCTGGCCAGGAAGTCTGCAGATGCTGGGTCCGAGGGCAATGCACAAACATGCTGGGGAAACTCATGGATAGTTTTGTGAGGAGCAGGTCCTGCATCACCAGTCAAATTGAGTATTTCGAGGAGGTGTCAAAGGAAATAGATGAAGGTAAAGGTGTGTATGCGCTGCACGTGGATTTTAGTAAGGTGCTTGACAAGGTCGTCACAGTGGCCTCATTCAGAACGTCAGGAGGCATGGGATCCATGGAGCCTTGGCTGTGTGGATTCAGAATTGGCTTGTCTGCAGAAAACAGATGGTAGTAGTAGATGGAACAATGACTAGTGGCGCTCCAAAGGGATCTGCTCTGGGACCCCTGCTCTTTGTGATTTTTATGAATGATGATGGGAGTGGAAGGGTGGGTACGTCAGGGGATGACACAGAGGTAGAGATGTTGTAGACAGTGTAGAAGGTTGTCATAGGTCATCCAGTTTGCAGAGAACTGACAGATGGAGTTCAATCCTGTAAATCAGATGTACTTAAACAAGCAACTGGTACAGGTTTATTTCCAGAGTCAGTTTCAAGGGCACAAATAACAGTTATTCCAAAGAAGATTGGAGACCCATTAAAAGTAGCTTCATATAGACCAATTTCTTTATTGAATGCGAATTACAAGAACGTGAGGGCAGAGCACTTGGTTAATGGCAGGATTATGAACAGTGTGCAGGACAGAGAAATATTTAGATCCTGCTACATAAATCGCTCAATGTTGCTGTGAAAATTGAGAGGGAGTTTAAGATGGTGTATTGTGTGCTGGCTTTCAGGAGTCAGGGGATAAGTTCAAGAACTGAGAGTTAATGTTGCAGATGTATAAAATTCGAGTCAGACCACTCTTGGCATATTGTGTGCATTCCTGGGGCGAGAATACCAGAAGTCGTCTAAATAAGGTGAGAGGAGGGAACTTTAGGAAAGATGTGAGGGGTACATTTTATTCACACAGAAAGTAGTGGGTGCCTGGAATGCATTGCCAGGGGTAGTAGCGGAGGCTGGTCCATAAAAGGCATGAAAATTATTTTAATATGGGGACAGGAATAAAAGAAAAACAGAAGGTACTGGTGTGAGGGGGGGAAGGGTAATATCGTTGTGGGGTAGGTTCATATGGGTCAGCTGAAGGGATTCGACCAATCCATCCATGATTTGTCCAGCATCTTGCTGCCATGTCGTGGTGAACCAGGGTGTTGCCTGATGGAGACACGGTGCTCTGAGCTCTGCAGAGATAGATCGTGCTTTTCTCCAAAACACACTTCCTCAGGTAAAGCAGAGGAAGGCGAAAGGCCCTAGTGTGCAGGGGTAGGGAGGGGGATGAAGGGGGAAGAGTTGGGACCCTCCAAAGTCATCGTGATCAGGCATCACAGACAGCATCTCTATCACCCATATTTCTCTTCCCAGGAGAAGGAGCGATCTCAGAGACAAGACACGAGTCCAGAAGAACATTGCAACCCAGCTGATCAGAGGTTGGACAACATCATGATGTCCTGAATCCCTCCCCTTCTTCTCCCTCTGGCCCTGCCAACCCCATTCCCTGCATCTCCCATGTCCTGTCACCCACTCCCCCCCCTTCTGCTCTACCCCTCCTCGATCCCAACCCCCTCCTGCTCACCTTGCCCTTCCCTCACACCTATGCCCTAACCCCAGCTCTCCTCCCTTCTCCTCCCCTCCCCCCTCCCCCTTTCCCCTTCCAACCTTAACCTAGGGGAAGGAGGGGTCAGGGAAGGGGGTAGGAGAAAGGGGGTAATGGAAGCGGGTAAGGGTAGGAGTAAGGGGTAGGGTTGTGGGTGTGTAGGATTAGGGTGGGGTTAGGGGACAGCATAGGGGAAGAGATAGAGTTAGGGGACGTGGAGAATAGGGGGTATCAGTAGTGTTAAGGTTAGGGTTTGTTAGGGGTTAGAGTTAGGAGTAGGGGATTGGGAAGGGGAGGGGAGCTGGGAGGCGAGCGGGGGAAGGAAAGGGGGAGGGGAGCTGGGAGGTGAGCGGGGGAAGGAAAGGGGGAGGGGAATGTAATGGAAGATTTAAACCGTGTTTTATACTCTTGCAGACTTTGCTTCTGCAAGGCTGAGAACCTGCTTGTTTTTTACAATCAGCAGACATAAGCTAAATTCCACCAAGGGGCCAGAGATGCAGTTATCTGACAAGAGGACATCTGTGTACCAAGAACATTTAATGTTTCTACTTGTTTTGGTCACAGACTGTCAGAGGCCTAGCCTTGATGCAAAATAACATTGTATTCAAAGTGATAAGCTGAGAATTATATTATTCAATCGAAGCCTAATATGCTAGCTTGCTCGCTTATCTTTCTTACTGTGCTGGGAATTGGTGCTTGGGTAAGCAGTTTTTGGGTAATATAAGCCATGGTCCCGCTGCTGAAGTTTGAGACTCTCTGAGAGGTGGCAACATCTGTCAGCAAGAAGAAGAATTTCTGGAGTCCAGCTAACATCCTGGTCGAGGGAGGTGGAGAAGCTGCTACCGGCGCCCGACAACCTACTACAAGTGTGCAGTCGTTGCCTCGCTTCGGCAGTTGGGACCAGTCCAGGCGTTGATAAGTATAATTGGGAAGGGCTTGCATATTGTAGTTTGAAATCAGCTTTTGAATTTGTAATAAACCTTTGTATAAACTGAACTGCTCTCAGTGCGGGTGTCTATTTTCTTTCGGTAGCTTAAACACTGTGACCAATCTCAAACGAACAAAGTGAGAAGTACAAGTTTATGCAGGACAGGGAACGGGGTGGAGGAAAGGGGAGGTGAACGGAGGAAGCCATCCCTACCCCCTCCCCTCTCCACCCCTTCCCCCACATTATCCCTGCTTATTTTCTCCTCCTTCTAGCAGAAGTCGGGCCTCAGTCCGGCCAGAACCTCCCATGGTTTCAGATCCTCCATTTCAGGAAGTGCCTTAGACGCTCGCTGCATGACAGACATCTTGTCTCTTCATTCATTCTGTACCGTTATTATTAAATTTAAAAATGGTTGGGTTTTTTAAAGCTAGAATCCAAAAGGCTGGTCCAGATAGACAACACAGAATCAGGCCCTTCGGCCCCTCTCTTCTGCTGGCTGAGTTGTAATCAGTCCATATTCCTCTCCCCGTTTTCATTCTTTGCTCCCATCCAGTTCAGGTTGCCTTGTCAATCTCATGACCTGTGGGAAGAAGCTGCCTGGCTGTCCTGCTTTTATTCCATATCTCCTTCGTGATGGCAGGGGGACAGAGATGCTCTGTGCTGGATATCTATGAGTCTATTTACAAATCCCATCCCTGCAAACAATCAGGGGTCGCTTGCCTTGAGGTTCCACCCATGTTACCTCTCCCTCAGCACTCTCTCATCAGAACACTACTGCACCCTCCTTCCCCTCCTCTACCAAGTCTCAGTATCCCGCTGACAATTCCAGTCAGCTGCCATATCAAGACTCTGGCCCACCTAAACCAATGGATCGATCAGCGCCTTCTCCCCTCAAGTGTTCGAGGAATCCACTCTCTCGCAATGTCTTGCTAATGAATGACCTGCATCCTCCTTCCCACTTGGTTCCTCCTGTTATCAGGCACCTGGATAGACCCCACCCTGTTGAAACTACCTGTGTTCTCACTGATCTCTCTGCGCCTCTACCCTCCATCCAAGGGTCTTGGTTGTCTTGTGGGGATGGTGGAGAACAAAGCACCAACTCAAGGAGATGGGGAGCAGTACAGAGACCCCCAGCTCTAGGAGACAGGGAGAAGCACAAAGATGCCCAACTCTTTCAATCGGATAAAACCTGATCATCAGTTGCAAGGTGAAAGGAACTCTCAGTACTGCTGCACGTGGGGCAGGTTTGGCCCATCCCCACACCTCCACCCTGGCAATTCCCAAAACAGTTTTCCTATTCTTGTGGGGGTCCATGTACGTGGTCAATCAATGGGGACAAGGGTGTAACCAGCATGGCCATCATTGTGTGTGGCTGTGCATGGAACCAAAGTGCAAGGGCACCAAATGGCGCTCTGTGCTGAGGTTCTACCTGGCTCAGGTGTTACGAAAGATTGGTCTGGCCCTGGTGCCGCACAATGTCCCAGTCAGCAGGGCTTTGCCCCATCACCTTCCAGGGAATGGTTTCATAAACAAACACATTTGACCACAAAGCCATCAGCCAGTGTTCAGCAGAGAATTGCTGACACAGAGAATCTAGGCTTGATGGGATACTGTGGGGTGGTCCACTGAGCAGAGCATCCAGAGACATCCAGGAAGTGTTCCAGAGGGCCAAGGACGCACTGGCCAACACCACCCTTCTGGTACACGCCAGGCCAGAGACACCTACCACTCTCACAGTAGATGCTTCCAGCACAGCAGTAGGGGGCGCACTGGAGCAATTCATTGAAGGGCAATGGCAGCCCCTGGCCTTCTTGAGCAGACACCTCTGGCCACCCGAACTCAACTACAGCACCTTTGGCTGAGAGCAATCGGTGCTGTATCTGGCAGACTGAGGCAGGTAATCTGACCTCAGCTTCACAGTGGGGAGAATGTTTCACGGAGATGTACGAAAAACTGTCACAAACATTGTGACACTGGGTTAACAGCAGTGAGAAGGTTTAACACTAATGTACGATAAACTGTATAAGATAATGTGACACCAGGTTCACAGTCGGGAGACGATTTAATGATAATGAGATAGATACTGTGACAATGGGTTCACAGCAGTGAAAAGGTTTAACTGTGATGTACGATAAACTATGGCAGAAGCAGTGACAAATGGTTCACATTGGGGAGAACTTTTAACTTAATGTACGCTAGATATGGCAGATATTGTGACAATGAGTTCACAGTAGTGAGAAGGATTAACGGAGATGTACGGTGGACTGTGCTGGATACTGTGAAACCGGGTACACATTAGTGAGACAGTTTAATAGTGAGGTTCAATGAACTGTGGCAGGTACTGCGACACCGGGTTCACAGTGTGGAGGAGGTGTAAAGGTGACACGTGATAGATATATTGTTGCAGATACAGAGACACAGATTTAACAGTGGGGAGAAATTTTAATGGTGATTTTTGGGAGACTGAAGCAGATAACTATTTCACCGGGTTCACTGTGGGGAGAAGGTTTAACGCTGATGTATGGCTGACCGAGATAGATACTGTGAAACTGGGTAAACAGTGGGGAGAGGATTTAGCGGTGATATATGATAGACTGAGGTAGATATTGTGACACCGGGTTCACAGTTGGGAGAAGGTTTATCAGTGATATAAGATAAACTTGGGAAGATACTGTGACACCAGGTTCACAGTGGGAAGGGGGTTTAATGGTGATATACGATTCAATTTTGCAGATACAGTGATACCGGTTTCACAGTAGGTTGAAAATTTATCATTAATGTACAGTAGACTTAGGCAGATTCTGTGACAGTGGGTTCACATTAGGGAGAAGGTTTAACAGTGATGTCCGGTAAATGTTGGCAGATACCATGAAAATGAGTTCACCGAAGTGAGAAGGTTTAATATTGATGTACGATTAACTCTGGCTGATACTGTGACACCAGGTTATCAGTTGGGAGAAGGTTTAATGGTGATGTACAGCAGACTGAGGCAGACACAGTTACTCTGGGTTCTCAGTGGGGAGAAGGTTTATCAGTGATGTATGTTAAACTGTGGCAGAAAATCTGACAACAGGTTTCCAGTGGAGATAAGGTTTATCAGTGATGTATGATAAACTGTGGCAGAAAATCTGACAACAGGTTTCCAGTGGGGATAAGGTTTTACGGTGATATAAGATAAACTGTGGCAAATACTGAGACACAAAGTTAACGGAGGTGAGAATGTTTAACAGCGCTGTACGGCAAACTGAGGAAGATACTGTTACACCGAGTTCACAGTCGGGAGAAAGTTTAACGGTGATATACGGAGGAATGAGGAAGATACTGTGTGACCGGGTTCACAGCAGTAGTTAGAAGGTTTAACAGTGATGTACAATAAACTACAGCAGATGGTGTGGCATCAGGTCAACAGTGGGGAAAAGGTTTCATGGTGATGTATGTTATAATGTGGAAAATACTGTGACAATGGATTCAGAGTTGAGAGATAGATCAACGGTGATGTATGGTAGACTGAGACAGATAATTTGACAACAGGTTCACAGTGGGAAGGAGGTTAAACAGTGATACACGATTCAATGTTGCAGATACAGTGATACCTGTTTCACAGTAGTGAGAATGTTTAATACTGATATCCAATAAACTGTGTCAGATACTGTGACATCAGTTTCACAGTAGGGAGAAGGTTTAATGTTGTTGTCCAGTGGCTGAGACAGATACTGAAATGCATGTCCTTCAATGCAAAAAGCAGAGTGACGAGGTAGATGAGCTTAGAGCCTGGATTGGCACTTGGAATTATGATGTGGGGGCAATTAGTGAGACCTGGTTACGGGAGGGACAGGACTGGCAACTCAATATTCCAGAATACAAATGTTTTAGATGTGATAGAATAGGGGGTATAAAAGGGGGAGGAGTTGCTCTACTTGTGAAGGAGGACATTACTGCCGTGAGGTGGCAGGATGGTTTGGAGGGATCGTCCAGTGAGGCAGTTTGGGTGGAATTGAGGGGTGGAGGAGGCATGAGGGCATGAATAGGAGTGTATTATAGACCACCAAATGGGTCAAGAAAATTGGAGGAACAAATTTGTAAGGAGATAGCATATATGTGTAATAAACATCAGGTAGTGATCATGGGAGATTTTAACTTCCCTCACATTGATTGGGATACCCATACAGTAAGAGGGCTGGAAGGGCTAGAGTTTGTCAAATGTGTACAAGATAGTTTTCTTAATCAATACGTAGAGGAACCAACTCAGGATGGTGTAATACTGGATCTCCTGTTAGGGAACAAGATAGGTCAGGTGTCTGAGGTTAATGTTAGAGAACAAATTGAGTCTAGTGATCACAACTCTATTAATTTTAGGGTAGTTTTAGGGAAGAGGAAGGAGGGGCCTAAAGTTGAGGTTCTGGATTGGAGAAAAGCAAATTTCAAAGGAATAAGAATGGATTTGGGGAGTATTGAGTGGGACATGATTTTTTCAGGAAAGGAAATAAATGAAAAATGGAGAATATTCAAAGAAGAAATGTAGAGAGTACAGAGTAGATGTGTCTCAGTGAGGATGAAAGGAAAGGCTGGAAGTCAGACGGAGCCTTGGTTTTCGAGGAATATTAGAAATTTGGTTAGGAGAAAGAGGGAGGTGTACAAGAGGTATAAACAGCAGGGTGATGAGAAATTGAAAGAGGACTTCAAGGAGTGTAGAAAAAAATCTTCAGAAAGAAATTAGAAAGGCCAAAAAGAGGCATGAAGAGGCTTTGGCAGGCAGAGTAAAAATAAATCCAAAGGGTTTCTATAGGTACATTAAAAGTAAAAGATTAGTGAGGGATAGAATTGGACCCCTTGTTAGAAGTCAGAGGAGATGGGGGAAATTTTAAATGATTTATTTTCCTCGGTATTCACTCGGGAAAAAAATATTGTACCAGTTGAAGTAAAGAAAAATAGTGGAGAGGTCATGAATCATATAAGGATAACCGAGGAGGTAGTGATGGCAGTGTTAAAAAAGATAAAGGTGGACAAATCTCTGGGTCTGGACAAAGTATTCCCAAGGACACTCAGGGAGGCTAGTGTACAGATAGTGGGGCCATTAACAGAGATATTTAGGATGTCACTGGTCATGGTGGTAATGCCAGAGGATTGGAGGGTGGCTCATGTTGTTCCGCTGTTTAAGAAAGAGTCCAAATGTTAGCCTGGAAATTATAGACCTGTGAGTCTGACGTCTGTGGTGGGTAAGTTAATGGTAAGTGTTCTGAGGGATGGCATTTACAAATATTTGTAAGAACAGGGATTGATCGGTAGTAGTCAGCATGGTTTTGTCAGGGGTAGATCATGCTTAACAAACATTATAGAGTTTTTCTTGGGGGTTACAAAAAAGATTGATGAATCGAAGACTGTGGATGTTGTCTATTTAGTCTTTAGTCAAGCTTTTGACAAAGTTCGCCATAGGAGGTTAGGCAAAAAGGTAGAGGCATTAGATATAAATAAGGAGGTAGTGAAATGGATTCAGCAATGGTTGGATGGGAGGTATCAGAGAGTAGTGGTAGAAAATTGTTTGTCAAATTGGAGGCCAGTGACTAGTGGAGTTCCTCAGGGATGAGTCCTGGGTCCACTATTGTTTGTTATATATATTAACGATCTGGAAGAAGGGGTAGTGATGTGGATAAGTAAGTTTGCAGATGATACAAAGATTGGTGGTATTATGGACAGTGAAGAAGATTACCATAGCTTAAAAAGAGATATAGGAAAGCTAGAGGAGTGGGCTGAGAAGTGGCTGATGGAATTTAATACGGATAAGTGTGAAGTGTTGCATTTTGGAAAGGCAAATCTAATTAGGTCATTTACATTGAATGGTAGACAATTGAGGAGAGCAGAGCAACAAAGGGATTTAGGAGTTATGGTAAATAGTACCCTCAAAGTTGATACTCGGGTAGATAGAGTGGTGAAGAAGGCATTTGGAATGTTGGCCTTCATAAATTGGAGTATTGAATTCAAGAGTTGGGATGTTATGATGAAATTGTACAAGGCATCGGTGAGGCCAAATTTGGAGTACTTTGTGCAGTTTTGGTCACCGAATTATAGGAAAGATATAAACAAAATAGAGAGAGTGCAGAGAAGGTTCACGAGAATGTTGACAGGATTTCAGGGTTTGAGTTACAGAGAAAAGTTGAGCAGCCTGGGGATTTTTTCTCTGGAGCGTAGAAAATTAAGGGGGGATTTGATGGAGGTGTTCAAGATGTTAAAAGGGACAGACAGAGTAAACGTTGATAGGCTTTTTCAATTAAGAGTGGGGGATATTCAAAGCAGAGGCCATGGTTTGAGTTGAAGGGGGAAAATTATAAAGGGAACATGAGGGGGAATTTCTTGACGCAAAGGGTGTTTGGGATGTGGAATAAGCTTCAAACAGAGGTGATTGAAGCAGGGACGTTATTTACATTAAATATAAGACTGGATAATTACATGGAGGGGAGAGGATTGGAGGGGTATGGACCAGGTGCTGGTCAGTGGAACTTGGAGGGTGGGGATTTGTTCAGGCATGAACCAGTGGGGCCACACTGGCCTGTTCTGTGCTGTATATGGTTATATAGCAATGAGAGGTTTAACAGTGTTGTATGATAAAATGTGTCAGATAATGTTTCACTAGGTTCAGAGTGGGGGGAAGCTTTAATGGTGATGTATAGTGCATGGAGACAGATAATATGACACCCGGTTCAAAGTGGGGAGGTTTACCAGTGATGTATAATAAACTCTGGCATATACTGTTATACCCAATTCACAGAGGGGATGGGAGACTGAGAGGGATACTGTGAAACCGGGTTCACATTAGTGAGAAGGTTTAACAGTCAGGTTCAGTTAACTGTGGCAGGTAGTGTGACACCAGGTTCACAGTGCGGAAGAGGTTTAAAGGTGACACGCTATACAATGTTGCAGATACAGAGACACAGAGTTAACAGTGGGGAGAAATTTTAATGTTGATTTTCAAAAGACTGAGGCAGATATTATTTCACTGGGTTCACAGTGGGGAGAAGGTCTATGGGCTATATAACTTATATTGAGGTGGATACTGTCACATCAGGTTCACAGTGGGGAGAAGGTTTCACGGTGATGTACGGTAAATTGAGATAGATACTGTGACACCAGGTGCACAGTGGGGAATAAGGTTTAACAGTGATGTATGGTAGCCTGAGACAGATACTGTGACACTGTATTCACAGTGGGGAGAAGATTTAATGATGATATACAGTGAATTGAGGTAGATACCATGACTCTAGGTGCACAGTGCGGAGAAGGTTTAATGGTGATGTACGATAAACTGTGGTAGGTACAGTAAAACCGGCCTCACAGTGGGGAAAAGATTTCCTGGTGATTCACGAGAAACTGAGATGCTGGGACATGGACAGGGTTGACGGTGGGGAGCATGTTTAACAGTTCTGTTTGATAAACTGTGACAGAGAAAGTGACACTGTTTTCACTGCTGGGAGAATGTTTAACGGTGATGTACGATAGATGTATGCAGATACTCTGACACCAGCTTCACAGGGGGGAGAATGTTTATCGGTGATGTACGGTGAACTGAGATAGATACTGAGATAATGGGTTCACGGGAGTGAAAATGTTTAACATTAATGTACGATAAACTGTGTCAGATACTGTGACACCAGGTTCGCAGTGGGGAGAATGTTTAACAAGATGTACAATAAACTGTGGCAGATACTGTGACACTAGATTCACAGTGGGTAGGTTTTAACGGTGATGAACAGTAGACTTAGGTAGGTATTGTAACACCAGGTTCACAGGGGGGAGAAGGTTTAACATTGATGTACATTTGAATGAGGCAGAATCTGTGAGACAGGATTCACAGTCATGAGAAAGTTTAACAGTGATGTTCTATAAACTGTGTCAGATACTGTGACAACAAGTTCACAGTGCGAAGAACGTTTAATGGTGATGTACAGTAGACTGGGACAGAAACTGTGACACCAGGCTCAGAGTAGGAAGAATGCTGAAGGTGATGTACAGTTAACTTTGACAGATACTGCTGACACCGGATTCACTGTAGTGAGAAGGTTTAACAGTGATGTACAATAAATTCTGGCCTATACTGTGACATCAGGTTCATATTGGGGAGAAGGTTTAATGGCGATGTATGGTAGAGGGAGGCAGATACTGTGACACCAGGCTCATTGTATTGTTCATTTACCTTAATTACAACATCTAATTTATATGCTCCATTTTTTTGTGGTAACTTCCAAACATTCCATAAACTTCAATTCTAATCAGATTTTGTTAATTTAAATAGGTCACCAATAAAAGCCTAAATCGTTTGGTCTCTTAAGTACACAGCACAAAATTAAATTCTTTACCTGGGTTTGGTTCAACGGCACTTCAGTCTGCTTCATTATTTTTTCAGTCCCTTGTTTTGTACTTTCTGCTTTGCCCAGTCGATTCGCCTAATGGGCATCCAACTCTATCTTCTCAGCTTGACCCAACGTCTCCTCTGTAAACTTAAGCAAACCAAGGAGACCAAAGTTAAAATTTTCACATTTGCATTTTCAAAAACAAAAATCACGCTGTGACTTGCAGTTTCACATCATAATCCCACTTGCTAAACTTGCAAGCAACTGCACCGCATCCTACAGCTGGAAAATTGCAAGAGAACTGCTTGGTTAAAGCAAAGATTCCACCCAGACACCCCATTAAAGGCCTCCAAGTTAACAACAGATAGCAACCTGAAAGTTAAATACAAAGACCTGTATCAGGAAGATTACGGGCTTTTTAAAAAAATTATTTCCACGATTGAAAGAAAACTCCTCAGGGAACACCAGGCTCTTGTTGAACAATTCCTGTTGTATTCCTCAAAATGGTTTGAATCTTGATTTCAAGAGGTGTCATTTGGTGAGATTTTTGTCCAGAACAAAGCCTGCCCACACATTCCCTTAAATACCTGCGCAATGCTGGCTCAACTCTGCTCCATGCTAAAGCTATCTGAACTTTTCTGAAGAGATAACGGACTTCAGATGCTGGTATGTTGAGTAAAAAACACCCTAATACTTCACTGAACAACACAGCTCTCTCTGAAAATCAACAAGAACATTTCTGAACAGTAATTATTTACCTTTCAAGCACCAAACCTGGTGAACTTTATATATGTTAAATTCTGTGCACAGTATAAGAATGGCCTGCAACCAGTGAACTTGGAGTAATGAGAAGTGAGATTGGACTGTGAACCAAAGAACTTTTCTGAACTTACACACAGGTGCACTTAGAATTAGAAGGGGGGTAAGTTAGGTAAAGTAAGTAAGTTAAAGTGTAATTCCATTTTCATGTTAAAAGATAATTAAAATCAACTTTTGTTTAAGTAACCATTTGTCTTGGTGAATATCTATTGCTGTGGGTTTTGGGATCTTCTGCTCTCATAACACAGCAGAACAACCCGAATTCTTTCGGTTATGATAATGGTCCATAAATGAGCCCCGGCATCTTTTGAAATTTTTATTTGACTCTTTAATAATTTTTTGTAATTTTCAACAAGACATAATATCATTTAACTGTTGTGTTTGTGTTATTAGAGAATTCCCTTTCCATTCAAACTGAATTAGAGTTTTGGGTGCCGTATTTGAGAAAAGATGTGCTGGTGTTGGAGAAGGCCAGAGATGATTTACTGGAATGATATCAGGAATGAAAGGGTTAGTGTATGAGGAACAATTGTCGACTCTTCGACTGTACTAGTTGGAGTACAGAAGGATAAGGGGGACCTCAGAGCCATTTCAAATGCTGGAAGGCCTGTTCAGAGTCCATTTGGCAAAGATGTTTCCCATGGTGGAGGATGCTTGGACAAGAGAGCATAATTCAGGATAAAAGGGTGTCAATTTAAAACTGATGTGGTAGAATTGATTTTGTCAGTGGGTCATGAATCTGTGGAAATGAGGTAATTGGGTGTATTTAAGACAGAGATTGACAGGTATTTGATTCATCAAAGAATCAAGGGTTAAGGGGAGAAAGTTGGGCCGTGGGCCGACTTCTGCTCCTATATCTTGTAATCTATATCCTGCTGGAGACCTAGTCAACCTTCCTCTTGTATTCCATTCTTAGAAAACAGTCTGCATCATGAGTTTATGTCATGTGAACACATTTCCGAATGAATCCCACGTTAGAAGTGACCCACACTCCTCCGGGACATTTGCTCTCATGTTCTGCCATTTTAGCCAATTCAATGAGGTAGCTAAAGACAGCTGCGTTTCTCTCAATGCAAATTCTACATTGACACGACTACAGCTTCCTCATTTTAAAAATTAGTGTCCAGCTGCTCAAATGAAATTTCTTGCTTCTTTGTTTGAAAGGGAATAATTGCCATGGGTTAAAATTATATCAAATAAAATAAAAGAGAGGAAAAGCAGAAGAATTTATATCTAGGTGGGAATCGAAATTAATGGTTGGTGATAAAGATACACCACTGTTGAAACATTTGATTAATATATGGAATAAAATAAATGATGAAATTGGTTTAAGTGGATGTACATCACCCAGAATGGCTTTGATTCAAAATCTTCGCCTCTTTTTCAAAGGATCATCAATTTCTGGATAGCTGGTTTCGTAAGGGGATTATAAATGTTGAAGATTGTTATGAAAGAGGTCAATTAATGTTATTTGAGCAACTGAGAAATAAATATCATATAACTCAAAGCAATTTTTTTTGCTATTTCCACCCAAGAGCATATTTGAAGGATAAGTTAGGACCAACCATGTTGTACTGAAATAGAAATTCCTTATAAAGAGGAATTGTTAAAAAATTTACTTCGATGTGTTCATAAGTCCAGACAAAGGTGGGAAATGGATCTGAATATTGTAATTGATTGGCAGATATGGGTAAATCCATATAAGGATCTCAATGTAAGATATAAATTAGTTTAGTATAATTGTTTTTACAACAGTCATGTAGCAAATGTCAGCAAGGAATTTATCTGAAAGCTGCACCTAGAGTCAAGTAACTCGCACTTGGATTTGAAAAGCTCTACAGGAAGCTGATTTGGAAACAGAGATCATGTGATCCAGGGGAGTTGTATTAATTCACTTCAACTCAGCAGTCTGGAACTAGTGTCCAGCGTTCCACACTGCAGCAGTGAGGACGGAATTCACAACTAGTTTTTCTTCTACAGTTACTTCTTACACCAGAGAAAATGAATAGACTAAAATCAGAATTATCAGATCAATGTTTGAGGTGTGGTGAAGATGTCGCAACTTTCTTGCATTCAACTTAGCTTTGTCCTAATGCAAGATCTTTTTGGGGAAAATTACAAATTTTGTGGAACAAGTTACAGGCGTTGTTTTTCCGCAAAATTCAACTTTATTTTTATTAGGAAATATTGAAGGAATAAGGCCCAAATTAAAACTATTAATATATCAATTGAAATTTGTTAAATTAGCATTTGCGGTGATGAGGAAATGTATTGCACTTACTTGGAAATCAGATATATTTTTAGAGATGCCAAGATGACATGCAAACATTCAAAATTGTATTCCTTTAGTAAAAATTACATTTAGGTTGAGAAATATATACTCGATGCTTTTGCAAATTTAGCACCTGAATATTCAAATATTAAGCTTCAATTTGTAATAATGCCCTTTCCATCCCTCTAGATATGTAAGAATCTCCTCTAAGTGGTAAAATTTTTATTTTTATTTAGATGTGTTAGATTTCCTCGCCACCGTGAACTCTGGGGAAGTGGAGGACTAACACAGGGCACCTGAAAACAGGAAGACCACACCCCATCAACATCTGAGAAGCAGAGGATTCATTCCACGAGTCAGTGACCATGGAAGCAGACCAGTGAGGGGTTTTGCAGCTGAAGGACCCATATAGGTGGCAGGCTGTTGGTGACTTGAGGAGAGGAACCCATGCAGGCTATGGGCTTCCGGACAAAGTAGTCAAGGAACTCACACTAGGCTGTGGATTGCTAGAGACTGGTTCAAAACTGGCTAAAAGTGTATCAGGTATCAGACTTGGGATACGAGTGGGTGCGAAATGGTTCCTAATCGTGTCAGAGATTCAAAAGTGGAGCTCACATTGCCAATGACTTGGATGGTCTGTGAGCATTGAAAGAGAATCCACAGACCCTCAGTGACTTGGCTCAGGGTTTGGGATGGTTGGGTGGGGGGGTGGGGGGGGGGAGGGAGAGCATGACTCTCTTTTGCTTCTTTCTCAGACTACAAGAGTCATTTCAGCAATTTCTGCCAATGGTGAATCTGTCTACCTGACAGCAGGAAAAAAGCAATTTTATGTGATATGACACTTTAATTACTTGACAGTAAATTGTCTCCTGAATGAGAGAGAGAGTTTCACGTTTCAACTATTACAAACTCCACTCACCAGAACTCACTGTATACCTCTTCCCACTTTTAGTTTGCAAGGACACCATTGGTTTTATCACAACTCCTCCAATGATTATACATTTTACATTGTATATAAATATGTTTTTGAAAGAGATGGATTGTAGGAGTCGTGGAGGTCACAAACAAACACAAACACTTCACAAAACAGCTCTTATTTAAATTGCAAAGGCTTTGCTGAGAGTGAGTCATGCAGGCACCGAGAACATTTGCAAAGACAAAACAAGGAGACAGTTTTGCTAAAGAATTTCAAAAGCATGTTCCAGTTTGCTGTTCTAAGAAGTTCATGTGGTTTTGCAAGCAGAGAGATGACACCAAATAGACTTTTTCTAAGAGAGAGAGTGAGATAGAGAGAGAGAGAGAGCGAGAGAGTGAGATGGCAAGCTGGCATCTTGTTGAAACCCATTTTGAACACGGGTTGTGAGTTCTCAGTTCAGCCTGTTGAAAAACTTTGTCATCCATACAATAGGAAATAGCTGGCTTGAGTGTTTCACCTGAAATAAGGGAAACAAAAGGAACTCTATGGTGACCTGCAGAAGAGGTTATCATTTGGAAAACCATGATGGGTTTCATTGGCAAGACCCCAAAGTGGCTGATCAGAGGGAATCAGTCTTTGTGTGTCCAATGACCAAGTAAGTCCTCTCTGAAACCAACAAGAGCCTTCCTGGAGGGTAAACATTTACTTTTAAGCACCAGAGCTTGGTGAAAATTCATAAAAGTTGAATTCTGTGCACAGTTTAAGAATTGATAGACACCGGTGAACTTGGAGTTGTGTCAAAGAACTTTATACATATTAAAAACACCAGCGCTTAGAATTAGAAGGGGTTAATATAAGGCTATTAAGTTAATAGTTTTAAATTAAAGTTTGATCCTGTTTTTTTGTTTAAAGAAAATTAAAAATGATGTTTGTTTAAGTATCCATTTGTCTTGGTGATTTTCTATTGCTGCCAGCTTTTGGGGTCCTCTGGGCCTGTAAAAATCCCAAGTTTAGGTCCTCATACCAGGATACCCAAAATGTCTTATTTCTTCAATAATTGCCGAATCCCCCATACTGTCATTGAAAAAGCCTGCACCCATATCTCCAATTCGCTTTCTGCCCTTACCCCACCTCCTCTCCAGCAGAACAATGACAGAATCCCTCAGGTTTCTCACTTACCACCATCAGCTGCCACATTGGACATGTTATCCTCGGACACTTCGAACTTCAGCACCATCCTATAACCTGCTACATCTAACCTGCTTCACTCATATCCTCTTTTAACAGGGTTATGTCTTTCTTTGACTCCCTCGACGGCACTACCCTCTCCTCCCACCACCACCTGATGCACTCTCCATTGGAACTGCAGAAATTGCCAAACATGCCCTACATCTCCTCTCACCTCCATCCAAGGCCACAATCAGACCTTCGAGGTGAGGCAGTGTTTCACATGCATCCCATCCAACCTAATCTACTATATTTGGTAGATTCAGTTGACCTCGATATCAGCAAGAACAATACAGACTGGGTGGCCATTTTGCTAAACACCTGTGCTCTGTGGTTCGAAACTTGAGCTTCCTGTGGCCTAGCATATCAATTCTCGAACCCTTCCAGCAACATGTCTGTTGGCCCCATCCTTCGCCAGGGTGAAGGCACACAAACTTATAGAAAACACATTATATTCCTCCTGGGCAGCCTTAAACTCTATAGCATGAACACAAATGTTTCTAATTTTAAGCAGCCACTCACCTCTGTCTGATTTCACTGTTTCCATCTCTTGATCTACTGCCCATTTGAATATATTTACTCCTTTAAGGTAGAAGAGTTGACAGTGGTGTTTTCCCCATATAGTTTACCTTTGAACAACTGGGAAAATTAAGTGGCAGTTGTTGCAGAATGAATGGTGTTATTGTTAAAAATCTGCCTGTGATCGAAAGTATTCTTGGACTGAATAGACATCTGGGCCAAATGGCTATTTTACGACAATCTGTACATGATTGTACATCCTAAAGTACAAAGACTACTTCTATCCACTAAAGATTGTTAAAGAGAAAGAATAGACAATACAATCACGTAAAATTCCCATCCATACAGCACACGTATTAATACACAAAACAATCACACCTCCTTATTGGTCAGAAGTACCTACACTTCCCAAGGAGGTTGAGGAGGTTAAGGCCAACGGCTCTCATCTTGAGATTTTACAGGAGTGCAGTTGAGTCTCCTGTCTGGCTGCACCATTGGATGGTCTAGTTGCTGTAAAGCATCAGACAGGAATTTTGCAAAGAGTTGTGAGGATCACTTGGGTCCCTTTCTTCTTCAGATGGCATTTACTGGGAGTGTTGTTCAAATAGGGCTCAAGGAATTATAAAATGACCATTTCAATCCAGTGAACAGCATCTTTAACCATGTCCATCATCAAAATCAGGACTGACAGGCTAGGGAATAGCTTCTTCCCACAGGCTGTGAGATGGATGAAAAGAATCCTAGAAGTGCGATAATCACCCAAAATATTTATATATGTAGCAGCTACTTTGATAGAGCTACTAAAGCAACACACATACACACACCAGGTTAGTCAACACAAGACTGCTTTATTCAGACTTTACAGGCTTTGTTTTATTTACAGCATGTCCCGGGCTCCATGGGACAAGCTGGGACATCATTATGAGTTTGCTGCCAATCCACGGGACCACAGGTTTAAATTAAGCCCTGTGAACGTTGCGCGCCTTCTGGCAGGAGAATTTACACAGAACATGCCATTCATCAGCACGCAGCACCATGCACAGGCGGTCAATTAAATGGATGAGTTTCCAGCTGTCTGTCTCATGATTTTTCACGCCCGCCAAAGAACTTTGCCTGCCCGGCCACTCGACAGTTGCTACACCCCCACCCCAGAACAGTCACCAGAAACAGCTGTGAATGTCCCCCAATGTCCAATGTATACACAACCTCATCCTTCTTCAACACGCGGAAAAGGCCCTCATACGTTCATTGTAATGGCGCTCTTGGGATCTGTCTGCACACAAAAACAAAATCAGCGTCCAGGAGTGGTGGGGGCACATTCTGTTTAGGGGATCCATGCCAGTGGAGAGGAAAAGGTTTGCTGATCACGACACCATGTCGAAGCTGATGAAGAACATTCAGATCAGAGTTTGTTGTGAAATGAATGTCCCATGAAAATGTAAGGAGCATACCATAAACCATCTCTGCGGACAATGCAGACATATCTTCCTTTGGAGCCATGTGCACACCCAATGGAATCCATGGCAATTCGTTGACCTAATTCGGACCGGTGAGTCAGGCCTTAAGTTTGACTTCAGTTGCCGGTAGAAATGTTCTATAAGGCCATTGGACTGTGGGTGAATTGTGCTCCATGGTCTGAAGTAATGTGGGTCAGAAAACCAAATCTAGCCATCCAATTGATAATGAATGCTCTGGCAGTTGTCTCAATGTCACTGGATGGCAACGGGACGGCCTCTGGTCAGTGCGTGAAATGTTCTACAACTGTTCAAATATATCTCATGTTTTGAGATACTGGCAATGGTCTGAGCCGGTCCACACGAATGTGTTCCAACTGCCTGCATACCGCCGGGAAAGGTTGAAGAGGTGTCTTAGTGTGCCACTGAATTTTGGCTGTCTGGCAGGAGGTACATGTGCAGACCCATGGCGCGACACATTTTTTCAGACCATGACCTACATATTTATTTGACATAAGCTTGACAGATGTTCTGATTGATGGATGAGACAAGCTGTGTATCTGGTCAATAAGGTGTTGCCTCCAAGATGGTAGAATCACTGGTCGAGTGTAGCCCAAAGACATGTCACAAAGTAAGGTTGGCCCCCCAGTTGTGCTGCCCCATGCTGTATGTCCAGGTCAGTAATGGCCGTACTGTATGCCTGAACATCGGGGTCCATTGCCTGGACACTGGCTAATTCAGGAATATCAATGTCACCCTGAATATGATATACAGTCAGTCTGGACAGAATATTCGTGATGCCATTGTTTTTACCAGAAATATAGCGCACGTCCGTGGTAAATTCTGAAATGTATGAGAATGGCCCTGCTGTCTTGCTGACCATGGATCTGTTATTTTGCTGAAGGTAAAAACGAGTGGCTGGTGGTCTGTGAACACAGTGAAATGCCGACCCTCCAAAATAAATCGGAGTGCCGTGTGGCTCGACATAATGCACGATATTTCATCTCTGATGGCCATAGATGTTTGCTAAAGAATGCGAGGGGTTGGCAATGGCCATATTGACGTACTGCTCTAGAAACACACCCACGGCCATACTCGAGGCATCAGGACTAAATGTCAAGGATGTGTTGGGGTTAGGATAGGGGAGAATTTCTGCGTTGACTAAAGCGTCTTTGGCATCACAAACCTAACCTCTGCTCCCTTTGCTTTGTGGTGAGGATTGGAAACCGTGGTCAAAGAATGTCAGCAGCTGCTGGAATGAACCGGTGATAGAAGTTTTTCCTGCTCAAGAATTTCTGCAGGCCCTGAACCATGATAGGTGTTGGAAAAGCACGGACTGCCTCTACCTTGCTGGCTAAGGGAAAGACACCATGACCCATGATCTTGTGTCCCAGGAATCGATGGTGGACTTGCTAAATTGACATCTGCTAGGGTTAATGGGAAGACCAAATTCCTCCAGCCATTGGAACAGGCAGCTCTTGCAGTGCGAGATATCCTGTTCAGTTTGACTGGCTATGAGGATGTCATCCAAGTGTATGGAAGCGATTCTGCCCAATGCCTCTATAAGATGCTGGAAAGTTTGAACGTCGTTCTTCAATCCAAATGGTATCCTTAAAAAATTCAAAAAGCCTTAAAGGAATAATAATGTCTTCCTTATACACCGGGATCTGATGGTATCCCTTGACAAGGTCAACTTTGGAGAAAACTTGGAAAATGTGCAGATGGGCAGCGAAACCTTGCATATGAGGGAAAGGGTATCTGTCAGGTGTAGTTAATGAGCCGACGGTAATCACCGTAGGGTCTACATCCACCTGTTATTTTGGGTACCACGTGTCACCGTGATGCCCAAGGACTGTTGGAGCACTGAATGATGCCTTATTTCTCCCTTGCAATAAACTCTGCCCTTGCCTGCCGCAGTGAATCAGTTGGAAGATGACGAGAACTGGCGTAAATCAGCGGGTCTGAAGTGTCTATGTAATGGGACACACCCTGGGCTGTTTTGGAGGTATTGAAATTAGGAGATAATAGCAGGAAATTCATTGAGCAGGACAGCATAGACATCTTTGTGCAGGATATGGACCCCGAGATTGGAAACTCCCCCTTTGCTGCAGACCAGTGGGTATGTTTTCAAAGTGGTGGCATGAACCCATTTCCTCCGCTTCACGTCTACTGGCAAGTCATGCGACCTTCAAAAATCTGCACACAAAATGACCTGTGCAATGGAAGACAATATGCAATTCCAAAGGAATGTCGCACCTCCTTTCCCAATTGCGACCTGTCCTATGCCAAAGCAGGGAATTGTAGTTCCATTTGCTGCTTGAAGAGCTCGGTGTGGTTATTTAAGTGTTTTTTTCAAAATAGGTTGGCAGGATATTTGTACTTACCAGCGTCGTCTTGAAGATACAATAGGACAGTCGGTACTTGTGCCAGCTGCCGAGGCCCCAACTGACAGCCGTTTTTTTAATTTCCTGCCTTTTTTCTCTAATAGATAAATGGTGGGACACATTTATGGGCTTTTTTCCCCATTGGTGATGGTAAAAACACAATTCTCACCGCCTGTCAGTGCATTCATCCTTCTTTAACTGAACTGCAGATAGAAGAGGCTTGTAGGAAACAGGAGATGGATCTACTGATCAAAGAGGCTGTTTGTGAGCAGACACTTGCGTTGGAGTTTGATCGAGCCTGTCAGCCTCCCACGCTACATCATAGGGATGGCAGAAATCCATGTTAACGATTGGTATTGCGACACGACCTGGGAGTTTGGACAGGAATAGAGTCTCAAAAAGTAAACAATGAGAATGGCCATCTGCTAATACGAGCATCTCATTCATTAGATCAGATGGATCCCTGTCACTCAGGCCCTCCATATTTAAAAGCTCATGTCTAGTCAATTCCAGGAGAAATAGGCAGAACCTGGTTTAACTGCAGCCGTGGTGGCAGCAGCTGCAGTCGTGTCCATGATCACTGGAGATTCAAGCTTCGGCTGAATCTTGCATTCGGGGCTCACCATTTCTGGCGGCAACTTCAGTACAGCTACTAAAGTCATATACATACCCACGTTAGTCAACACAAGACTGCTTTATTCAAACTTTACAGACTTCTTTTATATACCGCATTACTTGTCAGGGAAGATATTACAGCGGTGCTCAAGCAAGAGACTGGAGGTCTCATTGAGGGAGGCAGTGTGGGTAAAACTAAAAAATAAGAAGGGTGAGGTCACTATTATAGGGGTACATTATAGTCTGGCAAATGGGAAGGGAGAACTAGAAGAGCAAATGTGCAAGGAATTAGCTGACATCTGCAGTAGGAATAGGGTGGTGTTGGTTGGGGATTTCAATTTTCCTAACATCGATTGGGAAACACAGTCAGTGAGAGGGCAGGATGGCTTAGAGTTTATACAATGTGTTCAGGACTGCTTTTTGCAGCAGTATGTGGAGATGCCCACTACAGGGGGGGGGCAATGTTCGATCTGTGGTTGGGGAATGAAATGGGATGGTTAACTGGGTAAGCAAATATGCAGATGATATGAAAATAGGGGGAGTGGTGGATGTTGAGGAAGGTTTTCTTAGATTACAGGATTTGGTTTGTTTGGAAAAGTGGACTGAAAGATGGCAGAAGGAATTTAATGTTGACAAGTGTGAGGTGCTGCATTCCAGAAAAAATAACCAAAATAAGACATATGCAGTTAAGGGAAGGGCATCGAGGAATGCAGAGGAAGAGAGGGATCTTGGAGTTACGGTACAGAGTTCCTTAAAGGTGGATTGCCACGAAGACAGGGTGGTTATGGCAAACTGGCCTTCATATATCATAGCATAAAGTACAGCTGGAAAATGATGCTGCGATTGTTGAAGGTATTGGTGAGGCCAGGTTTGGAGTATTGTGTTCAGTTCTGGTCTCATTTGTCAAAGGAAGGATAGAGATAGGTGGAGAGAATGCACAGAAAATTTACAAAAATGTTTCTTGGCTTACAACATCTAGAATCCAGAGAAAGATAAAGGAGACTGGAGGGCTCATCGAGGAAGGCAGTGTGGGTAAAATGAAAAAATAAGAAGGATGAGGGTACTATTATTGGGGTATATTATAGGCTGCCAAATGAGACATGGTGAGACATTATTAAGAGTTTGCTATCGATCCATGGAACCAGCAGGATTAAATTAAGCCCTGTGAATGTCCTGCACCTACCCGCAGAAGACACCACTAATCAACGTGCCGTTCCTCGGCATGCAGCACCGTCCACGTGTGGTCCATTAAATGGGTGAGTGCCCAGTGGTCTGTTTTATGGTATTGCGCGACATCGGAGAACCGCGTCACCGACGGTTCACAACGTGGGCTGTGTGCCCGCTTGGCCCTCTACATATATTTATTTCGATTATTCATTTGGTCATTACGTGCTGCATATTGTGTGCTTTTGTGCAGGAACCATGGTAGTTTTGTCGGGTTGTAGATGTACGACCCAGTGCATCACTCCATGGATTCACAGAACATTACAGCACCGATACAGGTCCTTCAGCTTTTCTAGTCTGTGCCAAACTCTTATTCTGCCTTGTCCCACTGACCAGCATCCAGTCCATCACCCTCCATCTCCCTCGTATCCCTGAACTTGTCCAAACTCTTCATTGCTAACACTGAGCTCACATTAACTCAAGCAGCTGGCAGCTTGTTCCACTTTCCCACCACCTTGTGTGGAGAAGCTCCCCCTCATGTTTTCACTAAACTTTTCCCCTTTCATCCTTCGCGCATGTATTAAGCATTTCTCCAAGAGGCAGACTCTCAAGAAAACAACCTCTATCCTCAAGGATCCTCACCACCCTTCTTCACACTGTGATCACCAGGGAAACAGGTCCAGGAGCATGAAGACGAACACCCAATGGTACAAACACAGCTTCTCCCCCTCTGCCATCAGATTTTTGAATGGACAAGGAACCACAGTCACTCCCTCACTTACTCTTCATTTTGGACAAATGGATTTCTTTTTTTAAAATGTAATTTAGTACAATATTTGCACCTGTATTGTTGCCACAAAACGACAAATTTTCTGACATGTTCATCACAATAAATTTTTAATTCTGAACACTGCGCATACATCAAAAAACAATCATAGCTCAAAAAACAATTTCAAAAGATGAATTAACTATTTCCATGCACCCTCCCCTTTTATGTCTATTTTTCTAAATCCACTCCATGATCGAGACTTCTCCACTTAACCCAACCCACATTTCTTCTCCCATTCAAAGTACTCAGTAATACACCAAGAAACTAAAATAAAATCTCAATGCTGGAAATACTCAGCAGGTCATCTACTGGAAAAATAATCGGAGTTAAAACCTTCAGGTCGATAACCTTTCACTGGGATTCAGAAAGATGATCAAACAAACCTGATTCTCTTTGCTGAGAAAAAGAAGAGGGGAAATAACAAACTGAATACGTGGTATGAAAAGCCCGAGCAGCAGAAATGGCAGTGGTGCTGGATGAGTGGAGTCGACTCATTGATCAGCACATCTGTCTGGATGGAGGGGTAAAGGATAAACAAGGCAAACATGATGTCGTCACTGTGAGGTTCAATACGACAGCTGCAGAGAATCTGAAATGAAGGAATGGTGAAAATACTTGTTTTTGGATCAATGTGACAAAATTTGATCTGACAAAAGAAAACAAAATTGTTTTGCTCTGCCAGAACTCTCTAGATCAGGGGGCACAATAAAATAGTCCAGAAGCCAACATTATGAAATTGAACAGAGAAATTGTACAACTCGGCAGCAAGAGATAAAACACAGTTACATAATTCCATGAAAGTGGTGTCACAGGAAGACAGGGTTCAAAAGACAGCTTTTGTCATCTTGGCCTTCATTAATTAACATATTTTAATTAGGAGTTGGGAAGTTATTGGATAAGATGTTGGTGAGGCCACATTTGGAGTATTGTGTGCAGTTCTGGTCAACTCGCTATAGGAAGGGTATTAGTAAGATTGAAAGAGTGCAGAGAACATTTACGAAGACGCTGCCAGGTCTTCAGGAGTTGAGCTACGAGAAAGGTTGAACAGGTTGGGACTTTATTCCTTGGAGTGTCGAAAAATGAGTAAGAGATTGCTTAAAGTGGAATATGAATGGGAAAAAAGGCTGAGAAAGACTGCAGTGGACCCAATTGTGAAGGAGAAAATTTCCTTGAGAAAAGTTGTCATTGGCCTATTTTCTCTGGAGTTATGAAACATGCACAGAACAAATCAATGAGGTACGATTAAAACAGTGGTTTTCAAACTTTTCAAACTTTCTTTCCACTCACCTCCCACTTTAAGTAATCCCTTACTAACAGAGCATAAGGATTAAGTAGAATATGATCCTGGGGGTGGGGGTGGGGTGGTGGAGGAGTTTGAAAATCACTGCTCTAGATGAAAAGGTTTCTCCATCTCCGTTTTAAGCAGACATCCTTTTATTCTGAGGTTGTTCCCACTGATCCTAAACTCTTGCACAACTGGCAAAATACTCTCTATCCAGCCCTTTCACTATTCAGCAGATTTCAATGAGGTCCTGCCTCATTCTTCTAAACTCGGGCGAGTACAGGCCCAGAACCATCAAATGCTCCTCAAACATTATTCCTCTCATCCCCAGGATCATTCTTGTAAACCACCTCTGGGCCATCACATCCTCTCTTAGAAATGGGGCCTACAATTGCTCACAACACTTACGAGATCAGGACAACCAGAAGGTGGTCACGGGAGGGGAAGCCAGCTGCAGGACTGCCTAGAGTCCCTGGATTGGATCGTGTTCAAGAACTCAGCTGAGGAACTGAATCACTGTACCAGGACCATAGCGAACTTTATCAAAACAGCTGTGGACGAGGGTGTCCCCACCAAATTGTTCAGGGAGTTTTCTCAACCAGAAATCCTGGAATGACAATATCCAGAAATTGCTGAGAGCCAAATCACAGTTTGGAGATACAGATACACAAGGAGCCAATACGAACCATGGAAAGCCATCTTGCAGGTGGTGGAGATTCAGCACAAGAATGGAAACAACAAAGGATACCCGTCAGCTGTGTCAGGGGCCTAAATGATATAAAGTGCTGCAAAAACAAATCTGGTGCAGTGGGAGGCGGCAAAGCCTCACTCCACATGAACTCAATGCCTTCTTCACCTGATATGACCACTAGTACAGGGAAGAACCATCGCAAATCCCCCCTCCCCCACTACATCTCTTGATGATCCGCTGCTATCAGTAACCAAAGATGACAATATGGGCTGCCTTCAGGATAGTGAATCAAAGGAAAGGATCAAGCCTGGATGGAGAACCCAGCAGAGGATTGATAACCTGTGTTGACCAACTGGCCATGGATATCTTCAACATCGCACTCCGACAGGGAGTGGCACCCACCTGTTTCAAATAGGCATCAAATATATCAGTTCCAAAGAGTGGGGTAACCTGCCTAAATGATGATTAACGAGTGACACTCACATCCAGTGATGAGGTGGATTGAGGGGATGGTGTTGAAGTACATCAACTCCTGTCCAAGGGGCGACATGGATCGATTCCAATTTACCAGACCTATGGCAGATGTCATCTTCACTGGCTCTGCCAAAACCCTGAAACACCCAGAAGACAAAGGTGCATCCATCAGAATGCTCTTTATTGACTAGAGTCTGGCATTCCATACCATTCTCCCATCAAAGTTGATGAGCAAACTCCAAAGTCCTGGGACTCCATAACATACTGTGCAATTGGATCCAGAATTTCTTCATCTCCAGGCCCCAATTAGTGTGGATTGGCAAGAACAACTCTTCCAAAATCTCCATTAGCTCCCAAACACCAGAGGGTTGCATATTTCACCCCTGCTCGACTCGCTTTACATCTACAGCTGCATAGTTTGGTATGACGACACCATCTACAAATTCACTGACGATAGCACAGTCATGAGCTGCATGAGGAATGGCAACGAGTCAGCATTCAGGAGGGAGATTGAAAGCAGGGTTCAATCGCGGACCAACAACAACCTCGCACTCAATGCCACCAAAACCAAGGAGATGATTGTCGACTGTAGGAAGAAAAAAAGATGGGCATTGCCTTAATTGGAATGGTTTTGGTTTTTATAAACACACACACACACACACACACACACATATTTGTGCAGAGTGGAGTTAGAGTGAAGTAAAAAGTGTTGTTATTAATCTTTACCAATGAAAATTATTGTTTGAAGATGCCATTGTCCTGTGAATTATCATGGACCATTTTATGCGAATATTAATCTTTAAAGTTACAATAGTTGATATATATTATCAAGTTATTTTGTGGGTTGGATTCAGGGATACACACACAATCCTTTGAGATGCCAGAAGGCAAGCCATGTACGGAGATGAAACGTCTGCTCATTCTGCATCTGAAACCGAAAGAGGAAAACCTTCATGATGGTCCTTGAGATACTGGAGTGTTTGCTTTATTAAAAACGGAAGAATTTGTGTTGTCAGGAAAGACTGCTGATCAAATCGAGAGACCATCTGTTGATTATCTGTGTTCTTAAAATTGAAACTAAGTCAATAGATTGCTGAGAGATGACAGCTGTTCGAATAAGCGAGTTCTTGATTCAAGGCTGGAGTCCATTGGCTCATGATTCATACTTTTGAAGAGGCTGAATGGACTTCAAAGGCAGAAATGACGGCACGTGTCATGGGATGAGCCATTCTGGAGAAACATTACAAATGAGAGGCAGAAGTTGTTGTCCATGCTGTGGGGAAGAGAGGATTGAAGATACAGTCGTCAGAGAAGGTACAGTTACATCGTCTTCTCCTTTCACCAGGAGTAACAAGTGGATTTTGAAGGAGGAAGACCATTTCTAACCGTCTCTTTGAGATTAAGAGAGCAGCCTCGTTGAGACCGTGGAAATGGCCACTTTTGATGAATAAAGCCAAAGTCATCTTTAAATGCAGACTTAGTTCAGCCCTTGACTGAGTTGATGAAATCTTGGTCGAAGAAAATAGCCACTCCACTGTCTCTTTGAAAAGTCAACAGATTCATCATGTGGAACAGATTCTGAAACCTCCCTGCAAGAGAGGAAAATAAACTCTCGCAGGGTAAGTTTCAGAGCAATGTTTTTTCATCCAAGGAATTCAGACGAGTTTGAAAGAGGACCGATGACGAGGTTTTGAAATCCTTCAGTTGCTTTTGCCACAATTTAAAGAAATCAACATGGTGTGAAACGACTCAAATCCAGATACAACCCTTCACAAATTGAGCTCTTCCAGCTCCATTGGGTTCAACCAGCGAAAGATGAGGGGGTAAAGCCACAGGGTTAGAGAGAGTCATCAGGTCAAACAGACATAGAGCAAAGAGAAAGAGACATCAAACATGTTGTGGGTTTGTCCCTTCATCGAGGAAAGATGAGGAAGAGAAGGTCAGAAATGGGACCATTAAATTGTGGGGGTGGAGGGCAGGAGGAAGCCAACACACAGAGAGGGGACTTGGGTACCTGGGGAAAACAAGCGGTTCCCTCCACCCCCTGCCCTACGCCTCCCCTGCCCTACGCCTCCCCTGCCCTACGCCTACCCTGCCCTACGCCTCCCCTGCCCTACGCCTCCCCTGCCCTACGCCTCCCCTGCCCTACGCCTCCCCTGCCCTACGCCTCCCCTGCCCTACGCCTCCCCTGCCCTACGCCTCCCCTGCCCTACGCCTCCCCTGCCCTACGCCTCCCCTGCCCTACGCCTCCCCTGCCCTACGCCTCCCCTGCCCTACGCCTCCCCTGCCCTACGCCTCCCCTGCCCTACGCCTCCCCTGCCCTACGCCTCCCCTGCCCTACGCCTCCCCTGCCCTACGCCTCCCCTGCCCTACGCCTCCCCTGCCCTACGCCTCCCCTGCCCTACGCCTCCCCTGCCCTACGCCTCCCCTGCCCTACGCCTCCCCTGCCCTACGCCTCCCCTGCCCTACGCCTCCCCTGCCCTACGCCTCCCCTGCCCTACGCCTCCCCTGCCCTACGCCTCCCCTGCCCTACGCCTCCCCTGCCCTACGCCTCCCCTCCCCTCCTCCCCCTGCCCTTCCCCTGCCCTTCTCCCCCCTGCCCCTCTGCCCCCTCCCCTTCCCTCCCCTCCCCTCCTTGCCCAGCCTCCACCTCACCCTCCAACTCCCCCTTACCCCTGCCTGGCCCCGCCCCCTTCCCTCCTTGACCTGTCCCGCCCCCTCCGGGCTCCCGCCCCTTCTTCCCACAGGCCATGAGATTGACAAGGCAACATGAGCTGTCTGGGAGCAAAGAATGAAAAGGGGGAGAGGAATATGGACTGATTACAACAGCTCAGCCAGCAGGAGAGAGGGGCTGAAGGGCTTGTTTCTGTGTTGTCTATCTGGACCACCTTTTGAGTTCAAGCTTACAAAAACCCAACCATTTTTTAATTTAATAATAATGGTACAGAATGAATCAAGAGACAAGATGTCTGTCCAGCAGCGAGCATCGAAGGCACTTCCTGAAACCGAGGCTCTGAAACTACAGGGAGGTTCTGGCCGGAATGAGGCCCCACTTCTGCTAGAAGGAGGAGAGGAGAAGCAGGGATAATGTAGGGGAAGGGGTGAGGAAGGGAGGGGGTAGAGATACCTTCTTCCATTCACCTCCCCTTTCCTCCACCCTGTTCCCCGTCCTGGGTAAACTTGTACCTCTCACTTTGTTCATTTTAGATTGGTCACAGTGTTCTAGCTACCGAAAGAAAATAGACACCCACACCGAGAGTAGTTCAGTTTAAACAAATGTTTATTACAAATTCAAAAGCTGATTTCAAACTAAATTATGCAAGCCCTTCCCAATTATACTTATCAACGCCTGGACTGGTCCCAACTGCCGAAGCAAGGCAATGACTGCACACTTAGGTTGTCGGGCGCCGGTCGCAGCTTCTCGACCTCCCTCGACTGGGACGTTAGCTGGACCCTAGAAGTTCTTCTTGCTGAAAGATGTTGCCACCTCTCGGAGAGTCTCAAACTTCAGCAGCGGGACCATGGCTTATATTACCCAAAAACTGCTTACCCAAGCATCTATTCCCAGCGCAGTAAGAAAGATAAGCGAGCAAGCTAGCATGTTAGGCTTCTAACAAATAACATAATTTTCAGCTTATCACTTTGAATACAATGGTTATTTTGCATCAAGGCTAGGCCTCTGACAGTCTGTTCCAAAACAAGGAGGAAGATTAAATGTTCTTGGTACACAGATGTCCTTTTGTCAGATAACTGCATCTCTGGTCCCTTGGTGGAATTTAGCTTAAGTCTGCTGATTCTAAAACACAAGCAGGTTCTCAGCCTTGCAGAAGCAAAGGTTGCAAAAGTAAAAAAAAACACAGTTTAAATCTTCCATTACATTCCCCTCCCCATTCCCCTGCCCATTCCCCTCCCCATTTCCTTCCCCCGCTCGCCTCCCGGTTCCCCTCCCCCTTCCCATACCCCTACTCCTAACTCTAACCCCTAACAAACCCTAACCTTAACACTACCGATACCCCCATCACTACTCCACATCCCCTAACTCTACCCCTACCCCATCCCCTAACCCCAACCCTAATACTACCCACCTTCCTCTAACCCAAACCCTCACCCCTCCTCTACCTCCTACTCCTACCCCCTTCCCCTAAACCTAATACAAACCCACTTCCCCGAACTCTAAACCTAACCCTAAACCGAGACCTAATCCTAGCCCATGTCTCCTAACCCTAACCATGATGTTACCTCTATCCCGGCCCTAACCCTGACTCTCACCCAACCCAAGCCTAAACCCTACCCCTATCCCCTACACCTATCTCCTTCCCCAAACCATACCCCTTACCTCTATCTCATACCCACACCCCCAAGCCTACCCCTTACTCAACCCACTTCCATTACCCCCTTTCTCCTACCCCCTTCCCCTACCACTCCTTCCCCTAGGTTAGGGTAGGAAGGGGAAAGGGGGAGGGGGAAGGGGAGGTGAAGGGAGGAGGGCTGGGGTTAGGGCATAGGTGTGAGGGAAGGGGAAGGTAAGCAGGAGGGGGTTGGGATGGAGGAGGGGTAGGGGAGAAGGGGGGCAAGTGGGTGAAGAGACATGGAAGATGCAGGGAATGGGGTTGGCAGGGCCAGAGGGAGAAGAAGGGGAGAGATTCAAGCCATCATGATGTTGTCCGTCCTCTGTTCAGCTGGGATGCGAGGTTCTTCTGGACTCGTGTCTTGTCTCTAAGATCGCTCCTTCTCCTGGGAAGAGAAATACGAGTGATAGAGATGCTGTCTCCGAGGCCTGATCATAATGATTTTGGAGGGTCCCAACTCTTCCCATCACCCCCCTCCCTACCCCTTCACACTAGGGCCTTTCCACTTCCTCTGCTTTACCTGAGGAAGTGTGTTTTAGAGAAAAGCACAATCTATCTGTGCAGAGCTCAGAGGACCGTGTCCCCATCAGGCAACACCCTGGTTCAGCACTACATGGCAGCAAGATGCTGGACAAATTATGGATCGATTGGTCGAGTCCCTTCAGCTGACCCATCTGAACCAACCCCAGGACAATATTACCCTTCACTCCCTCACACCAGTACCCTCTGTTTTTCTTTTATTCCTGTCCCCATATTAAAATCTTTTTTATGCCTTTTTGGGACCAGCCTCCTTTTAATCAAATATTATAACAATTAATATCAAATCACAATGTTACAGTGTTTACAAATATATACAAACATATAAAAAAGAAAAGAAAGGAAAATAAACTAAGATACTACTGTAGCGGCGGCTACTCTGTTACTGAATGACCTCACAACCAGACGGGTTGAGTTCAGTGAGCAAAAACTCCTTTATTCAGGTCTGCCTGGCTGGTCTTATGCTCCCAGCCCGGACCTGGCTGAGAAGCACACCGGGGGCCCTGACGTCGCTGGGGGGTCACTTAGGACGCAGGTTGCGGGCTTCTGAGTCTGATGCCGAGGTCAGGGAGAAACCCCCGACAGCGCCATTTTGGCTGGCTGCCCCGCCACGTGCGTGACATGAGGGGCTGGATCGCCTGCCTCTTGGCTTGCCGCCACACAGCCCCCCCAGAACCGGCACCAATGGCCTTTTTTGCCGGGCGGCATCGCTTCTTGGGTTGAGCCGCGACCACTGGCTCGTTGGGGTCGAGGTGTGCTGTGTTTAATCTGTCCACAGTAAACAGTTCCCTCTTACCACTGACGTCTGGTGTGAAGGTTGATCCCGAATGCTGGATGACTCTGTACGGCCCTTCATATGGTCTTTGAAGGAGTGCTGTGGAAGGGCCTCATCTGATAAAAACATACTCTGCGAAATACAGCTCAATGGGGATGTAAAGGCTTGTGTGCCATGTCTGGGCAGTGGTGGGAGTGTGAAGGAGTCCAACTGGGCCTGGAGGCAGAGAAGTAAACCATGAGGTGACCGTTGCAGGTTGTGAGATGCATTGATAACTCACCAGGGAGGGCTAGTGGTTTACCGTAGACCAGATCAGCAGATGATATCTTCAGGTCTTCTTTGGGTGTCGAGCGGATTCCCAGGAGTACCCAAGGCAGCTCATCCACCGAGTTGGGGCCGGTGAGGCAGGCCATAAGTGCCGACTTAAGGTGGCAATGCAATCGTTCGACCAGTCCATTCGCAAGTTGGTGATAGGCCGTTGTGTGATGCAGCTCATTTCCCAGTCTATTGATGAGCTGTGCCCAGAGTGCAGAGGTGAACTGCGTGCCATATTCGCTGGTGAGGTGGGCCGGGACGCCGAACCAGGTAACCCAACCGGTCAAAAGTGCTTGGGAGCAGGAGTCCATGGAGGCATCTGGCATTGGGATCACCTCAGGCCAACGAGTGGTGCAGTCTACCACTGTGAAAAGGTAGCAGTTACTTTAGGAAACGGGTAAGGGGCTGGCAATGTCCACATGTATGTGGCTGAAACATTCTCGGACGTGTTCAAAATCCTGCATGGGCATTCTGGTGTGGCTGTGTATCTTGGAAATCTGGCAAAGGGTGCAGGTTCTGGCCCAATCCACAATCTGCTTTCGAAGCCCGTGCAAGACGAAGTGTTCTGCCACCATATTAACCTTGGACCTGATGGAAGGGTGGAAAATGTCATGGATCTGGTGAAGACTTGCCTGCGCCACTGCTGTGGAACCAGTGGTCGCAGGGTGCTCATCACTGAGAGGATTCGGGAGGATCTGGAACTGTAGGCCCATGATGGCTGTCCTGAAGGCCTGCATCTCCTCATCGGACTTCTGATCCGGGCCAAGCTGGTCGTAGTCTAGGCTGGGTATCAGCGAGCAAATGGCCGGTTGGGAGAATGCTTCAGTGACCACATTGTCTTTCCCTGCCTTGTGCTGAATGTGGATGGTGAACTCCGATACAAAGGACAGGTGACGGTGTAAGTGGGCCGACCAGGGATCTCTAGCTATAGCGAGAGCCTGAGTGAGGGGTTTGTGGTCAGTATAAATTGTGAAAGGCCTCCCCTCCAAGAAATAGCGAAAATGAGGCACAGCAAGGTACATGCCCAGCAACTCACGGTTGAAAGCATTATACTTGCAGTCTGGCAGATGAAGAAGTTGGCTAAAGAATTCCAGTGGTTTCCACTGTCCATTAACCTGCTGCTCCAAGACAGCACCAATGGCAATGGCAGAGGCATCGATGGAGAGCACCATAGGAAGGTCGGTACGTGGGTGGAGGAGCAGGGTAGCCTTCACGAGGGCAACCTTCGTGGCTTTGAATGCCCTGGAGTCCAGGCGAGTATCTTGTCCTTGGCGAAGAGTGGCTGCATGATGTGTGCAGCTCCTGGAATGAATCGGTTATAGAAGTTGACCATACCTGCGAACTCTTGTAGCCCCTTGAGGTTGTCCGGGCATGGAAAATCTCTGATTGCAGTGACCTTCATAGCAGCTGGTGTAGCTCCTTCGGCCATGATGATGTGGGCCAGAAACTGCATGGACTCTTTCCGGAACTGGCATTTGGCCAGGTTGATTGTTAGGCCAAATTCGGCCAGTGCAGGTGAGAATTGATTTGTGCCCAGTCTCTGCTAGCGACAAGAATGTCATCCAGATAAATGAACATGAAATTCAAATCCCTGCGCACCATATTCATGAGGTGCTGGAAAGTCTGGGTGATGTTTTTGAGCTCGAAAGGCATGCGTAGAAATTCGAACAAGCCGAAGGGGATGATGATAGCCGTTTTGGGGATGTCCTCAGGCTACAATGGGATTTGATGACACACGCACACCAGATTAACCTTGGAGAATAACCTTGCGCCATGCAGATTGGCTGTAAAATCCTAAATGAGAGGAATGGGGTAACGGTCAGATACTGTCGTGTCATTAAGCCATCACTAATCTCTGCAGGGGCGCCAGCCACCGGAGGCTGTGGACCAGATGGAGCGGCGAGGCCCCAGTTCCTGCAGATGCGAGAACTCCTCTTTCACTATCTGGAGCTTATCCGGCAGGTTTAACAGTAATGTACAATAAACTGTGTCAGATACTGTGACACGAGGTTCACAATGGGGAGATTATTTAACAGTGATATACGGTAGAGTTTGGCAGATACTGTGACATCAAGTTCACAGTAGTGAGAAGGTTTAACAGTAATGCATGATAAGCTGTGGTAGATACCGTGATACCAGGTACACAGTTGGAACAAGGTTTTATGGTGATGTCATATTAACTGTGTCAGATAAAGTGACACCAAGTTCACATTGGGGAGAAGTTTATGGTGATGTACGGAAGACTGACGCAGATACAGTGACACCGCTTTCACAATGAGGAGAAGGTATATCAGAGAAGGAATATACTGTGACTCCAAGTTTACAGTGGGGAGAAAGTTGAACTGTGATGTACGATAAATGGTGAGAAAAACAGTGAAAAATGGGTCAACGTGGGGAGAATGTTTAACGGTGATGTATAGTCGACTTTGGCAGATACTGTGACACCGTGTTCATAGTATTGAGAAGGGTTAACAGAGATGTGCGGTAGAATAAGGCAGATTATATGACTCCTGGTTTACAGTAGTGAGAAGGTTTTAAAATGATGTACAATAAACTGTGGCAGATACTGTGAAATCTGGTACACAATGGGGAGGAGGTTAATGGTGATGTACGGGAGACTACGTAGATATGTTGATACTGGGCTCAGAGCAGGAAAAAAAAGCTTTATTGGTGATGTATGGGAAACTGAGGCAGTTACTGTGACACTGGGTTCATAGCGGGGAAAATGTTTAACAGAGATGTACGATAACCTTTGGTGAACATAGTGACACCAGGTTCACATGGGGGAGAATGTTTAACGGTGATGTACAATCAATTGTGGCAGATACAATAACACCAGGCTCACATTGGGGAGAAAGTTTACTGATGATGTCTGGTAGTCTTTGGCAGACTCTGTAACACCAAGTTCACAGTAGTGAGAAGGTATAATAGTGATTTACGATAAACTATGGCAGATACAGTAAAAACAGTCTCACACTGGGGGGAAGGTTTAATGGTGATGTGTGGTAAACTTAGGCTGATACTTTAACACCAAGTTAACAGGGGGAGAACATTTAATGTTGATTAAAGGTAGACTGAGGCAGAAACTAAGAGACGGGATTCAGAGTAATGTGAAGGTTTAACAGTGATTTACTATAAACTGTGTCAGATGGCACAGAGGGTAGACGTGTGGTTCCACCCTTCCCCAGTTAGACTATTAAATGCTCAATTTTAAAAGTTGTAAAAGTGATTATAGACTTTGGAATAGTGGAGGATCGAAATGGCTGCAAATATGAAAAAATCGAAAACTCAGTTACAGAAGAAATTACCTTACAAAAGTGTTGAAGAATCGAGGCCTAGTTCAAGTTGAAGCAACGGAGTCATTGACTGGAGTCCCCAAGCCTCAGAAGACTCCTGCCCGGCTTAGTATTACACCGGCACCATCTTGTGCAATCACAAGATGGTGCAGGCTCAGCGATGAGTTCGGCCGGTTTCAACTCATACGCTTGTTAACTCGGGTGCGAGGGCGGGCCAGCTGCGTACCTGCAGCATTGCCTGGTGGTCCGGGGGTGTGCAGTGTAGCGTCGGAAGACGCACCTGTGCGGTGGGTGGCCCTACCAGGCATGCGCCATGCGCCGAGGGTCCACGAACCTTTGGAGAAGGTGTGGGCTATGGGGGAGCCCGAGTGATGGCCAGCTGACGAGGTAGGCATACTGTTGTCGGGTGTCCAGACCCGCAGCTGCACTGGAAGAGGACCTACTGCTTTGGAGTAAGAAGAGAGCTCAACTTCATTTGAGTTTGAAGAACTGGGGACTGAGGCAAAAGACGGTCGGCTTCAACGGGAGGTGATGGATCCTGGACTGGATTCTGTGTTTCCAATTCTGGAAGGGATTGCTCAGCTCATGGAAGATATGGCAAATATATCAATGCAGATGACTCATCAGATGACTCAAGGATTTTCAGAAATGAAAACTAAAATGAACACTGTGTGTGAAGAAATAACTTTTATGAAGCAAGATATTAATGTAGTTAAGAGTGATGTTATGAGATGGACACGATCAGTGGATACTGTGCAAGATCATTTTAAAAAGATTGAGGAGGCTTTCTTGAATGCAAGAGTCAAGTGGAGCATAATAGAGATAAAATGGAAATAGTGGAAGATCCTTTTGTAGATTGGGGGATTCAGAAGAAGGAATTATTGAAGAAGTTTGACTCATTAGAAAACCAAAGTCGTAGAAATAATGTTAAGATAGTAGGTCTTCCGGAAGATATGGAAGGTTTGGATCCCGTGAAGGTTTTGAAGAAATGGATCCCAGAAGTGTAGGGCAGGTAATTCGTTCCAGATGGACTGGAATTAGATCGAGTGAACAGAGCTTTAAGGAAGAAACCGTTTCCAGGCCAATTACCACGAGCAGTTTTGATTCGCTGTTTTAAATATCAAGACAGAGAGATGATCCTCCGATTGGTGGTGCAGAAAACACGGCAAAATCAGGATCCACTGATGGTTCAAAATAATAGGGTTTTTTTAATGCAGATCTGAGTCAAGAAATTATCAGAAGAGACCGAGAATTTAATTCAGCCTAAGAAGTATTGTGGCGAAAAGGATATAAATTTGCTTTTCGTTATGCGGCAGTATTGAAAGATTTTTACAGGAATTTTCAATCTCAGTTTTTTGAAAATGACCAAGATGCTTTAATATTTGCTAATTCATTGCCAGATGTACGAGGAAATGGGTGATCGTCACCATTGTCACCGAAGGGAAGGGTCAATGGGAATGGAAATGGAAAGATTGGAAAATATGGAAAGAATGGGAAAAAAGTTGAATTGACGCAAAGTCTTCTCGATATTGAAGATCTGGAACAATCAGTGGGACTGGAATCATTGGGTTGAATGTGTTTGTTTCAGAACTTTGTGAAAGTCTGACTGGGGGTGGGTGACACTGAGTCCTTTAGTCACCTGCCACTTGTGGACTTTACCACACCCAGATATTTAGGGGGCTACTACTTTTGAGTAGTTTGTTTTGGGATTGATTTTTCTCTTTTTATTGGAATTTTTAAAATAGGTGGGATGCGAATACAGCGAGACTTAGAAGGGGAGTATTATTTTATAGTAGGATTCACATTTGTGAGAAGTTTTAACAGTGATATACTATGAACTGTGTAAGATACTGTGGCACCAGGATCACAGAGGGAGAAGGTTTAACAGTGATGTACGGTATGTTGAGGTAGATAATTTAACACCAGGAATAAAGTGGGGATCATGTTTAACGGTGATGTACTGTAGACTGAGGCAGATACTGTGACACCAGGCTCACATGAGAATAAGGTTTAATGATGATGTACGGTATGTTGAGGTAGATAAAGTAATACCAGGTGCACAATGTGGATAATGTTTAACGGGGATGTATGGTAGACTGAGGCAGATACAGTGACACCAGGTTCACAGTGGGGAGGAGGTTTAATGGTGATATACGGAAGACTGAGGCAGATACTGTGCCACCAGGTTTACAGTTGGAGAATGATCAACGATGATGTACGGTAGACTGAGACAGTTACTGTGACACTGGGTTCACAGCAATGAGAAAATTGAAAAGTAATGTCCGATAAACTGTGTCAGATACAGTGACACCCATTCACAGATGTGTAAAGATTTAACGATAATGTATGGTCGACTGATATGAGATACTGAGACAATGGGTTCACAACATTAACAAGGTTTAACAGTCATGTACGATAGACTGTGTGATATACTGCGACACCAGGTTCAGAGTGGGGAGATGTTTTAACGGTAAAGTACAGTAGACTTTGGCATATTCTGTGACACTGAGTTCAGGGCAGTAAGAAGGCTTAATGGTGATGTGCGTTAAACTGAGGCAGGTACTTTAACACCAGGTTCACAGGAGGAAAAGGTTTAATGTTTATGAACGGTAGACTGAGGCAGAAAATGTGAGATGGATTCCACAGTAGTAAGAAGGTTTAACAGTGATTTACTATAAACTGTGTTAGATACTGTGACACCATGTTCACATTGGGGAGAACGTTTAACAGTGATGTACGGTAAATTGAGATGGATACCGTGACACCGGGTGCACAGTGGGTAGGAGGTTTATCAGTGATGTACGGTAGACTGAGACCAATACTGTGACACCAAGTTCACAGTAGTGAGAAGGTTTAACGGTGATGTACGGTATACTGAGGCAGATACTGTGACACCAGGTTCACGTTGGGGAAAAGGTTTAACGGTGATATACTGTAAATTGAGATATATACCGTGACACCAGGTTCACAGTGGGGAGAAGGTTTAACGTTGATGTACGATAGACTGAGGCAGAAACTTTGAGACAGGATTCACATTCGTGAGAAGGTTTAACATTGATGTACGATTAACAGAGTCAGATATTTTGACAAAAGGTTCATATTGGGGAGAAGGTTTAACGGTGATGTACGGTAGAGCGAGGCAGATACTGTGACACCAGGCTCATTGTATTGTTCATTTATCTTAATTACAACATCTAATTTATATGCTCCATTTTTTTGTGGCAACTTCCAAACATTCCATAAACTTCAATTCTAATCAGATTTGTTCATTTAAATAGGTCACCACTAAAAGCCCAAATTGTTTAGCCTCTTAAGTACGCTGCACAAAATTAAATTCTTTACCTGGGTTTGGTTCAACGGCACTTCAGTCTCCTTCATTATTTTTTAAGTACCTCATTTTGTGCTTTTTCCTTTGCCCAGCCGATTTGCCAAATGGGCATCCAACTCTGTCTTCTCAGCTTGACCCAACGTCTCCTCTGTAAATTTAAACAAACCAAGGAGACCAGTTAAAATGTTCACATTGGCATTTTCAAAAACAAAAATGACGCTGTGACTTGCAGTTTCACATCATAATCCCACTTGCTAAACTTTCAAGCAACTGCACTGCATTCTACAGCTGGAAAATTGCCAGCGAACTGCTTGGTTAAAGCAGATTCCACCCAGACACCCCATTAAAGGCCTCCAAGTTAACAACAGATAGCAACCTGAAAGTTAAATACAAAGATCTGTATCAGGAAGATTAATGGGCCTTTAAAAAAAAATAATTTCCACTATTGAAAGAAAACTCCTCAGGGAACACAAGGCTCTTGTTGAACAATTCCTGTTGTATTCCTCAAAATGGTTTGAATCTTGATTTCAAGCAGAGTAATTTTGTGAGATTGTTGGTCCAGAACAAACCCTGCCCACACACTCCCTTAAATACCTGCAAAGTTGTGGCTCAGCTCTGCTCCATGCTAAAGCTATCAGAGCTTTCCTGAAGAGATAACAGACTTCAGATGCTGGTATGTCGAGTCAAACACACCCTAATACTTCCATGAACAATACACCACTCTCTGAAAACCAACAAGAACCATCCTGAACAGTAATTATTTACCTTTCTAGCACCAAATCTGGTGAACTTTATATATGTTGAATTCTGTGCACAGTATAAGAATGGCCTGCAACTAGTGAACTTGGAGGAATGAGAAGTGAGATTGGACTGTGAACCAAAAAACCTTTCTGAACTTACACACACATTACACACACGTGCACTTAGAATTAGAAGTGGGGTAAGCTATCAAGCTTTTCTGAAGAGATAACAGACTTCAGATGCTGGTACGTTGAGTCACCAAAACACTAATGCTTCCCTGAACAACACACCTCTATCTGAAAACCAACAAGAACCTTCCCGAGTGGTAAATATCAACAAGACATAATATCATGTAACCGTTGTGTTTGTGTCATTGGAGAATTCCCTTTCCATTCAATCAGAATTAGAGTTTTGGGTGCCATATTTGAGAAAAGATGTGCTGGTGTTGGAGAAGGTCAGAGATGATTTACTGGAATGATATCAGGAATGAAAGGGTTAGTGAATTGTCGACTCTTTGACTACTAGTTGGAGTACAGAAAGGTAAGGGGGACCTCAGAGGCATTTCAAATGCTGGAAGGCTTGGACAGAGTACATATGGCAAAGATGTTTCCCATGGTTGGGGATTCTAGGACAGGAGAGCATAATTTCAGGATAAAAGGGTGTCAATTTAAAACAAATGTGGAAAAATTGATTTTGTCAGTGGGTCGTGAAACCCAGAGATTAACAGATATTTGATACATCAAGGAATTAAGGGTAACGGGGAGAGTGCTGGGCAGTGGGGGTGAGTTGAAGAATGGTAGAACAGACTCAACGGGCCTACTTCTGCTCCTATATCTTGTGATCTATATCCTGCTGGAGACCTAGTGAACCCTCCTCTTGTATTCCATTCTTAGAAAACATTCTGCATCGTGGTTTTATGTCACGTGAACCCATTTCCGATTGAATTCCATGTTACAAATAACCCAATACAAATTCCGCATTGAGAGGACTGCAGCTTCCTCATTTTAAAAATTGTTATGGAGCAGCTCAAATGAGATTTCTTGCTTCTTTTTTTGAAAGGGTTAAAATAGAATCAAATAAAATAGGAGAGGGAAAAGCAGAAGAATTTATGTACAAGTGGGAATCAAAATTAATGGTTGGTGATAAAGATACACAATTTTTGAAACATTTGATTAATATATGGAATAAAATAAATTATGAAATTGGTGTAAGTGGATGTCTTTCTTTCTTTGGCTTGGCTTCGCGGACAAAGATTTATGGAGGGGTAAATGTCCACGTCAGCTGCAGGCTCGTTTGTGGCTGACAAGTCCGATGCGGGACAGGCAGACATGGTTGCAGCGGTTGCAGGGGAAAATTGGTTCGTTGGGGTTGGGTGTTGGGTTTTTCCTCCTTTGTTTTTTGTCAGTAAGGTGGGCTCTGCGGTCTTCTTCAAAGGAGGTTGCTGCCCGCCAAACTGTGAGGCGCCAAGATGCACATTTTGCGGCGATATCAGCCCACTGGCAGTGGTCAATGTGGCAGGCACCAAGAGATTTCTTTAGGCAGTCCTTGTACCTCTTCTTTGGTGCACCTCTGTCATGGTGGCCAGTGGAGAGCTCGCCATATAACACGATCTTTGGAAGGCGATGGTCCTCCATTCTGGAGACGTGACCTACCCAGCGCAGTTGGATCATCAACAGCGTGGATTCGATGCTGTCGGCCTCTGCCATCTCGAGTTCCTCGATGTTAGGGATGAAGTCGCTCCAATGAATGTTAAGGATGGAGCGGAGACAACGCTGGTAGAAGCGTTCTAGGAGCCATAGGTGATGCCGCTAGAGGACCCATGATTCGGAGCCGAACAGGAGTGTGGGTATGACAACGGCTCTGTATACGCTAATCTTTGTGAAGTTTTTCAGTTGGTTGTTTTTCCAGACTCTTTTGTGTAGTCTTCCAAAGGCGCTATTTGCCTTGGTGAGTCTGTTGTCTATCTCGTTGTTGATCCTTGCATTCGATGAAATGGTGCAGCCGAGATAGGTAAACTGGTTGACCGTTTTGAGTTTTGTGTGCCCGATGGAGATGTGGGGGGCTGGTAGTCATGGTGGGGTGCTGGCTGATGGAGGACCTCAGTTTTCTTCAGGCTGACTTCCAGGCCAAACATTTTGGCAGTTTCCACAAAACAGGACGTCAAGTGCTGAAGAGTTGGCTCTGAATGGGCAATTAAAGCGGCATCATCTGCAAAGAGTAGTTCACGGACAAGTGGATGTATATCACCCAGAATTGCTTTGATTCAAATTCCTCGTATCTTTTTCAGTGGATCATCAATTTCTGGATAGTTGGTTTTGTAAGGGGATTATAGATGTTGAAGATTGTTATGAAAGAGGTCAATTAATGTCATTTGACCAACTGAGAAATAAATATCATATAACTTATCGCAATTTCTTTTGCTATTTCCAACTAAGAGCATATTTGAAGGATAAGTTAGGACCAACCATGTTGTACTGAAATAGAACTCCTTATAAGAGGAAGTGTTAAAAAAAAATTATTTGATGATGTCCTCTTTATTACAAGTAGGAACTTTTAAATGAGAAGTTCATAAGTTGAGACAAAGGTGGGAAATGGATCTGAATATTGTAATTGATTGGCAAATATATATATCCATATAAGGATCTCAATGCAAGATATAAATAAGTTCAGTATAATTGTTTTTACATCAGTCATGTAGCAGTTGTCAGCAAGGAATTTATCTGAAAGCTGCACCTGGAGTCAGGTGACTCAGGCTGTTGGATTTGAAAAGCTCCTCAGGAAGCTGATTTGGCAATAGAGATCACGTGATCCAGGGGAATTGTATTAATTCACTTCAACGCAGCATTTTGGATCTATTGAGCAGAGTTCCACACTGCAGCAGTGAGGAAGGAATTCACGACTAGTTTTTCTTCTTCAGTTACTTCTTTCACCAGTGAAATTGAATAGAATAAAATCAGAATTATCAGATCAATGTTTTAGGTGTGGAGAAGATGTCGCAACTTTCTTGCATTAAACTTATTTTTGTCCTAATGCAAGATCTTTTTGGGGAGAATTACAATATTAATGGAACAAGTTATAGGAGATGTTTTTCCGCAGAATCTGACCTTATTTTTATTAGGAAATATTGAAGGAACAAGGCCCAAATTAAATCTATTAATATATCAATTGAAATTTGTTAAATTAACGTTAGCGGTGATGAGGACATGTATTGCACTTACTTGGAAATAAGATATACATATATTTTTAGGGATGCCAAGATGACATGCAAATATTCAAGGTTGTATTCCTTTGGAAAAAGATTACAAATAGCTTGAGAAATATATATTCTATGCATTTGCAAATTTGGCACCTGAATATTCAAATATAAGGCTTCAATTTGTAATAATGCCCTTTCCATCCCTCTAGACATGTGAGATTCTCCTCTTAGTTAATTTGTAACTAAGAAGTCTCCTGTTGGTGACTTCAAGAGAGGAACCCACGCAGGCTGCGGGCTTCTGGACATAGCAGTCAAGGAACTCACACCAGGCTGTGGAATGCTAGAGACTGGGTCTAAACTGGCTAAAAGGGTGTCAGTTATCAGTCCTGGGATACGAGTGAGTGCTAAATGGTTCCTAATTATGTCAGAGGTTCAAAACTGGAGCTCACATTGCCAATGACTTGGATGGTCTGTGAGCATTGAAAGAGAATCCACAGACCCTCAGTGACTTGGCCCAGGGTTTGAGGTGGTGGGGGGGGGGGGGAAAGCACTCAGTCTTTCTCTGACTGCAAGAGGCTTTTCAGGCAATTTCTGCCAGAGGTTAGTCTGTCTGCCTTATAGCAGGAAAAAAGCAATTTTCACTTTTCTGGCACTTTTTAATTACATGACAGTAAATTGTCTCCTGAAATAGAGATAGAGGTTCAAGTTTCAAACTATTACAAACTCCACTCACCAGATTATACATCTTCCCACTTTTTTTTTGGAAGGACACCATTGATTTTATCACAACTCCTCTGCTGCATCTCTCCTGTGACAGATTATATATTTTACATTGTATATAGAGATGTTTTTGAAAGAGATGGATTGGAGGAGTCGTTTAGGTCACAAGCAAACACATACACTGCACAAAACAGCTCTTATTTAAAATGCAAGAGCTTTGCTGAGAGTGAGTCATTCTGGCACCAAGAGCCTTTGCAAAGACAAAACAAGGAGACTGTTTTACTAAAGAATTTCAAAAGCAGGTGTAAATGGATTATTGTTTTTAAAGCAACAGATGAATGGACTCAGAAGTTTGGGTCCAGTGCAGTCATCTGGCTGGTACCAGTTTGCTGTTCTAAGAAGGTTTTGCAAGCAGAGAGGAGAGACCAAATAGGCTTTTTCTAAAAAGAATGAGAGAGAGAGAAAGAGAGAGAGAGATAGAGATGGCAAGCTGGCATCTTGTTTTGAAGATGGGTTGTGAGTTCTCAGTTCAGCCTGTTGAAAAACTTTGTTGTCCATACAAGAGGAAATGGCTGGCGAGAAATTATGTTTTACCTGAAATAAGGGAAACAAAAGGAGATCAATGGTGCCCTGCAGAAGAGGTTATCATTTGGAATATCCTGATTGGTCAAGTTTCTTTGGCAAGACACCAAAGTGGCTGATCAGAGGGAATCAGTTTATGTGTGTCCAATGAGCAGGAAATCCCTCTCTGAAACCAACAAGAACCTTCCTGGAGGGTAAATATTTACTTTTAAGCACCAGAGCTTGGTAAAAATTCATAAATGTTGAATTCTGTGCACAGTATAAGAATTGATAGACACTGGTGAACTTGGAGTTGTGTCAAAGAATTTTATGCACATTAAATGCACCTGCGCTTAAAATTAGAAGGCGGTAATGGAAGGCTGTTAATAGTGATAAGTTAAAGTTTGATCCTGTTTTTTTTTGTTTAAAGAAAATTAAAAACAATGTTTGTTTAAGAATGAATGGTGTTATTGTTCAAAATATTCCAGAGATCGAAAGTATTCTTGGACTGAATAGACATCTGGGCCAAATGGCTATTTAAGGACAATCTGTACATGATTGTACATCCTAAAGTACAATGACTACTTCTATCCAGTAAATATTGTTAAAGAGCAAGAATAGACAATACAATCACATAAAATTCCCATCGATACAGCACATGTATTAATACACAAAACAATCACACCTCCTTATCGGTCAGGAAGTGTCTACACTTCCCAAGGAGGCTGAGGAGGTCAAGGCCAATGGCTCTCATCCTGAGATTTTACAGGAGCGCTGTTGAGTCTCCTGTCTGGCTGCACCATTGGATGATCTAGTTGCTGTAAAGCATCAGACAGCAATAATGCAGAGTGGTGAGGATCACTGGGGTCTCCCTTTTTCTGTAGATGACATTCACTAGGAGTGTTGTTCAAATCGGACTCAAGGAATAGTGCAAAGATCATTTTGAACTAGTGAACAGCATCTTTAACCACGTCAATCATCAAAATCAGGACTTATAAGCTGGGGTATAGCTTCTTCCCACAGGCTGTGAGATGGTTGAAAAGTATCCTGTAAGTGCGAGAATCTCCCAAATATTTATATATGTAGCAGCTACTTCAATAGAGCTACTAAAGCAACACACACACACACACACATACCAGGTTAGTCAACACAAGACTGCTTTATTAATTCTTTACAGGTTTCTTCTATTTACAGCGTGTCCTGGGCTCCATGGGTCAAGGTGCGACATCATTTAAGAGTTTGCTGCAGATCCACGGGACCACAGGTTTAAATTAAGTCCTGTGAGTGTCCCGTACCTTGCGGCAGGGGAAATCACAGATCAACGTGCCCTTTCTCGGCACGCAGCACCACGTGCATGCGGTCAATTAAATGGATGAGTTCCCAGCTGTCTGCCTTATGATTTCATGTGCCCGCCAAAGAACCTTGCCCTCTCGGCCCACTACACAGCTGCTACACCCCCCCAGAACCGTCGCCAGAAAGTAAAACACCAGCTGCATGCACCTTAGGTGGACACCCTCATTGTCTGGGCTGGTGGCACTGAATGGGTGAAGCGGGATCCACATGGGCAGGGTTGTGTCTGTCCAAACTAAACAGCTGTGAATGTTCCCTAATGTCCAAAGTATACTCAAACCTATCCTTCTTCACCACGCAGAAAAAGCCCTCATACGGTCATTGTAACAGCACCCCTGGGTCCTGTCTGCGCACAAATATAAAATCAGCGTCCAGGAGTGGTGGGGCACATTCTGTTAAGGGGATCCAAGCCAATTGGTAGGAAGAGCTTTGCTGATCACGATACCATGTCGAGCTGCTGAAGGATGTTCAGATCAGAGTTGGTTGAAAAATGAATGTCCCATGAAACTGTAACGACCAGACCATAAACCATCTCTGCGGACAATGCAGATATATCTTGCTTTGAAGCTGTGCGCATTCCCAAAAGAATGCATGGCAACTCATCAACCTAATTGGGACCAGTGAGTCGGGCCTTAAAAGTGGACTTCAGTTGCCGGAGGGAACGTGGGTGAATTGTGTTCCATGGACTGAGTTAACGTGGGAAAACCAAATCTGGCCATCCAGTTGACGATGATTGCTCTGGCCCTTTTGTCAGTGTCACTGGATGGCAACGGGACGGCCTCTGGCCAGCACGTGAAATGTTCTACAACTGTTAGAATGTATCTCATGTTGTGAGATTCTGGCAATGGTCCAAGCAGGTCCACATGCACATGTTCCAACTGCCTGCATACTGTCAGTAAATGTTGAAGAGGTGCCTTAGTGTGGCACTGAATTTTGGCAGTGAGGCAGGAGATAGTCGTACAAATCCATTGCATGATGCCTTTTCTCAGTCCATGCTATACATATTTATTTGACATGTGCATGACAGATGTTCTGATAGACAGATGAGATAAGCTGTGTATCTGGTCAATGAAGTGTTTCCTCCAAAATGCAGGAAACATTGGTCTAATGTAGCCCAAAAACATGTCACAAAGTAAGGTTGGTCACCCAGTTGTGCTGCCCCCTGCTGTATGTCCAGGTTAGTAATGGCCGTACTGTTTGCCTGAATATCGGGGTCCATTGCCTGGACACAGGCTAATTCAGGAATATCAATGTAACACTGAATATGATATTCAGTCGGTCTGGACAGAATATTCGTGATGCCATTGTTTTTACCAGATGTTATCCAAGTAGATGTAAGGGAACTCTAAATCTCTGCCCAAAGTGTCTATAACCCGCTGGCAAGTTTGAACAGCATTCTGCAACTCAAGAGGCATCCAAAGACATTCAAAAAGCCCAGAAGGGATAATAATCACCATTTTAGGAATATCTTCCTTATGGATGGGATCTGATGGTTTCTCATGACAAGATCAACCTTGGAGAAAGCCCAGAAATTGTGCAGATGGGAGGCAAAATCTTGCATATGAGGGACGTTAAGACAGTGGGTCTTAACCTGAGATATGGTCTGTTGGCCTTCATAAATCATAGCATAGACTAGAGTATAGCTGGAAAGTGATGCTGCAACTGTTTAAGGCATTGGTGAGGCCAGGTTTGGAGAATTGTTTTCAGTTCTGTTCTTCAAATATAGGAATGAAATAGATAAGGTGGAGAGGGTGCAGAAAAGATTTACAAAAATGTTACGTGGCTTACAACATCTAGAGTACAGAGAAAGATTAAGGAGACAGCGACTTTATTCATTGGAACGTAGACGGATGAAGGGGGTTATGATAGAGGTATTCAAAATTATGAAAGGGATAGATAGACTGGATGTGAGTAGACTCTTTCCCCTGAGGGCAGTGGTGGTTGGAACAAGAGGGCCTGATTTCAAAGTAAGGGGCAAATTTTAGGAGGAATGTGAGAGGATGCTTCTTCACTCAGAGAGTGGTGGCAGAATGGAATGATCTTCCAGAAGAGATAATTGCGGCAGGGTCTTTTCTGTCATTTAAGAGGTTGGATGTGTACATGGATATGAGGGGGTTGGAGGGATATGGCCAGAGTATTGGAGGGGAAAACTAGTGCAGTTGTTCATGTGAACTGGCATATACTTGAAGGGCCGATATGGCCTGTTTACGTGCTGTAAACTGTCATATGGTTATATGTGCTGGGCTCCACGGGACAAGGTGGGACATCATTAAGAGTTTGCTGCCAGTGGATTTGAATTAAGTCCCGTGAGTATCCCAAGCTTCCCGGCAGGAGACTCCAAAAATCGAAAAGATGAATTAACTATTTCCATGAGCCCTCCCCTTTTACGTCTATTTTTCTAAACCCATTCCATGATCTTGACATATCCACTTAACCCAACCCATATTTCTTCTCCCATTCAAAGCACTCAGTAATACACCAAGGCAGTAAAATAAAAACTCAATGCTGGGAATACTCAGCAGATCATCTACTGGAAAAAATAATCAGAGTTAAAACCTTCAGGTCGATAACCTTTCACTGGGATTCAGAAAGATGATCAAATAAACCTGATTCTCTTTGCTGAGAAAAAGAAGAGGGGAAATAACAAATTGAATACGTGGGATGAAAAGCCCGAGCAGCAGAAATGGCAGTGGTGCTGGATGTGTGGAGTCCACTCATTGATCAACACATCTGTCTGGATGGAGGGGTAAAGGATAAACAAGACAAACATGATGCTGTCACTGTGAGGTTAAATACGACAGCTGCAGAGAATCTGAAATGAAGGAATGGTGAAAATACTTGTTTTTGGATCAATCTGACAAAATTTGATCTGACAAAAGAAAACAAAATTGTTTTGCCCTGCCAGAACTGTCTTGATCAAGGGGCGCAATAAAATAGTCCAGAAGCCAACATTATGAAATTGAACAGAGAAGTTATACAAATCGGCAACAAGAGATAAAACACAGTTACATAATTCCATGAAAGTGGTGTCACAGGAAGACAGGGTTCCAAAGACAGCTTTTGTCATCTTGGCCTTCATTAATTAACGGATTGAAAATAGGAGTTGGGAAGTTATGGTGAGGTTTGATAAGATGTTGGTGAGGCCAAATTTGGAGTATTGTGTGCAGTTCTGGTCGCCTAGCTACAGGAAGGGTATTAGTAAGATTGAAAGAGTGCAGAGAAGATTTACCAGGAGTTGAGCTACAGGGAAAGGTTGAACAGGCTGGGATTTTATTCCTTGGAGTCTCGAAAAATGAGTAAGAGATTGCTTAAAGTGGAATATGAATGGGAAAAAAGGCTGAGAAAGACTGCAGTCGACCCAATTGTGAAGGAAAAATGTTACTTGAAAAAAATTGTAATTGGCCCATTTCCTCTGGAGTTATGAAACCACGCACAGAACAAGTCAATGACGTACGATTAAAACAGTGGTTTTCAAACTTTTTATTTCCAATCACATTCCACCTTAAGTAATCCCTTACTAACAGAGCTCTTCTGGCACAAGGATTAAGTGGAATATGATCAAGGGGGTGGGGGTGTAGAGGAGGAGTTTGAAAATCACTGCTCGAGATGAAAATGTTTCTCCATCTCTGTTTTAAGCAGACATCCTTTTATTCTGTGGTTTTGCCCACTGGTCCTAAACTCTCGCACGACTGGCAAAATCCTCTCTCTCTCCAGCCCTTTCACTAGTCATCAGATTTCAATGAGGTCCTGCCTCATCCTTCTAAACTCAGGTGAGTACAGGCCCAGAACCATCAAATGCTCATCAAACATTATTCCTCTCATACCCAGGATCATTTTTGCAAACAACCTCTGGGCATCACATCCTCTCTTAGAAATGGGGCCTAAAATTACTAGATCAGGACAACCAGAAGGTGGTCACGGGAGGGAAGACAGCAGCAGGGCTGCCTAGAGTCCACGGATTTGATGGTGTTCAAGGAGTCAGCTGAGGGGAGCGGGGATTGTCGTGGAAGAATGGCATCGGAAAATGACGTGAGAAGACACCTCTCCCTGACTGAACTGTTCAATACTCGAACTGTAGTGACTTTTTTGACTTTATTAATATTTTGAACAGTAATTTACTACAGTAGGATTCTGGAAATGAAGAAAGGAAAAAAGCAGTGTTGGGCACTGCCAGTTGCCCCAATAATCACAGAGACAAAGAATGAGGGGAACGATAGGCTTTATTACACACAAGACTGCAGGCCCGGGTCCAAGTGAGGGAAGTGAAGGGATGGAAGAAATGTCTCGACCTTTATGGCCGGGTCAAAGGGGAGGAGTTCAGGGAGGAGTCTAGGAGAGGATGTCATCAGGAGGGTGGGCCATCCCATGCCTGTACTGGTAAGTACATACAATACCATTTTATTACCAGCAACTTAGAAAAAATCTAGGTTTTCAACCTGTTAAAAGTGCAGAAGAAGCAAGGCCGACCTTCCAGAAGGAACCTCAGGACAAGTTAGACATGGATCCGAATCCTCAATGTGGAACTCGGGAGAAGCTGGAAGAAACATCCACATCCTCTGCGCTTCCACAGACGCAAGATGTCAAGTTCTTTGGCCTGGCGGCGGGCCAGGAGGGGTGCGAGGTCTGCCGGAAGATATTGAAGGTTCAGATCCTGTAAAATTATTTTTGGAAATGGGTTCCAGAGATGTTGGGAGTCGAGTCTTTTGAGATCGGGCTCATAGGTCGTGAAGGAGAAAACCTTTACTGGGTCAAATGTCAAGAGCGGTTCTTTTAAGATTTTGTGATATCAGGATAGAGAAATTATATTGTGGCTTGCAGTTCAGAAAGTTGCCTTGATCAAAGCCCTACGATGTATCAAGGCAATAGGGTTTTATTTTAAGCTGATTTAAGTCAGGAGATCATTAAGTGATGGAAAGAGTTTAATCTGGTCAAAGCAGTGCTGTGGAAGAAAGGGTATAAATTTACTTTTTGGTATCTGATGATATTTAAGGTGATTTATGGGCGAGATCAGTCTCAATGTTTTGTGAGTCCATATGGTGCATTATCTTTTGCAAATTCCTTCCCAGATTTGAAGGAATCGATGGGGAAAATGCCTGAGGATAAGATTGGGAAGGGAATGGGAAAAAGAAGTTGGAATCAGAATCGGTGAGTGATGTTGAAGATGAAGCTCAAGCTCAATGTGGGTGTTATCAATGGGATGACTGATGGATTTTAATGTTCGGTTGGAGGGGTGATGGTTGACTCTACTTCTTCTAAAGTCATCTGCCACTCGTGGAATTGACTGCACCTGGTCCACAGAGGGGGGTCTGACTCTTGGGCTCTTAGGTTTTTACATTTTTTACAGGGGTTTCTTATTGTTTGAAAGGGGGGGGTTGGGTTTTTTTTAATTTATATCTAATTGTAATTGCTCTGTGAAGTGCCAATCTCAGGAGGAAATTAAGTTATGGCTCATTTAAACTTTGTGACCTTTAATGTTAAAGGACAATAATCCGATTGAAAGGAAGGGAATATTGGCATATATAAAGAAAATTTCGGTTGATGTTGCCTTTTTGTAAGAAACTCGTTTGTCTGAGAAAGAACATATGAAATTGAAAAGAGATTGGGTCGGACATGTTTTTGCATCTTCATTTAATTCGAAAGCTCGAGGTGAGTTGCTACTTTGGTTCATCAGAAGTTACCGTTACAGTTGGAATCATTCTCTGCCACATCGGGTCGAGAGCTGTTGGTGAATTGTAAAATTTTTGCTGAAGCATGGACTTTGATGAATGTTTATCCACCCAATAAAGATGATGAAGATGTTATTTCTGAAACTTCTTTGAATCTGGGTCAAGCTCATGAAAATATTTTGGTTGGTGGGGATTTTAATTGAGTGTTGGATAAATTTCCAAAAACTGTACAAAGAACCAAAATAGCAAAATGTATGTTAGACTCAATGAAAGATTTGAATTTGGTGGAAATCTGGAGGAAGTTAATTTTGACAGAAAAAGAATTTTCTTTTTATTCACCCAGACATGATCCTTTTTTGAGAATCGACTTTTGCTTAACATCAGCACAATTACAGGGTAGATTTATACATGCAGAGTATAAGAGTAGGAATTGTCTGATCATTCTTCATTGTTAAGTAGAAGTACACAATCCTTTATCCGGACATCTAAAATCCAGAAAGCTCCAAACACCAGCAAGTGGGGAGAGAGACGGCAAAGGTGGAGGAAAAACGGCAGCATGACTGGAAGGGGGTGTGGGTGGATACAGCAGCACGATTCGGGTGGGCTTAAGTCTGGCTTTCCAAAATCAAGAAAAATCTGAAATTCAGAACACAGTGACCCCCCTCCCCCCAAAAGGGTTCTGGATAAAGGATTGTGCACATGTTCTGGTTTGCATAATGTTGAGACTCTTATCGGTGAAGATTTAATGGGATGTTATTGAAGTAACTAAACTTTCTAAGTTATATCAAAGACCATATTCAGTCTCATTTTCAAATTAATACATATTTAGTACAAAGTAAATTTGTTTTGTGGGATGCTTTAAAAGCTTATTTAAAAGGTCTGATAATCAATTATTCTGCAAGAATTAAGATATAGCATTTGGCAGAGAGCCAACATTTGGAGAAGGATATAACAATGTTAGAAAAGGAATTCCAACGAAATTCAAATGTGGATAAAAATACTTTTTTGATTCAGTTGAAACTGTTATAATATAATGCAAACATATTAATATGAAAAATTAATATAATGATCCAAATAGCGTTACTATGAGTAAGGAGAAAGAGCGCATAAGGTTTTCGCTCAGCAATTAAAGACTGAACAGGCATCAAGGACAATAAATGTGATAAGAAATAATACAGGACTCACTTTTGAACCTCAGGAAATGAATGATGAATTTCACTCATTTTATCAGAATTTATATTCTTTTGATGAAAGTCAGGATGAGGAACGTGTTGAGTCTTTTTTAGGTAGTTTGGAGTTATCGGTTTTGGACGATAAAGATAGGACAGAATTGGAAGTTCCTTTCAGTGATTTAGAAATTGAAGAAGCAATATTGAATATCACGTGGAGAAGATGGGTTTACAGGAGGGTTTTATAAAGAATTTATTCAAGTCTTGTCTCCTGTTTTGATGGATGTTCTTAAACAAGCTACAGAAGAGCAAAATCATTTCCAGAATTCTTTTCTAGAGCTCGACATAGTTATTGCAAAAAAGAAAGAGCCCCATTGAAAGTTGCCTCATATCGACCAATAGCTTTATAAAATGTAGTTTATAAGATAGTAGCTAAGGTATTGGCCAATAGACTTGCAAAATATTTATCACGTTTAATACATGTTGATCAAGCAGGTTTCATTAAGAATAGATTTTCTTCTCAAAATATTGTTAGACTGTTGATGTTAATTAATGTGTCAAGACATTGTTTGAATCAATCAGTGATAGTGGCATTAGATGCGGAAAAAGCCTTTGATCGAGTTGAAAGGAACTTTTTATTTAAAATACTTGAAGATTTAAGCTTGGACCTTTTTTACCTGGTTGAGTTAAAGCCTTGTATAAAAATCCTTTGGTGAGGATGGTGACAAATGGACAAATTTCAGATACGTTTAATTTAACATGCTCCACAAGGCAAGGTTGTCCTTTGTCACCATTGGTGATAGAACCACTAGCCCAAGCTATAAGACAAATGATAAAATTAGTGGGATTAAAATAAAGGAAGAGAATATAAGGTTCCTTTGTACCAATATATTTAACAAATCCTCAGTAATCGTTATGACATCTACAAACCTGTTTGGTACAATATGGAGAAATGTCTGGTTATAATCGGGATAAGAGGAACATATTACCAATTACAGAGGAAGATTATCCTGCTTGTAAACAGATTACACAGCTTAGATAGACTAAGAAAATTAAATATTTAGGGGTAATGGTTGATGCAGATTATCAACATTTATGTAAGTTGAACTATATATCTCTATTGATAAAATTCAAGCTGATTTAATTAAATGGAAATATCTTCCTTTGACAAGAATGGCACATGTGAATTGTATTAAAAATGAATATTTTTTCTTGAATTTAATATCTTTTTCAATCAATTCCATGTTTGAGTCAAAACATATTTTTTTAAAGAGTTATGGAGCAATCAGAATATTTTTATAGAAAGGTTCATTGGCTAGAGTATTGTTGCAAAACTTAACATGGCAATATGCATTAGGGACGACAATGGCCTCATTTTCAGAATTATTCATTAAATTATTAGTTAATTATCAGTTAAAATTTATTAATATGATGTTTGATGTTAATCAACCTCCACACTGCGCTAAAGTGTTATTAGCACAGATTTCTCATTCTATTATACATCAATGTATATTTAGATGGACTCCTCGTCTTTTGCATTATAATAATGTGCCAGTATTATGACATTTATGTGATACTTGGTATAAAAGAAATCTGGCAATAGGAAATGGAGATAAGGTTTTATTACAAATTCCATTATATCAGGATAAATACATATCCTTCTCAATGAATAATCTCAGTATTTAAAGATTTGCCAGATGAAAGGTATTCAAGTGTTAGCAGATTGTTTTGAAGATGGGATATTTTTTTATTATGTTAGGCTTCGGGAAAAAATTGAGGTACTGTTAAATTCTTTGCTTGCATATTTTCAAGTACATGCTCCAGTAGTGAAGAATTTTGGGCGGGAATCGAACATGCCTAAGTTAACTAAATTTAAAAATTTAATTGTAAATGGGTCAGAAAGGGATTTATTTCAGAAATGTATTCTTTGTTGCAACAGAAAATGGCTAAACTGGATTGAGATAAATCAAATCTTAAATGGGAGAAAGATTTATCCTTAGAATTATCCCAAGAAGGATGGACTACTATGTGTGAACATAGTGAGACTAAATTTGGTGAACTATAATTTTCAACATCAGTTGTATTAAATGCCGGAAAAGTTAAAAAGATATGGATTTAGTCATTCGGATTTATGTTTTAATTGTGGGACTCAAATTGGTACTTTTTTTTCAATTCTGTCTGGTTGTGTGATAAAGTAAATCTTTTTGGATAAAAATTAGAGAGTTTAAGGCGGATATATTAGAGACTACTTTAATGGTAGATCCACTGCTTTTTTTTAAATGGGGTATATTACAACTTTAACAATGGGTTTAAGAATGGATAAATCTCCAATTAAGTTTATTCGGTTCGCATTAGCATTGGTTGGGAAATGTATTGTTATTACGTGGAAAAAATGATATGGATTTAAATATGAATCTTTGGCAAAATGAAAGCTTGTATTTGTTTGGAAAAGATAACGTAATTTACGTGATAATTTTTTTTTTAATGTGAAAATATGGTCTAAAATTTACAGTCTTTTGCCTCTCTTCCTTCTTAAAGACTGGAGTAACATTTATAATTTTCCAGTGCAGACTTGGAAGACAAGGGTAGATGGACTTTAAACATGAACATGGTGAGTAATTAGTGAAGCTATTCATTCAGATATGCTGCTCACAACTAGGTAATTCCAAAAGACCTAAGTTATAGGGTTCCACATGAGAGACGAGGCCAATAGCCGCAGAGATCAAGACAAAGCAGAATCATACACACCATTACTACCAAGATTTACATTAGTGACATATCAGAGTCAATGCGATACTTTAAGATGAGTTACAGCACAGTAACAGACCCTTTAGGCCCACAAACCTGTGCCTCCCAATTCACCTTCAACCCCCCCATACTTTTTGAACAGTGGGAAAAATCTGGAGGCCCCTCCCCCACCCCAGAGAAAACCTAAGCACACACAGGGAGAACATAGAAACTCCTCACAGAGAGAGCAGGATTTGAACCCCATCCCTATCACTGGCAGTGCAACAGAGTTGCGATTGTGCCATCCACTGTCGAACCATGTTGGACAGGAAAAAACTCAAATCAAGAAACTCAATAAATGGACAGCATCAATATTTTGTGAGTTGGTACGGATTAGTCCAGATTTTGAGAAAAGATGGATGGAGAGTACTTTGTAACAACGTAATGACAGTCAGTAGAAAAGAAGCCACAGCGAGCTTGCATGGGAGCCAGGAGGGGAAATTAGCCACTTTATTGAAATGGAAGCAAGAGAATAGGCTCAGGAGAAAGAACCCATGTGAGAGAAATTCTGGTTCATGAGCAAGTCACAAAAACCCAATGATGCCTTCCAAAGTGCATTCCGATTTGGGAATACGAGGCATTCATCTCGAATTATTTCTCCAGTTTGGGCATTTTGGATCATTAATATTCCCCGGTATTCTTAAAAATCTGATGATGAGGTGTTACATGTGTTGCTATGAGGTGTAACTATGCAGCTCGTATTTGCACAGCAGATATAATAAGGGATCCACCCTTCCCCCTCTCCTTCATAGTGTCTATTTAAGACAAACATAATCTGCAAAGAAATGATGATGAGATCACGAGATGTAGCAGTAGAACCTCATTCATCTTTTGATTTGATCGTCTAAACAAGTTTTAAAAAATTACAGAGCAGTGAGGGTCTGGGATGCATTGCTGGGGTGGAGGTGGGGGCTGGTACAATGAGGACATTCAAAAGACTAAGATACATGGATGGAAAAATAATAGAGGGTAATGAGTGTGAGGTAGGGAAGGGTTAGATTTGTAATGGCACTGATATACCATCATTTACACACAATTAAGAATACCCTCACTCGTTTCCTCCAGAAGACAATGCAGTCGACCTTCTTTATCCTCCTCAGACACAACATTGCATTCTTCAACTCCCCAAACACCACCCAACCAAGCCCCTTTGACCTTCGCATTGGTTCAGTGCCACATGGTGATCCTGACCCTCTCTCTCTACTCCTCCTGCATCCGAGATCCATCACCCATATACTGACGCTTAACACTCGAACACATGGGCTAATCCTCCAGCGATATGCTTCAATTACATTAATCAGTGGCAACTGGCACCGTTCCCAAAGCAGGCAGATGCATCACCGTGACAGCCCCCTTCCCCCCCCACCCCACCACCCCACCTCCAGCCTCCGATCCATGCAAGGAGGCGACTGAATGGAACTTTCCCCAGTGTAATGGTCTCGAGGGTTGACAGTTCAGCCTGATCTCGTATGATACTGGAAGACAGGTGATGCAGGGGTACGACTGGTCCTCTGGCTATGGCCCTGATGCAGAACGTGGACATTCGAAATACACTGGCTTCAACCTGTTGATGGAAACAGTGTTACCTTTTCCATTCCTGTCAATCACAAAACACTATGGATGGTGTCATAAGACCTGGAAAGAACCATCGTAAATGGGTTAGAGTGGTTTACGAACAACATCATGTCAAAGAAACACACGAGAACACTGTTGTCAATCATTTGGCACATCCACTGGAGATGATGCTGCCACATAGGAAAACTTCAGAGTAATCTCATTTTCTCGAAGACGGTCAAGATAACTGACCTGTTCATGAGCACTGTGTCTGGACTCAGATTCACAAACTCACCTGGCAAGGTCAGCATACAGCCATAGACTAGCTCGACCACTAAACATCCATGATCTGCTCAGAGCTGTAGTCACGCAAAGGAGAACCATGGGCAAACGTTCGCTCCATGTCGATGATTTGCCACCTGCTGTCAACGGTGCTTTCGATCGTCAATGAAAACGCTCAAAGAAGCTGTTGGCCTGAAATGCTTCGCCGTAATTCAGGTAGTGCCCAGAAAATCAGTGAGAGCTCGGACCAATGCTGACTAGAACTGAGACCCTCGATCTGTTGTAATAGTGCCCAGAACACCAAAAGATGGAATCCAATAATCCACAAACGTCCAAGCAATTGTCTCTGCAGAGATGCCGATGATAGGAATTTCATCCTTCCACCTGGTAGTCCTGTCCTCACCCGTGAGCAGAGAAGTACATTGCCGAGATGGCGGAAGTGGACCTTGGAAGCCACAAGGTGCACGTGCTGGAAATCGGAATCCAAAACAACAAAATCCCCCAGCTTGAATTTCATGTGCCTGGAGACTTTAGGGCGTGGACCCAGGAAGCAAGTCCTTGCCCATAATCCAACATTCTGTTTTACACGAACCCAGGTAAGATGTTCCTTAACCAGTTTGATTGATGCTCTTCTACCAGGAAGAGATAGATTGTGAAGGGAAAATCTCCTGCCTCATAGCCGCCCACACAAACAGCCTAGTCCTTCCTGTTGGGGGAAAAAAAAATCAGACCAACTTTTCAGCCGATTCATCAAGGGTCACATCTTGAAGATGGAGACCAGAGTTGATCTGGTTACACTGGATGAAATCGGGATCAGTGCACCATGCATGAGCCATGGCATCGAAATTTATGTCAGTGGTTGTATGTAATGTCGCACCTGGATTGGGCACCAATTTGCTTTCTCTCAGATGTCATGTGTGTCCGATGAAAATTGAAGGATGAAGTGCAAGTGCTGAATCTCCCTTGGCAAGTAGAGATACAGTATGCATAAGAGGCTGGTGGTCTGTACAAATGGTCAAAGGATGACCTTCCAATAAAAAAGCTGAAATATTGGATTGGAAATTGGGATTCATGAGGGAATTACAAAGAAATATTTCCAAATTGTATTTTCTACTTCAAGCGGAATCTCCAAACCCAGACTTGAATAAATCAAAAGAAAGATGGGAATTGCATTTGGGAACTGAAATTGACCCTTTTTGCTGGTCTGACATTTGTTGGGACAGTAATTAATGTTTTTGATAGATTAGTTAATAATAACTTATTCATCAATTATATTTAATGGCACATCAATTAATTTATTCCTAACTTTTCAAATTCATGTTTTAGATCTGAATCCCATCTTAAAATTGATTGTGGGGAAATGCAAAATTGTATTCCCTTAGCAAATGTGACTTATAATATTAGAACTGGGTATGATACATACTTCAAAATATGGAAACCTTATTTAGATATGGGTTTGGATATCTAATGTTTTCACTTCTCCACCCCACCACCACTTTTCTTTAATCTTAATGGTTGAACCTTATCATGTTGGTTTAATTCTACTATTTTATTAATATCCTGCCTTTCCTTTTGGGAGGGAATAGTTATCACAGGAGCTTTGCACCTAGATCTGTATTTTTTTCTTTTATACTTTTTTTTCTCTTTTCACTTTTATGTACAGTACAACCATTTATTTGTTATTCTATTTTCATCATTATAAGTTTCATTTGGATACGATTCTATTATTATATTGAACTGTATACAAAACTATAAATATTTTTTTAAACTGAAATGTTTCACTGCGCGATAGATAGCTAAGAGTTCTTGGCCAATTGTATGATACTTTGCCTGAGCCAGTGACCATTTGGCTGAAAATAAAATACCAGAGGTTCCAATTGCCCACAGGATCGTTGTTCGAACACTGGTCCCACAGCACTGACAGATGCATCTGTGGTAAGAGAGCAAGGCCTTGGGCGTTTGATGTACAAGCTTAGTGGCATTTGTAAGAACTGTGTTCGCATCATGGAAAGCATACACAAAGTTAAGGTCTTTTTGAAGCAGACATCAGATCCTTTGAGTGGTTCAGCAAGAGGTAATAGAGATGCTGTGGCATTCACCAGGGAACAGCAATAAAAATTCCTCGTACCTAAAAACCATCACAACTGGCCAAACGTAACGGAGGGAGGAAATTCTCAAATTTCATGCACTTTCCATTCATTAGGCAAAATACCATGTTGCATAACTCTAGATCCCAAAAATACAAGATCAGCAGCTCCTGAAACACTTTCCTGGGATTGATCACGATGCCACATTCCTCAAGCCTCGGAAACAATGAGATAAGGTGGCTCTTGCGCTTCTCTTCATCCACACTTACAACCAGAATCTCCTCGATCAACACAAGCACCAAAAAAAATCCCAAGGCCAGTGAGTTCGTGGACCATGAACCACTGGAATGTCTGAGCTGCATTCCATGGACCGAATGGTATTCTCAGAAACTCAAAGATGCCGAACGGGAGCATCACTGGTGTCTTCGTGACATCCGAAGACTCAAATGGAATCTAATAGTAAGCACGTTCTACATCTATTTTAGCAAATACATATTTGCCGTGGAGGTTTGCTGAGAAGTCTTGTAAATTTGGAATATTGTATCAGTCAGGCACGGTGGAATTGTTCAGGCGACAATAATCTCTGCAAGGCCGCCAATCCCTAGTTTTTTTCAGAACCATATGCAACCTTGAAGCCCAGCAGCAGTCAAATCTGTGGACTACGCCCAACTCTTGCCAATCCAATCTTGCGATTTTAAGATAATCTGGGGGTATTAAGACCTGTGTCTCAGACTCTGCCTTTATATGGTGGCTTATTGCATGTCTGTACACTGTTACAATGGGGTCACGAGGCGAGGAAAACACGAGCAAGGCTTGGAAAGGGCAGCAATCAGGGGTTGAAGGCTTGTCAGGCAGCAGATGGCATTGGAAGGACACAAATGCAGCTCACTTGCATTCAAGAGCTGCAGTCCACACAACAACGTTTTTTCAAATACATCACCGAAAAATGGGACAAGAAATCCATTCCCAAAATGGAATTTGCCACATTTACATCTGAAAAGCCACCCAAAAACATTGCAAGACAGAAATGAAGCATGAGTAACCTGTGGCCATGTTTGAAAAAGAGAATCATTTGTAGCTGAAAGAACACATGACATATTAGAAAGACTATGTTCCTCAGGGGTTGGAGGGACTGGCACCACTCCAAAGTGACAGATAATTTTGGAGTTTTACATAGAGATGGCAAACAAATTACCTACTCCAACAATTGCCTCGAATTGTTTCCATTTTCCTCAGTTGCCTTCGATAATCTCTCTCAAATGAGAACAAGATCCCAAGACAAAAGAACAGAACCAGGCCACCAGGCCCATTGAGTCTGCTCCACAAATACACACTGAGCTACTCTACACTCCTCCCAATTTCCAGCCTTTTCCCCATATCCCTTCATGCCCTCACTAATGAGATACTTGTCTATTTCTTGTTTAAATACTCCCAGTGATCTGGCTTCCACTGCTGTATGAGGCAGCGGTTCCACAGCTCCATGACACTCTGGTGACAGAAGTTCTTCTCAATCTCTGTTTTGGATGGATAACCTCTAATGTACTTGTCCTCGATTCACCCACCAAGGGATACATCTTACCCGCATCCACCCTGTCTAAACCTTTCAAAATACAAAATGTCTCCATGAGCTTTCTTCTTTAATTTCCGATACCCCAATGAATACAACCCAAGCGCTGTCAAAGACTCCTCATACATTATATTTTGCATTCTGGGAATCATCCTCATCATTCTCCTCTGCACCCTCTCCAAAAACGTCACATCCTTTCTCAGATAGGGGGCCCAAAACTGAAACCAGTACTCAAAATGAGATCCCACCTGTGCCCCATAGAGCTTCATTAAAACCTCTTTACGCTTGTACACTATTTCTCTTGATTTGAATGCCCACATAGCATTCGCTTTCTTCATTACAAATTTCACCTGGTCATTAATTTTTAGGTTTCCTTGCACATCCAAGGTCTGAATTTTCATCTCATCCAAATAGTATGCTTCCTGTTTATTTCCACTGCCAAAATGTACAACTGTACATTTCTCGGTGTTAAATCTCATCTGCCATCATTTTGCCCAGTTTCCTAATCTGTTTATATCCTTCTGCAACTTTACGGTTTCTACACTTCCTACTCTGTCCCCAATCTTGGGGACCTCCGCAAATTTGGCCACAAAACCATTTAAACCACAATCCAAATCATTAATTCCTTTTTCCTTGGAATATATCTATCCTGCATTCTTTTTATTACTGCCACATGCCATTCCAGAATCGATCATAACTGAACCTGAACATGTTTATTGTGATGAACGGCTTCTAATAAATGTTCTGGGTTTAATTTTTTAAAATCTCGTTGTGGCTCCTCTTCATCACCTCTTTGGAAGCTGAATTCACAAAATTTTCCATATATTTTTTCAGCAATAATTCTGTGGTGCAGAGGGTAACTAATCTTTCCTAGAGGTTAAAATTTGCATTTTGATTTTGTTGTCTCAACTGAACATTGTACAAGGTGAAGGCTGATTAAAATGGATTCCGTAATGATGGCCTTCAAACTTTGCATTATTGCTGTGGCTACACAGCTTGAATGATAAACTGCTGTTTCTACAGGGAATTAACTCATGGAAATGTTCTAAATACATTCATTGGAGATAGACCTCTGTGAAAAGTTTACTGCCCATTGGCAACAATCCTTGAAAAGAGATGAATCATCACCCAACAGAGCAGCCCAGGAATAGGCCATTTGGTGAACAATATCTGTGGTGACCATGATGCTCATTTAACTTAATCCCATCTGTCAGCACATGGTCCATACACATCACCCATTCCTTCTTGTTCATGTGCCCAACCAAATGCCTCTTAAATTATGGTGATTTCACCACTATCCTGGCTGTGTGGGCCCTACCCCCACCGCACTGTGCACAAACCTGCCTCACTTTTCTCCTTTTCCCCCTCTCATGTTCAATATAGGCATCGTAGTATTTTTACATCTCCCACGGGGGCGGGGGAAGAAGAAATCTACCTTCTCCAGGACTACAATAATTGGATAAATTTCAACCAGGCCATCACTCAGCTTCCAATGCTCCAGAGAAAACTATCCAAATTTGTCCAATCACTCCTCAGAGCCAATGCTCTATCCCAAGCAACCCCCTGATAAACTCCTTTTGTCATGCAGCAACTAGAATTGCAGAAAACACTCAAAATGTGGCCTAACCACATTTATACTTCATGCCCTGCTCAATGAAGAATAATTTCTTTAACGCTCTACACTTGTGTTGCCACTTTCAAGGAGCTCGCGCTTGCACCCCAAGATCCCTCATTGCAACACTACTACAAGTCCTCTCAAAGTGCATGGCACTTGTCTCGATTAAACTCCATCTGCCATTTCTCTGCCCACATTTATAAGTCATCTGGTTTGGAAGGGAAAATACGAGGGGAACTGGGTGAATTAACAGGAGAGAGAGAAAAATATGGGGGGGTTTGGGCAGGTTACATGAACTTGGAAAATTCCATATTCATACCATCGATTCACAAATGCAATAAGAGATGGTTCCTCTGGATTTGACATCACCCAGACAATGGAGGAGGCAGAAGACAAAGGTCAGAGTGGGAATGGAATGGAACTTAAAACAGCTTGCGACCATGAGCCAAGATGGCCATTGTGATCCAAGTGGAGGCATTCAGTCAATCTGTCATTTACTCTGGATTGGGTTTCCTGCCACAGAGGGCACAGACATGGTTGGAGGAGGTGAATGTGAAACATTACCCTGCATGAGAATCCCTGGATGGTGGTAACTGATGTAGATTGCAGGAGAAAATGCCTGAGGACTGGGAGGAATTAGTAATCTGTAATTATTTGAAAGATCTTACTGTAAGATTCATCACCAATGAGAAGGAAAGCAGCTTCACTCTATTCTCCCTCTCAGAAAGATTTAGTTGATAAACAAAACAATCTTTCAGCACAGCCAGGGGCAAAAGGGCTCTTAATTTAGTCTTGCAATCAACAGACTTTGAAGTTACCCACCGTAAATGACTCAAAATTCAATTCTAGATTCTCTTCTGGTGGAAGTATAAGAGCCAGTGGCTTGCTAAATCAGATGAGCCTTATTCTGAGTTTCCATTTTGACTTTCACACCATCAAATGCAAGCCCCAGTTTTTTATCCCCAAGTATTTTCTATCCTTACCCACTTTGCAACCACACCTACCTGAAATTGGAACAAACAACAGCTAATTTTAATATGTATAAATCATATACAAAATAATTTACCCACATTTTCACATCACTGTAGCCACTGAGGGATAACTTGTGCCCATCAGGATACTTCACCAGCCACTAAAGGGTGATATTTACCTTGGTGTTAATGACTCTGTTCCAGTGTTACTTTCAGACATAATGACATCTTCAACATGCACAATATTTATTTTCTTACTGACCAGAACTATAAAGCATTGTGTAAAAATGAGAAAAGCTCAAGTCAACCAGGAGATATAAACTTCTGATTGCAATGTTGTTGTGCAAATTTGCTACATTATTGAAGTCTCACAGAGCTTACTGTCATGATAATGAATATGTATGAGATGTACCGGAAATCACGTGGAATGAGAGGGAGATAAGAGCACAAGCAGGAGGACAAAGGAAACTGGAAGATAAAGACAATGAGAAGTTTACCTGATAAAACTTGTGTTTGATGTTTTATTAACTTCACATTTCGGGCCACAAATGTGACACTTATAACAGATATTCAAAATCAAGCAATAATAGAAATAACAGAATATTACAGCACGGTACAAGCCCTTTGGCCCACGATGTTGTGTTGATCTTGATATTTCTAACAAAAAAATAATACCCTGTAGGAGCTACTGAGATAGATGCTAAATAAAGGCAAACACATACAAAGGTTGTCAATTCAAGACTGGTTTATTGCAGACATACACAGACCTTTTATTCCCTGCCTGTCAATGAGAATATTAGTAAACACCTTCCGGTCCACAGGACCAGCAGGTTAAAGCTAGGAGCCATTAGTGCCCCGTGCCTTTAGGCAGGGGCTTCATCTGTTCCACTCACTGTACTTTGGTGCCCAGCACTGTTAGCCCGCGATGTGTCAGGTAAGTCTGTGAACTGATGGTGGTGGTTTGTAATACTGCGCTGTGCATCCGCTACAACCCTGTTTTTATTTCACCTATGTATGCCTGTCTAAGAGTCTCTTAAATGCTCCTTATGTGATATTGTAATGGATAAATATATTTGAAGAATTTGGTAATATTTGGGATTTTGGTAAGATTTAGAGTAGGTTACATACATACACACACACATACATTTTAAAACATCTTATTTGAAAGACTGAAGAAATATTGAAGATCTCTGGAGAATGTTATTCACATTCACAAGTAGGTGTTAATCGAACTGATGTCATAAAATGAATGACCATTGTTTGAAAATGGAGCCAGGATGGCTACAAGTACTTTTCTGCAGGGTGCTTAGAGGAAAGTCACACCTGGGTTTTGTTTATCTAACACTAGGTTAACCAGAAGAAAGAATTCCTGTTGTTTGGAATAAGAGGAATGGAACTCTGTAGTAGCTTGCAGAAAGACGGTACCATCTGGAAAACCCTAATTGGGCAAGGTTCATCAGTGAGACACTGAGGTGACTAATGGTGGTACCTCAGTTGTGGAAATCCTGGAACAACAAATCTCTCTCTAAAAACCCTACAAGACCTATCCTGAGCGGTAAACATTTACCTTTTGAGCACCAAATCCTGGTGAAATTTATTCACATTCCATTCTGTGCACAGCAGAACTGCCTGCATCCAGAGAACTTGGAAGAAGGAGAAGTGAGATTGAACTATGAACCAAATAACTTTTCTTAAATTTAAACGCATTACAAACATGTGCACTTAGAATTAAAAGGGGGTTAATTGGGGTTTGTTAAGTATAGAGTTAAGTTAAAGTTTGATTCTATTTTCATGATTAAATTTGATTAAAAATAACTTCTGTTTTAAAGACCACTTGTCTTGGTGAATGTCTCTTGCTGCTGGGTTTTGGGATCCTTTGCGCTCTTAACAATATCTGTTTGGATAATGATATTGGGCCTGTTCAAAGTAGGAAATGGCTTCTACCAGCAGGAATTTCTATTTGATAAAAAAAAAATATTGATAGGTGGCTGGCCAAATATGTTTCCTAAAAATTAATACCCTCTCCCTCACTAAACCACATTCAGCCCCGTGACATCTTTCTATGTTGCATTACTGGGACCACCAAGGACCTGACCCATTTCCCATCTCTCCTTGCAATGCCAATATGGCAGCTGCCATAAGAACTGACAAATCACATTTTAATTCAGCAAGTAACATGAAGGTTATCCTGACGTCCTGCTTAAAAGGAAGGGTCAACAAGCCGTCCTAATTTTGTCACTTCATTTTTATTTTGCTTCCCATGGGGCATTAGCAAAAACTGTCCTATCATAATTTGGCTCACCAAATTATGAGTAAAATCATGATCCCTGTTCATGAAAACCCATAACTTTCAATGTTACACAGATAATCAAGGAAGAATTCTGTAATAAAAGTGAATAAAACATTGAAAGAATTTCCCCCTTATCAACGCTGATATTGTAGCGCACCAGGCAACTGGGCAAGCAAAAAAGGCCAAATCACTGCAACACTTGGACAGTCCAAGATGGCACAGAGTCCCCTTTACCACTGAGAAGGAGCCTGGGCCTAGCACCATGTGCGGGCTGAGATGCCCCTGACTTCCGCGTAGCGACCAGCCAGCTGGAGAGTGATGCCACAATGCAATGACGTCACTGCTGGAAGTCAGGGGCACGTCACCAGAAGTGGGCGGGCCAGTGAGCACACGTGGGGAATTTAAACCAGTAAAGCCAGTCTTTGTTTTACACTCACCTTGTGGGGACGTCTCTTTATTTGGTAGCGCTGCTGCAGCCGATGCTACAAATCGATAACTTCTTACTTGCTGCAACCAAACAGGTCTGCAAGATACACCAACCAAAATAGAAAACATGACCAGAAATCCCAGAGATCATAAATTCAAATGTGTCAGAAATAGAAGTACCTTTAAAGAAATTGCTCGAGACAAAAATTGAGAACAAAGAACATTTATTACAGCAACAATGCAAAGTTGGGTGCTTCCCCTTACCCTGGGAATACACACATACACTGGGGCTCACCCAACTTTTATACAGTTGATTTCAGTATAGGAATACCCTCCCCCTTACATTCTTCTGCCTCCTGCTGGAGAGGTTTGGCATTAGGCAATCCTTCCTGCCTACGTGCAATTTCAGTATACTTCGAGGACCAGGGGGTATCCTGTCGGTGTCCCTTCATGTTATTGTCCTTATTCACACCTTCCTGATTCTCGGGGCTACAGTCTCTTGATATGCAGAGTTGGCTCATCCTGTCTAGGGTTGGCTAATTTAATATGTATAAATCTGTGTAAGGTTAGCTAATTAGATATGTAGGACTTGGTACTTCTGTCCAGGGCTAGGAGACCCTTATCTGATCCAGACTACCTCAACTTCCTACATTCTATTGTTCCTTACCACTCCTTATCTTAGTCTTATGGTGGCTCTTGTCACAAAGACTAGAAGATTCTTATGTTAATCGTGCTGACTCTGCTTTCCTGCATCCTAATTCCCAAACTCATCCTGTTTGTACTGGTTACAGCCATTAACTGATATATGAATTTTAGTTTCCTTCATGTTCATAATTTTAGATCAGTTTTCCCATCTCTCACAAAAGGATTGGTGAAATCTTGACTCTGTATTGTTAACACCAAAGTCCCTATATTTTTAAGGCATTTGGACAAGTAACTGAGAAACATTGCATTTTAAACACATGGTACGTCAACTTTAAAAAAATAACATCTAACTTGATGAAGAATGTGATACTACAACAGGAAAAACAGATGGAATCAGACACATTCTATTAGCATTGGGAAGCAAAGAAAAATGGATTGGTTTTCCATCCCTTCCGAAGCGACCCAATGACCCCGACACGTCCTCCCCGACCTGTGACCGTAGTGGAGTTCAAAGGTCCCACGATGGTCGCAAGTCGATGTTTTGACCCCGTGCGAAGAGCCCTGAAGCCTTAGAGCCTATTTTTAAAATCAAATGATTTGACAAACGAGAACAGAGACACAGGACACAAAAGACCCAAAATGTCCGGATTGACTTTGTGACTGAGGGTCCATTGGATGGGGGCAGCCATCTTAATTTCTGTGCGCATGCGCCAGTCATCAGTTGGCGCTTGCGCAAATGTTTCGCTTCGTGGCCCTCAATCGGCACATGCGTATCTGCAACATATGCGCGAACTCACCACGCATGCGCCAACCAGACTTGCCAATCTCCTGCCCCCGCCAACTCCCGCTGCAAGTTACCCCGCGTCCTCCAGCCTCGCCCTGTCGGCGTCATCAGGCCTCGCACCGACACCTGGGCTCCATCCAAACACCCCGCCGATACCGGCCGCTCCCGGGTGGGTCCCACCGGGCTGCTGGTCGCCCGTTTTCCCTGGACCGCGCGGCTGAGGATCCCGGCGCCGCCGCCAATTTCTTCCCGTTGGGCCAGCGGGGACACGACGGACCCTGAGCAGACGATGCCGCCACAAACGTCCCGCCTTCCCACAGCACGAGCCAATCAGCCCGCGAATCCGCCTATCAATCCAACCCGACTTCAGCGTCCAATCAAATAGCGGCCTCACCGAATCAGCCCATTGGCTCGCGCAACTGAAGCAACCAATCAGCGAGCGATCGAACACAAAGGCGCACCCACTCGGCATCGCAAGACAGAAGACAGGCAGTCGAAGGAGCAGGAGACCCTTCGGCCCTTCCATTTCCAGCTACCCCAACAACTCAATCAAATCCTTAGATTTCATAGGATCACTTTGTCTTGGCTCCAAGATCACTCTGATCCCAAGAAATACATTGTACCCCAACTACAAGGGAGACTATTTATTCTCAATCTTTCCTCCAAATTTATTACCGCTTCCAATTTAATGTCTGTTAATTTTTTCAAAGTATCTGCATCTAAGTTAAATGCATATGATCCCTCTACGAATGTGTCCGCCAATAAATTCATCACAAGTCCATGGATCCCAATTTCAAATGAACCTTCAATAGGGTAGAGAATTCCAAGGATATTTCATTTTCATTTAAGACATCTAAGCAGCCGATCGGTTATTGGGAAATTGTGACACTTGGTGTTCGGCTCCTTTGCATTATCGTCTCTCGATCCGTGCTGCTGTGTCCTCTCATAATGTTGTAAGGTCATCTCCATTTTTTCCAATGACAAAGAGATCCATATTCAAACTTTCCTCCTATCACCCAGTTAAAACATCCCAGAAACAAATTTGACAATATGTGTGCACTTCTCATTCTTCATATAAGGAAACTGGACACGTGACTCCCGATGTGAAATTGGAGTGTTCGCGCTACTGTGAAGGGTGGAAAGGAGGACACACACTCAAGCAATCAAAGTTAAAGATGCTTCATTACACTGATAGCTCTACTTCTATTCTCTCCCCGCTGCTGTCGACAGGAGTGATGTCACATTCGCGCCGGCCTCCGATTGGTCAGTATTCCTGTCCTTGTTGATTCCTTCCGTGTGGGTTGTCCCCTGGGATGAATGTTGTTGGTCCCCGTGGACTCTGTGCGGTCACCACGTTCATCAACCATCTTGTGTATAGGGTGGATTCCCAGTTAGCATGATCCCCCACCTCCCCAGAACCAGTGATTAGAGCACTGTTTGCTGCTTTTGGTCACCTATATCTGTGTCGTGGGGGCTGAGTAGAGGCCAGTTTGCTAATGTCCAGATGGAGGGGGCATGAGGTGGTTTATGGGGGGATTTCTTTATTCTTTCTTTTATATATATCACATATATTTGTATTTCATTTGTATTATTATTAATTGTGTTAATTTTTTGTGTATTTAATTTATAAATAATATATTTTTTAAATGATCAGAGGTCAATCCACGGGACCTGAAGAGGCCTAGAGTAACTGGGGACACCCTCCTGCCCCCCACCACCCCAAATATCAATGTGAACCACTACGATCATTGACAAAATCATCGAGGACCCCTTCACCCGGCCAACAGCATCATCCAGCTATTCCCGTCGGGAAAGAGATCCAGGAATTTCAGAGCCGGTACCACCAGGCCCAGGAACAGCTGCTTCTTCCAAGCAGGCAGAATGTGGAACGATTCATGTGCTGCTCATACAAATACTCAACTCTGCTATTTATTCAACAATATGGAGTTATTTTACTGGACGTGCTGCACATGTATCATTTGTCTGTTAGTGTGAGGGCTTGGTTGTGTGTTTACATGTGTTTACCCCAAGAACGCTGTTTCATCAGGTCGTACTTGTGTTATCCAATGGTAATAAATTTGACCTTGTACTTTGGAGCAGGTGCAGAAGAGATTTCCTGGATCGGGGAATGTATCTCATGAAGCAAAGTTGACTGAGTAGGGCTTTTCTCTTCCCTAACCCCCGCACCCCACAAAATTGACATTATTCAGAAAATATTTCCAAAGAGGAAGACCGTTGCAAGTCCTTTCTCCTCCTCCTGTTGAATCCAGATATTCCCTTCACTGCACATTGCTGTATTTTTCTTTTCTTCTCTTTTTCTTTGGCTTGGCTTCGCGGACGAAGATTTATGGAGGGGGTAAAAAGTCCACGTCAGCTGCAGGCTCGTTTGTGGCTGACCAGTCCGATGCGGGACAGGCAGACACGATTGCAGCGGTTGCAAGGGAAAATTGGTTGGTTGGGGTTGGGTGTTGGGTTTTTCCTCCTTTGCCTTTTGTCAGTGAGGTGGGCTCTGCGGTCTTCTTCAAAGGAGGCTGCTGCCCGCCAGACTGTGAGGCGCCAAGATGCACGGTTTGAGGCGTTATCAGCCCACTGGCGGTGGTCAATGTGGCAGGCACCAAGAGATTTCTTTAGGCAGTCCTTGTACCTTTTCTTTGGTGCACCTCTGTCACGGTGGCCAGTGGAGAGCTCGCCATATAATACGATTGCTATAATACGATGCACATTGCTGTATACGTCTCTGTTTATCTTCATTGCCACCATTTTGATACCATGTGGTTACTGCCCCCCTCTGCTGTTGGAGGAGTTCCCCTTGGTCTCAGCCTCTCAGTGCCCAGTAATGGGAGGGTTATGATCGATTCCTATAGTGCCTTCGTGTTGGCAGCGCCAAGTCTCCACCCATTCCTCATCATGTACTCCTGCAGCCTGGAATGTCCCAGTCAGCAGCGTTCCCTCCACATCATCTCCGCTCACTGAAAGACTGACAGGTTTTAACATAGACCACGAGAGCACAGTACAAGCAGTTCAGCCCTCGATGTTGTGCCGACTGATGTATTCCTACCAAAATAAAAATAACTAACCCCTTCCTCCCTCATAACCCTCCATTCTTCTTACATCCATGTGACTCAGAGCCTCTTAAATGCCCCTAAGATTTCAGCCTTCACCACCACCCCAGTTCTTGGGCTCGTCCCATGTCCCTGACCTGGTACGCATACACTGCATCCCCTCCCCTTGTCACCCTCCTGCTCCCCTCACCTTGAGCCAGTAGTGAAGGTGGTTTCTGTTCCAATAGGTGTTGGGGGCCTCAACCAGGGAGCAGATCCGAGAGATGAACCCCAAGTGCACCGAATTCAAGTTCCCGCAGATCAAAGTACGTCCATGGGCCAAGGTGAGTGACCCAATGGCGAACTGGAGCTCCAGGGGTGGTCTCCTTCCTCTGGCTCCATCCCCAATACTGTCCCCTGTCACCCACCAGGCCCATCCCCAAAGCCCCCATCTCCCACCAGGCCCATCCCCAAACCCCTCCCCCTGCTGAGATCGTCCCCAAGGCCTCTGTCCCCCACTGGGCCCGTCCCCAATGCTCCACCCATTGCTTGGACTGTTCCCAGAGCTCCTGACTCCCACCAGGGCCTTCACCCAGCCCCTGTCCCCCAACATGCCCAGCCAAAAGTCCCCATCCCATCCCCCCTCACCTATTTGCCTGAACCCAAAAGCCCATCCCCATCAGGTCTGTCCACCCACCAGACCCGTTCCCTCACTGGAACCCTCTCCAATCAATCACCCATCACAACTTGCCCACCCCAGTTCTTGAATCTCCCCCTTCTGCCACCCACAGGCCTTGGAATATGAGCTGTTCCTGGGACCTCCAGACAATGGAGATGTGGGGAGGGTAGTGGTCCATCTCCTTCCTGGTGGAAGCGTCCCATACCTTCACCAAGCTGGGGAATCCCCTGACCCTTTGCACAGGGATAACTGTCCCATCTGTGCCAGTCCTTTCTCTCCCTCCACCTTGGAGAATGTGGCCCAGTTCATCTGGCTGCTACAGTACACGCTGCCCTTCACCTCTTGCCCCAGGACTCCTGCTCCCACTTGTCCTTCAATGAGCTATGTGACCACAGCCAGGAGCTTCCCCATCCTCATTACCCTGTGGGTGAATGGGTGGGACATGACGACGGGGTTGTAGGTGGTGGAATTGGGGTAGGAAAGTTTGGGTGAGACCTGGGAAAGAGAGCTGTGATCATCTGGCTGTGATCATTCGGCAAAGATGGTGTGAGGCATTGAAGAGTGAGTTAATGGGCAGTCCCCTGCTGGGTCCATCCCCCACCGGGTCCATCTCCAAAATTCTCCTCCACCAGGTCCATCCTCAATATTATCCCTCGCCGGGTCCACCACCAATCACATCCCCACTGGGTCCAACCCGAATACCGTCCCCCGCTGGTTCCATCCCCAATCCTGTCTCCGCCGGTTCCATCCAAAATCCTGTCTCCCGATGAGTCCGTCCCTAATCCCGTCCTCCGCTGCGTCCATCCCCAATCCATTCCCCCACTGCATCCAACCCGAATACAGTCCCCCACCAGATCAGACCCCAATACCATCCCCCACTGGATCCATTCCCAATCGCATCCCCACCGGGACCTCCCAACTCCAACCGATTCCGTCCCCAGTACAGTTCCCAACTTGGCCTGTCACTAATTATTTTGCCTGACAGGTCCTCCCACAAACACAATTCCCCACTGGACCCTCCCCAAAGCCCCTGACCCCCACCAGGTCCATTCCCAAAGCCATTGTCCCCCACTGGCTGGTGTCCAAAGCCCCCGCCTCCCCACTAGACCCATCCTGAAGCCCCAGCCCTCCACTGGGCCTGCCCCAAAGGCCCATTCCCCATCATGTCTGACCTCCCTCTGGACCGATCCTCTCACTAGGCCCATCTCCAATCGATCACGCACCGGAACTGCCCCACCCCAGTTACTGAACCTCCCCCTTCCCCCACTGACAGGACTTGGAACCTGTTGCTCCAGGGACCCCCAGACGGTGGAGATGTGGGAAGAGCAGTGGTCCAGTCTCCTTGCCGGTGGCTGCATCCCAGACCTTCACTGAGCTGGGGAATTCCCTGACCCCTGGCACTGGGACATCTGTCCCATCTGAGCCAGTCCTCTTTCCACCCCCCCCCCCCCACACTGGAGGCTGTGCCCCTGTAGCTGGCTGCTACAGTACACCCTACCCTTCACCATTTGCCCCAGGACTCCTGCTCTCACTTGTCCTTCGACAAGCTGTGTGACTACAGCCTGGACCTTCCCCCACCTCATTACCCTTGGCCCTGTGGGTGAGTGGGTGGGACATGACAGGGGGGATGTAGGTGGTGGAAATGGGGTAAGAAAGTTTGGGTGAGAGCCGGGAAAGAGAGCGATGATCATCTGGCCAGGGAGAAGCATTGGGGACAGAGTCACTGGGCAGGGGTCAGAGCCTCAGGGAAACAAGGGCACTGGAATTTGAAGCAATCACAGCTCATGGAAAGTAGGAGGAAGAACCCTGGGAACCATTGAGAGTGGCGAGGTTAGCGCCGCGGTTAGAACAACGCTTTTAATGGGCCAGCGAGCCGGGTTCAAATTTGACACTGTCTCTGGGGAGTTGTACGTTTTTCCCATGTCTGCGTGGGTTTCCACCAGTTGCTCCTGGTCCTTCCACCATTTAAAACGTACCGGGGGTTGTAGGTCATTGGTGTAATTGAGTGGTTGTGGCTCATAGACTGAAAGGGCCTGTTCCCGGGCTGCAGGTGTCAATCTAAAATCTCCATCTAAAATGATAGTCCAGCCTGTCATGAATTTTTTAAAGATTCAACTCAAATGACTGGTCCAAATAGACAACTCCGAAACAGTCCTTTCGCTCCTTCTTTTCTGCTGTCCAAGCTGCTTGCAAACAAACCATATCCCTCTCAACCTTTTCATTCGACGGACCCATTCAACTGACATTACATTGTCAACCTGTGGGCCTGTGGGAATACGTTATTTCCCTGCCTGGCAACCTGATTATGTTCCTCCATAATGGTGAAGTTTTGGAAGTCTGGTTGGCGCATGCGCTGTGGATTTGCGACTTGGGGTTGGGTTCACGCATGTGCGGCTGATACGCACGTGCCGACTAAGGGCCACTCAGCAAAGTCTTTGTGGAAGCGCCAACTAACAAGTCGCGCATGCGCACTGAAATTAAGATGGCTGCCCCCAGCCGATGGACCCTGAGAAACTGAGTCACAAAATCAATCTGCACATTTTGGGTCGTACGTGCCCTGTGTCTCTGTTCTCGTTTGATTTTAAAAATAGTCTCTAAGACTTCAGGGCTCCTCGCACAGGGGCAAATCTCCGACTTGCGTCCATTGTGGGACCTTTCGGGTTTCATTACGGTCGCAAGTCGGGGAGGACCTGTCGGGAGTCATTGGGTCGCTTAGGAAGGGATGGAAAACAAATCTGAAGGAGTTTAGAGATAGTTATTATTTTAATTGCAGAAGTTTAGAAACAGTTATTATTTTAATGTTAGGAGTTCTGAAACAGTTATAGAAGGTAGAAAAACAGCAGAACAGAGTAAACAAGATAACAGAGGAATTTAAGAAATATGCACGTACACACACAAAGAGCTTGTTTAATCGGGGGTGGGGAAAGGAGGTGTGAGTACGGGATAGGAGAAAGTCGGAGTCAGTCAAGAGTCAGGTGAATAGGGCAAAGTGCCAAACCAATCCAAGAAGGATAAATGTAGGAAAAATGTAAGGGGAGGTGAATTGAAAAATGTATAAAAACAAAGAAGCTTCCCGCCCTCGGTGTACTTTCCCGAGGTAGGGGGAGAGTTCCCAACCTTGCAATGTTGTAAATGTAAATAAATGTTCTTTGTTCTCAACTTTTGTCTCGAGCAGATTTTGTGAATGTGAAGCCACTTCTCACAAATCCATTTTTCTTTGCTTCCCAATGCTCATAGAATGAGTCTGATTCCATCCGTTTTTCCTGTTGTTGTATCACATTCTTCATAAAGTTAGATGTTATTTTTTAAAGTAGTGTCACCTGAACAATAATGCTCCAATCCTTCTGATCCTGATGTACCAAGTGTTTAAAATGCAATGTTTCTCAGTTACTTGTCCAAATGCCTTAAAAATATAGGGACTTTGGTGTTAACAATACAGAGTCAATATTTCACTAATCCTTTTGAATTTATGATCTCTGGGATTTCTCGTCAAGTTTTCTATTTAGGTTGGTGTATCTTGCAGACCTGTTTGGTTGCAGCAAGTAAGAAGTTATCGCCTTGTAGCATCCGCTATGGCAGCGCTACCACATACTGTTTTAAATTCCCCACGTGTGCTCGCTGGCCCACCCACTTCTGGTGACGTACTCCCTGACTTCCATCTTTACGTCATTGTGTCGTGGAGTCACTCTCCAGCTGGCTGCCGCTATGTGGAAGTGTAGGGCTCCTCAGCCCATACATGGTGCTAGGAGTGGGCTCCTTCTCGGCAGTGAAGGGGAGTCTGTGCCATCTTGGATTATCCAAGTGTTGCAGCGATTTGGCCTCTTTTTGCTCACCTGGTCTCTTGACGCACCATAATCTCAGCATTTATAAGGGGGAAATTCTTTCAATGTTTCATTCACTTTTATTACAGAATTCTTCCTAGATTATCTGTGTAACATTGAATGTTATGGGTTTTCATGAACAGGGATCATGATTTTACTCATAATTTGGTGAGCAAATAGATGGGACATTTTTACTAATGCCCCATGGGAATCGAAATAAAAATGAAGTGACAAAATTTGGAAGGTTTGTTGACCCTTGTTTTTAAGCAGGATGTCAGGATAACCTTCATCTTGCTTGCTGAATTAAAATGTGATTTGTCAGTTCTTAATGGCAGCTGCCATATTGGCATTGCAAGGAGAGATGGGAAATGGGTCAGGTCCTTGGTGGTCCCAGTAATGCAACGTAGAAAGATGTCACGGGGCTGAATGTGGTTTAGGGAGGGTGAGGGTATTAATTTTTAGGAAACGTATGTGGCCAGCCACCTATCAATATTTTTTGTCAAACAGAAACTGCTGCTGGTAGAAGCCATTTCCTACTTTGAACAGGCCCAATGTCAATATCCAAGCACATATTGTTAAGAGCCCATAGGATCCCAAAACCCAGCAGCAAGAGACATTCACCAAGACAAGTGGTTTTTAAAACAGAAGTTATTTTTAATCAAATTTAAACATGAAATTAGAATGAAACTTTAAATTAACTCTATACTTAACTAATCCAAATGAACCCCCTTCTAATTCAAAGCGCACATGTTTGTAATGTGTATAAATTTAAGAAAAGTTCTTTGGTTCAAGGTTCAATCTCACTTCTCCTTCTTCCAAGTTCTCTGGATGCCCAGCCTCCCCCTCGCCCTACAACTCCCCCCTTCACCCTCCCCCTTACCCCTGCCTGGCCCCGCCCCCTCCCCTCATTCACCGCCCCCGCCCCCTCCCCTCATTAACCTGCCCCGCCCGCTCCGGGCTCCCGCCCCTCCCATCCCCCTCCCTCTCCCTCATCCCCATCCCCTCCCCGCCCCCTGCACCGACCCCTCGGCTCCACCCAAACACCCCGCTGGTACCGGCCACTCCTGGGTGGGGCCCGGCGGGCTGCGGGTCGCCCGCTTGCGCGGCTGAGGAAGGTCCCGGCGCTGCCGCCAACTTCATCCCATTCGCGCCCGCGGCGACGCGACGGACCCCGAGCAGATGACGCCGCCACCAACGTCCCGCCTCCTCACAGCAAGAGCCAATCAGCTCGCGAAACCGCCCATCAATCCAACCCGACTTTAGCGTCCAATCCCATAGCGGCCTCACCCAATCAACCCATTGGCTCGCGCAACTGAAGCAACCAATCAGCGAGAGAGCGAACACACAGGTGAACCCAATCAGCATCGCAAGACAGAAATCAAAGGCAGTGGAAGGAGCAGGAGACCTTTCGGCCCTTCCACTTACAACTACCCCAACACTCAATCTAATCCTTGGGAAACACAGGATCACTTTGTCTTGGCTCCAGGATTCCTCTGATCTCAAGAAATACATTGTACCCCAACTGCAAGGGAGACTATTTATTATCAAACTTTCCTTTATATTTATTACCGCTTCCAATTTAATGGAGGACACAAGTGGTTGTGTCAGCCAGCTGGACCGCCTCGGGGAACCTCATGGAGCAGGCAATCTTGGTGAGAAGGTAACTCATCCCGCGGGAGGCCGGTAGTGACCCTACAATGTCATTGTAGATGTGGCTGAACCTATGTGGTGCTGGCTCGAATGTCTGGCATGGTGCCTTCACGTATGTCTGTATTTTGGTCATCTGGCAGAGTGTGCAGGCCTTGGCCCACTGACAACCTGTTTTTGAAGGCTCAGCAAGACCAACCGATTGACCACCATTTTGACAGTACTGATGGCTGGGTGCGTCAGAATGTGCACCTCATCATAAAACTGCCATCTCAATGCTGTCGGCACGATGAGGTGGGGTTTGCCATTGGAATGTCGCAGAGGAGCGTCTACTTACCAGGATCGATGTTAACATCCTCCAGCCTGAGCCTGGACACTGCTCTCTTGCTTGCAAGGATCTCAGGGTCATCCTGCTGTCCCCTGCCTAGGGCTAAGTAGTCTATTCACTGGGACAGGGCCTGGATAGACTTGATTGCGGGGATGGGGCAGTGCGTCACCCATGATGTGTTGAATGTCGGTAGTGAACTCAGACTCATATGAGAGGAGTCGCTGCTGCTTGGCCGGCCACAGGTCCAACACTTTATGGAAGGCAAAAGTTAATGGCTTCTGGTTCATGAAGACACTGAATTGTCTACCTTCCAAAAATACCTTAAGTGCCTGACTGCCAGGTACAGCACCAATTGCTCTCAGTCAAAGACGCTGTATTTGAGTTCAGGTGGCCAGAGATGTCTGCTAAAGAAGGACAGGGGCTGCCATTCCCCTTTGATGAATTGCTCCAGTGCACCCCCTACTGCTGTGCAGGAAGTATCTACTGTGAGAGTGGTGGGTGTCTCTGGCCTGGCGTGTACCACAAGGGTTGTGTTGGCCAGTGCGTCCTTGGCCTTCTGGAACGCCTCCAAATCCTTTTGTCCCAGGTAATGTCTTTACCTTTCTCCGCATGATGTGGGCCACGGGGGGGCGTGGCAAGATGGTGTAAGGATCAGACGTGCCTTCCAGTCCTCTCCTGACTCTATCTTAATGTTTTGTCTAGAAATGCCCGTTAAAATTCTTTAAAAGTTTAGATAACTTCAGTGATGTTAATTTAACTTATGATGGTAAAATTGGTGGAAAAGAGCAAAAAAAAACGACAACAGATTATCAAAAAACTACATTTTCCAAAAGTTCAAGTTTTGGAGCCTACCTACAGGAAAGACATCGAGACTCAGCCTGAAATGGATCCCAGGAGAAAGGTACAGCTTTCGGATGTAGAGTTCAATATTACATCGGTAGAGCCCTCTAAAGTGGGCGCCAAACAGCCTTTAGAACAAAGAGTTACTCAGGTTCGCACATGTGCAGTACCATCTGACGGCAATGTTATGAATGAACCACTTGTAGTAACATCAGTTGAAGTACCGGCTGGGGAAAGGCATTTGTCAACTGTAGCGGTGGCACTGCAAACTGCACCTTTTGAGATAAAAGAACCTATACAACTTGATGGACTGGGGAAAACCCCGGCCAGCGTCCTCCAGTCATTGCTGGAGAGGCTGTGGCTGGGGTTTCCACACGCAGCTATACTACAAGGAAGGCAACCAGAATGAAGGAAGCAAAAGAAGACCCTTTGGTTATGCAGAAGAAGCAGGAATCTGTTGAGCCAGAATCTCTTCCAATTGAAAAGATTCTTGTGAATCTTGAATCTAAATGATCTTATACAATGCAGGGATTATCCAAGATTATGACTGAACTTGGTACTAGGTTTAATACTCTGTGGTGAAAATACATTCTCAACAGATGGCTGAGTTTGGAGCTTTTAAGCTTGAAGTGAGAGATAAATTTAATTCGTGTGAAGAAGATATAGACGAAATACGAGATCATGTTTCAGATGTGACCAAAATGGTCAAAGACTTACAAACTCAAAATAAAAATTTGGTGAAAAAGATTGATTATTTGGAAAACCAATCCAGACGGAACAATATAAAGATTATTGGTTTGCCGGAAGGAATGGAGGGACCAGACCCAAGAAAATTTTTTACTGAATGGATTCTGCAGGTGCTGGGTCAAGAACATTTCCTGGAAGATATAATACTGGAACGTGCTCACAGAGGCTTGCGTAGAAGACCTATTTCAGGTCAAAGTCCAAGACCTGTTTTGGTTCGTTGCTTGAATTATTACGACAAGAAATAATTTTACGAGTGGCTATTAGAAATGCACAACAGAGAAAATCACCCTTGATGATTCAAAATAATCGAGTTTTCTTCTATGCGGATTTGAGTCAAGAAGTTATGTTCCAATGACGGGAATTCAATTCTGCTAAAGAGTTGTTGTGGAAGAAAGGTTATAAGGCAACCTTTAGATATCCAGCTGTTTTGAAGGTTTTTCAAGATGGTTGCCAACCAAAGTTCTTTGATTCTCCAAAGGAAGCTATAGCATTTGCTCAAGAGCTGCCAATTACTCGGTTTCAACAGAGACTTAGTCCACCGCGATCTCTAAGGAGACAAGAGATGGAAGAAAAGAGCCGTGCTCCAAGAAGGAATGGTTGTAATGGTGACTCGGCAGTTGGAGCTGATTAAAAGAAGAGTTGTTCTTTTTTTTAAATTTTTTTTAAAATATTAAATAATGATGATGTTAGTTTAAGATGAAGTGAGAGTTGGGGGAGAGAACTGGATGGGCACTATTTCCTGAAAGTCATCTGCTACGTGTGAGTTATCTCACACCCATTTTTTTGGGAGTTACCGCATTGCGCGGTTTAGACGGGAGGGGGTTTTCTTTTGTGTTTATAAAAAAAAGCATAAGAAAGTATTTGATTGTTTAAAAAACTAAAAATTCATGTGGTTTTTTTTGTAAAGTTTATTCAGTAGATAAGGAATATTTGAAATTTAAATGTGAATGGGATGGATAAGTTTTTTTTAAATATTTTTTCTTTAACTTTAAGGTGAAAGGAGTGGTAATTCTGGTGTATATTATTTTGCTATTTTAGTTATAGAACGAAGGGAATAATGGTGAAAGTTATAAATTGAATTGTACAATTCTTAATGAGGCTTGAATTTTGTTTTTGGCTTATGCTCCATTTGTTGAAGATATAGATTTCGTTGCAGATGTATTTTTATATTTGGATATCTGAATTTTAACGTAATGATTGGGGATATTTAAATGTGGTTTTGGAGCTTTTATTGGGTAATTATTCAAGGTTAAAAGGGAAAAATGGTGGAAGAGTACCAAATTTGAATTGTACAATGTTTAATGAGGTTGGAATTTTGTTTTAAGATGGCAGTTTATGTGACTAATATGATGATAGATGTGAAGTTAGTTGATATTTGGTGAAGGTTTATCTCTATTGAGAAAGTTTTATTTTTCATCTTTTTTTTTCTCATGCTACAATTTTTTTTAAAGAATTGATTATTGTTTCAGAATTTTTGATAGACAATGTTACTGATTTTACTAATTTTTTATATTAAGTTTGTTAATTATATGTTTCATCTTAACTCTGTTAAATATATGCATTTAAGTTTGATTTAAATATGTTTTTTAAGTCTGATATCTTAGTATTAATTACTTTTCTTTTTGTTAGTATTTTAATTGGTTATGTTTTTGTTTTTTTTGTAAGTGGGTTTTTTTCTCACATATATTATTAACTTTATTAATTCTTCACTCTTTATTTTGGGGGGGAAGTGGGGGTTGGACTAATTTGAGTTGGGTTATTAATGTGTAATAATTATTGGGGAGGGTATAGTTTATTTAGATTACTGATACTGTATTGTAATTTTATTATTTAGTTCTTAATATTTAAATGTAATTCTATATGTTATTCATGTTATAAAATCTTAAATAAAGTTTAAAAACAAAAAAATGATGTCGGCCACAACCGGTATGAATCGGTGATAAAAATTAATCGTACCAGTGAATTCTTGCAGCCCCTTCATTATGTGGGGTTTGAGGAAGCACTTAACAAACTCTATCTTTTCAAGCAGGGTTTAGTTCCGTGCCTGTTGATTTGACCCCCAAGGAAGTCGAACGTTTCCAACCTGAACTAGCACTTAGCAAGGTTTATATCGTAAGTCCAAATTCCCGCAGCCAGGCGCACAGTCACATTAGACGGTCTCTGTTTAGCTTCATTGCCACCACTTTGACATCTTGCGGTTACTGCCACCCTCTGCTGTTGGAGAATATCCTCCTTGATCTCAGCCCCTCAATGTAACTAAGAACCCCTAAAATGTCCCTAATGTTTTGGCCTTCATCACTACTCCTGGCAAGGCATTCTTGACACCCACAACTCTGGGTAAAAGAAAATACCCCTGATATCTCCCCTAAATCTTCCTCCCTTTGCTTTAGACAGATGTCTTCTAGTGTTTGCTACTCCCATCTGGGTTTCAGGCAAACTGAAGGGCCTCTTTCACCGAGTTTCTGGTTTTCCAGCAGTTCTGGATGTCTATCTCTGGATGCTCTGCTCCGTGGACCACCCCGCAGTATCCCATCTAGTCCTGGAGTCTCTGTGTCAGCAATGCTCTGCTGACCACTGCCTGATGGCTTTGTGGTCAAATGTGTTTGTCTATGAAACCGTTCCCAGGAAGGTAAAGGGGCAAAGTCCTGCTGACTGGAACATTGTGCAGCACCAGGGCCAGGCCAATCTTTCGCAACACCTGAGCCAGGTAGAACCTCAGCACAGAGCAGCATTTGGTGCCCTTGCACTTTGGTTACAAGCACAGCCACACACAATTATGGTCATGCTGGTTACACCCTTGTCCCCATTGATTGATGATGTACACGGTCCTTCTCCAGACTCTATTCATTTTGGACCCCCACATGAATTGAAATTTGTTTTGGGAATTGACAGGGTGGTGGTGTGGGGATGGGCCAAACATGGCCCACGTGCAGCAGGACCGAAAGTTCCTTGCACATTGCACCTGATAATCAGGTTTTACCCGAATGACAGAGATGGGTATCTGTGTGGTTCTCCCTGTCTCCTGGACCTGGGGGTCTTTGTACTGCTCCCCATCTCCTTAAGTTGGTGCTTTGTTCTCCACCACCCCCACAAGAAATCCAAGACCCCTGGATGGAGGGCAGAGGCGCAGAGAGATCAGTGAGAACATGGGTAGTTTCAACAGGGTGGGGTCCATCCAGGCGCCTGATAACAGGAGGAACCAAGTGGGAAGGAGGATGCAGGGCATTCGATAGCAGGACATTGCGAGAGAGTGGATTCCTTGAACTCTTGAGGGGAGAAGGCGCTGGTCGATCCATCGGTTTAGGTGGGGCAGGGTATAGACATGGCAGCTGACTGGAATTGTCAGCGGGTTACTGAGACCTGGGAAAGGAGGGGAAGGAGGGTGCAGTAGTGTTCTGAGAGTGCTGAGGGAGAGGCAACATGGTTGCCACCTCAAGGCAACGGTCCCCTGATTGATTGCAGGGATGGGCTCTGTAAATAGACTCATAGATATCCAGCACAGAGCATCTTTGTCGCCCTGCCATCAGGAAGGAGATATGGAGGAATAAAAGCAGAGCAGCCAGGGAGGGAAATAGTATCTTCCCACAGGCCATGAGATTAACAAGGCAACATGAGCTGGATGGGAGCTAAGAATGAAAAGGGTGAGAGGAATATGGACTGATTACAACAGCTCAGCTAGCAGGAGAGTGGGGCTGAAGGGCCTGTTTATGTTTTCTCTATCTGGACCAGCTTTTGAGTTCAAGCTTTAAAAAACCCAATCATTTTTAAATTTAATATCAATGGTACAGAATGAATCAAGAGACAAGATGTCTGTCCAGCAGCAAGCGTCGAAGGCACTTCCTGAAACGGAGGCTCTGAAACCACAGGGAGGTTCTGGACGGAAAGAGGCCCAGCTTCTTCTGGAAGGAGGAGAGGAGAGGCAGGGGAAATGCGGGGGAAGGGAAGGGGAGGGGAGGGGCTAGGGATGCCGTCCACCGTTCACCTCCCCTTTCCTCTACACGGTTCCCCTCCCCTTTCCACTGCCCGTTCCCCTCCCACATCCCCTCCCCCTTCCAGTCCCCAGTTCCCGTCCCCCGCTCGCCTCCCCCATTCCCCTCCCCCTTCCCTTCCTCCTACTCCTAACCCTAACCCCTAACAAAATCCTAAACCTAACCTTAACACTACCGATACCCCCTACCACCACTCCACGTCCCCTAACTCTACCCCCACCCCATCCACTAACCCTAACTTTATTCCTACACCTATGCCACCCCATAACCCCAACCCTAATGCTACCCACCATCCCCTAACCCCAAACCTCACTCCTCCTCTACCCCCCTGCTCCTACCCCCTTCCCCTATACCTAACACAAGCCCACTTCCCCGAACTATAGACCTAACCATAAACCAAGATATAGCCCTACCCCATGTCTCCTAACACTAACCCTAACTCTACCCAACTTCCCCAACCCTAAACTAAACCCTATCCCTATCCCTTACAACCTACCTCCTTCCCCTAACCCTACCTCCTACCCCTTCCCCATACCCGCACCCCCTACAACTATCCCCTTCCCCTAACCATACCTCCTACACCTTCCCCATACCCACACCCCCTACAACTACCCCCTACCCTATCCCTTACAACCTACCCCCTTCCCCTAACCCTACCCCTTCCCCATACCCGCACCCCCTACCACTATCCCTACCCTATCCCTTACAACCTACCCACTTCCCCTAACCCTACCTCCTACCCCTTCCCCATCCCCGCACCCCCTACCACTACCCCCTACCCTACCCCTTACCACAACCCCTACCCTTACTCCCTTCCACTACCCCCTTTCTCCTACCCCCTTCCCCTCCCCCTCCTTCCCCTAGGTTAGGGGTAGGAAGGGGAAAGGGAAGGGGGAGGGGAAGGGGAGGAGGAGAAAGGGAGGGGAAGGGGGAGGGTTAGGGGAGGGGATGGGGGAGGGGAAGGGGAGGGGGAAAGGGGAAGGGAAGGGCGGAGGGGAAGAGGGATGTGAAGAGTGGAGGGCTGGGGTTAGGGCATAGGTGTGAGGGCAGGGGAAGGGGAAGATGAGCGGGAGGGGGTTGGGATGGAGGAGGGGTAGAGGAGAAGAGGGGAAGTGGGTGAAGGGACATGGAAGAGGCAGGGAATGGGGTTGGCAGGGCCAGAGGGATACGACAGGGAGGGGTTCAGGCCATCATGATGTTGTCCGTCCTCTGTTCAGCTGGGATGCGAGGTTCTTCTGGACTCGTGTCTTGTCTCTGAGATCGCTCCTTCTCCTGGGAAGAGAAATACGAGTGATAGAGATACTGTCTCTGAGGCCTGAACTCAATGACTTTGGAGGGTCCCAACACTTCCCCCATCATCCCCCCTACCCCTGAACCCTCCCCTCCCTCACGCCAGTACTCTCCATTTTTCTTGAATTCCTGTCCATATTAAAATCCTTTTCATGCCTTTTTTGGACAAGCCTCCGCTACTACCCCGACAATGCATTCCAGCCACCCACTACATTCTGTGTGAATAAAATGTACCCCTCACGTCTTGCCTAAATTTCCCTCAGCTCACCTTAATTAGACGTCCTCTGGTATTCTCGCCCCAGGAATGCACACAATATTCCAAGTGTGGTCTGACGAGAATTTTATACATCTGCAACGATACCTCTCGGTTTTTGAACTCAATCCCCTGACTCCTGAAGGCCAGCACACAATACACCATCTTAAACTCCCTCTCAATTTGCACAGCAACCTTGAGTGATATATGGAGCAGGATCTAAATATTTCTCTGTCCTGCACACTGTTCATAATCCTGCCATTAACCAAGTGCTCTGCCCACACATTCTTGTAATCCGCATTCAATGAAGATATTGGTCTATATGAAGCTACTTTTAATGGGGCTCCAACCTTCTTTGGAATAACTGTTATTCGTGCTCTTGAAAATTACTCTGGAAATAAACCTGGACCAGTTGCTTATTTAAGTACATCTGATTTACAGGATTGAACTCCATCTGTCACTTCTCGGCAAACTGGATGACCTATGACAACCTTCTACACTGTCTACAACATCTCTACCTCTGTGTCATCCCCTGACGTACCCACCCTTCCACTCCCATCATCATTCATAAAAATCACAAAGAGCAGGGGTCCCAGAGCAGATCCCTTTGGAGCGCCACTAGTCATTGTTTCATCTACTACTACCCTCTGTTTTCTGCAGACAAGCCAATTCTGAATCCACACAGCCAAGGCTCCATGGATCCCATGCCTCCCGACATTCTGAATGAGGCCTCCGTGGGGATCTTGTCAAGCACCTTACTAAAATCCTCGTGCAGCACATACAGACCTTGACCTTCATCTATCTCCTTTGACACCTCCTCTAAAAACTCAATTTGACTCGTGAAGCAGGACCTGCTCCTCACAAAACTATCCATGAGTTTCCCCAGCATGTTTGTGCATTGCCCTCGGACCCAGCATCTGCAGACTTCCTGGCGAGTCCCTCCCTTACCCCTTCCCAGAGCTTCCGCATCCATTAGAACATCAAGCATTGCTGCCCAGTACAGGCCCTTTGGCCCATAAAGGCTGTACTGACCTTTGTAAATGTTCTCCACAACCTTTACCTGTACCACACCCATAGGAACATAGGAAGTGGGAACAGGAATAGGACAAAAATGGCCTATCGAGCCTGCTCCGCCATTCAATACGATCATGGCTGATCTAATTTATGACCAAACTCGACCTACCCTGCCTTCTCGCCATATCCCCAAATTCCTCTATCATGTAAAAATTCTGTTCCCTTACATCCACATGCTCGTCTGAGAGACTTTTATATGTACCTATTCTACCAACCGCTACCACTTTCTCTGGTGACGCATTCAAAGCTCTCACAACTCTCTGCATAAAAAAAATCTCCCCTCACCTGAAGCGGATGCTCTCTGAGATTTGCACCTGACACTTTAGGAAAGGTTTCTGGCTGTTCATTCTATCTAAGGCCCCCACAATCTTATTTAGAATAAGTTATTAAGCTGTGGATGGGGCAAGTTGGGAGAGGGAGGAGGGGAGAGAGCTGGTGGGGGAGGGGTGAGAGCTGGTGGGGAGGGGACAAGGCCGTGTTGTGGAGAGGGATCAGGACCGCGTTGAGGTGGTGAACGGACAGACATGGGTGGATCTACCTGCCGAAATAAAGGAGCAATAAGAAGGCCATCTCGGGATCTACCAGCATCTTCTGGGGCTTGATGTCTCAATGGAAAACCCCCTGAGGATGGAAGTAGGCCATGCTCTGCTACAGCTGGTACATGAACATCTGGCAACACAACGATATAACATGACCCACTCTGCCTCCACACTGGCCGGGTCTATATCCTGAGGGTAAGGGGAGGTGGGTGAAGGGCCCCTCCCTGCCAATCAACATCCATCCTCATCATCCTCTCCACCCCTCTCCCCTCACTACCCTTTCTCTCCTCACCAATACCCATTGAGACCCTCATGCACCCTTCATCGATATCCAGTCCCCAGCGAGACTCAGCCAGTAAACTCCTTCATATCCTCCAACCCCACCATCCAAGCTTGCCCCAGTGGACAACTTGACCACCCAGACCCACAACCACCTTGATGTAGATCATGGGAATGGGCTGCTTGGCCTTGTTGAAGTGCTGGACCATGCAGTGAACCGTCTTGGGAACATAGTCCAGACCCAGATTCAAATAAACCTGCTCTTCCTCTTGGACACAATACAAACATGTCAGCTGGATTTACCCTCCAAAACCCCGTGCCTCTCCCAACAGGAGTGCCAGCCCCTCCTGCCCTCTGTAGGCCTGATGCCCCCACTGCTCAACACAACATGGCATGAATCCAACGGCTCAGCGAGCAGAGCGTCAACAGGCCGTAGTGGACCCGTCCGCTGCCCCATCATTCGGCTTCTGGTGAGACTGCACAAAATGTGCAGCTCTGACCGCCCTCCCTCGTGAGGCAAGGATTCACCGGGGGAGAAAAACCATTGACGTTTCGAGATGAGAAATGTTTGCAGCCGGGTGTTGGCTGGGGTCGAACATGTGGAGGCTGAGTTGTTGGGACGATTCAGAGCAGGCGTTGATTTGGAGGCGCACCAAAAGGTGCCAAAAGTGAGTTATGGGGGAAAGTACATTCGTGAAATGAATTGGGGAAACAGACTGGAGGGGCTGAGTGGCCGAATTTGGCGACCTTGTCTTGTGGTCTTGGCTGCTGCTGTCTGGAGTTGAAATGGCAAGAGGTCATGAGTTAATGGGTGAGGAGCAGGGCAGCCAACGTCAAAGAGTCAGCACTGGTCAGAGGGGCAGGATGGAGGCAAAAGAGAGGCTGCAGCGAGACAGATCGATTGAAGGAATGGGGAAGGTAGCAGCAAATGATATGCATCAGAGTGAGGGTGGGGTGGGTGCAGTTGGATCTTACCTTGACTACAGAGGAGAAGTTGAGAAGAGGGACAATGATGGTGTGATCCAACTTTCGCACGATCTGCAGTTTGCGGTTCTATGGCGAGAGAAGAACATCAGCAAGGCTGGGCGATGGGTCGGGGCCCTGAGGGGAAACTTGTCCAAGTTGAGGGAGGAGGCGGGGAGGAGATTTGTCAAGAGGTCAGAGGTGGGGAACTCCAAGGGAGGCCGAAGTGGGGGACTTTTCGAGAGTCAGTGGGGGGGACTTTTCGTGTCGCTGGAGTGGGGACTCGTCAGGGGGTTCAATGAAGTATCATTTCAGTTTTTATGATTGTTTTCCCAGCTTCTACTAAACAATGAATTTGCAGAAAATCTTTGATATTTGCCAGGTGAGTGTGTGTGTGTGTGTGTGTGTGTGTGTGTGTGTGTGTGTGTGTGTGTGTGTGTGTGTGTGTGTGTGTGTGTGTGTGTGTGTGAGTGTGTGTGTGTGTGTGTGGGGTGGGGGGTTGTGTGTGGGGAGTGGGGCTGCTGTTGTGGGTTTGTGTGACTTTCTCTGTTTCCAAACCCCATGGCTGCTTTGGTCTCTGTCAGATGCTCCTCTTTCCACCCCCCTTCAAAAATGTGTTTGGGGTGTTGTTTGTCAATTGGGTGTAATTGTGTGAAACGGGCTCATGTGTCGCAAGGGCCTGTGAACGTGCTGTAGACCCTAAATTTAAATATCAGGGTTTTTCATTTCCACACAACTGCTCCTCCCCCTCACCTTGAATCTCTTGTCTTGCAAGATCTTCTTGATGGCAATCAGCTCTCCGGAGTCCACCAGCCTTGTCTGGTACACCACACCGAAAGATCCATTGTCGATGATTTTAACATCTGTGCAGGACACCACCTTGGGGACGTTGGGTCCATGACACGGTGTGGCCACCTCTGTTGTGGCCTTATTGCCATGTCCTCTGGGGCAGAAGCAGCAGCATTTACACACCCAGAGGGTACACAACAGGTCATTTATCCCAGCCCAGCCTTGTTGTCCGAGTTAGTCTCTACCCCTCCCTCTACCTCCCTTCCAAGGGTCTCCAAAATGTCAGAATTGATCCTCTGGTGGTTCTTTCCAGCCTCTCAGTAGAAATATTGCCACCCCAGGTCCCTCTTTGATCACTCTCCTCAGACTGAGGCCAGTTCCGCAGCCGTTCACCTTATTTACAACCCTCCCTCCATGAGAGGATCGGGTCATCCTTGACCTTCAGCACGTCCCGGGGAGATGAACCACTCTGAACCCTACCACGGGTTTAGCAGAAGCCCTCCACATTCCCAGAAGCTCAGCAACACCGTGATCTTCCATGATGCAAGTGAGACCTCGTTGCCTGAGGGAGCAGGTGGTGCGGAGAGAGCCCCACTCTTCACCGCTCAACTCTGTTGGGTCCGCCGCAGCAGAAACACTTTCTAGCACCTTCATCCAGGTCCACTGGGGGAAAGAATCCTATCCCGGTTGGGGGTGTGTGGGGGTGTATGCAAGGGTGGAAGGGATCTTGTAACCACGGGGGGGGGGGGGGGGCGTGGCGGGTGGAGGAGCGGTCGTGTCTCTCAGTGGACAGATCCCATTCCAGGTGGAGGGGGAGCTCTGTCCCATTTCTGTTGAAAGGTCTGCCTTCCATCCCCCTCGCAACTTCTCTTCTCCCTCAGACACCTCACACTCTCCCCTGCCCCGATTCCTCTACCACACTCTCATCCCCCACCCAACACCACCCCCATGGTTTCCCCAGTCCTTTCCGTCCCCTCGCACCCCATCCCCCCAGCTCAACCCTATGTCCCCTATCTCTGATCCAATCTCCCTTGACATTAGCCTGTGGTGCTACCCCGTTCCTTTGTTCTCCCCTCCACTCCTACAGACCCCATCCCTGTATCCCCTCACATGCCATTGTTCTCCCCTCCCCAGTCCCCTCCAGCTGCCCCATAAAGTGCCCTGCACTCAGGATGGGGAGAGGGGATTCAATGCAGCCTCCATTCTCTCCGCCCACACTGGGTAAAGGATGGTGCCAGAGGAGGTTCTGTCCCAGTAGGGGAGCCTGTAGCAGGCTCTTTATCTCACCCATGGGCGCAGGGTGCTTCCAAACACAACCCTGTTGATCAGAGGGTCCCTGGGATGAGACAGCGTCCTACTCCGACACGCGGGCCAGAATCCCCTTCCAAGAGAGGCATCTTTCTCGTGTTGCTGTGCCATGGCACAACTCAGCTATGGCTGCCCCATGCAGTGACATCATCACCCCCTCTGTGTCATCATCTCCCCCTTCTGTGACACCTCCCCTCTCTGTGACACCACTAGTGTAATGGGCAGGGACATCCAACCATTTAAATCCTCCTCAATTTCCCCAAGCAAGGGGAGAATAATTCAGCTGGTCTAAATTACTCGTTGTTATCTATTCTAACTCCTAGATATTTGATCCCATTTTGCCGCCACATTTGTTGACTATTTTCTTGACATTGGCTCTAATCCCCCTTCCTAAGTGACATGATTTTGCACATATCCCAAAAGAACTTATACCCAGAGATGTCCCCATAGTCCTCCAGGGTGGAGCACAACTTGGGCAATGAGTGTGTTGGGTCTGTCAGATATATCAGAACAACTTCTGCAAATAAATTGATTTCATGCTCTTCCTGGCCTGTTCTGAAACCTTTAATGCCTGAATCCTGGCAAATGGCCTCGGCTAATCGCTCCATGGCCAGTACAAACTCACTCACTGGGAGTGTGGGGGAGGAGTCAGACCTTGATTGGCATGCCTGTTGGCTTCCTCTGTCCCTCTCATCTCGACATCAGTGGCTCAGGTTGGGGGAGTCTGTGCTGCCTCCTGCAGTGCACAGCAACGCTGCTGGACCACCTTTATCTCCTTATTTTCCTGGGCCCTCTGCAAATCTTTCCTTTCTATGATCTCACATTGGTTTCTCAGGAGAAACAATGGCAGCCAAAAGGCACCCTCTGATTCCCCTTAGATTTTGGGAACCCCGACTTCTTGAAGTGGGACCACACGTGGTGACCTATTTTCTCAAGATGTGGATCCAGGAGCTTGGACCAGTCTACCAGTTTGCCGTGGTCCGCCAGCATGCTTGCCAAGCTCCCGAACCCTGCACTCTCGTCAGTCCACCCGCAGATCTTGTTCTCCCTGCCTGCACTCGATTTCCTGCCCCAATTCCAAAGCATCTCCACTGCAGCTGTGTTCAGTCGGAACTCGAAGGACCCTGCTCACTGCACCAATTATTATGTGTGTGAAACTGATTCGAGGGGTCCCAAGGGTGGCGAATTTGAACACAGTTGTCTTTTATTGACACATGTAGTGAAGTCGCATGAGGAGTAAAAGACACACACAGACACAAACTCGCCGGATTAATCGATACACTTGCAACCACTCGTGGATAGAAGACTTGACAATCAACTTGTCACATATGATACCTTGAACAGGTCATTCATTCACTCATTGATCTTGGATGCCTGTGGGTGGTAGGGGATATGCAGGTGGCCCCAAATACTTGGCATCACCACCCATTGCTGGTCGGACGTTATCCGATAGGGTATTCCACATATGGAGCACGCTAAAATGGTGCTTGGTCGGCCCGCTGGCAGGACATCTGAGTATGTGCTGACCATCGTGAGAACATATCACTTTTTATTTTGGCAGGGGAGAGGCCTGATATGGTCAATTTATCAGACTTGGCCAGCTCCCGAACCCCAGCGAATGCGGCCCTTGGTTTTAATTGCTGACAAATAGGGCATTTGGCCATCACAGTTCTTGCAACATCATGAGACCCCCAGATCCTCTGTCCATCATAGTGCCCCCATATGCCCACATTTATGATGCACCAATGCTACCAAGGCTCCGGGGTCTCTCTGCTTGGGGAAAAAAGTGGCAGAGCATATTTGAGCAGCTCAGTCCACAGTGGCATCGCGTCAGCTTCAGCGGTTTTCCTGGAGGTGTGTCCATCCACGTGGTGGACCCTGACTATTCTTTTGTTGTTCCACCTCTCAGAAGATCTGCCAGTGCTGTTGTCCTCAGAGCAGGCAGCCATGGATCTGCCTCCCTGTCTCCTGACGCCGACCCATCCACACTGACGTGCTGTTTGGCACAGCCCAGAAATCCTGTTGCACTGATCGGAAAAGAGGCTCCTGGGCCCGCCTGGTTGTCCCTTTTCGGATCAGTGCCACAGCTGCCAGCTTGGACAGTTGGCTCTCCCCTCCACCTCACCCTCTTGTGTCAGTACTTTATCTGTGGTGGGCTGGAGCGCTCCCACCTTACACCACTGTTTTTCGCACCTCCACCAGCCGGAGCCGTCAGTAAACCAAGCTTTTTCTCTGCTGTCCAGCATCGAGGGTGTTGAACTGTTTGCCCCAGGCCATAGTGCCAAGCTCTTCTCGGGGTCATTCAGGTGGGAGGCTGTCACTTTCGGGCAGGACATGATTTGTTCTTGCAAGTGGCTCAGCCCTTCGATCCCGGCCTCTGTGCGGTCTGCCATGTACCACTTCTTCGGTCCGCTGTGAGTGGCATCCGCAGATTTAACCCATCACATGTTGGGGAGGTGTGGCTGGAGTGTGACTGTCTCTGCTGTCATCTGGTTCTCTGTGGTGAGCAGGCGAGCATCTGACACTCAGATGGGGAGTCACGTGAGGCAGCTTCCAGGAGGGAATTGAACCAGAAGCTGTGTGGGACTCAGCGACCTTGCCTCTTTTGCTTGACGCTCCACTTGGCCATTGTCTTCATGGCAGAGACAAGTCATTCAAAGTGTCTTCCAGTTTTGAGGGGTTGGGGATACTTGTGGTCAGTGGCAGTGGTGTTCAACAGCGTGTTTTGCCATTAAAGAAGCCATTTGTTGTTCAGGTCATCAATGAAGCGGTGAGTTTTTTTTTCTGGGCAACATTGTACAGTAGATGGAGGGGCAGGGTGAGATGGGGAATATGTTGGCACCAGTAACCCAAAAGACCCACAAACCTTTGTGCCTCAACTTGTTGGTGGGCACCGCAATGAGGATTTTGCTTTGAGCAACCATTGATATTTCAATGCTGCCTGGATTCTCAGGAAAAGGACTGTTGGACTAGGACCCTGGACCTTTTCCAGGTGGTGCCTCCCTGGTGCCAGTATCTGGGGTGTTGCTGCTGGTGTCCAAGACATCCTAAAGTGGGCCAGAGGTTGTGGTACATGGAGATACCAATGACATAGGGAGGAAGAGGGAAGAGTTCCTGAAAAGTGGGTCCAGGGCGTTTGGTGAGAGCTGAAAAGAAATAGCATGAAGGGAGTCATGTTGGGATGACTGTCTGGGCCATGCGACAGTGAGAGCAGGAACAGAATGAGGTGGAGGATAAAGGCGTGGCCTGAAGGTGCGGGTAAAGAGCTCCTTGAGGGCATCCTATTTGCCTTGCTCGGGAGGCTGATGTCGGAAGTCGATGAGCCTTGCTGCCATGTCCTGATGAGCAAGAACATCATGGAGGAGTAATGGATGTCATCAGCGGTGATCTCTTGGAGGTGGAACTGGTCCTTGGCCTGTTTGAAACCCACGTGTGGCTGCGACATCCAGAACGTTGACAGCTTCAACCAAACCATCTGAAGCGCCGCCTGGACCGTGATCTTCACATCCAATTGAAGGGCTGGGTCCTGCTGAGGTCACCACGGTAGCAGGCGCGCTCCCGCGAAGTCTGGAAAGAATGACATGCACCCAAGAAGTGGAAGTGGAAGATAAGTTGCTTGAACAGGCAGCTCCAGCCTCCGGTTGGAAGGCGATCCTCCCGTTGCTCATTGATTCCCAAGATGTGGGTCATCCCCTGGGATGAAGGGTATTGGCCCCAACGGGGTCTGCGCTGTCAGCGTGTTTGTCGGCTCTCTAGTGTAGTGACTCGTGTCTCGGTTAACAGGCCACTCCAACTCGATATGTCAGAAGAATATGGAGCCCATATTTACCAAGGGTGGGTGTGGATATTTACATGAAACCCTGACTCTCCCTTTCACCTGAAGGCCTCCGTTTATTCAATGAAACTTTAAAGTAACAGACACTTCTGTTGAGGCGAGAAGGGGAGAGGTTAGGATATTGGGGATGAAGGTGGGAGGTGGTTTCTTTATTCTTTCTTTTATAGATGCCACACATTAGATGAGCATTATTATTAATTGTGTGAATTTGTTGTGGATTTAAGTATATAAATATTTTTTTTTAATTATCGGCAGGACCACGAGTGGCAGATAGGATCATGGGGACTCTCACCCCCCAACCCACCCACCCCAAATATCAATGGGATAAACCGGGTTCATTGTCAATGTCGTCGAGGATCCCTTCCACCTGCCCACAGCATTTGGCAGCTCTTCTCATCAGGAAAGAGGTCGAGGAATATCGGAGCCAGTAGCACCAGGCCCAGAAACAGATTCTTCCTGCGAGCAGTGAGGATGGAGAATGATGGATGACCGGCTCAGACAAAGACTCCAAGACTCTGCTATTGATTCAACAGAATTTATCTCTTTTTTGGGAGGGACTGCACGTGTATCATTTGTCTCTCTGTGCATAGGTCCGGTTGTGTGTTTGCAGAGGTTTCCACCATGAATACAGTTTCCTCGGGTTCAATTTGAACGGGTACAGAGGAGCTTTCCTGGATTGGAGAATGTATCTCATGAAACAAAGTTGACTGAGTTCGGGCTTTTCTCTTTTTCACCCCAAAATTAACTTTATTCTAAAATTATTGACCAAGAGGACAACTGTTCCATGTCTTTTCTCATCCTCGTGTTGCATGCCTATATTCCTTTCACTGCACCTGTTCTCTGTTTAGCATCATTCTACCACTTTGACACCTCGTGGTTACTCCCTGCACTCTGTGGTTGAAGGGGTTCCCCTTAGACTCCGCCCCTCAAGACCCGGAGGATTAGAGTCCTTACCCACAGCGCCCTCGTGTTGGCTGCGCCAAGCCTCAGTGCATCTCTCAGCAACCTGGAATAGGCCGGTGGGCAGCGTTCCCTCACCCACATCTCCATGTGCTAAAAGACCAGCAGGTTAACGTCGAACAGTTATGCCCTTCGGACCTCGATGTTGCGCTGACCTATCAATTCCAAGCAAAATAAAAACTTGACCCTTCCTCCTTCATAACCCTCCATTCTTGCAATGGAGGGAGTGCAGAGACAATTCACCAGGCTGATACCTGGAATGGCAGGAATGATTTATGAGGAAAGATTGCGCAAATTGGGATTGTTCTCACTGGAGTTTAGAAGATTGAGAGGGAATCTCATAGAGACATATAAAATTCTGGCAGGGCTGGACAGAATGGATGGAGATGGGATGTTTCCAATGGTGGGAAAATCCAGAACCCAGGGCCATGGTTTGAGGATAATAAGCAAACCATTTAGGACCGAGATGAGGAGGAATTTCTTTACCCAGAGGGTGGTGAATCTGTGGAATTCATTGCCACAGAGGGCAGTAGAGGCAGGTTCATTAAATATATTTAAGAGGGAATTAGATCAATTTCTTCTGTATAAGGATATTAAAGGTTACGGAGAGAAGGCGGGGACGGGGTACTGAACTTTAAGATCAGCCATGATCTCGTTGAATGGCGGAGCAGGCTCGAAGGGTCGAATGACCTACTCCTGTTCCTATCTTCTATGTTTCCTTCATTCATGTGTCCAAGAAGCCCTTAAATGCCACTAATATTTTAGCCTTCATCACCACTCCTGGCAAGAAATTCCTGGCACCCACAACTCTGTGTAAAAACAAGTACCCCTGATATTGCCCCTAAACCTTCCTCCCTTTGCTTTGGGCTTCTATTGTTTGCTTCTCTTATCTGGGTTTCAGGCAGACCAAAGGGCATCTTTCACTGAGTTTCTGGTCTTCCAGCAGTTCTGGATGTCTGTCTCTCGATGCTCTGCTCAGGGTACCACCCCGCAGTATCTCATCAAGTCCTAGTCTCTGTGTCAGCAGGAATTCCATGCTGACCACTGCCTGATGGCCCTGTGGTCAACAGTGTTTGTCTATGCAACCATTCCCATGAAGGTGATGGGGCAAAGTCCTGCTGACTAGGACATTGTGTGGCATCAGGGCCAGACCAATCTTTCGCAACACCTGAGCCAGGTAGAACTTCAGCACATAGCGGCTTTTGGTGCCCTTGCACTTTGTTTCCAAGCACAGCCAAACACAATAGCCATGCTGGTTAGGGTTATGCCCCCATTGATTGACGACGTACATGGTCCTCCAGACTCTATACATTTTGGACCCCCACATGAATAGGAAATGTGTTTTGGGAATTGACAGGGTGGAGGTGTGGGGATGGGCCACACCTGCCTCACGTGCAGCAGTACCCGAGAGCTCCTTGCACCTGATGACCAGGTTCTACCGGATTGATAGAGTTGGGCATCTCTGTGGTTCTCCATGTCTCCTGGAACTGGGGGTCTCCTTACTGCTCCCCATCTCCTTGAGTTGGTACTTTGTTCTCCACCATCACCACAAGACAACCAAGACCCCTGGATGGAGGGCAGTGGTGCAGAGAGATCAGTGAGAATATGGGTAGTTTCAACAGGGTGGGGTCCATTCTGATGCCTGATAACAGGAGGAAACCAACGGGGAAGGAGGATGCAGGGCATTCGATAGCAGATGGGGCAGGGTGCAGACACGGCAGCTGACTGGAATTGTCAGGGGGATACTGAGACCTGGGAGAGGAGGGGAAGGAAGGTGCAGTTGTGTTCAGACGAGAGAGTGCTGAGGGAGAGGCAACATGGGTGGAACCTCAAGGCAAGGGACCCCTGAATTTTTTGCAGGGATGAGCTCTGTAAATAGACTCCCAGATATCCAGCAAAGAGCATCTTTGTCCCCCTGCCATCAGGAAGGCGATATGGAGGAATAAAAGCAGAGAAGCCAGGGAGGGAAATAGCTTCTTCCCACAGACCGTGAGATTGACAAGGCAACATGAGCTGGATGGGAGCTAAGAATGAAAAGGTGGAGAGGAATATGGACTGATTACAACAGCACAGCCAGCAGGAGAGTGGGGCCGAAGGGCCTGTTTCTGTGTTGTCTATCTGGACGAGCCTTTTGAGTTCAAGCTTTAAAAGACCAAACCATTTTTAAATTTAATATCAACGGTATAGAATGAATCAAGATACAAGATGTCTGTCCAACGGCAAGTGTCGAAGGCACTTCCTGAAACAGAGGCTCTGAAATTACAGGGAGGTTCTGGCTGGTATGAGGCCCGGCTTCCTCTGGAAGGAGGAGAGGAGGCAGGGATAATGTGGGGGTAGGCGTGGGGAGGGGAGGGGGTAGCGATGCCTTCCTCCATTCACCTCCCATTTCCTCTACACCGTACCCCTCCTCATTCCCATGCCCATTCCCCTCCCCCATCACTTCCCCATTTCCCGTGCCCTGCTCGCCTCCCCCGCTCCCCTCCCCAACCTAACCCTAACCCCTAACAAACTCTATCCTTAACGTTAACACTACCGATACCTTTAAACACTACACCACGTCCCCAACCCTAACTCTTATTTCCACTCTGTCCCCTAACCCTATCCCTACGCTGTCCCCTAAACCCAACCCTAATCCTACCCACCTTCCCCAAACCCCAACTCACACCCCACCTGTACCTCCTACTCCTACCCCCTTCCCCTAAACCTAAAACAAGCCCACTTCCCCAAACTCTAAACCTAACCCTAAACCTCGACCTAACCCGAGCCCACATCTCCTAACCCCAAACCTAACTGTACCACTACCCGTCCATGACCCATATCTTAATTCTACCCACCTTCCCCAACCATAACCTAAACCCTACCCCTATCCTCTACACCTACCCCCTTCCCCTAATCCTACCCCATACCTGAAACCCCTTCCACTACCCCATTACCTACCCCTACCCTCTCACTACCTCCTTTCTCCTACCCCCTTCCCCTATCCCTCCTTCCCCTAAGTTAGGGGTAGGAAGGGGAGGGGAAGGAGGGGAAGGGGAGGAGGGGAAGGGTAGGAGGTGAAGGGGAGGGGCAAAGGAGAGGGAAAGGGGAGGTGAAGGGAGGAGGGCTGAGTTTAGGGCATAGGTGTGAGGGTAGGTGAAAGGGAAGGTGAGTGGGAGGGGGTTGGAATGGAGGAGAGGTAGGGGAGAAATGGGTGGGGGAAATGGGTGAAGGTATATGGAAAAAGTGGGGAATGGAGTTGGCAGGGCCAGAGGGAGAAGGGGAGGGGTTCAGGCCATCATGATGTTGTCCATCCTCTGTTCAGCTGGGATGCAATGTTCTTCTGGACTCGTGTCTTGTCTCTGAGATCGCTCCTTCTCCTGGGAAGAGAAATACGAGTGATAGAGATGCCGTCTCCGAGGCCTGATCACGATGACTTTGGAGGGCCCCAACTCTTCCCCCATCAACCCCCTCCCTACCTCTGCACACTAGGGCCTTTCCCTTCCTCTGCTTTACCTGAGGAAGTGTGTTATGGAGAAAACCACAATCTATATCTGCAGATCTCAGAGTACCGTGTCTCCATCAGGCAACACCATGGTTCACCACGACATGGCAGCAAGATGCTGGACAAATCATGGATGGATCAGTCGAGTCCCTTCAGCTGACCCATCTGAACCTACCCCATAACAATATTACTCTTCCCTCCCTCCACCAGTACCTTCTGTTTTTCTTTTATTCCTGTCCCGAAATTAAAATCTTTTTCATGACTTTTTTGGACCAGCCTCCACTACTACCCCTGGCAATGCATTCCAGCCACCCACTACATTCTGTGTCAACAAAATATCCCCCTCACATCTTGTCTAAAGTTCCCTCATCTCACCTTATTTAGACGTCCACTGGTATTCTCGCCCCAGGAATGCACAAAATATTCCAAGTGTGGTTTGACTAGAATTTTATACATCTGCAACGTTACCTCTCAGTTCTTGAACTCAATCCCTGACTCCTGAAGGCTAGCACACAATACAGCATCTTAAACTCCCTCTCAATTTGCACAGCAACCTTGAGCGATTTATGGAGCAGGATCTAAATATTTCTCTGTCCTGCACACTGTTCTTAATCCTGCCATTAACCAAGTGCTCTGCGCTCATGATCTTGTAATCCGCATTCAATAAAGATATTGGTCTATATGAAGCTACTTTTAATGGGTCTCCAACCTTCTTTGGAGAAACTGTTATTCATGCCCTTGAAAATGACTCTGGAAATAAACCTGTACCAGTTGCTTGTTTAAGTACATCTGTATTTACAGGATTGAACTCCATCTGTCACTTCTCTGCAAACTGGATGACCTCTGACAACCTTCTGCACTGTCTACAACATCTCTACCTCTGTGTCATCCCCTGACGTACCCACCCTTCCACTCCCATCATCATTCATAAAAATCACAAAGAGCAGGGGTCCCAGAGCAGATCCCTTTGGAGAGCCACTAGTCATTGTTCCATCTACTACTACCCTCTGTTTACTGCAGACAAGCGAATTCTGAATCCACACAGCCAAGTCTCCATGGATCCCATGCCTCCCGACGTTCTGAATGAGGCTACCGTGACGACCTTGTCAAGCACCTTACTAAAATCCACGTGCAGCACATACAGACCTTGACCTTCATCTATTTCCTTTGACACCTCCTCGAAATACTCAATTTGACTCGTGATGCAGGACCTGCTCCTCACAAAACTATCCATGAGTTTCCCCAGCATGTTTGTGCATTGCCCTCGGCCCCAGCATCTGCAGACTTCCTGGCCAGTCCCTCCCTTACCCCTTCCCAGAGCTTCCGCATCCATTACAACATTAAGCATTGCTGCCCAGTACTGCCCAGTACAGACCTTTGTAAACGTTCTCCACAACCAACTAACCCTTACCCGTACCACACCCATAACTATGGGTGGATTAAATATCCAATTAACTACTTTCTGAAGTAATGCATCATGAATTTGATGTTGATTCCAATTTTGAATAACTTTTCATAATTCTCGTTCAGCTCCTTTAAAGTTAGATCCATTATCAGAACATAATTCTTTTACTTGACCACGTCTAGGAATAAAACGCCAAAGAACATTAATAAAAGAGTCTGTATCAAGCAATGACGCTACTTCAATATGAATTGCTCTCATAGTCAAACAAGTGAAAATAACTCCATATCGTTTTTCAACACTTCGTCCGCACTTTACTTGCAAAGGACCAAAATAATCAACTTCCACGGATGTAAATGGGAATTCATCAGGTGAAACTTTGTCCTGTGGTAAATCTGCCATTTGTTGTTGTCCAGGTTTTCATTCTCTCTGTTAGTCACAAAGAGATGAAACCTCATGATTTCATTATTAATATATTTAAGCACTGATGTTCTATCAGTCCAAAACACAGGATCTGCTAACTCCATCTGTAATTCTCTTCTTAACATAGCGTCCATTTTGCTCGCCATAATGCAGCAGTCAATTCCATTCAAGGTCTGGTGACTGACTTTAATGGAGCTACTCTGTCTTTTCCCATTACAAATCCACCATCTATTCACACTTGGTTATTTCACAGGACTCAGTAACTGACAGGATCAAAACCACCTTCACTTACATCAGAAAAATGGTGTAACTGAGCAAATGTGGCCACTCCAAAGTCTGTTGACTTCAAAATTTCCAAGTATTTGAAGACGCTCAATCTAATTTTTCCAATCTTGTGCAATGGATTCTGGATTAGTTTCATCCCATCCAAATTTTCTTCTGCACAAAACTGGTATTTGGCCGGGCTGATCATTAGGCTGAATTCAGCCAGTCGGGAGAAGAGGGTGTGCAGGTGAGACTTGTGTTGTGCCCAGTCTCTGCTGGCGACAAGAATGTCATCCAGATAAATGAACACAAAATTCAAATCCCTGCGCACCGTATCCATGAGGTGCATTATGTCTGGGCGGTGTTCTTGAGCCTGAAAGGCATGCATAAAAATTCGAACAAACCGAAGGGTGTGATGATGGCCGTTTTGGGGATGTCCTCGGGGTGCAATGGGATTTGATGATACACGCACACCAGATTGACCTTGGAGAATACTCTCATATCATGCAGATTGGCCATAAAGTCCTGAATGTGAGGGATGGGGTAACGGTCAGATACTGTCATATCATTAAGCCGTTGATAATCTCCGCAGGGGTGCCAGCCATCGGAGGCTTTTGGGACCAGGTGGAGCGGTGAGCCCCAGGGCTGTCAGAGCGACGAATGATCCCCAGTTCCTGCAGATGCGAGAACTCCTCTTTCGTTATCTGGAGCTTATCTGGTGGGTTTAACAGTAATGTACGATAAATTGTATCAGACACTATGACCCCAGGTTCACAGTTGGGAGAATATATAACGGAGATGTACAATCGACGACCTTGGCAGATACTGAGACACTGTGTTCACAGTACTGAGAAGGTTTAACAGAGAAGTATGGTAGAATAAAGCAGAATCTGTGACTCCAGGTTTACAGTAGTAAGAAGGTTTTAAAATGATGTATAATAAACTGAGGCAGATACTGTGAAATCTGGTTCACTGTGGGTGGAGGTTAATGGTGATGTACAGGAGACTACGTAGATACATTGATACTGGGCTCAGAGTGGGGAAAAAAAGCTTTATTGGTGTTGTATGGGAAACTGAGGCAGTTACTGTGACACCGGGTTCATAGTGGGGAAAATGTTGAACAGAGTTGTACGATAACCTTTGGCAAATAAAGTGACACCAGCTTCATATTGGGGAGAATTTTTAATGATGATGTACACTAAACTGTGGCAGATACAGTACCACCAGGCTCACATTGAGGAGAAGGTTTACTGGTGATGTGCGGTAGAGTGGCAGGCTCTGTAACACCGAGTTCACAGTAGTGAGAAGGTATAATAGTGATGTACGATAAACTGTGGCAGATACAGTAAAACCGGTCTCCCAATGGGGAGAAGGTTTAATGATGATGTGTGGTAAACTTAGGCTGATACTTGAACACGAAGTTAACAGGGGGAGAAGGTTTAATGTTGATGAACGGTAGATTGAGGCAGAAACTGAGAGACAGCATTCACAGTAATGTGAAGGTTTAACAGTGATTTACTATAAACTGTGTCAGATACTGTGACAAGATGGTGCAGAGGGTAGACGTGTGGTTCCACCCTTCCCCAGTTAGACTATTAAATGCTTGATTTTAAAAGTTGTAAAAGTGATTAAAAATACTGTTTATAGACTTTGGAATTGTGGAGGATCAAAATAGCTACAAATGTGAAAAAATCGAAAACTCAGTTCCAGAAGAAATTACCTTACAAAAGTGTTGAAGAATTATGGCCGAGTTCAACTTGAAGCAACGGAGTCGTTGACTGGCGTCTCCAAGCCTCAGAGGATTCCTGCCCGGCGAAGTATTTCGTCGGCACCACTTGCGCTATCGCAAGATGGCACCAGCTCAGCGATGAGTTCAGCGGTTTTGACTCGTGCACTCATGAACACAGGCGTGAGGGCGGGCCAGCTGAGCGAGGACAGGCACATAAGCGTGCAGCATTGCCTGGTGGTCAGGAGAGGTACAGTGTAGCATCAGAAGATGCACTGCGTAGTCGGTGGCCCTACTGGGCATGCACAGTGTGTTGAGGGTCCACAAACCTTTGGAGAAGGTGTGGGCTGTGGGGGAGCCTGATCGAAGGTGAACTGACGAGGTCGGCACACTGTTGTCGGGTGTCCAGACCCACAGCAGCACCGGAAGAGGACCTATTGCTATGGAGGAAGAAGATGCTCAATTTCATTAGAATTTCAACAACTGGGGACTGCGGCAAAAGAAGGTCGGCCTCAAATGGAGGTGATGGATCCTGGACTGGATTCTGTGTTTCCAATTCGGGAAGGGATTGCTCAGCTCATGGAAGATATGGCAAATATATCAATGCAGATGACTCATCAGATGACTCAAGGATTTTCAGAAATGAAAACTAAAATGAACACTGTGTGTGAAGAAATAACTTTTATGAAGCAAGATATTAATGTAGTTAAGAGTGATGTTACGAGATGGACACGATCAGTGGATACTGTGCATGATCATTTTAAAAAGATTGAGGAGGCTTTCTTGAATGCAAGAGTCAAATGGAGCATAATAGAGAAAAAATGGAAATAGTGGAAGATCCTTTTGTAGATTGGGGGATTCAGAAGAAGGAATTATTGAAGAAGTTTGGCTCATTAGAAAACCAATGTCGTAGAAATAATGTTAAGATAGTAGGTCTTCCGGAAGATATGCAAGGTTCGGATCCGATGTAGGTTTTGAAGAAATGGATCCCAGAAGTGTAGGGCAGGTAATTTATTCCAGATGGACTGGAATTAGATCGAGCAAACAGAGCGTTAAGGAAGAAACCATTTCCAGGCGAATTACCACGAGCAGTTATGATTCACTCTTTTAAATATCAAGACAGAGAGATGATCCTCCGATTGGTGGTGCAGAAAACACGGCAAAATCAGGATCCACTGATGGTTCAAAATAATAGGGTTTTTTTTAATGCAGATCTGAGTCAAGAAATTATCAGAAGAGACCGAGAATTTAATTCAGCCTAAGAAGTATTGTGGCGAAAGGGATATAAATTTGCTTTTCGTTATGCGGCAGTATTGAAAGATTTTTATGGGAATTTTCAATCTCAGTTTTTTGAGAATGACCACGATGCTTTAATATTTGCTAATTCATTGCCAGATGTATGAGGAAGTGGGCGATCGTCACCATTGTCACCAAAGGGAAAGGTCAATGGGAATGGAAATGGGAAGATTGGAAAATATGGAAAGAATGGGAAAAAAGTTGAATTGACACAAAGTCTTCTCGATATTGAAGATCCGGAACAATCAGTGGGACTGGAATCACTGGGTTGAATGTTTTTGTTTCAGTACTTTGTGAAAGTCTGACTGGGGGTGGGTGACACTGAGTCCTTTAGTCACATGCCACTTGTGGACTTTACCACACCCAGATTTTTAGGGGGCTACTACTCTTGAGTAACTTGTTTTGGGATTGATGTTTCTCTTTTTTTTGGAATTTTTAAAATAGGTGGGGATTAGAATACTGTGAGACTTAGAAGGGGTGCATTATTTTATAGTAGGATTCACATTTGTGAGGTTTAACAGTGATATACTATGAACTGTGTCAGATACTGTGACACCAGGTTCACAGGGGGAGAAAGTTTAACAGTGATTTACAGTATGTTGAGGTAGATAATTTGACACCAGGAGTAAAGTGGGGACCAGGTTTAATGGTGATGTACTGTAGACTGAAGCAGATACTGTGACACCAGGCTCATTGTATTGTTCATTTATCTTAATTACAACATCTTATATATATGCTCCATTTTTTGTGGCAACTTCCAAACATTAGATAAACTTCTATTCTAATCAGATTTTGTTCATTTAAATAGGACACCACTAAAAGCCCAAATCGTTTGATCTCTTAAGTATTGCTGCTCAAATTAATTTCTTTACCTGGGTTTGGGTTCAACGGCACTTCAGTTTGCTTCATTAATTTTTCAGCCCCTCGTTTTGTGCTTTCTGCTTTGCTCAGCCGATTCGCCAAATGGGCATCCAACTCTGTCTTCTCAGCTTGACCCAACATCTCCTCTGTAAACTTAAGCAAACCAAGAAGACTAACGTTAAAATTTTCACCTTGGCATTTTCAAAAACAAAAATGACGCTGTGACTTGCAGTTTCACATCATCATCCCACTTGCTAAACTTGCAAGCAACTGCACCTCATCCTACAGCTGGAAAATTGCAAGAGAACTGCTTGGTTAAAGCAAAGATTCCACCCAGTCACCCCATTAAAGGCCTCCAAGTTAACAACAGATAGCAACCTGAAAGTTAAATAGAAAGATCTGTATCAGGAAGATTAACGGGCTTTAAAAAAAAATAATTTCCACTATTGAAAGAAAACTCCTCAGGGAACACCAGGCTCTTGTTGAACAATTCCTGTTGTATTCCTCAAAATAGTTTGAATCTTGATTTCAAGCAGAGTCATTTGGTGAGATTGTTGGTCCAGAACAAACCCTGCCCACACACTCCCTTAAATACCTGCAAAGTCGTGGCTCAGCTCTGCTCCATGCTTAAGCTATCAAGCTTTTCTGAAGAGAAAACGGACTTCAGATGCTGGTACGTTGAGTCACAAAAACACTAATGCTTGCCTGAACAACACACCTCTATCTGAAAACCAACAAGAACCTTCCCGAGTGGTAAATATCAACAAGACATAATATCATGTAACTGTTGTGTTTGTGTCGTTGGAGAATTGCCTTTCCATTCAATCAGAATTCGAGTTTTGGGTGCTGTATTTGAGAAAAGATGTGCTGGTGTTGGAGAAGGTCAGAGATCATTTACTGGAATGATATCAGGAATGAAAGGGTTAGTGTATGAGGAACAATTGTCGACTCTTTGACTGTACTAGTTGGAGTACAGAAGGATAAGGGGGACCTCAGAGGCATTTCAAATGCTAGATGGACTGGGCAGAGTACATATGGCAAAGATTATTTCCGATGGTAGGGGATTCTAGGACACGAGAGCATAATTTCAGGATAAAAGGGTGTCAATTTAAAACAAATGTGGAACAAATTGATTGTGTCAGTGGGTCGTGAAACCCACGTGACGTCATTGGGTGTATTTAAGGCAGAGATTGACAAGGAATCAAGGGTTATTGGGAGAAAGTTGAGGAGTGGGGGTGAGTGGAAGAATGGTGGAACAGACTCGACGGGCCTACTTCTGCTCCTATATCTTGTGATCTATATCCTGCTGGAGACCTAGTCAACCCTCCTCTTGCATCCCATTCTTAGAAAACATGCTGCATCGTGGTTTTATGTGACGTGAACCCATTCCCGATTGAATCCCATGTTACAAGTAACCCAATGCAAATTCTGCATTGAGAGGACTGCAGCTTCCTCATTTTAAAAATTGTTATGGAGCAGCTCAAATGAGATTTCTTGCTTCTTTTTTTGAAAGGGTTAAAATAGAATCAAATAAAATAGGAGAGGGAAAAGCAAAAGAATTTATGTACAAGTGGGAATCAAAATTAATGGTTGGTGATAAAGATACACAATTGTTGAAACATTTGATTAATATATGGAATAAAATAAATGATGAAATTGGTGTAAGTGGATGTACATCACCCAGAATGGCTTTGATTCAAAATCCTCGTATCTTTTTTAAAGGATCATCAATTTCTGGATAGCTGGTTTCATAAGGGGATTATAAATGTTGAAGATTGTTATGAAAGGGGTCAATTAATGTCATTTGAGCAATTGAGAAATAAATATCGTATACCTCATCACAATCTTTTTGCTATTTCCAACTTAGAGCATATTTGAAGGATAAGTTAGGACCAACTATGTTGTACTGAAATAGAAATTCCTTATAAGAGGAATTGTTAAAAACAATTATTTGATGATGTCCTCTTTATTACAAGTAGGAACTTTAAAATGAGGAGTTCATAAGTTGAGACAAAGGTGGGAAATGGATCTGAATATTGTAATTGATTGGCAAATATGGGCAGATCCATATAAGGATCTCAATGTAATGTACAAATTAGTTCAGTATAATTGTTTTGACATCAGTCATGTAGCAGATGTCAGAAAGGATTTTATCTGAAAGCTGCCCCTGGAGTCAGGTGACTCAGGCTGTTGGATTTGAAAAGCTCTACAGGAAGATGATTTGGCAATAGAGATCATGTGATCCAGGGGAGATGTATTAATTCACTTCAACTCAGCAGTCTGGAACTATTGACCAGAGTTCCACATTGCAGCAGTGAGGAAGGAATTCACAACTAGTTTTTCTTCTACAGTTACTTCTTACACCAGTGAAATTGAATAGAATAAAATCAGAATTATCAGATCAATGTTTTAGGTGTGTTGAAGATGTTGCAACTTATCTTTGTCCTAATGCAAGATCTTTTTGAGGAGAATGACAATATTAATGGAACAAGTTATAGGATATGTTTTTCCGCAGAATCTGACCTTAATTTTATTAGGAAATATTGAAGGAACAAGGCCCAAATTAAATCTATTAATATATCAATTGAAATTTGTTAAATTAACGTTAGCGGTGATGAGGACATGTATTGCACTTACTTGGAAATAAGATATACATATATTTTTAGGGATGCCAAGATGACATGCAAATATTCAAGGTTGTATTCCTTTGGAAAAAGATTACAAATAGCTTGAGAAATATATGCATTTGCAAATTTGGCACCTGAATATTCAAATATAAGGCTTCAATTTGTAATAATGCCATTTCCATCCATCTAGACATGTGAGATTCTCCTCTTAGTTAATTTGTAACTAAGAAGTCTCCTGTTGGTGACTTCAAGAGAGGAACCCACGCAGGCTGCGGGCTTCTGGACATAGCAGTCAAGGAACTCACACCAGGCTGTGGAATGCTAGAGACTGGGTCTAAACTGGCTAAAAGGGTGTCAAGTATCAGTCCTGGGATACGAGTGAGTGCTAAATGGTTCCTAATTATGTCAGAGGTTCAAAACTGGAGCTCACATTGCCAATGACTTGGATGGTCTGTGAGCATTGAAAGAGAATCCACAGACCCTCAGTGACTTGTCCCAGGGTTCAGGGTGGCAGGGGATGGTGGGTGCAAGAGGTATTTCAGTCAACTTCTGCCAGAGGTGAATCTGTTTGTCTTACAGCAGGAAAAAAGCAATTTTGTGTGATATGACACTTTTTAATTACATGACAGTAAATTGTCTCCTGAAATAGAGAGAGAGGTTCAAGTTTCAAACTATTACAAATTCTACTCACCAGATTATACCTCTTCCCACTTTTTATTTTTGCAAGGACACAGTTGATTTTATCACAACTCCTCTGCTGCGTCTGTCCTGTGACAGATTATATATTTTATATTGTATATAGAGATGTTTTTGAAAGAGATGGATTGGAGGAGTCGTTTAGGTCACAAACAAACACATACACTTCACAATACAGCTCTTATTTAAAATGCAAGAGCTTGGCTGAGAGTGAGTCATTCAGGCACCAAGAGCCTTTTCAAAGACAAAACAAGGAGACTGTTTTACTAAAGAATTTCAAAAGCAGGTGTAAATTGATTATTGCTTTTAAAGGAACAGATGAATGGACTCAGAAGTTTGGGTCTGGTGCAGTAATCTGGCTGGTTCCAGTTTGCTGTTCTAAGAAGTTCATGTGGTTTTGCAAGCAGAGAGGAGAGACCAAATAGGCTTTTTCTAAGAGAGAGAGAGAGAGAGAGAGAGAGAGAGAGAGAGAGAGATGGCAAGCTGGCATCTTGTTTTGAAGACGGGGTGTTAGTTCTCAGTTCAGCATGTTGAAAAACTTTGTTGTCCATATGAAGAAATAGCTGGATAGAAATGATGTTTCACTTGAAAAAAGGGAAACAAAAGGAACTCTATGGTGACCTGCAGAAGAGGTTATCATTTGGAAAACCCTGATGGGTCAAGTTTCTTTGGCAAGACACCAAAGTGGCTGATCAGAGGGAATCAGTTTATGTATGTCCAATGAGCAAGCAATCCCTCTCTGAAACCAATAAGAGCCTTACTGGAGGGTACACATTTACTTTTAAGCACCAGAGCTTGGTGCAAATTCATAAATGTTGAATTCTGTGCACAGTATAAGAATTGATAGACACCGGTGAACTTGGAGTTGTGTCAAAGAACTTTATGCACATTAAATACACCTGCATTTAAAATTAGATGGTGGTAATGGAAGACTGTTAATAGTGATAAGTTAAAGTTTGATCCTGATTTTTTTTTTGTTTAAAGAAAATTAAAAACGATGTTTGTTTAAGAATCAATGGCGTGATTGTTCAAAATCAGCCTGTAACCGAAAGTATTCTTGGACTGAAAAGACATCTGGGCCAAATGACTATTTAAAGACAATCTGTACATGATTGTACATCCTAAGGTACAATATAACCAGTTAGAGCACAGAACAGGCCAGTTCGGCCCAACTAGTGCCATAACAAATTCCCACCCTCCTACTCCCACTGACCAATACCCAGTCCATACCCCTCCAGTCCTCTCCTCTCCATGTAACTATCCAGTCTATACTTAAATGTAACCAATGATCCCGCCTCAACTACGTCTGCCGGAAGCTCATTCCACATCCCTACCACCCTTTGCGTAAAGAAATTTCCCCTCATGTTCCCTTTATAATTTTACCCCTTCAATCTTAAACCATGCCCTCCAGTTTGAATCTCCCCCACTCTTAATTGAAAAAGCCTATCCACATCTACTCTGTCTGTCCCTTTTAAAATCTTAAAACACCTCTATCAAGTCCCCTCTCAATCTTCTACGCTCCAGAGAAAAAAGCCCCAGTCTGCACAACCTTTCCCTGTAACTCAAACCTTGAAATCCTGTCAACATTCTTGTGAACCTTCTCTGCACTCTCTCTATTTTGTTTATATCTTTCCTTTCATTTGGTGACCAAAACTGTACACAGAACTCCAAATTTGGCCTCACCAATGCCTTGTACAATTTCATCATAACCTCCCTGCTCTTGAATTCAATACTCCGATTTATGAAGGCCAACATTCCAAATGCCTTTTACACCACACCATCTACCTGAGTATCAGCCTTGAGGGAACTATTTACCATCACTCCTACATCCCTTTGTTGTTCTGCACATCTCAATCTTTTCTTTGGCTTGGCTTCGCGGACGAAGATTTATGGAGGGGGTAAAAAGTCCACGTCAGCTGCAGGCTCGTTTGTGGCTGACAAGTCCGATGCGGGACAGGCAGACACGATTGCAGCGGTTGCAAGGGAAAATTGGTTGGTTGGGGTTGGGTGTTGGGTTTTTCCTCCTTTGCCTTTTGTCAGTGAGGTGGGCTCTGCGGTCTTCTTCAAAGGAGGTTGCTGCCCGCCAAACTGTGAGGCGCCAAGATGCACGGTTTGAGGCGTTATCAGCCCACTGGCGGTGGTCAATGTGGCAGGCACCAAGAGATTTCTTTAGGCAGTCCTTGTACCTTTTCTTTGGTGCACCTCTGTCACGGTGGCCAGTGGAGAGCTCGCCATATAACACGATCTTGGGAAGGCGATGGTCCTCCATTCTGGAGACGTGACCCATCCAGCGCAGCTGGATCTTCAGCAGCGCGGACTCAATGCTGTCGACCTCTGCCATCTCGAGTACTTCGACGTTAGGGGTGTAAGCGCTCCAATGGATGTTGAGGATGGAGCGGAGACAACGCTGGTGGAAGCGTTCTAGGAGCCGTAGGTGATGCCGGTAGAGGACCCATGATTCGGAGCCGAACAGGAGTGTGGGTATGACAACAGCTCTGTATACGCTTATCTTTGTGAGGTTTTTCAGTTGGTTGTTTTTCCAGACTCTTTTGTGTAGTCTTCCAAAGGCGCTATTTGCCTTGGCGAGTCTGTTGTCTATCTCATCGTCGATCCTTGCATCTGATGAAATGGTGCAGCCGAGATAGGTAAACTGGTTGACCGTTTTGAGTTTTGTGTGCCCGATGGAGATGTGGGGGGGCTGGTAGTCATGGTGGGGAGCTGGCTGATGGAGACCCCAACAATGAAGACGCTGTTTACATCCGGTACCGCACGGATGGCAGTCTCTTCAATCTGAGGCGCCTGCAAGCTCACACCAAGACACAAGAGAAACTTGTCCGTGAACTACTCTTTGCAGATGATGCCGCTTTAGTTGCCCATTCAGAGCCAGCTCTTCAGCGCTTGACGTCCTGCTTTGCGGAAACTGCCAAAATGTTTGGCCTGGAAGTCAGCCTGAAGAAGAAGAAAACTGAGGCACATCTCAATAGTCCACCATTTAATGCATATGACCTATTTAGATTTGCGCTTTTTCTATCCACTAAAAATTGTTGAAGAGCAAGAATAGACAATACAATCACATAAAATTCCCATCCATACAGCACACGTATTAATACACAAAACAATCACATCTCCTTATTGGTCAGGAAGGGCCTACATTTCCCAAGGAGGCTGAGGAGGTCAAGGCCAACGGTTCTCATCCTGAGATTTTACAGGAGCGCAGTTGAGTCTACTGTCTGGCTGCACCATTGGATGGTCTAGTTGCTGTAAAGCATTAGACAGGAATGATGCAGAGTAGTGAGGATCACTGGGATCTCCCTTTTTCTGTAGATGACATTTACTGGGAGTGTTGTTCAAATCAGGCTCAAGCAATAGTACAAAGACCATTTTCACCACGTCCATCATCAAAATCAGGACTTACAGGCTGGGGAATAGCTTCTTCCCACAGGCTGTGAGATGGATGAAAAGTATCCTCTAAGTGCAATAATCCTCCAAATATTTATATATGTAGCGGCTACTTCGACAGAGCTATTACAGCAACACACACACACACACACACATACCAGGTTAGTCAACACAAGACTGCTTTATTCAGTCTTTACAGGCTTCTTCTATTTACAGCATGTCCTGTGCTCCATGGGTCAAGGTGGGACATCATTATGTGTTTGCTGCAGATCCACGGGCCCTGTCAGCGTCCCGCACCTTCCGGCAGGAGAAATCACAGACCAACGTGCTGTTCCTTGGCACGCAGCACCACGTGCATGTGGTCAATTAAATGGATGAGTTCCCAGCTGTCTGCCTTACGATTTCATGTGCCCGCCAAAGAAACTTGCCCACTCGGCCCGCTACACAGCTGCTACACCCCCCAGAACCGTCGCCAGAAAGTAAAACACCAGCTGCATGCACCTTAGGTGGACACGCTAATCGTCTGGGCTGGAGGCACTGAATGGGTGAAGCGGGATCCACATGGGCAGGCTTGTGTCTGTCCAAACTAAACAGCTGCGAATGTCCCCCAATGTCCAAAGTATACTCAAACCCATCCTTCTTCACCACGCAGAAAAGGTCCTCATACGGTCGTTGTAACAGCATTCCTGGGTCCTGTCTGCGCACAAAAACAAAATCCGCGTCCAGGAGTGGTGGGGCACATTCTGTTAAGGGGATCCAAGCCAGTGGGTAGGAAAAGCTTTGCTGATCGTGATACCATGTCGAAGCTGCTGAAGGATGTTCAGATCAGAATTGGTTGTGAAATCAATGTCCCATGAAACTGTAAGGACCAGACCATAAAGCATCTCTGCGGAAAATGCAGACATATCTTACTTTGGAGCTGTGTGCACTCCCAAAAGAATGCATGGCAACTCATCAACCTAACTGGGACCAGTGAGTCGGGCCTTAAAAGTGGACTTCAGTTGCCAGTGGGAATGAGGGTGAATTGTGTTCTGCGGACTGAATTAATGTGGGAAAACCAAATCCAGTTGACGATGAATGCTCTGGCCCTTGTCTCAGTGTCACTGGATGGCAACGGGACGGCCTCTGGTCAGCACGTGAAATGTTCTACAACTGTTAGAATGTATCTCATGTTTTGAGATTCTGGCAATGGTCCAAGCAGGTCCACATGCACGTGTTCCAACTGCCTGCATACTGTCGGGAAATATTGAAGAGGTACCTTATTGTGGCACTGAATCTTGGCAGTCTGGCAGGAGGTACATATGCAAACCCATTGCTCGACACCTTTTCTCAGTCCATGCTATACATATTTATTTGACATGAGCTTGACAGATGTTCTGATGGATGGATGAGATAAGCTGTGTCTCTGGTCAATAAGGTGTTTCTTCCAAGATGCAGGAAACATTGGTCCAATATCTTATCCTGAGATATGATCTGCTGGCATTCAGAAATCATATCATAGACTAGAGTATAGCTGGAAGAGATGCAGCAACTGTTTAACGCATTGGTGAGGCCAGGTTTGGAGAATTGTTTTCAGTTCTGGTCTCCAAATATAGGAATAAAATAGGTAACATGGAGAGGGTGCAGAAAAGATTTACAAAAATGTTACGTGTCTTACAACATCTAGAGTACAGAGAAAGATTAAGGAGACAGCGACTTTATTCATTCAAACGTAGACGGATGAAGGGGGTTATGATAGAGGTATTCAAATTATGAAAGGAATAGATAGACTGGACGTGAGTAGACTCTTTCCCCTGAGGGCAGGGGAGGTTGGAACAAGAGGGCATGAGTTCAAGGTAAGGGTGCAAAACTTCAGGAGGAATGTTAGAGGATGCTTCTTCACTGAGAGAGTGGTGGCAGAATGGAATGATCTTCCAGAAGAGATAGTTGCGGCAGGGTCCTTTCTGTCATTTAAGAGAAGGTTGGATGTGTACATTGATATGAGGGTGTTGGAGGGATATGGCCAGAGTGTTGGAGGGGAAAACTAGTGGAGTTGTTCATGTGAACTGGCACAGACTTGAAAGGCCAATATGACCTGTTTCTGTGCTGTAAACTGTCATTTGGTTATATGTGCTGGGCTCCACGGGACAAGGTGGGACATCATTAAGAGTTTGCTGCCAGCGGGTTTGAATTAAGCCCCGTGATTATCCCACGCATTCCGGCAGGAGACTCCAAAAATCGAAAAGATGTATTAACTATTTCCATGAACCCTCCACTTTTACATCTATTTTTCTAAATCCACCCCATAATCTAGACATCTTTACTTAACACAAACCACATTTCTTCTCCCATTCAAAGCACTCAGTAATACACCAAGGCAGTAAAATAAAAGCTCAATGCTGGAAATACTCAGCAGGTTATCTACTTGAAAAATAATCGGAGTTAAAACCTTCAGGTCGATAACCTTTCACTGGGATTCAGAAAGATGATCAAATAAACCTGATTCTCTTTGCTGAGAAAAAGAAGAGAGGGAAATAGCAAATTGATTACATGGGATGAAAAGCCCGAGCAGCAGAAATGGCAGTGATGCTGGATGAGTGGAGTCCACTCATTGATCAACACATCTGTCTGGATGGAGGGGTAAAGGATAAACAAGACAAACACGATGCTGTCACTGTGAGGTACAATACGACAGCTGCAGAGAATCTGAAATGAAGGAATGGTGAAAATACTTGTTTTTGGATCAATGTGACAAAATTTGACCTGACAAAAGAAAACAAAATTGTTTTGCTCTGCCAGAACTCTCTAGATCAAGGGGCACAATAAAATAGTCCAGAAGCCAACATTATGAAATTGAACAGCCAAGTTACGCAAATCGGCAGCAAGAGATAAAACACTGTTACATAATTCCATGAAAGTGGTGTCACAGGACGACCGGGTTCTAAAGACAGCTTTTGTCATCTTGGCCTTCATTAATTAACATATTGAAAATAAGAGTTGGGAAGTTATGATGAGGTTGGATAAGATGATGGTGAGGCCCACTTAGGAGTATTGTGTGCAGTTCTGGTCACCTAGCTACAGGAAGGGTATTAGTAAGATTGAAAGAGTGCAGAGAAGATTTACTAGGAAGCTGCCAGATCTTCAGGAGTTGAGCTACAGGGAAAGGTTGAACAGGTTGGGACTTTATTCCTTGGAGTGTTGAAAAATGAGTAAGAGATTGCTTAAAGTGGAATATGAATGGGAAAAAAGGCTGAGAAAGACTGCAGTGGACCCAATTGTGAAGGAAATATTTTGCTTGAGAAAAATTGTCATTGGTCTATTTCCTCTTGAGTTATGAAACCACGCACAGAACAAGTCAATGAGGTACAATTAAAACAGTGGTTTTCAAACTTTTTCTTTCCAATCACATTCCACCTTAAGTAATCCCTTACTAACAGAGCACTTCTGGCACAGGGATTAAGTGGAATATGATCCGGGAGGTGGGGGTGGGGGTGTGGAGGAGGAGTTTGAAAATCACTGCTCTTGATGAAAAGGTTTCTCCATCTCCGTTTTAAGCAGACATCCTTTTATTCTGAGGTTGTGCCCACTGGTCCTAAACTCTCGCACGACTGGCAAAGTCCTCTCTATCCAGCCCTTTCACTAGTCATCAGATTTCAATGAGGTCCTGCCTCATCCTTCTAAACTCAGGTGAGTATCGGCCCAGAATCATCAAATGCTCCTCAAACATTATTCCTCTCATCCCCAGGATCATTCTTGTAAACCACCTTTGGACCATCACATCCTCTCTTAGAAATGGGGCCTAAAATTGCTCACAACACTTACGAGATCAGGACAACCAGAAGGTGGTCACGGGAGGGAAGACAGCTGCAGGAGTGCCTAGAGTCCGTGGATTGGATGGTGTTCAAGGAGTCAGCTGAGGGGGGGGGGTCGGGTCGTGGCAAGATGGCGTTGATAAAAGACGTGAGAAGTCACCTCTCCCTGACTGAACTGTTCAATACTCGAACTGTAGTGACTTTTTTGACTTTATCAATGTTTTGAACAGAAATTTACTACAATAGGATTCTGGAAATGAAGAAAAGAAAAAAGCAGTGTTGGGCACGACCAGTTGGCCCAATAATCACAGAGACAAAGACTGAGGGGAATGATAGGCTTTATTACACACAAGACTGCAGGCCCGGGTCCAAGTGAGGGAAGTGAAGGGAAGGAAGAGGTGGCTTGACCTTTATGGCCTGGGTCACAGGGGAGGAGTCTAGGAGAGGATGACATCAGGAGGGGGGGGCAGCCCATGCCTGTTGTGGTCAGTACATACAATACCATATCATAACAAGCAACTTAGAAAAAAACTAGGTTGTCAACCTGTGAAAAGTACAGAAGAAGCAAGGCCGACCTTCCAGAAGGAACCTCGAGACCAGTTAGAAATGAATCTGAAGCCTCAACGTGCAAGTCAGGACCAGCTGGAAGAAACATCTACATCCTCTGCACATCTGGAGATGAAAGATAGCACCGAGATCTTTGGCCGATCCAGGAGGAGCAAAAGTGTGGAATTCGACACGAGCCAGGCTTGACTAAGGAGAGTTGGGCGTGAGTGCCAAAATGCAAGCATGAGTTACCAGGTAGGGGACTGTCTGTATGCAGTGGCGCATCTGAAGATGTTCTCACTTGAAAGAATTTCTGGATCCGATCCATAGTCCGGCTGCCAGGTAGGAGGTGGAAGAGAAGAGGTGGAGGAGGACAACTCAGAAGTTCAAGAAGAAGAAGAGCAAGATTTACTACTTGCTGCAGTTGGACTCAATGAAGGGAGGCCTAAGGCTTTAAGAACATCTCCTTCTCCAATGAAAGCTGTTGTTTCACCAGATACCTTCCTCAGACTTCAAGGCACATGTAACAGGGATGGAAGTCAACCTCATGTCTACAGAACTGATCCAACAAAATGAAAAGATGATGTCTTCTGTGAACTAAGGTTGTGAAACTTTAAATGATCAATTTGCTGTTATGGAGGAAATAAATGGCTGGTATGTGTGAAGAAATTACATCTATTCAAGTTGATATTAATAAGAGTTTAACAGCAGTGGACACTGGACAAGATCAATTTAAGAAGATAGAAGACATTTTTATTGACTGTAAGGACCGTGTGGACCATTATGCGGAGAGAATGGATCATATTGACAATTTGTTTACAGGCTGAGATGTCCAGAAGAGAGATTTGTTAAAAAACATTGATTCGTTGGAAAATCAAAGTTCTCGTAATAATATTAAGATAGTTTGTCTGCCGGAAGATATTGATGATTCAGATCCTGTAAAATTATTTCTGGATCCACATGGGCAGGCTTGCATCTGTCCACACTAAACAGCTGTGAATGCCCCCCAATGTCCAAAGTATACACAATCCCATCCTTCTTCATCACAAGGAAAGGGCTCTCATACGGTCATTGTAATGGCGCTCCTGGGACCTATCTGTGCACAAAAACATAATCAGTGTCCAGGAGTTTTGGGGGCACATTCTGTTTAGGGGAACCATGCCAGTGGGTAGGAAAAGATTTGCTGATCACAACACCATGTCGAAGCTGCTGAAGGACGTTCAGATCAGAGTTGGTGTGAAATGAATGTCCCATGAAACTGTAAGGACCGTACCATAAACCATCTCTGCGGACAATGCAGACATCTTCATTTGGAGCCGTGCACACTCCCAATAGAACCCATGGCAATTCATCGACTATATTGTGTCCGGAGAGTAGGGCCTTCAGTTGCCGATGGAAACGTTCCACAAGGCCGTTGGACTGTGGGTGAATTGTGGTGCGTGGTCTGATGCAATGTGGGTCGGGAAACCAAATCTAGCCATCCAATTAATGATGAATGCTATAGCCCTTGTCTCAGTGTCACAAGATGGAAACGAGATGGCTTCTGGCCAGCGTGTGAAACGTTCTACGACTGTTAGAATGTATCTCAAGTTTTGAGATTTTGGCAATGGTCCGAGCAGATCCTCATGCACATGTTCCAACCACGTGTGTACCACTGGGAAAGGTTGAAGAAGTGCCTTAGTGTGCCGTTGAATTTTGGCAGTCTGGCATGAGGTACATGTGCAGACCAATTGCGCGACGCCTCGTGTACTGGTTTTCTGCCAGGGGATTAGCAACAAATTCTCTTCTACGACATGCTTTAGCAGCATCCAATGCACCTACTATGTACCAGAATTTCATGTCCTCTGCCATTATGACACAAGACAAAACTAAGTTTCATCCTTGGTTGATGGGTCTGGAAAGGAGGCAAGTGAAGTCCTAACATCGATTGGGAAACACAGTCAGTGAGAGGTCAGCATGGCTTAGAGTTTAGACAACGTGTTCAGGACTGCTTTTTGCAGCAGTATGTGGAGATGCCCACGAGATGGGGGGCAGTGTTTGATCTGTGGTTAGGGAATGAAATGGGGCAGGTGGCGGAGGTGAGCATTGGGAAGAACTTCAGATCCAGTGATCATGGGTTAATTAGATTTAGCTTAATTATGGAAAGGGATAGGTCATGTCTGAACTCAAAGGTCTTCGAGTGGGGGAAGGCCAGATTTGAAGAAATGAGAAGAGATTTGCAAAGAGTTGTGTGGGCTGATCTTTTAGCTGGAAATGATGAACAGGAAAATTGGAGGGTATTTAAAGGTGAGATTTTGAGAGTACAGGATCATTTTGTTCCAGATCGGCTGAAATGTAAGATTATAAGTTCAAGGGAGCTGTGGATTTCTAGAAAAATTATGAATGATTCGGGATAAGAGGGAGGCCCATGCTCAATATAAGAAACAAAAGATTGATGAGATTTATGATCCTTACTTATATTGAAGAAAGAACCTCAAGAGGGAAATTAGAAAGGCAAAAAGAAGGTATGAAGTATCCATAGCTAATAAGGTGAAAGTGAGTCCTTCGGGTTTTTACAGATACGAGAACAGTACAAAGAGGGTTAAGGATAGAGTCCGTCCACTGGGAAATGGGAACGGTGGACTATGTGTAAGTGAGAAGCTGTATGAGATGGGGGAGATATTGAACAATTTTTTTTCTTTTCTGTATTCACGAGCAAAAGGGACACTGGACTATGTGAGATAAATGAGGTGAATGGCTTAGTTATGGAAAGGATAGGGATTAGTAAAGAGAGGGATTTGGAGCTTCTAGGGTCAATAGAGTTGGATGTCTCCTGGTCCTGATGGGATTTTCCCCAGGACATTAAGGGAGGTCAGGGAGCAAATAGCCGGGGCTCTGACAGTGATGTTTCGAAGATCACTGGAGAAGGGTGTGGTGTCGCGGGATTGGAGGGTTGCAAATGTTGTTCCACTGTTTAAAAAAAGCAGAAGGTGCAGGCCAAGTATTTATCGGCCAGTAAGTTTTACTTTGGTGGTGGCAAAAGTTATGGAGGGTATTCTCAGAGATAGTATGTACAAATATCTGGATAGGCAGGGAATGATCAGGGGCATCCAGAATGGGTTTATGAAGAGAAAATCATTTTAATGAATCTTGTTGAATGTTTTGAAGAGGTGACAAGGCAAGTGGCTGAAAGTAGGGTGGCTGACGATATCTATTTGAATTTTAGTAAGGCTTTTGATAAGGTTCCGCATGTAAAGTTAGTTAGGAATGTTCAGTGACTAGGGATTAATAGATAGTGAGATGAGTCAGAGGTGGCTGTAAAACAGACAGCAGAGAGTCATGGTGGACAACTGTCTGTGAGGATAGAAGCCTGTGACGAGCGGTGTGACTCAGGGATTGGTGCTGGGTCCCCTGATGTTTATCATTTATTTTCATGATTTGGATGAGGGGGTGGTTAACTGGGTAATCAAATACGCAGACGATACAAAATTAGGGGGACTGGTGGAATGTGAGGAAGGTTTTCTTGGATTACAGGATTTGGTTTGTTTGGAAAAGTGGACTGAAAGATGGCAGATGGAATTTAATGTTGACAAGTATGAGGTGCTGCATTCCGGAAAAAATAATGTTAATATGACATATGAAGTTCAGGGATGGGCATCGAGGAAGGCAGAGGAACAGAGGGATCTTGAGTTATGGTACAGATTTCCTTGAAAGTGGTTTCCCATGTAGACACGGTAGTTAAGAAGGCATGTGACATGCTGGCCTTCATAAATCATAGCATAGACTAGAGTATAGCTGTTTAAGGCATTGGTGAGGCCATGTGCAGAGAAGATTTACAAAAATGTTGCCTGACTTACAACATCTAGGGTACAGAGGAAGATGAAGGAGACAGCGACTTTATTCATTTGAACGTGGACAATTGAAGGGGGTTATGATAGAGGTATTTAAAATTATGAAGGTAATAGATAGGCAAGACATGAGTAGACTCTTTCCACTGAGGGCAGGGGAGGCTGGAACAAGAGGGCATGAGTTAAGGGTAAGGGGGTAAAACTTCAGGAGAAATGTTAGAGGATGTTTCTTCACTCAGAGTGTGGTGGCAGAATGGAATGATCTTCCAGAAGAGATAGTTGCGGCAGGGTCCTTTCTGTCATTGAAGAGAATGTTGGATGTGTACATGGATATGAGGGGGTTGGAGGATATGGGCAGAGTGTGGGAAGGGGCTGGGGAATGGTTAGGGAGTGGAGTGGTTCATGTGAAATGGCATGCACTCGAAAGGCTGTTATGGTTTGTTTCTGTGCTGTAAATTGTCATATGGTTATATGTGCCGGGCTCCACGAGACAAGGTGGGACATAATGAAGTGTTTGCTACCGGCAAGTTTAAAAAAAGTCCCGTGAGTATCCCACACTTTCCGGCAGGAGTCTCCACAGATCAACGTGCCATTCCTCGGCACGCTGCACCAAGCACAGTCCATTAAATGGGTGAGTACACAGCTGTCTGTCTTATGTTTTCGTGCGCCCACTAAACAACTCTTATTCTGCCTTGTCTCACTGACGAGCATCCAGTCCAGAGACCTCCATCCCCCTCGTATCCCTGAACTTGTCCAAATTCTTCAATGCTAACATTGAGCTCATATTTCCTCATGCAGCTGGCAGCTTGTTCCACTCTCCCACCACCTTGTGTGGAGAAGTTCCCCCTCATGTTTCAACTAAACTTTTCCCCTTTCATCCTTGGCCCACGTATTAAGGACTTTTCCAAGAGGCGGAGTCTGAAGAAAACAACCTCTATCCTCAAGGACCCTCACCACCCAGGCCAAGCTTTCTTCACCCTGCTATCACCAGGGAAACAGGTCCAGGAGCCTGAAGACGAACACCCAATGGTACAAACACAGCTTCTCTCCCTCTGCCATCAGATTTCTGAATGGACAAGGAACCACAGTCACTCTCTCACTTACTCTTCATTTTGCACAAATAGATTTCTTTTTTAAAAATGTAATTTATAGCAATATTTGCACCTATATTGTTGCCACAAAATGACAAATATTGTGACATGTTCATCATAATAAATTTTTAATTCTGAACACTGCGCGTACATCAGAAAACAATCATAGCTCAAAAAACAATTTTAAAAGATGAATTAACTATTTCCATGCTCCCTTCCCTTTTATGTCTATTTTTCTAAATTCACTCCATAATCAAGACATCTACACTTAACCCAACCCACATTTCTTCTACTATTTAAAGCACTCAGTAATACACCAAGGCAGTAAAATAAAAATTCAATGCTGGAAATACTCGGCAAGCCATCTACTGGAAAAATAATCGGCTTTAAAACCTTCAGGTTGATAACCTTTCACTGGGATTCAAGAAGATGATCAGACAAACCTGATTCTCTTTTTGAGAAAAAGAAGAGGAGAGATAACAAACTGAATAAGTGGGATGAAAAGCCCAACAGCAGAATTGGCTGCTGGATGAGTGAAGTCGACTCATTGATCAACACATCTGTCTGGATGGAGGGATAAAGGATAAACAAGACAAACATGATGCCATCACTGTGAGGTTCAATACGACAGCTGTAGAGAATCTGAAATGAAGGAATGGTGAAAATACTTGTTTTTGGATCAATGTGACAAAATTTGACCTGACAAAAGAAAACAAAATTCCTTTGCTCTGCCAGCACTCTCTAGATCAAGGGACACAATAAAATAATCCAAAAGCCAACGATATGAAATTGAACAGCAAGTTATAGAAATTGGTAGCAAGAGATAAAACACAGTTACATAATTCCATGAAAGTGGTGTCACAGGACGACAGGGTTCTAAAGACAGCTTTTGTCATCTTGGCCTTCATTAATTAACATCTTGAAAATAAGAGTTGGGAAGTTATGATGAGGTTGGATAAGATGATGGTGAGGCCCACTTAGGAGTATTGTGTGCAGTTCTGGTCACCTAGCTACAGGAAGGGTATTAGTAAGATTGATAGAGTGCAGAGAAGATTTACTTGGACGCTGCCAGGTCTTCAGGAGTTGAGCTACAGGGAAAGGTTGAACAGGTTGGGACTTTATTCCTTGGAGTGTCGAAAAATGAGTAAGAGATTGCTTAAAGTGGAATATGAATGGGAAAAAAGGCTGAGAAAGACTGCAGTCGACCCAATTGTGAAGGAAAGATTTTGCTTGAGATAAATTGTCATTGGCCCATTTCCTCTGGAGTTATGAAACCACGCACAGAACAAGTCAATGACGTACAATTAAAACAGTGGTTTTCAAACTTTGTTTCCCCAATCACATAGCTCATTAAGTAATTCCTTACTAACAGAGCACTTCTGGCAAAGGGATTAAGTGGAATTTGATCCAGGGTGTGGGGGTGTGGAGGAGGAGTTTGAAAATCACTGCTCTAGATGAAAAGATTTCTCCATCTCCGTTTTAAGCAGAAATCCTTTTATTATGAGGTTGTACCCACTGGTCCTAAACTCTCCCAGTACTGGCAAAATCCTCTCTATCCAGCCCTTTCACTATTCATCAGATTTCAATGAGGTCCTGCCTCATCCTTATAAACTCGGGCGAGTCCAGGCCCAGAACCATCAAATGCTCCTCAAACATTATTCCTCTCATCCCCAGGATCATTCTTGTAAAACAAGTCTGGGCCATCACATCCTCTCTTAGAAATGGGGCCTAACATTGCTCACAACACTTACTAGATCAGGACAACCAGAAGGTGGTCACGGGAGGGAAGACAGCTGCAGGTCTGCCTAGAGTCCATGGATTGGATGGTGTTCAAGGAGTCAGCTGAGGGGGAGTCCCGTGGAAAGATGGCATAGGAAAAAGAAGTTCGAAGACACCTCTCCCTGACTGAACTGTTCAATACTCGAACCGTAATGTCTCGTTTGACTTTATCAATGTTTTGAACAATAATTTTCTACTGTAGAATTCTGGAAATGAAGAAAGAAAAAAAACAGTGTTGGGCACGATCAGTTGCCCCAATTATCACAGAGACAAAGACTGAGGGGAACGATAGGCTTTATTACACACAAGACTGCAGGCCCGGGTCCAAGTGAGGGAAGTGAAGGCCTGGATCACAGTGGAGGAGTCGAGGGAGGAATCCAGGAGAGGATGTCATCAGGAGGGGGGTTGCCAGCCCGTGCCTGTACTGGTCAGTACATACAATACCATTTCATTACAAGCAACTTAGAAAAAACCTAGGTTGTCAACCTGTGAAAAGTGCAGAAGAAGCAAGGCCGACCTTCCAGAAGGAACCTCAGGACACGTTAGACATGGATCCGAAGCCTCAACGTGCAAGTCGGGAGCAGCTGGAAGAAATGTTTGCATCCTCTGCACATCCGGAGATGAAAGATGGCGCCAAGATTTTTGGCCGGGCCAGGAGGAGCGCTAGTAAGGAATTCGACACGAGCCGGGCTTGACTAAGGAGAGTGGGGGGTGAATGCCCGAATGTGAGCTCTAGATACCGGGAAGGGGACTGCCTGTATGCAGCGGAGCATCTGGAGATGTTCTCACTTGCAGGAAATTCTGGATCCGATCTACAGTCCGGCTGCCAGGTATGATGTGGAAGAGAAGAGGTGGAGGAGGACAACTCAGAGGTTCAAGAAGAAGAAGAGCAAGATTTACTACTTGCTGCAGTTGGACTCACTGAAGGAAGGCCTGAGGCTTGAAGAACATCTCCTTCTCCAATGAAAGCTGTTGTTTCACCAGATACCTTCCCCAGACTTCAAGGCCCCTCTACAGAACTGATCCATCAAAATGAAAATATGATGTCTTCTGTGAACTAAGGTTTTGAAACTTTAAATGATCAATTTGCTGGTATGAAGGAAAAAAAATGGCTGGTATGTGTGAAGAAATTACATCTATTGAAGTTGATATTAATAAGAGTTTAACAGCAGTGGACACTGGACAAGATCAATTTAAGAGGATAGAAGAAGTTTTTAATGACTGTAAGGATCGTGTGGACCATTATGCAGAGAGAATGGATCATATTGAAGATTTATTTACAGGCTGGGATGTCCAGAAGAGAGATTTGTTACAAAACATTGATTCGTTGGAAAATCAAAGTTGTCGTAATAATATTAAGATAGTTGGTCTGCTGGAAGATATTGAAGATTCAGATCCTGTAAAATTATTTTTGGAAATAGATTCCAGAGATGTTGGGAGTTGAGTTTTTTTAGATCGGGCTCAGAGGGCGTTAAGGACAAAATCTTTTCCGGGTCAAATGCCAAGTGCGGTTCTTTTAAGATGTTTGCGATATCAGAATAGAGAAATGATTTTGCGGCTTGTAGTTCAGAAAGCTCGCCTTGATCAAAGGCCTATGATGGTTCAAGGCAATATGGTTTTATTTTATGCTGATTTAAGTCAGGAGATTATTAAGTGACGGAAAGAGATTAATCTGGCCAAAGCAGTTCTGTGGAAGAAAGGGTATAAGTTTACTTTACTTTATGGGCCTGATCAGTCTCAATGTTTTGAGAGTCCTTATGGTGCATTAACTTTTGTGAATTCCTTCCCAGATTTGAAGGAATTAATGGGGAAAATGTCCGAGGGTAAGATTGGTATGGGTATGGGGAAAAGAAGTTGGAATCAGAATTGGTGAGTGTTGTTGAAGATGAAGCTCAAGCTCAATGTGGGTGTTATCACTGGGATGACTGATGGGTTTTAATGTTCAGTTGGGGGGTGGTGGTTGACTCGACTACTTCTAAAGTCATCTGCCACTTGTGGTATTAGCTGCACCTGGTCCACAGAGGGGGATCCGACTCTTATACTCGTAGGTTTTTTTTACAGGATTTTCTTCTTTGAAAAGAGGGGTTTGTGAAGAGCATTTACTTGTGTGAAGTGTCAATCTCAGGAGGAAATTAAGTTATGGCTCATTTCAATTTTGTGATCTTTAATGTTAAAGGACAATAATCCGATTGAAAGAAAGTGAATATTGGCATATATAAAGAAAATGAAGGTTGATCTTGCTTTTTTGCAAGAAACTCATATGTTTGAGAAAGAACATACGAAATTGAAAAGAGATTGGGTCGGACATGTTTTTCATCTCCATTTAATTCGAAAGCTCGAGGTGTTGCTACTTTGGTTCATAAGAAGATACCATTTCAGTTGGAATCATTCTCTGCCAAATCATTTTCTCGAAGACAATCAAGATAACTAACCTGTTCATTGAGCACTGTGCCTGGACTCAGATTCACAAACTCACCTGGCAAGGTCAGCATACAGCCATTGACTAGCTCTACCACTAAACATCCATGATCTGCCCTAACAGCAGTAGGCATGCAAAGGAGAACCATGGCCAAACGTTCGCTCCATGGAGATGCATCACCACCTGCTTTCAATTGTCAATGGAAACGCTCAAAGAAGCTGTTTGCCTGAAATGCTCAGTGATAATTCAGGTTGTGCCCAGAGGATCAGTGAGAGCTCGGACCAATGCTGACTCGAACTGAAACCTTTGATCTGTTGTAGTAGTGCCCAGAACACCAAAAGATGGAATCCAATGATCCACAAAAGCCCAAACTATTGTCTCTGCAGAGATGCCGATGATAGGAATTTCATCCTGCTACCTGGTCGTCCAGTCCTCACATGTGAGCAGATAAGTACATTGCCGAGTTGGCAGAAGTGGACCTTCCAAGCCACAAGGTGCACGTGCTGGAAATGGGAATCCAAAACAACAAAATCCCCCAGCTTGAATTTCATGTGCCTGGAGACTTTAGGCCATTGAACCAGCAAGCGAGTCCTTGCCCATAATCCAACATTCTGTTCAACATGAAACCAGATAAAATCTTCCTTAACCAGTTTGATTGATGCTCTTCTACCAGGAAGAGATAGATTATGAAGAGAAAATCTCCTGCCTCATAGCTGCCACACAAACGGCAGAGTCCTTCCTGTTGGGGGAAAAAAAATCACAGGCCAACTTTTCACCCGATTCATCCAGGGTCACATCTTGAAAATGGAGACCAGAGTTGACCTGATGAAATCGGCATCAGTGTGCCGTGCATGAGCCATGGCAGTGAAATCGATGGCAATTGTTGGATGTAATGTCGCGCCTGGATCGGGCACCAGCCACAGCATTCACTTTTCCTCAGATATGCTGTGTGTCCGATGAAAATTGTAGGATGAACTCCAAGTGCCAAATCTCTCTGTGCAAATAGAGATGTGTGCTTCTACTTTCAGAATGCAGAAGAGGCTGGTGGTCTGTACAAATTGTGTAACAATGACCTTCCAATAAAAAGCTGAAATATTGAATTGTAAATTTGGATTCATGAGAGAATTACAAATAAATTTGTTTCAAAATTGTATCTACTATTTCAAGAGGAATCTCCAAACCCAGACTTGAATAAATCAAAAGAAAGATGGGAATTGCATTTGGGAACTGAAATTGACCCTTTTTGCTTGTCTGACATTTGTTGAGACAGTAATTAATGTTTTTCATAGATTAGTTAATTACAAATTTATTCATCAATTATATTTAATGCTATATCAATTAATTTATTGCAATTTTTTCAAATTTATGTCTTAGATGTGGCACAGAAATTGGTACGTTTATACATTCTCTTTGGTCATGTCTCAAGGTGACATCATTTTGGAAAGATCTGGGCAAGTTTTTGGAACAAATTATAATAATGTTTACCATCAACACCTGAGCATTTACTTTTGGGAAATGTATATGATTTGGAAGCCTAATTCAATTTCTCAAAGAACAATTAATTATTTTTATAAGTTGCATTGACAGTGGCCAGGAGATGTATAGCAATTCCATGGAAATCTGAATCCCATCTTAAAATTGATTGTGGGGAAATGCAAAATTGTATTCCCTTAGCAAAGGTGATGTATAATATTAACTGGGTATGATACATTATTCAAAATATGGAAACCATATTTAGATATGGGTTTGGATATCTAATGTATTTACTTCTCCACCCCACCACCACTTTTCATTAATCTTAATGGTTGAACCTTATCATGTTGGTTTAATTCTAATATTTTTTTAATGTCCTGCCTTTCCTTTTGGGAGGAAATAGTTATCACAGGAGCTTTGAACCTAGATCTGTTTTTTTTTTTCATTATACTTTTCTTCTCTTCTCACTTTTATGGACAGTACAACCATTTATTTGTTATTCTATTTTGATCAATGTATCATTTGGATACGATTCTGGTATTATATTGTACTGTATACAAAACTATAAATTAAAAAAAAAACTGAAATGTTTCACTGCGAGATAGATAGCTCAGAGTTCTTGCCCAAATGTACTATACTTTGCCTGAGCCGGTGACCGCTTGGCTGAAAAAAAACACCGGAGATTCCAATTGCCCACAGACTCGTTGTTCGAACACTGGTCCCACAGCACTGTCAGATGCATCTGTGGTAAGAGAGCAAGATCTTGGGCATTTGATGTACAACCTTAGCGACATATGTCAGAACAGTGTTCACATCATGGAAAGCATAAACAGGATGGTCTCCCAAAGATAATGTCTTTTTGAAGCAGAGATCAGATCCTTTGAGTCGTACAGCAAGAGGTGTAGTGGCATTCACCAGGAAACAGCAATAAAAATCCCTCATACCTCAAAACCATCACAACTGGCCAAACGTAACAGAGGGAGGAAATTCTCAAATTTCACCCACTTTCCATTCATCAGGCAAAATACCATGTGGCATAACTCTAGCTCCCAAAAATACAAGATCAGAAACACCAGAAACACTTTCCTGGGATTGATCACGGTACCACATTCCTCAAGCCTTAGAAACAATGAGATAAGGTGGCTCTTGTGCTCCTCTTCATCCACACTTACAACCAGATCTCCTCAATCAACACAAGCACCAAACAAACCCATGGACAGTGAGTTCGTGGTCCATGACCCACTGGAATTTCTGAGCTGCATTCCATAGACCGAATGGTTTTCTCAGAAACACAAACATGCCGAACGGGAGCATCACTGCTGTCTTTGTGACATCCAAATACTCAAATGGAATATAATAGTAAGCACATTCTAGATCTATTTTGGCAAATGCAGATTTGCCATGGAGGTTTGCTGAGAAGTCTTGTCAATTTGGAATATTGTATCAGTCAGGCATGGTGGAATTGTTCAGGGGACGATCATCTCTGCAAGGCTGCCAATCTCTAGTTTGTTCAGAACCACATACAATCGTGAAGCCCAGCAGCTGTCAGATCTGTGGGCTAGGCACAATTCTTGCCATTCCAATTTTGAAATTTTAAGATAATCCGGGGTATTACAAGCCTGCGTCTCATAGACCCTGCCTTTATATGGTGGCTTATTGCATGTCTGCACACCATTATGATGGGGACACGAGGCGAGGAAAAGACTTCAGGAAGGCTTGGAAAGGGCAGGAGCCAGGTTGAAGACTTGTCAGGCAGCAGATGGCATTGGAAGGACAATAAATGTAGCTCACTTGCATTCAAGAGCTGCAGTCCACACAACGGCATTTTGACAAATACATCACTGAAAAATGTGACAAGAAATTCTCTCCCAAAGTGGAACTGGCCACATTTACAACTGAAAACCCACCCAAAACGATGTGAAGCTGAAATGAAATGCAAGTGACCTCTGGGCATATTTGAATAAGAGAATCATTTGTAGCTGAATGAACACATGACATATTAGCAAATCTATGTTCCTCAGGAGTTGGAGGGACAGGCACCGCTCCAAAGTGACAGATAGTTTTGGAGTTTTACATAGAGATGCCAAACTAATAACCTATTCTAACAACTGCCTAGAATTGTTCCATTTTTCTCAGTTGCCTTCGATAATCTCTCCCAAATGAGGACAAAGGAACATCGAATCTGCTCCGTAAACTGAAACAAAACTATTTCTTGATTTAATACTCAGTGATCTGGCTTCCACTACTGTATGTGGCAGCGGTTCCACAGATCCACGACCCTCTGGCGAAACAAGTTCTTCCTAATCTCTGTTTTATAGGATAACCTCTAATTTTCTTGTCCTCGATTCACCCACCAAGGGAACCATCTTACCCGCATCCACCCTATCTAAACCTTTCAATACACAAAATCCCTCCATGAGATTTCTTCTTTAATTTCCTGTACTCCAATGAATACAACCCAAAAGCTGTCCAACACTCCTTGTACGTTATCCTTTGCATTTTGGGAATCATCCTAGTCATTCTCCTCTGCACCCTCTCCAACAACATCACATCCTTTCTCACATAGGGGGCCCAAAACTGCACACAGTACTTGAAATGAGGTCTCACCGGTGCCCCATAGAGCCTCATCAACACCTCTTTACTCTTGTACACCATTCCTCTTGAAATGAATGCCATCATAGCATTCGCTTTCTTCATGACCAATTTCACCTGGTTATTAACTTTTAGGCTTCCTTGCACAAGGACACCCAGGTCCCTTTGCACATCCAAGGTCTGAATTTTCATCCCATCCAAATAGTATGCTTCCTGTTTATTTCCACTGCCAAAATGTACAACAGTAAATTTCTTGGTGTTAAATCTCATCTGCCATCATTTTGCCCAGTTTCCTAATCTGTTTATATCCTTCTGCAACTTTACGGTTTCTCCACTTCCTACTCTGTCCCCTATCTTGGTGACCTCCGCAAATTTGGCCACAAAACCATTTAAATCACAATCCAAATCATTAATTTATTTTTCCTTGGAATATATCTATCCTGCATTCCTTTTATTACTGCCACATGCCATTCCAGAATCGATCATCACTGAACCTGAACATGTTTATTGTGATGAACGTCTTCCAATAAATGTTCTGGGTTTAATTTTTTTAAATCTTGTTGTGGTTCCTCTTCATCACCTCTTTGGAAGCTGAATTCACAAAATTTTCCAAATATTTTTTCAGCAATAATTCTGTGGTACAGAGGATTATTCATCTTTCCTAGAGGTTAAAAGTTGCATTTTGATTTTCTTCTCTCAACTGAACATTGTACAAGGTGAAGGCTGATTAAAATGGATTCAGTAATGATGGCCTTCAAACTTTGCATTTTTGCTGTGGCTACACAGCTTGAATGATAAACTGCTGTTTCTACGGGGAATTAACTCATGGAAATGTTCTAAATACATGAATTGAAGATAGACCTCTGTGAAAAGTATATTGCCCATCAGCAACAATCCTTGAAAAGAGATGAATCATCACCCAACAGAGCAGCCCAGGAATAGGCCATTTGGTGAACAATGTCTGTGGTGACCATGATGCTCATTGAAATTAATCCCATCTGTCAGCACATGGTCCATACACATCACCCATTCCCTTTTGTTCATGTGCCCAACCACATGCCTCTTAAATCGTGGTGATTTCACCACTATCCTGGCCATGTGGGCCAGACCACCACTGCATTGTGCAAAACCCTGCTTCACTTGTCTCCTTTTCCCCTCTCATGTTCAATATAGGGATCGTAGTATTTTTACATCTCCCACGGGGGCCGGGAAAGAAGAAATCTGTCTTCTCCAGGACTACAATAATTGGATAAATTTCAACCAGGTCATCTCTCACCCTCCCATGCTCCAAAGAAAAGTATCCAAATTTGTCCAACTTCTCCTCAGACCCAATGCTCTATCCCAAGCAAACCCCAGATGAATTCCTTTTGTCATGCAGCAACTAGAATTGCAGAAAATACTCAAAATGTGACCTAATCACATTTAATACTTAATGCCCTGCTCAATGAAGAATACTTTCTTTAACACCCTACACTTGTGTTGCCACTTTCAAGGAGCTCACGCTTGTACCCCAAGATCCCTCTATGCAACAGTATGACAAGTCCTCTCGAAGAGCAAGACACTTGTCCAGATTAAACTCCATCTGCCATTTCTCTGCCCACATTTAAAAGTTATCGGTTTGGAAGGGAGAATACGAGGGGAACTTGGTGAATCAGCAGGAGAGAGAGTGAAACCTGTGGAGGGGGGAGGTGGTGGACAGGTTACATGATTTTGGAAAATTCCATATGCATACTATCGAGTCACAAATGCAATAAGAGATGGTTCCTCTGGATTTGACCTCACCCTGACAATGGAGGAGGCAGAAGACAAAGGTCAGTGTGAGAATGGAATGGAATTTAAAACGGCTTGTGACCATGAGCCAAGATGGCCATTGTGATCAAATTGGAGGTGCTCAGCCAATCTGTCATTTACTCTGCATTGGGTCTCCTGCCACAGAGAGAACAGACATGGTTGGAGGAGGTGATTGTGAAACTTTACCCTGCATGAGAATCCCTCGATGGTGGTAAATGATGTAGATTGCAGGAGAAAATGACCGAGGAGGGGGAGGAATTAGGAGTCTGTAATTAGTTGAAAGATCTTACTGCAAGATTCATCAACAACGAGTAGTAAAGTAGCTTCAGTCTATTCTCCCTCTCAGAAAGATTTAGTTAATAAACAAAACAATATTTCAGCACAGCCAGGGGCAAAAGGTCTCTTAATTTATTCTTACAATCAACAGACTTTGAAATTACCCACCGTAAATGCCTCAAAATTCAATTCACTTCTGGTGGAAGTATAAGAGCCAGTGGCTTGCTTAATCAGATTAGCCTATTCTGAGTTTCCATTTTGACTTTCACACCATCAAATGCAAGCCCCAGTTTTGTTCCCCAACTATTTTCTATCCTTACCCTCTTTGCAATCTCATCTACCTGAAATTGGAACAAATAACAGCCAATTTTGCCATGTATAAATCAAAATAATTTACCCACAGTTTCACATCACTGTAGCCACTGAGGGATAACTTGTGCCCATCAGGAAACTGCACCACCCACTACAGGGTGCTATTTACCTTGGTGTTAATGACTCTTTTCCAGTGTTACTTTCAGACATAATGACATATTCAACATGCACAATATTTATTTTCTTACTGACCAGAACTATAAAGCATTGTGTGAAAAGGTAAAAAACTCAAGTCAACCAGGAGATACAAATTTCTGACTGCAATGTTGCTGCCCAAATTTGCTACATTATTGAAGTCTCACAGAGCTTACAACAGATATTCAAATCAAGCAATAACAGAAATAACAGATATTACGGCACGGTACAAGCCCTTTGACCCACGATGTTTTGTTGATCTTGATATTTCTAACAAAAAAAAAACCCTGTAGCAGCTACTGCGGTAGATGCTACTAAATAAAGGAAAACACATACAAAGGTAGTCAACTCAAGACTGGTTTATTGCAGACATACAGACCTTTTATTCCCTGCCTCTCAATGAGAACATTAGTGAACACCTGGTCCAGAGGACCAGCAGGTTAAAGCTACCAGCCATTTGTGCCCCGTGCCTTTAGGCAGGGGCTTCATCTGATCCACTCACTGTACTTTGGTGCCCAGCACTGTTAGCCTGCGACGTGTCAGGTAAGTCTGTGAACTGACGGTGGCATTGCGTCCGCTACAACCCTGTTTTTCTTTCACCCATGTAAACCTGTCTTAGAGTCTCTTAAATGCACCTTACGTGATATTGTAATGGATAAATATATTTGGAGAATTTGGTAATATTTGGGATTTTGGTAAGATTTAGAGTAGGTTACATACATACACACACATATATTATAAAACATTTTATTTGAAAGACTGAAGAAATATTGAAGATCTCTGGAGAAAGTTATTCACATTCACAAGTTGGTGTTAGTCGAACTGATGTCATAAAATGAATGACCATTGTTTGGAAATGGAGCCAGGATGGCTACAAGTACTTTTCTGCAGGATGCTTAGAGGAAAGTCACACGTGGGTTTTGTTTATCTAACAACAGCTTGAGCAGAAGAAAGAACTCCTGTTGTTTGGAATAAGAGGAATGGAACTATGTAATAGCTTGCAAAAAGAAGTTACCATCTGGAAAATCCTGATGGGGCAAGTTTCCTCAGCCAGACATTGAGGTGACTAATGAAGGTACCTCAGTTGTGGAAATCCTGGAACAACAAATCTCTAAAAACCCTACAAGAACCTTCCTGAGCAGGAAACATTTACCTTTCGAGCACCAAAACCTGGTGAAATTTAGAAACGTTTAATTCTGTGCACAGCAGAAGAATTGCTTGCATCCAGATAACTTGGAAGAAGGAGAAGTGAGATTGAACAATATCTGCTTAGATAATGACATTGGGAATGTTCAAAGTAGGAAATGGGTTCTACCAGCAGGAGTTTCTATTTGATAAAAAATATTGATAGGTGGCTGGCAACATACGTTTCTTAAAAATTAATACTCTACCCTCTCCCTCCCTAAACCACATTCAGCCCCATGACATCTTTCCACATTGCATTACTGGGACCATCAAGGACCTGACCCATTTCCCATCTCTCCTTGCAATGCCAATATGGCAGCTGCCATTAAGAACTGACAAATCATATGCAAGATGAACATCATCATGACATCCTGCTTAAAAAGAAGGGTCAACAAACCTTCCTAATTTTGTCACTACATTTTTATTTCGATTCCCATGGGGCATGAGCAAAAAATGTCCCATCCATTGGTTCACCAAATTATGAGTAAAATCATGATCCCTGTTCAAGAAAACCCATAACCTTCAATGGTACACAGATAATCTAGGAAGAATTCTGTAATAAAGTTGAATGAAACATTGAAAGAATTTCCCGCTTATAAACACTGAGATTGTAGCATGCCAAGTGACCAGGTGAGCAATAAGAGGCCAAATCACTGCCACACTCGGATAGTCCAAGATGGCACGGACTCCCCTTCACTGACGAGAAGGAGCCCACTCCTAGCACCATGTATGGGCTGAGGAGCCCTCCACTTCCACGTAGAGGCAGACAGCTGGAGAGTGACGCCATGACACAATGACGTAAATCGGGAAGTCAGGGAGTACGTCACCAGAAGTGGGTGGGCCAGCGAGCACATGTGGGGAATTTAAAACAGTAAAGCCAGTCTTTGGTTTACTCTCACCTTGGGTGGATGTCTCTTTATTTGGTAGCGCTGCCACAGCAGATGCTACAAGGCGATAACTTCTTACTTGCTGCAACCAAACAGGTCTGCATGATACACCAACCTAAATAGAAAACATGTCCAGAAATCCCAGAGATCATAAATTCAAAAGGATTGGTGAAATCTTTACCCTGTATTTTTAACACCAAAGTCCCTATATTTTTAAGCCATTCGGACAGGTAACTGAGAAACATTACATTTTAAACACATGGTACGTCAGGATCAGAAGGATTGGAGCATTATTGTTCAAGAGACACAACTTTTAAAATAATAACATCTAACTTTATGAAGAATGTGATGCTACAACAGGAACAACGGATGGAATCAGACACATTCTATGAACATTTGGAAGCAAAAAAAAATGGATTGGTTTTCCATCCCTTCCTAAGCGACCCAATGACCCCGACAAGTCCTTCCCGACTTGCGACCGCAATGGAACCCAAAAGTTCAGTCAGATACCACAATGGTCGCAAGTCGGAGTTTTGCCCCCGTGCGAGGAACCCTGAAGTCTTAGAGCCTATTTTTAAAATCAAATGATTTTCAAAGGTGAACAGAGACACGGGACACGTAAAACCCAAAATGTGCGGATTGACTTTGGGACTCAGTGTCTCAGGGTCCATCGGTTGGGGAAGCCATCTTAATTTCAGTGCGCATGCGCGACTTGTGGCTTTGCTGAGTGGCCCGTCAGTCGGCACGTGCCTATTAGCCGCACATGCGCAAACCCAACTCCAAGTCGCAAATCCACCGCGCATGCGCCAACCAGACTTCCAAACTTCTTCTTGCCCCTCCCCCGCCCCTTTCCCGCTGCCAGTTACCCCACGGCCTCCGGCCTCGCCCTGTCGGCGCCATCAGGCCTCGCACCGACGCCTCGGCTCCATCCAAACATCCCGCCGGTACCGGCCACTCCCGGGTGGGGCCCGGCGGGCTGCCGGTCGCCCGTTTTCCCTGGACCGTGTGGCTGAGGAAGGTCCCGGCGCCTCCGCCAACTTCCTCCCATTCGTGCCCGCGGCGACGCGACGGACCCCGAGCAGATGACGTCGCCGCCAACGTCCCGCTTCCTCACAGCAAGAGCCAATCAGCCCGCGAACCCACCCATCAATCCAACCCGACCCCAGCGTCTCATCCAATAGCGGCCTCACCGAATCAACCCTTGACTCGCGCAACTACTTGTCCTGGTGAATGTCTATTGCTGCTGGGTTTTGGGGTCCTTTGGGCTCATAACACCATAGTCTGGTGACGTACATGGACCTCCTTCCCACTCCATCCATTTTGGACCCCCACATGAAGAGGGAAACTGCTCTGGTAACTGCCAGGGCAGAGGTGTGTGAGATGGGACTGGTGGGAGATGGGGGTTTGGAGATGGGCCTGGTGGGTGACAGGGGACAGTATTGGGGATGAACCCAGAGGATGGAGACCACCCCCGGAGCTCCGGTTCACCAATGGGTCACTCACCTTGGCCCACGGTCGTGCGTTGATCTGCGGGAATGTGAATTAGATGCAGTTGAGGTTCATCTCCCGGCTCTGCTCCCTGGTTGAGGTCCCCAACACCTGTTGGGACAGAAACCACTTTCACCACTGGCTCGGGGTGGAGCAACAGGAGGGTGACAAGGGGAGGGGATGCAATGTATGCGTACCAGGTCAGGGACATGGGACGAGCCCAAGAACTGGAGTGGTGGTGAAGGCTGAAATCTTAGGGGCATTTAAAAGGCTCACCAAGTGTCACAATTTCCCAATAACCGATCGGCTGCTTAGACTTTAAGAAATGTCTTCAATGAAAATGAAATATCCTTGGAATTCTCTACCCTATTGAATGTGACTGTGCACCTGGCTGGAGGTATTTGGACATACTATATAAACCTTGCTAAGTACCAGTGCAGGTTGGAAACGTTCGACTTCCTTGGGGGTCAAATCAACAGGCACGGAACTAAATCCTGCTTGAAAAGGTAGAGGTTGTTCAGTGCTTCCCCAAACCCCACATAATGAAGGGGCTGCAAGAATTCACTGGTACCATTAATTTTTATCACCGATTCATACCGGTAGTGGCCCACATCATGCGGAGAAAGGTAAAAACATCACCTGGGACAATGAGGATTTGGAGGCGTTCCAGAAGGCCAAGGACGCACTGGCCAACACAACCCTTGTGGTACACGCCAGGCCAGAGACACCCACCACTCTCACAGTAGATGCTTCCAGCACAGCAGTAGGGGGTGCACTGGAGCAATTCATCAAAGGGGAATGGCAGCCCCTGTCCTTCTTTAGCAGACACCTCTGGCCACCTGAACTCAAATACAGCGTCTTTGACTGAGAGCAATTGGTGCTGTACCTGGCAGTCAGGCACTTAAGGTATTTTTGGAAGGTAGACAATTCAGTGTCTTCATGGACCAGAAGCCATTAACTTTTGCCTTCCATAAAGTGTTGGACCTGTGGTCGGCCAAGCAGCAGCGACTCCTCTCATATGAGTCTGAGTTCACTACAGACATTCAACACATCGTGGGTGATGCACTGCCCCACCCCCGCAATCAAGTCTGACCAGGCCCTGTCCCAGTGAAAAGACTATTTAGCCCTCGGCAGGGGACAGCAGGATGACCCTGATATTCTTGCAAGCAAGACAGCAGTGTCCAGGCTCAGGCTGGAGGATGTTAACATCGACCCTGGTAAGTAGACGCTCCTCTGCGGCATTCCAATGGCAAATCCCACCTCATCGTGCCGACAGCATGGAGATGGCAGTTTTATGATGAGGTGCACAACCTGACGCACCCGGCCATCAGTACTGTCAAAATGGTGGTCAATAGGTTTGTCTTGCTGAGCCTTCAGAAACAGGTTGTCAGTGGGCCAAGGCCTGTACACTCTGTCAGATGACCAAAATGCAGACATACGTGAAGGCACCACCCCAGACATTCGAGCTAGCATCACATAGGTTCAGCCACATCTACAATGACATTGTGGGGTCACTTCCGGCCTCCTGCGGGATGAGTTACCTTCTCACCATGATTGACTGCTCCATGAGGTTCCCCGAGGCGGTCCAGCTGGCTGACACAACCACTTGTGTCCTCCATTAAATTGGAAGCGGTAATAAATATGAAGGAAAGTTTGATAATAAATAGTCTCCCTTGCAGTTGGGGTACAATGTATTTCTTAAGATCAGAGGAATCCTGGAGCCAAGACAAAGTGATCCTGTGTTTCCCAAGGATTTGATTGAGTTGTTGGGGTAGTTGAAAGTGAAAGGTCCGAAATGTCTCCTGCTCCTTCCACTGCCTTTGTGTTCTGTCTTGCGATGCTGATTGGGTTCACCTGTGTGTTCGCTCAATCGCTCGCTGATTGGTTGCTTCAGTTGCGCGAGCCAATGGGCTGATTCGGTGAGGCTGCTATTTGATTGGACGCTGAAGTCGGGTTGGATTGATGGGCGGATTCGCAGGCTGATTGGCTTGTGCTGTGGGGAGGCGGGACGTTTGCGGCGGCATCGTCTGCTCAGGTTCCGTCGTGTCTCCGCTGGCCCAACGGGAAGAAGTTGGCGGCGGCGCCGGGATCCACAGCCGCGTGGTCCAGGGAAAACGGGCAACCAGCAGCCCGCTGGGCCATACCCGGGAGCGGCCGGTATCAGCGGGGTGTTTGGGTGAAACTGAGGCGTCGGTGCGAGGCCTGATGGTGTCGATAGGGCGAGGCTGGAGGCCGCGGTGTTACTTGCAGCGGGAGGGGGCGCGGAACGTGATTGGCAAGTCTAGTTGGCGCATGCTTGATGAGTTTGCGCATATCTTGCAGATACGCATGTGCCGATTGAGGGCCACGAAGTGAACTGTTTGCGCAAGCGCCAACTGACGTCTGGCGCATGCGTACAGAAATTAAGATGGCTGCCCCAGCCAATGGACCCTGAGTCACAAAGTCAATCCGTACATTTTGGGTCTTTTGTGCCCTGTGTCTCTGTTCTCGTTTGTCAAATCATTTGATTTTAAAAATAGGCTCTAAGACTTCAGGGGTCCTCACACGCGGTCAAAACCCCAACTTGCGACCATCGTGGGCACCCTCCCAGGACGCGACCATTGTGGTACTACGGTCGCAGGTCGGTGAGGACCTGTCGGGGTCATTGGGTCGCTTTGGAAGAGATGGAAAACCAATTTGTTTTTCTTTGCTTCCCAATGCTCATAGAATGTGTCTGATTCCATCCGTTTTTCCTGTTGTTGTATCACATTCTTCATAAAGTTAGATGTTATTTTTTAAAGTTGTGTCACTTGAACAATAATGCTCCAATCCTTCTGATCTTGACGTACCATGTGTCTAAAATGTAATTTTTCTCAGTTACTTGTCCAAATGCCTTGAAAAATATAGGGACTTTGGTGTTATTTTGGCCACATTTCGAGTGTTTTCTGCAATTCTAGTTGCTGCATGACAAAAGGAGTTTATCAGGGGGTTGCTTGGGATAGAGCATTGGGTCTGAGGAGAGGATAGTTTGGATAGTTTTCTCTGGAGCATTGGAAGCTGAGTGATGACCTGGTTGAAATTTATCCAATTATTGTAGTCCTGGAGAAGGTAGATTTCTTCTTCCCCCTCCCCTGTGGGAGATGTAAAAATACTACGATGCCTATATTGAACATGAGAGGGGAAAAGGAGAGAAGTGAGGCAGGTTTTTGCACAGTGCGGTGGGAGTCTGGTCCACGCTGCCAGGATAGTGGTGAAATCACCACGATTTAAGAGGGTTTTGGTTGGGCACATGAACAAGAGGGAATGGGTGATGTGTATGGACCATGTGCTGACAGATGGGATTAATTTCAATGAGCATCATGGTCACCACAGACATTGTTCACCAAATGTCCTATTCCTGGGCTGCTCTGTTGGGTGATGATTCATCTCTTTTCAAGGATTGTTGTCGATGGGCAGTAAACATTTCACAGAGGTCTATCTCCAATGAATGTATTTAGAACATTTCCATGAGTTAATTCCCTGTAGAAACAGCAGTTTATCATTCAAGCTGTGTAGCCACAGCAATAATGCAAAGTTGAAGGCCATCATTACTGAATCCATTTTAATCGGCCTTCACCTTGTACAATGTTCAGTTGAGACAACAAAATCAAAATGCAACTTTTAACCTCTAGGAAAGATGAGTAATCCTCTGTACCACAGAATTATTGCTGAAAAAATATTTGGAAAATTTTGTGAATTCAGCTTCCAAAAAGGTGATGAAAAGGAACCACAACATAATTAAAAAAAATTAAACCCAGAACATTTATTCGAAGATGTTAATGACCAGGTGAAATTAGTAATGAAGAAAGCGAATGCTATGTTGGCATTCATTTCAAGAGAAATATGTACAAGAGTAAAGAGGTGTTAATGAGACTCTATGGGGCACAGGTGAGACCTCATTTTGAGTCTTGGTGCAGTTTTGGGCCCCCTATCTGAGAAAGGATGTGATGTTGTTGGGGAGGGTGCAGAGGAGAATGACGAGAATGATTCCCAGAATGCAAAATATAATGTATGAGGAGTGTTTGACAGCTCTTGGGTTATATTCATTGGGATATCGGAAATTAAAGAAGAAATCTCATGGAGACATTTTTTATTTTGAAAGGTTTAGATAGGGTGGATGCGGGTAAGATGTTTCCCTTGGTGGGTGAATCGATGACAAGAAAATTAGAGGTTATCCATCCAAAACAGAGATTGGGAAGAACTTCTTTTGCCAGAGGGTCATGGGGCTGTGGAACTTAATGCCTCATACAGTAGTGGAAGCCAGATCACTGGGAGTATTCAAACAAGAAATAGACAAGTATCTCGTTAGTGAGGGCATGAAGGGATATGGGGAAAAGGTTGGAAATTGGAAGGAGTGTAGAGTAGCTCAGTGTGTATTTATGGAGCAGGCTCAATGGGCCTGGTGGCATGGTTCTCCTCCTTTGTTTTGGGATCTTGTTCTCATTTGAGAGAGATTATCGAAGGCAACTGAGAAAAATGGAAACATTCGAGGCAATTGTTGGAGTAGGTTATTTGTTTGCCATCTCTATGTAAAAGTTCAAAATTTTCTGTCAGTTTCGATCGGTGCCGGTCCCTCCAATCCTTGAGGAACATAGTCTTTCTAATATGTCATGTGTTCTTTCAGCTACAAATGATTCTCTTATTCAAACATGGCCAGAGGTTACTCATGCTTCATTTTAGTCTTGCCATCTTTTTGGGTAGTTTTTCAGTTGTAAATGTGGCAAATTCCATTTTGGGAGTGAATTTCTTGTCACATTTTTCCATGATGTATTTGAAAAAACGTTGTGTGGACTGCAGCTGTTGAATGCAAGTGAGCTGCATTTGTTGTCCTTCCAATGCCACCTGCTGCCTGACAAACCTTCAACCTGATTCCTGCCCTTTCCAAGCCTTACTCGTGTTTTCCTTGCCTCATGACCCCATCGTAACGGTGTACAGACATGCAATAAGCCACCATATAAAGGCAGGGTCTGAGACGCAGGCTTCTAATACCCCCAGATTATCTTAAAATCGCAAGATTGGATTGGCAAGAGTTGGGCATATTCCACAGATCTGACAGCTGCTGGGCTTCACGGTTGCATATGGTTCTGAAAAAAACTAGGGATTGGCGGCCTTGCAGAGATGATCGTCCCCTGAACAATTCCACCGTGCCTGACTGATACAATATTCCAAATTTACAAGACTTCTCAGCAAACCTCCACAGCAAATATGCATTTGCCAAAATAGATCTAGTACCTACTTACTATTAGATTCAATTTGAGTCTCCGGATGTCACGAAGACAGCAGTGATGCTCCCATTCAGCATTCAGTCTATGAAATGCAGCTCAGACATTCCAGTGGTTCATGGACCACTAATTCACTGGCCTTGGGTTTTTTTGGTGCTTGTGTTGATCGATCAGATCCTGGTTGTAAGTGTGGATGAAGAGGAGCACAAGAGCCACCTTATCTCATTGTTTTCAAGACCTGAGGAATGTGGCATTGTGATCAATCCCAGGAAAATGTTTCTGGTGCTTCTGATCTTGTATTTTTGGGACCTAGAGTTATGCAACATGGTATTTTGCCTGATGAATGGGAAATGCGTGAATTTTGAGAATTTCTTCCCGCCATTAAGGTTGGCCAGTTGTGATGGTTTTTAAGTTGGAGGAATTTTTATTGCTGTTCCCTGGTGAATGCCACAGCATCTCTATTACCTCTTGCTGAATGACTCAAAGGATCTGATGCCTGTTTCAAAAAGACCTTAACTTTGAAAGACGATGCCGTGTATGCTTTCCATGATGTGAACACTGTTCTTACAAAGGCCACTAAGCTTGTACATCAAATGCCCAAGGCCTTGCTCTCTTACCACAGATGCATCTGTCAGTGCTGTGGGACCAGTGTTCGAACAACGAGTCTGTGGGCAATTGGAAACTTTGACATTTTTTTTCCAGCCAAGTGGTCACCAGCTCAGGAAAATATAGTACATTTCAGCAAGAACTCTTAGCTATCTATCTCGCAGTGAAATATTTCAGTTTTTAAAAAAAATATATGTATAGTTTTGTATACAGTTCAATATAATTATAGAATCGTATCCAAATGAAACTTACAATTATGAAAATAGAATTAAAAAAATAAATGGTTGAACTGTATAGAAAAGTGAGAAGAGAAAAAAGTATAAAAGATAAAAAATACAGATCTAGGTGCAAAGCTACTGTGTTAACTATTCCCTCCCAAAAGGAAAGGCAGGATATTAATAAAATAGTAGAATGAAACCAACATGATAAGTTTCAACCATTAAGATTAAAGAAAAGTGGTGGTGGGGTGGAGAAGTGAATACATTAGATATCCAAACCCATATCTAAATATGGTTTCCAAACTTTGAAGTATGTATCATACCCAGTTCGAATATTATAAGTCACCTTTGCTAAGGGAATACAATTTTGCATTTCCCCACAATCAATTTTAAGATGGGATTCAGATTTCCATGGAATTGTTATACAAATCCTGGTAACTGCCAATGCGACATAAAAATAATTAATTGTTCTTTGAGAAATTGAATTAGGCTTCCAAATCATATACATTTCCCAAAAGTAAAAGCTCAGGTGTTAATGGTAAACATTATGATAAATTGTTCCAAAAACTTGATCACATTTTTCCAAAATGATGTCACCTTGAGATATCTCCAGATATAATGTATAAATGTACCAGTTTATGTGCCAATCTAAAATATGAATTTGAAAAATTAGGAATAAATTAATTGTTGTAGCTTTAAATATAATTGATGAATAAAGTTATAATTAACTAATCTATCAAAAACAATAATTATTGTCCCAACAAACGTCAGACCAGCAAAAAGAGTCAATTTCAGTTCCCAAATCCAATTCCCATCCTTCTTTTGATTTATTCAAGTTTGGATTTGGAGATTCCTCTTGAAATAGTAGATACAATTTTGAAATAAATTTCTTTGTAATTCTCTCATGAATCCCATTTTCTAATTCGATATTTCAGTTTTTTATTGGAAGGTCATTCTTTGACCATTTGTACAGACCACCAGCCTCTTCTGCATACTGCAAGTAGAAGCACACATCTCTATTTGCCCAGAGAGATTCGGCATTTGGACTTCATCCTACAATTTTCATTGGACACACAGCACATCTGAGGAAAAGTGAATGCTGTGGCTGGTGCCCTATTCAGGCTTGACATTACATAAAACTACTGCCATCGATTTCAGTGCCATGGCTCATGCACGGCACACTGATGCCGATTTCATCCGGTGAAACCAGATCAACTCTGGTCTCCATTTTCAAGATGTGATGCTGGATGAATCAGGTGAAAAGTTGGTTTGTGATTTTTTTTCCCCCAACAGAAAGGACGAGGCTGTTTGTGTGGGTGGCTATGAGGCAGGAGATTTTCTCTTCACAATCTATCTCTTCCTGGTAGAAGAGCATCAATCAAACTGGTTAAGGAACATCTTACCTGGCTTCGTGTTAAACAGAATGTTGGATTATGGGCAAGGACTTGCTTGCTAAGTCAACGCCCTAAAGTCTCCAGGCACATGAAATTCAAGCTGGGGGATTTTGTTGTTTTGGATTCCCATTTCCAGCACATGCACCTTGTGGCTTGGAAGGTCCACTTCCGCCATCTCGGCAATGTACTTCTCTGCTCACGGGTGAGGACAGGACTACCAGGTGGAAGGACGAAATTCCTATCATCGGCATCTCTGCAGAGACAATTGCTTGGGCTTTTGTGGATCATTGGATTCCATCTTTTGGTGTTCTGGGCACAATTACAACAGATCGAGGGTCTCAGTTCGAGTCAGCATTGGTCTGAGCTCTCACTGATCCTCTGGTCACTACCTGAATTACGGCTAAGCATTTCAGGCCAACAGCTTCTTTGAGCATTTTCATTGACGATCGAAAGCACCATTGACAGCAGGTGGCAAATCATCTACATGAAGCGAACGTTTGCCCATGGTTCTCCTTTGCATGACTACAGCTCTGAGGGCAGATCATAGATGTTTAGTGGTAGAGCTAGTCTATGACTGTATGCTGACCTTGCCAGGTGAGTTTGTGAATCTGAGTCCAAACACAGTGCTCCATGAACAGGTCAGTTTTCTTGATTTTCTTTGAGAAAATGAGATAACTCTGATGTTCTCCTATGTGGCAGCATCTTCTGCAGTGGATGTGCCAAATGATTGTCAACACTGTACTCGTGTGTTTCTTTGACATGATGTTGTTCGTAAACCACTTTAGCTCATTTACGATGGTTCTTTGCAGGTCTTATGACACCATTCATAGTGTTTTGTTATTGACAGGAATGGAAAAGGTAACACTGTTTCCAACAACAGGTTGAAGCCAGTGTATTTCGAATGTCCACATTCTGCATCAGGGCCAGAGCAAAAGGACCAGTCGTACCCCTGCATCGCCTGTCTTCCAGTATCATACGAGATCAGGTGAACTGTCAACCCTCCAGACCATTAGACTGGGGACAGTTCCATTCAGTCGCCTCCTTGCATGGCTCGGAGGCTGGAGGTGGTGGGGGGAAGGGGGCTGTCACGGTGATGCATCTGCCTGCTTTGGGAACGGTGCCATTTGCCGCTGATGATGTATTTGAAGCATCGCGCTGGAGGAATAGCCCATGTGTCCGAGTGTGTTAAACATCAGTGTATGGATGATGGATCTCCGATGCAGGAGGAGTAGAGAGAGAGGGTCAGGATTACAATGTGGCAATGAGCCAATGAGAAGGTCAAAGGGGTTTGGCTGGGTGGTCTTTCGGGAGTTGAAGAATGCAATGTTGTATCTGAGGAGGATAAAGAAGGTCGACTCCATTGTCTTCTGGAAGAAACGAGTGAGGGTATTCTTTAATTGTTTGTAAACGATGGTATATCAGTGCCATTACAAATCTAACCCTTCCCTACCTCACACTCATTACCCTCTTTTATTTTTCCATCCATGTATCTTAGAGTGTTTTGAATGTCCTTATTGTACCAGCCCCCACCTCCACCCCAGCAATGCATCCCAGACCCTCACTGCTCTGTAATTTTTTTAAAACTTGTTTAGATGATAAAATCAAAAGATGAATGAAGTTCTACTGCTTCATTTCGTGATCTCATCATCATTTCTTTGCAGATTATGTTTGTCTTAAATAGACACTATGAAGGAGAGGGGGAAGGGTGGATCCCTTATTATATCTGCTGTGCAAATACTGCGAGCTGCATTGTTACACCTCATAGCAACACATGTAACACCTCATCATCAGATTTTTAAGAATACCGGGGAATATTAATGATCTAAAATGCCCAAACTGGGGAAATAAGTCGAGATAAATGCCTCGTATTCCCAAATCGGAATGCACTTTGGAAGGCATCATTGGGTTTTTGTGACTTGCTCGTGAACCAGAACTTCTCTTACATGGGTTCTTGCTCCTAAGACCATTCTCTTGCTTCCATTTCAATGAAGTGGCTACTTTCCCTTCCTGGCTCCCATGTAAGCTCGCTCTGGCTTCTTTTGTACTGACTGTCATTATGTTGTTGCAAAGTATTGTCCATCCATCTTTTCTCAAAATCTGAACTAATCCGTACCAATTCACGAAATATTGATGCTCTCCATTTATTGACTTTCTTGATTTGAGTTTCTTCCTGTCCAACATGGTTCGACAGTGGATGGCACAATCGCAACTCTGTTGCGCTGCCAGTGATAGGGATGGGGTTCAAATCCTGCTCTCTCTATGAGGAGTTTCTATGTTCTCCCTGTGTGTGCTTAGGTTTTCCCCAGGTTGGGGGAGGGGCCTCCAAATTTTTCCCACTGTTCAAAAAGTATGGGGGTGTTGAAGGTCAACTGGGAAGCACAGGCTTGTGGGCCTAAAGGGTCTGTTACTGTGTTGTATCTAATCTTAAAGTATCGCATTGACTCTGATATGTCACCAATGTAAATCTTGGTAGTAATGGTGTTCATGATTGTGCTTTGTCTTGATCTCTGCGGCTATTGGCCTCGTCTCTCATGTGAAACCCTATAACTTGGATGATTTTGAATTACCTAGTTGTAAGCAGTATATTTGAATGAATAGCTTTGCTAATTCCTCACCATGTTCATGTTTAAAGTCTATCTATCCTTGTCTGCCCAGGCTGGACTGGAAAATTGTAAATGTTACTCCACTCTTTAAGAAAGAAGAGGCAAAAGACTGTAAATTTTAGACCACATCTTCACATAAAAAAAATAATTATCACATAAATTATGTTATCTCTTCCAAACAAATACAAGTTTTCATTTTGCCAACGATTCATATTTAAATCCACATCATTTTTCCACGAAATAACAATACATTCCCCAACCAATGCTAATGCGAACTGAATAAACTCAATTTGAGATTTATCCATTCTTAAACCCATTGTTAAAGTTGTAATATACCCCATTTTAAAAAAAAGCAGTGGATCTAACATTAAAGTAGTCTCTAATAAATCCGCCTTAAACTCTTTAATTTTTATCCAAAAAGACTTATTTATCACACAACCAGACAGAATTGGAAAAAAAAAGTACCAATTTGAGTCCCACAATTAAAACATAAATCTGAATGACTAAATCCATATCTTTTTAACTTTTCTGGTGTTTAATTCAACTGATGTTGAAAATTGTAGTTCACCAAATTTAGTCACACTCTCTTCACACATAGTAGTCCATCCTTCTTGGGATAATTCTAAGGATAAATCTTTCTCCCATTTAAGCTTTGATTTATCTCAATCTAGATTACCCATTTTCTCTTGCAAAAAAGAATACATTTCTGAAATAAATCAATTTCTGCCTCATTTACAATTAAATTTTAAATTTAGTTAACTTAGGCATGTTCGATTCCCGCCCAAAACTCTTCACTACTGGAGCATGTACTTGAAAATATGCAAGTAAAGAATTTAACGGTACCTCAATATTTTCCTGAAGCCTAACATAAGAAAAAATATCCCATCTTCAAAACAATCTGCTAACACTTGAACACATTTCATCTGGCAAATCTTTAAATACTGAGATTACCCATCGAGAAGGATATGTATTTATCCTGATGTAATGGAATTTGTAATGAAACCTTATCTCCAGTTGCTATTGCCAGATTTCTTTTATACCAAGTATCACATAAATGTCATCATACTGCCACATTATAATAATGCAAAAGACGAGGAGTCCATCTAAATATACATTGATGTATAATAGAATCAGAAATCTGTGCTAATAACACTTTAACCCAGTGTGGAGGTTGATTAACATCGAACATCCTATTAATAAATTTTAACTGATAATAAACTAATAATTTAATGAATAATTCTGAAAATGAGGCCATTGTCATCCCTAATGCATATTGCCATGTTAAATTTTGCAACAATACTCTAGCCAATGAACCTTTCTATAAAAATATTCTGATTGCTACATAACTCTTTAAAAAATATGTTTGGACACAAACATGGAATTGATTGAAAAAGATATTGAATTCAAGGAAAAATATTCATTTTTAATACAATTCACATGTGCCATTCATGTAAAAGGAAGATCTTTCCTTTTAATTAAATCAGCTTGAATTTTATCAATAGAGAAACATAGTTAAACTTACACATAATCCACATCAACCATTACCTTTAAATATTTAATTTTCTTAGTCCATCTAAGCTGTGTAATCTGTTTACAAGCAGGATAATCTTCCTGTGTAATTGGTAATATGTTCCTCTTATCCCGATTAACCTTATAACCAGACATTTTTCCATATTGAACCAAACAGGTTTGTCGATGTCATAATGATTACTGAGGATTTGTTAAATATATTAGTACGTCATCTGCAAACAAATTAATCTTACGTTCCTCTTCATTTATTTTAATCCCACTAATTTTATCATTTTGTCTTATAGCTTGGGCTAGCGGTTCTATCACCAATGGTGACAAAGGACAACCTTGGCTTGTGGAGTGTGTTAAATTAAACGTATCTGAAATTTGTCCATTTGTCACCATACTCACCAAAGGCCTTTTATACAAGGCTTTAAAACAACAAGGTAAAAAAGTTCCAAACTTAAATCTTTCAAGTATTTTAAATAAAAAGTACCTTTCAACACGATCAAAGGCTCGATTAAACGTGTTAAATACTTCGCAAGTCTATTGGCCAATACCTTAGTTACTAACTTATAAACTACATTTAATAAAGATATTGGTCGATATGAGGCAACTTTCAATGGGGCTCTTTCTTTTTTGCAATAACTAAGTCTAGGTCTACAAAAGGATTCTGGAAATGCTTTTGCTCTTCTGTAGCTTATTTAAGAACATCCACCAAAACAGGAGACAAGACTTCATAAAATTCTTTATAAAACCCTCCTGTAAACCCATCTTCTCCAGGTGATATTCAATATCGCTTCTTCAATTTCTAAATCACTGAAAGGAACTTCCAATTCTGTCCTATCTTTATCGTCCAAAACTGATACGTTCAAACTACCTAAAAAAGACTCAACACGTTCCTCATCCTGACTTACTTCAAAAGGATATAAATTCTGGTAAAATGAGTGAAATTCATCATTCATTTCCTGAGGTTTAAAAGTAACTCCTGATTTATTTCTTATCACATTTATTGTCCTTGATGCCTGTTCAGTCTTTAATTGCCGAGCGAAAACCTTATGTTCTCTTTCTCCTAACTCATAATAACGCTATTTGGATCATTGTATTAATTTTTCAAATTTATATGTTTGCATTATATTATAACAGATTCAACTGAATCAAAAAAGTCTTTTTATCCACAGTCGAATTTCGTTGGAATTCCTTCTCTCAAATTGTTATTTCCTTCTCCAAATTTTGCCTCTCTGCCAAATGCTGTGTCTTAATTCTTGCAGTATAATTGATTATCAGACCTCTTAAATAACCTTTTAAAACATCCCACAAAACAAATTTACTTTGTACTGAATATGTATTAATTTGCAAATAAGACTGAATATGGTCTTTGATATAACTTAGAAATTTTGGTTGCTTCAATAACATCCCATTAAACATTCACCGATAAGGGGTGTGTACATTATGCAAACCAGAACATGTGCAGGTGCACAATCCTTTATCCAGAACCCTAGGGGGGGGGGGTCACTGTGTTCAGAATTTCAGATTTTTCTAGATTTCAGAAACCCAGATTTAAGCCCACCCAAATTGTGTTGCTGTATCCACCCCCACTCACTTCCAGTCATGCTGCCATTTCCCCACCACCCCTCTCCCTCCTGCCTCGCACTGCCGTCTCTCTCCCTACTTGCTGGTGTTTGGAACTTTCCGGATTTTAGATGTCCAGATAAAGGATTGTGTACTTCTACTTAACAATGAGGAATGATCAGACAAAATCCTACTCTTATTCTCTGCATGTATAAATCTACCCTGTAATTGTACTAACATTAAGCAAAAGTCAATTCTCAAAAAAGGATAATGTCTGGGTGAATAAAGAGAAAAGTTATTCTGTCAGATTTAATTTCCTCCATATTTCTACCAAATTCAAATCTTTCATTGAGTCTAACATCCATTTAGCTATTTTGGTTCTTTGTACAGTTTTGGAAATTTATCCAACACACAATTAAAATCCCCACCAACCAAAATATTTTCATTAGCTTGACCCAGATTCAAAAAAGTTTCAGAAATAGCGTCTTCATCATTTTCATTGGGTGGATAAACATTCATCAAAGTCCATGCTTCAGCAACAAATTTACAATTTACCAACAGCTCTCGACCCGATGTGGCAGAGAATGATTCCAACTGAAACGGTATCTTCTTATGAACCAAAGGAGCAACACCTCGAGCTTTCGAATTAAATGGAGATGAAAAACATGTCCGACCCAATCTCTTTTCAATTTCATATGTTCTTTCTCAGACAAATGAGTTTCTTGCAAAAAAGGCAACATCAACCTTCATTTTCTTTATATATGCGAATATTCCCTTCCTTTTCATCGGATTATTAAGTCATTTAACATTAAAGGTCACATAATTTAAATGAGCCATAACTTAATTTACTCCTGAGATTGACACTTCACACAGCAATTACAATTAGGTATAAATTTTTTAAAAACCCAAACCCCCCTTTCAAACAATAAGAAACCACTGTAAAAAAATGTAAAAACCTAAGAGCCAAAGAGTCGGACCCCCCTCTGTGGACCAGGTGCAGTCAATACCACAAGTGGCAGATGACTTTAGAAGTAGTAGAGTCAACCACCACCCCCCAACCGACCATTAAAACCCATCAGTCATCCCAGTGATAACACCCACATTGAGCTTGAGCTTCTTCTTCAACATCATTCACCGATTCCCATTCCCTTCCCAATCTTATCCTCGGGCATTTTCCCCATCAATTCCTTCAAATCTGGGAAGGAATTTGCAAAAGATAATGCACCATAAGGACTCTCAAAACATTGAGACTGATCTCGCCCATAAATCACCTTAAATATAATCGGATACCAAAAAGTAAACTTATACCCTTTCTTCCACAGCACTGCTTTGACCAGATTAAACTCTTTCCATCACTTAATAATCTCCTGACTTAAATCAGCTTAAAATAAAACCCTATTGCCTTGATACATCGTAGGGCTTTGATCAAGGCGACTTTCTGATCCGCAAGCCACAATATAATTTCTCTATCCTGATATCACAAACATCTTAAAAGAACCGCTCTTGACATTTGACCCAGAAAAGGTTTTCTCCTTCACGCCCTATGAGCCCGATCTCAAAAGACTCGACTCCCAACATCTCTGGAATCCATTTCCAAAAATAATTTTACAGGATCTGAACCTTCAATATCTTCCGGCAGACCTCGCACTCCTCCTGACCCGCCGCCAGGCCAAATAACTTGAGGACATCTTGCGTCACTGGATGCGCAGAGGATGTGGATGTTTCTTCCAGCTTCTCCCGAGTTCCACGTTGAGGATTCGGATCTATCTCTAACTGCTCCCGAGGTTCCTTCTGGAAGGTCGGCCTTGCTTCTTCTGCACTTTTTACAGGTTGAAAACCTAGGTTTTTTCTAAGTTGCTGGTAATGAAATGGTATTGTGTGTACTTACCAGTACAGGCATGGGATGGCCCACCCTCCTGATGTCATCCTCTCCTCGACTCCTCCCTAAACTCCTCCACTGTGACCCGGCCATAAAGGTCGAGCCACCTCTTCCATCCCTTCACTTCCCTCACTTGGACCCTGGCCTGCAGTCTTGTGATTAATAAAGCCTATCGTTCCCCTCATTCTTTGTCTCTGTGATTATTGGGGCAACTGGCAGTGCCCAACACTGCTTTTTTCCTTTCTTCATTTCCGGAATCCTACTGTAGTAAATTACTGTTCAAAACATTGATAAAAATCAAAAAAGTCACTACAGTTCGAGTATTGAACAGTTTAGTCAGGGAGAGGTGTCTTCTCACGTCATTTTCCGATGCCATTCTTCCACGACAATCCCCCCTGCCCCCAGCTGACTCCTTGAACACCATCAAATCCGTGGACTCTAGGCAACCCTGCAGCTGTCTTCCCTCCCGTGACCACCTTCTTGTTGTCCTGATCTAATAAGTGTTGTGAGCAATTTTAGGACCCATTTCTAAGAGAGGATGTGATGGCCCAGAGGTGATTTACAAAAATGATCCTGGGGATGAGAGGAATAATGTTGGAGGAGCATTTGATGGTTCTGAGTCTGGACTCGCCTGAGTTTAGAAGGATGAGGTAGGACCTTATTGAAATCTGATGAATAGTGAAAGGGCTGGATAGAGAGGATTTTGCCAGTCGTGGGACAGTTTAGGACCAGTGGGCACAACCTCAGAATAAAAGGATGTCTACTTAAAACGGAGATGGAGAAACATTTTCATCAAGAAACTCCTCCTCCACACCCCCCCCCCACCCCCCGGATCATATTCCACTTAATCCCTGTGCCAGAAGTGCTCTGTTAGTAAGGGATTACTTAATGTGGTATGTGATTGGAAAGAAAAAGTTTGAAAACCACTGTTTTAATTTTCTATTTACGTCATTGACTTGTTCTGTGCGTGGTTTCATAACTCCAGAGGAAATGGGCCACTGACAGTTTTTCTAAAGCAAAATATTTCCTTCACAATTGGGTCCACTGCAGTCTTTCTCAGCCTTTGTTCCCATTCATGTGCCACTTGAAGAAATCTCTTACTCATTTTTCGACACTCCAAGGAATAAAGTCCCAACCTGTTCAACCTTTCCCTGTAGATCAACTCCTGAAGATCTGGCAGCGTCTTAGTAAATCTTCTCTGCACTCTTTCAATCTTACTAATACCCTTCCTGTAGCTAGGTGACCAGAACTGCACACAATACTCCAAATGTGGCCTCACCAACATCTTATCCAACCTCACCATAACTTCCCAACTCTTATTTTCAATATGTTAATTAATGAAGGCCAAGATGACAAAAGCTGTCTTTAGAACCCTGTCGTCCTGTGACACCAATTTCTTGGAATTATGTAACTATGTTTTATCTCTTGTTGCAGATTTGTATAACTTCTCTGTTCAATTTCATAATGTTGACTTCTGGACTATTTTATTGTGCCCCTTGATCTAGAAAGTTCTGGCAGAGCAAAACAATTTTGTTTTCTTTTCTCAGGTCAAATTTTGTCACATTGATCCAAAAACAAGTATTTTTACCATTCCTTCATTTCAGATTCTCTGCAGCTGTCGTATTGAACCTCACAGTGACGGCATTGTGTTTGTCTTGTTTATCCTTTCCCCCTCCATGCAGACAGATGTGTTGATCAAAGACTCCACTCATCCAGCACCACTGCCATTTCTGCTGCTCGGGCTTTTCATCCCACGTATTCAATTTGTTATTTCCCCTCTTCTTTTTCTCAGCAAAGAGAATCAGGTTTATTTGATCATCTTTCTGAATCCCAGTGAAAGATTAGCGACCTGAAGGTTTTAACTCCGATTATTTTTTCCAGTAGATGATCTGCTGAGTATTCTCAGCATCGAGTTTTTATTTTACTGCCTTGGTGTATTACTGAGTGCTTTTAGAAAAATAGACGTAAAATAGACGATTTTTGGAGTCTCCTGCCGGAAAGCGCGGGATACTCACGGGGCTTCATTCAAACCCGCTGGCAGCAAACTCTTAATGATGTCCCACCTTGTCCCGTGGAGCCCAGCACATATAACCATATGACAGTTTACAGCATGGAAACAGGCCATATCGGCCCTTTGAGTCTGTGCCAGTTCACATGAACAACTGCACTAGTTTTCCCCTCCAATTCCCTGGCCATATCCCTCCAACCCCCTCATATCCATGTACACATCCAACCTTCTCTTAAATGACAGAAAGGACCCTGCCGCAATTATCTCTTCTGGAAGATCATTCCATTCTGCCACCATTCTCTGAGTGAAGAAGCATCCTCTCACATTCCTCCTAAAATTTGCCCCTTACCTTGAACTCATGCCCTCTTGTTCCAACCTCTCCTGCCCTCAGGGGAAAGAGTCTACTCACGTGCAGTCTATCTATTCCTTTCATAATTTTGAATACCTCTATCATAACCCCCTTCATCCGTCCACGTTCCAATGAATAAAGTCGCTGTCTCCTTAATCTTTCTCTATACTCGAGATGTTGTAAGCCACATAACATTTTTGTAAATCTTTTCTGCACCCTCTCCACCTTATCTATTTCATTCCTATATTTGGAGACCGGAACGGAAAACAATTCTCCAAACCTGGCCTCACCAATGCCTTAAACAGTTGCAGCATCACTTTCCAGCTGTACTCTAGTCTATGCTATGATTTCTGAAGGCCAGCAGACCATATCTCAAGATAAGACCCACTGTCTTAATGTCCCTCATATGCAAGATTTTGCCTCCCATCTGCACAATTTCTGTGCTTTCATCAAGGTTGATCTTGTCATGAGATACCATCAGATCCCATCCATAAGGAAGATATTCCTAAAATGGTGATTATTATCCCTTCTGGGCCTTTTGAATGTCTTAGGATGCCACTTGAGTTGAAGAATGGTGTTCAAACCTGCCAGCGGGTTATAGACACTTTGGGCAGAGATTTAGAGTTCCCTTACATCTACTTGGATAACATCTGGTAAAAACAACCTCGTCATGAATATTCTGTCCAGACCGACTATATATCATATTCAGGGTGACATTGATATTCCTGAATTAGCCAGTGTCCAGGCAATGGACCCCGATGTTCAGGCATACAGTACGGCCATTACTAACCTGGACATACAGCAGAGGGCAGCACAACTGGGTGGCCAACCTTACTTTGTGACATGTCTTTGGGCTACATTAGACCAATATTTCCTGAATCTTGGAGGAAACACCTTATTGACCAGATACACAGCTTATCTCATCTGTCCATCAGAACATCTGTCATGCTCATGTCAAATAAATATGTATAGCGTGGACTGAGAAAAGGCGTCATGCAATGGGTTTGGATGACTATCTCCTGCCTGACTGCCAAAATTCAGTGCCACACTAAGGCACCTCTTCAACATTTACTGACAGTATGCAGGCAGTTGGAACATGTGCATGTGGACCTGCTGGGACCATTGCCAGAATCTCAAAACAGGAGATACATTCTAACAGTTGTAGAACATTTCACGCGAGGCCAGAGGCCGTCCCGTTGCCATCCAGTGACACTGAGACAAGGGCCAGAGCATTCATCGTCAACTGGATGGCCAGATTTGGTTTTCCCACATTAATTCAGTCACGTTCCCACCGGCAACTGAAGTCTACTTTTAAGGCCCGACTCACTTGTCCCAATTAGGTTGATGAGTTGCTATGCACTCTTTTGGGAGTGCACACAGCTTCAAAGCAAGATATATCTGCATTGTCCGCAGAGATGGTTTATGGTCTGGTCTTTAAAATTTCATGAGACATTCATTTTTCAACCAACTCTGATCTGAACATCCTTCAGCAACTTCGACATGGTATCGTGATCATCAAAGCTTTTCCTACCCATTGGCTTGGATCCCCTTAACAGAACGTGCCCCACCACTCCTGGACGCTGATTTTGTTTTGTGCGCAGACAGGACCCAGGAGTGCTGTTACAATGACCGTATGAGGGCTTTTTCTGCGTGGTGAAGAAGGATGGGTTTGAGTATACTTTGGACATTGGGGGATATTCACAGCTGTTTAGTTTGGACAGACACAACGCTGCCCATGTGGATCCCGCTTCACCCATTCAATGCCCCCAGCCCAGACAATGAGGGTGTCCACCTAAGGTGCATGCAGCTGCTGTTTTACTTTCTGGCGACGGTTCTGGGGGAGGTGTAGCAGCTGTGTAGCGGGCCGAGAGGGCAAGGTTCCTTGGCAGGCACATGAAATCATAAGGCAGACAGCTGGGAACTCATCCATTTAATTGACCGCATGCACGTGGTGCTGCGTGCCGAGGAACGGCACGTTGATCTGTGATTTCCCCTGCCGGAAGGTACGGGACACTCACAGGGCTTAATTTAAACCTGTGGTCCTGTGGATCTGCAGCAAACTCATAAATGATGTTGCACCTTGACCCATGGAGCCCGGGACACGCTGTAAATAGAAGAAGCCTGTAAAGAATGAATAAAGCAGTCTTGTGTTGACTACCCTGGCATGTGTGTGTTGCTTTAGTAGCTCTATTGAAGTAGCCGCTACATATATAAATATTTGGAGGATTATTGCACTTAGAGGATACTTTTCATCCATCTCACAGCCTGTGGGAAGAAGCTATTCCCCAGCCTGTAAATCCAGATTTTGATGATGGACGTGGTGAAAGATGCTGTTCACTCGATCAAAATGGTCTTTGCACTATTCCTTGAGCCTAATTTGAACAACACTCCTAGTGAATGTCATCTACAGAAAAAGGGAGACCCCAGTGATCCTCACTACTCTGCATCATTGCTGTCTGATGCTTTACAGCAACTAGATCATCCAATGGTGCAGCCAGACAGGAGACTCAACAGCGCTCCTGTAAAATCTCAGGATGAGAGCCATTGGCCTTGACCTCCTCAGCCACCTTGGGAAGTGTAGGCACTTCCTGACTGATAAGGAGGTGTGATTGTTTTGTGCTGTATGGATGGGAATTTTACGTGATTGTATTGTCTATTCTTGCTCTTTAACAATCTTTAGTGGATAGAAGTAGTCATTGTACTTTAGGATGTACAATCATGTACAGATTGTCCTTAAATAGCCATTTGGCCCAGATGTCTATTCAGTCCAAGAATCCTTTCGATCTCAGGAAGATTTTGAACAATAACACCATTCATTCTTAAACAAACATTGTTTTTAATTTTCTTTAAACAAAAAAAAACAGGATCAAACTTTAACTTATCACTATTAACAGCCTTCCATTACCGCCTTCTAATTTTAAGTGCAGGTGTATTTAATGTGTATAAAGTTCTTTGACACAACTCCAAGTTCACCAGTGTCTATCAGTTCTTATACTGTGCATAGAATTCAACATTTATGAATTTTCACCAAGCTCTGGTGCTTAAAAGTAAATGTTTACCCTCCAGGAAGGTTCTTGTTGGTTTCAGAGAGGGATTTCATGCACATTGGACACACATAAACTGATTCCCTCTGATCAGCCACTTTGGTGTCTTGCCAAAGAAACTTGACCAATCAGGATATTCCAGATGATAACCTCTTCTGCAAGTCACCATTGATCACCTTTTGTTTCCCTTATTTGAGGTAAAACATAATTTCTAGCCCGCCATTTCCTCTTGTATGGACAACAAAGTTTTTCAACAGGCTGAACTAAGAACTCACAACCTGTCTTCAAAACAAGATGCCAGCTTGCCATCTCTCTCTCTCTCTCTCTCTCATTTTTTTTTAGAAAAAGCCTATTTGGTCTCTCCTCTCTGCTTGCAAAACCTTAGAACAGCAAACTGGTACCAGCCAGATGACTGCACTGGACCCATACTTCTGAGTCCATTCATTTGTTGCTTTAAAAACAATAATCCATTTACACCTGCTTTTGAAATTCTTTAGCAAAACAGTCTCCTTGTTTTGTCTTTGCAAAGGCTCTCGGTGCCTGAATGACTCACTCTCAGCAAAGCTCTTGCATTTTAAATAAGAGCTGTTTTGTGAAGTGTATGTGTTTGTTTGTGACCTTAACGACTCCTACAATCCATCTCTTTCAAAAACATCTCTATATAAAATGTAAAATATATAATCTGTCACAGGACAGATGCAGCAGAGGAGTTGTGATAAAATCAATGGTGTCCTTGCAAAAAAAAGTGGGAAGAGGTATAATCTGGTGAGTGGAGTTTGTAATAGATTGAAACTTGAACCTCTCTCTATTTCAGGAGACAATTTACTGTCATGTAATTAAAAAGTGTCATAAAAGAGAAAATTGCTTTTTTCCTGCTATAAGGCAGACAGACGCACCCTCTGGCAGAAATTGCCTGAAATGCCTCTTGCAGTCAGAAAAAGACTGAGTGCTTTCCCCCACCTCCCCCCAACCACCCAAAACCCTGGGCGAAGTCACTGAGTGTGTGTGAATTCTCTTTCAATGCTCACAGACCATCCAAGTCATTGGCAATGTGAGCTCCACTTTTGAACCTCTGACATAATTAGGAACCATTTAGCACTCGCTCGTATCCCAGGTCTGATACCTGACACCCTTTTAGCCAGTTTAGACCCAGTCTCTAACATTTCACAGCCTGGTGTGAGTTCCTTGACTGCTATGTCCAGAAGCCCGCAGCCTGCATGGGTTCCTCTCCTCAAGTCACCAACAGCCTGCCACCTATGTGGGTCTTTCAGTTGCAGAACCCCTCACTGGTCTGCTTCCTTGGTCACTGACCTGTGGATTGAATCCTCTGCTTCTGAGATGTTGGTGGGGTGTGGTCTTTCTGTTTTCTGGTGCCCTGCACTAGTTGTCCGCTTCCCCAGAGTTCACGGTGGCAAGGAAATCTAAAAAATCTAAATAAAAAAAATTAACTAAGAGGAGAATCTCCCATGTCTAGAGGGATGGAAAGGGCATTATTACAAATTGAAGCCTGATATTTGAATATTCATGTGCCAAATTTGCAAAAGCATGGAGTATATATTTCTCAAGCTATTTGTAATTTTTTCCAAAGGAATACAACCTTGAATATTTGCATGTCATCTTGGCATCCCTAAAAATATATGTATATCTGATTTGCAAGTAAGTGCAATACATGTCCTCATCACCGCTAACATTAATTTAACAAATTTCAATTGATATATTAATAGATTTAATTTGGGCCTTGTTCATTCAATGTTTCCTAATAAAAATAAGGTCAGATTCTGTGGAAAAACATCTCCTATAACTTGTTCCATTAATATTGTAATTCTCCCCCAAAAACATCTTGCATTAGGACAAAGATAAGTTGAATGCAAGAAAGTTGCAACATCTTCAACACACCTAAAACATTGATCTGATAATTCTGATTTTATTCTATTCAATTTCACTGGTGTAAGAAGTAACTGTAGAAGAAAAACTAGTTGTGAATTCCTTCCTCACTGCTGCAGTGTGGAACGATGGTCAATAGTTCCAGACTGCTGAGTTGAAGTGAATTAATACAACTCCCCTGGATCACGTGATCTCTGTTGCCAAATCAGCTTCCTGAGGAGCTTTTCAAATCCAACAGCCTGAGTCACCTGACTCCAGGTGCAGCATTCAAATAAAATCCTTGCTGACATCTACTACATGACTGATGTAAAAACAATTATACTGAACTAATTTATATCTTGCATTGAGATCCTTATATAGATCTGCCCATATTTGCCAATCAATTACAATATTCAAATCCATTTCCCACCTTTGTCTCAACTTATGAACTCCTCATTTAAAGGTTCCTACTTGTAATAAAGAGGACATTATCAAATATTTTTTTTAACAATTCCTATTATAAGGAATTTCTATTTCAGTACAACATGGTTGGTCCTAACTTATCCTTCAAATATGCTCTAAGTTGGAAATAGCAAAAAAAGATTGCTATGAGTTATATAATATTTATTTCTCAGTTGGTCAAATGACATTAATTGACCCCTTTCATCACAATCTTCAACATTTATTATCCCCTTACGAAACCCGCTGTCCAGAAATTGATGATCCTTTGAAAAAGATACGAGGATTTTGAATCCAAGCCATTCTAGGTGATGTACATCCACTTACACCAATTACATCATTTATTTTATTCCATATATTAATCAAATGTTTCAACAATTGTGTATCTTTATCACCAACCATTAATTTTGATTCCCAGTTGTACATAAATTCTTCTGCTTTTCCCTTTCCTATTTTATTTGATTCTATTTTAACCCTTTCAAAAAAAGAAGCAAGAAATCTCATTTGAGCTGCTCCATAACAATTTTTAAAATGAGGAAGCTGCAGTCCTCTCAATGCAGAATTTGCAATGGGTTATTTGTAACATGGGATTCAATCTGAAATGGGTTCATGTGACATAAAACCACGATGCAGAATGTTTTCTAAGAATGGAATACAAGAGGAGGGTTGTCTAGTTCTTCAGCAGGATATAGATCACAAGATATAGGAGCAGAAGTAGGCCCGTCAAGTCTGTTGACTGCCCAGCTCTCTCCCCATTACCCTTAATTCCTTGGTGTATCAAATACCTGTTAATCTCTGCCTTAAATACAGCCAATGACCTCACGTGGGTTTCATGACCCACTGACAAAATCAATTTTTCCACATTTGTTTTAAATTGACACCCTTTTATCCTGAAATTATGCTCTCCTGTCCCAGAATCCCCTACCATGGGAAACATCTTTGCCTTATGTACTCTGTCCAGGCCTTCTAGCATTTGAAATGCCTCTGAGGACCCCCTTATCCTTCTGTACTCCAACTAGTACAGTCGAAGAGTCGACAATTGTTCCTCATACACTAACCCTTTCATTCCTGATATCATTCCAGTAAATCATCTCTGACCTTCTCCAACAACAGCACATCTTTTCTCAAATACGGCACCCAAAACTCTAATTCTGATTGAATGGAAATGCAATTCTCAAACGACACAAACACAATGGTTACATGATATTATGTCTTGTTGATATTTACCACTCGGGAAGGTTCTTGTTGGTTTTCAGATAGAGGTGTGTTGTTCAGGGAATCATTAATGTTTTTGTGACTCAACGTCCAAGCATCTGAAGTCCGTTATCTCTTCCGAAAAGCTTTATAGCTTTAGCATGGAGCAGAGCTGAGCCACGACTTTGCAGGTATTTAAGGGAGTGTGTGGGCAGGGTTTGTTCTGGACCAACAATTTCACCAAGTGACTCTCCTTGAAATCAAGATTCAAACCATTTTGAGGAATACAACAGGAATTGTTCAACAAGAGCTTGGTGTTCCCTGAGGAGTTTTCTTTCAATAGTGGAAATGATTTTTTTAAAAAAGCCCGTTAATATTCCTGATACAGATCTTTGTACTTAACTTTCAGGTTGTTATCTGTTTTTAACTTGGAGGCCTTTAATGGGGTGACTGGGTGGAATTTTTGCTTTAACCAAGCAGCTCTCTTGCAATTTTCCAGCTGTTGGATGCGATTCAGTTGTTTGCAAGTTTAGTAAGTGGGATTTTGATGTGAAATTGCAACCCACAGCGTCATTTTTGTGTTTGAAAATGCCAATGTGAAAATTTTAACTTCAGTCTTCTTGGTTTGCTTAAGTTTACAGAGGAGTCGTTGCGTCAAGCTGAGAAGACAGAGTTGGATGCCCATTTGGCGAATCGGCTGGGCAAAGCAGAAAGCACAAAACGAGGGGCTTAAAAAATAATGAAGCAGACTGAAATGCCGTTGAACCAAACCCAGGTAAAGAATTTAATTTTGTGCAGCGTACTTAAGAGACCAAACAATTTGGGCTTTTAGTGGTGACCTATTTAAATGAACAAAATCTGATTAGAATAGAAGTTTATGGAATGTTTGGAAGTTGCCACAAAAAAATGGAGCATATAAATTAGATAAATGAACAATACAATGAGCCTGGTGTCACAGTATCTGCCTCCCTCTACCGTACATCACTGTTGAACCTTCTCCCCAATATGAACCTGATGTCACAGTATAGGTCAGAGTTTATTGTACATCACTGACTACAGTGAATCCAGCGTCAGTATATCTGTCCCAGTCTACTGTACATCACCATTAAACATTCTCCGCACTGTGAACCTGTTGTCACAGAATCTGCCACAGTTTATCATACATCTCATTAAACATTCTCCCCACTGTGAACCTGGTGTCACAGTACCTGACACAGTGTATTGTACATTACTGTTAAACCTTCTCACTGCTGTGAAGCCAATGTCACAGTAATGATCTCAGTCGTCCATACATCAGCATTAAACCTCTCTCCACTGTGAATCTGGTGTCACTTTGCCTGCCACCCCAATATGAACCTGATGTCAAAGTATCTGACACTGTTAATCGTACATCAATGTTAAACTTTCTCCCCTCTGTGACCCTGGTGTAATAGAATCTGCCTCAGTGTACAGTCCATAACCATTAAACCTTCTCCCCACTGTGAACCTGGTGTCACGGTGTATATCCCAATTTACAGTATATCACCGTTAAACCTTCTCCCCCCCCCTGTGAACCTGGTGTAATAGAATCTGCCTTAGTCTACCGTCCATCACCGTTAAACCTTCTCCCCACTGTGAACCTGGTGTCACGGTATATATCTCAATTTACAGTATATCACCGTTAAACCTTCTCCCCAAAGTGAACCTGGTGTCACAGTATCTGCCTCAGTCTACCGTACATCACCGTTAAACCTTCTCACTACTGTGAACTTGGTGTCACGGGATTGATCTCAGTCTATCGTACATCACTGATAAACCTCTTCCCCACTGTTCACCCGGTGTCACGGTATCCATCTCAATTTACCGTACATCACTGTTAAACATTCTCCCCAATGTGAACATGATGTCACAGTATCTGACACAGTTTAAAGTAAATCACTGTTAAACCTTCTTACTACTGTGGAATCCATCTCACATTTTCTGCCTCAGTCTACCGTTCATAAACATTAAACCTTTTCCTCCTGTGAACCTGGTGTTAAAGTATCTGCCTCAGTTTAACGCACATCACCATTAAGCCTTCTTACTGCCCTGAACTCAGCGTCACAGTATATGCCAACGTCTACTGTACTTTACCGTAAAAACATCTCCCCACTCTGAACCTGGTGTCGCAGTATCTCACACAGTTAATTATACATGACTGTTAAACTGTGTTAATGTTGTGAACCCATTGTCTCAGTATCTCTTATCAGTCTACCATACATCATCGTTAAACCTTTACACATCTGTGAATGGGTGTCACTGTATCTGATACAGTTTATCGGACATTACTTTTCAACTTCCTCACTTCTGTGAACCCAGTGTCACAATAACTGTCTCAGTCTACCCTACCTCATTGTTGAACCTTCTCCAACTGTGAACCTGGTGGCACAGTTCTGCCTCAGTCTCCCGTATATCACCATTAAACCTCCTCCCCACTGTGAACCTGGTGTCACTGTATCTGCCTCAGTCTACCATACATCACCATTAAACATTATCCCCATTGTGCTCCTGGTATCACTTTATCTACCTCAACATACCGCACATCACCATTAAACGTTATTCTCATGTGAATCTGGTGTCACAGTATCTGCCTCAGTCTACAGTACATCACCGTTAAACCTGATCCCCACTTTACTCCTGGTGTCAAATTATCTACCTCAACATACCATACATCACTGTTAAACCTTCTCGCCCTGTGAACCTGGTGTCACAGTATCTGACACAGTTCATATTATATCACTGTAAAACCTTCTCACAAATGTGAATCCTACTATAAAATAATACTCCCCTTCTAAGTCTCACTGTATTCGAATCCCACCTATTTTAAAAATTCCAAAAAAAAGAGAAACATCAATCCCAAAACAAGATACTCAAAAGTAGTAGCCCCCTAAAAATCTGGGTATGGTAAAGTCCACAAGTAGCAGGTGACTAAAGGACTCAGTGTCACCCACCCCCAGTCAGACTTTCACAAAGTCCTGAAACAAAAACATTCAACCCAGTGATTCCAGTCCCAATGATTGTTCCGGATCGTCAATATCGAGAAGACTTTGCATCCATTCAACTTTTTTCCCATTCTTTCCATATTTTCCAATCTTCCCATTTCCATTCCCATTGACCCTTCCCTTTGGTGACAATGGTGACGATCACCCATTTCCTCGTACATCTGGCAATGAATTAGCAAATATTAAAGCATCATGGTCATTCTCAAAAAACTGATATTGAAAATTCCCATAAAAATCTTTCAATACTGCCGCATAACGAAAAGCAAATTTATATCCCTTTCGCCACAATACTTCTTAGGCTGAATTAAATTCTCGGTCTCTTCTGATAATTTCTTGACTCAGATCTGCATTAAAAAACCCCTATTATTTTGAACCATCAGTGGAGTCTGATTTTGCCATGTTTTCTGCACCACCAATCGGAGTATCACCTCTCTGTCTTGTTATTTAAAACAGCGAATCAAAACTGCTCGTGGTAATTGGCCTGGAAACGGTTTATTCCTTAACGCTCTGTTCACTCGATCTAATTCCAGTCCATCTGGAACGAATTACCTGCCCTTCACTTCTGGGATCCATTTCTTCAAAACCTTCACCGGATCCGAACCTTCCATATCTTCCGGAAGACCTACTATCTTAACATTATTTCTACGACATTGGTTTTCTAATGAGTCAAACTTCTTCAATAATTCCTTCTTCTGAATCCCCCAATCTACAATTTCCATTTTTTCTCTATTACGCTCCACTTGACTCTTGCATTCAAGAAAGCCTCCTCAATCATTTTAAAATGATCTTGCACAGTATCCACTGATCGTGTCCATCTCGTAACATCACTCTTAACTACATTAATATCTTGCTTCATAAAAGTTATTTCTTCACACACAGTGTTCATTTTAGTTTTCATTTCAAAAATTCTTGAGTCATCTGATGAGTCATCTGCATTGACATATTTGCCATATCTTCCATGAGTTGAGCAATCCCTTCCAGAATTGGAAACACAGAATCCAGTCCAGGATCCATCACCTGCCTTTGAGGCTGACCTTCTTTTGCCGCAGTCCCCAGTTCTTCAAATTCTAATGAAGTTGAGCTCTCTTCTTGTTCCAAAGCAGTAGGTCCTCTTCCAGTGCGGCTGCAGGTCTGGACACCCAACAACAGCATGCCTACCTCAACAGTGAGCGACCTCGTCAGTTCACCGTCGCTCAGGCTCCCCCACAGCCCACACCTTGTCCAAAGGTTTGTGGACCCTTGACGCACTGCACATGCCCAGAAGGGCCACCGACTGCGCAGGTGCGTCATCTGATGCTACACTGTACCTCTCCTGACCACCAGGCAATGCTGCAGGCTCACGTGCCTGTCCTCATTCAGCTGGCTCGCCCTCACGCCTGTGTTCACGAGTGCACGAGTCGAAACCGCTGAACTCATCGCTAAGCTAGCGCCGACGAAATACTTAGCCGGGCAGGAGTCCTCTGAGGCTTGGGGACTCCAGTCGACAACTCTGTTACTTCAACTTGAACTTGGCCTCAGTTCTTCAACACTTTTGTAAGGTAATTTCTTCTGTAACTGAGTTTTCGATTTTTTCACATTTGCAGCCATTTCGATCCTCCACTATTCCAAAGTCTATAAACAGTATTTTTAATCACTTTTACAACTTTTGAAATTGAGCATTTAATAGTCTAACTGGGGAAGGGTGGAACCACACGTCTACCCTCTGCACCATCCTGTCACAGTATCTGACACAGTTTATAGTAAATCACTGTTAAACCTTCACATTACTGTGAATGCTGTCTCTCAGTTTCTGTCTCAGTCTACCGTTAATCAACGTTAAACCTTCTCACCCTGTTAAATTGGTGTTAAAGTATCAGCCTAAGTTTACCACACATCACCATTAAACCTTCTCCCCATTGTGAAACCGATTTTACTGTATCTGCCACAGTTTATCGTACATCACTATTATACCTTCTCACTACTGTGAACTTGGTGTTATAGAGCCTGCCACTCTACCGCACATCACCAGTAAACCTTCTCGTCAATGTGAGCCTGGTGTTACTGTATCTGCCACAGTTTAGTGTACATCATCATTAAAGATTCTCCCCAATATGAAGCTGGTGTCCCTTTATTTGCCAAAGGTTATCGTACAGCTCTGTCAAACATTTTCCCCACTATGAACCCGGTGTCACAGTAACTGTCTCAGTTTCCCATAAAGCTTTTTTTCCCACTCTGAGCCCAGTATCAACGTATCTACATAGTCTCCTGTACATCACCATTAACCTCCTCCCCACCGTGAACCAAGTATCAGTATCTGCCAGTTTATTGTACATCATTTTTAAACCTTCTCACCACTGTAAACCTGGAGTCACAGAATCTGCCATATTCTACCATACATATCTGTTAAACCTTCTCAGTACTGTGAACACAGTGTCACAGTATCTGCCAAAGTCGTCGACTGTACATCACCGTTAAACATTCTCCCCAAGTTGACCCATTCATCACTGTTTTTTCCACCATTTATCGTACATCACAGTTCAACCTCCCCACTGTAAACTTGGAGTCACAGTATATTCCACAGTTTATTGCACATCACTGATATTCTTTCTCCTCGTTGTGAATGCGGTGTCACCATATCTGCATCAGTCTTCCGTACATCAACATAAACTTTGCACCAATGTGAACCTGGTGTCACTTTATCTGCCACAGTTAATATTACATCACCGTAAAAACTTCTTCCAACTGTGAACCTGGTATCACAGTATCTACCACAGCTTATCATGCATTACTGTTAAACCTTCTCACTACTGAAAACTTGGTGTCACAGTATCTGCCAAAGTCTACTGTATATCACCGTTAAATATTCTCCCAACTGTGAACCTGGTGTCACAGTGTCTGATACAGTTTATCGTACATTACTGTTAAACCCACCAGATAAGCTCCAGATAGCGAAAGAGAAGTTCTCGCATCTGCAGGAACTGGGGATCATTCGTCCCTCCGACAGTCCTTGGGACTCGCCGCTCCACCTGGTCCCAAAAGCCTCCGATGGCTGGCGACCCTGCGGAGATTATCGACGGTTTAATGACATGACAGTACCTGACCGTTACCCCATCCCTCACATTCAGGACTTTATGGCCAATCTGCATGGTGTGAGAGTATTCTCCAAGGTCGATCTGGTGTGCGTGTATCATCAAATCCCATTGCACCCAGATGACATCCCCAAAACGTCCATCATCTCCCCCTTCGGCATGTTCGAATTTTTATGCATGCCTGTCAGGCTCAAGAACACCGCCCAGACATAATGCACCTCATGGATACGGTGCGCAGGGATTTGAATTTCGTGTTCATTTATCTGGATGACATTCTTGTCACCAGCAGAGACTGGGCACAACACAAGTCTCACCTGCACACCCTCTTCTCCCGACTGGCCGAATTCAACCTAATGATCAGCCCGGCCAAATACCAGTTTTGTGCAGAAGAAAATTTGGATGGGATGAAACTAATCCAGAATCCATTGCACAAGATTGGAAAAATTAGATTGAGCGTCTTCAAATACTTGGAAGTTTTGACGTCAACAGACTTTGGAGTGGCCACATTTGCTCAGTTACACCATTTTTCTGATGTAAGTGAAGGTGGTTTTGATCCTGTCAGTTACTGAGTCCTGTGAAATAACCAAGTGTGAGTAGATGGTGGATTTGTAATGGGAAAAGCCAGAGTGGCTCCATTAAAGTCAGTCACCACACCTTGAATGGAATTGACTGCTGCTATTATGGCGAGCAAAATGGACGCTATGTTAAGAAGACAATTACAGATGGAGTTAGCAGATCCTGTGTTTTGGACTGATAGAACATCAGTGCTTAAATATATTAATAATGAAATCATGAGGTTTCATCTCTTTGTGACTAACAGAGAGAATGAAAACCTGGACAACAACAAATGGCAGATTTACCACAGGACAGAGTTTCACCTGATGAATTCCCATTTACATCCGTGGAAGTTGATTATTTTGGTCCTTTGCAAGTAAAGTGAGGACGAAGTGTTGAAAAACGATATGGAGTTATTTTCACTTGTTTGACTATGAGAGCAATTCATATTGAAGTAGCGTCATTGCTTGATACAGACTCTTTTATTAATGTTCTTTGGCGTTTTATTCCTAGACGTGGTCAAGTAAAAGAATTATGTTCTGATAATGGATCTAACTTTAAAGGAGCTGAACGAGAATTATGAAAAGTTATTCAAAATTGGAATCAACATTAAATTCATGATGCATTATTTCAGAAAGAAGTTAATTGGATATTTAATCCACCCATAGTTATGGGTGTGGTACGGGTAAGGGTTAGTTGGTTGTGGAGAACGTTTACAAAGGTCTGTACTGGGCAGTACTGGGCAGCAATGCTTAATGTTGTAATGGATGCGGAAGCTCTGGGAAGGGGTAAGGGAGGGACTGGCCAGGAAGTCTGCAGATTCTGGGTCTGAGGGCAATGCACAAACATGCTGGGGAAACTCATGGATAGTTTTGTGAGGAGCAGGTCCTGCATCACGAGTCAAATTGAGTATTTCGAGGAGATGTCAAAGGAAATAGATGAAGGTAAAGGTGTGTATGCGCTGCACGTGGATTTTAGTAAGGTGCTTGACGAGGTCGTCACGGTGGCCTCATTCAGAACGTCGGGAGGCATGGGATCCATGTAGCCTTGGCTGTGTGGATTCAAAATTGGCTTGTCTGCAGTAAACAGAGGGTAGTAGTAGATGGAACAATGACTAGTGGCTCTCCAAATGGATCTGCTCTGGGACCCCTGCTCTTTGTGATTTTTATGAATGATGTTGGGAGTGGAAGGGTGGGTATGTCAGGGGATGACACAGAGGTAGAGATGTTGTAGACAGTGTAGAAGGTTGTCATAGGTCATCCAGTTTGCAGAGAAGTGACAGATGGAGTTGAATCCTGTAAATCAGATGTACTTAAATAAGCAACTGGTACGGGTTAATTTCCAGAGTCATTTTCAAGGGCACGAATAAAAGTTATTCCAAAGAAGGTTGGAGACCCATTAAAATTAGCTTCATATAGACCAATATCTTTATTGAATGCGGATTACAAGAACGTGAGGGCAGAGCACTTGGTTAATGGCAGGATTATGAACAGTGTGCAGGACTGAGATATATTTAGATCCTGCGCCATAAATCGCTCAAAGTTGCTGTGCAAATTGAGAGGGAGTTTAAGATGGTGTATTGTGTGCTGGCCTTCAGGAGTCAGGGGATTGAGTTCAAGAACTGAGAGGTAACGCTGCAGATGTACAAAATTCTCATCAGACCACACTTGGAATATTGTGTGCATTCCTGGGGCAAAAATACCAGTGGACATCTAAATAAGGTGAGATGAGGGAACTTTAGACAAGATGTGAGGGGGATATTTTATTCACACAGAATGTAGTGGGTGGCTGGAATACATTGCCAGGCGTGGTACTGGAGGCTCATCCAAAAAAGGCACAAAAAAGATTTTAATATAGGGACAGGAATAAAAGAAAAACAGAAGGTACTGGTGAGAGGGAGGGAAGAGTAATATTGTTGTGGGGTAGGTTCAGATGGGTCAGCTGAAGGGACTCGACTGATCCATCCACGATTTGTCCAACATCTTGCTGCCATGTCATGGTGAACCAGGGTGTTGCCTGATGGAGACACGTGGCTCTGAGCTCTGCAGAGATAGATCGTGCTTTTCTCCAAAACACACTTCCTCAGGTAAAGCAGAGGAATGGGAAAGGTCCTAGTGTGCAGGGGTAGGGAGGGGGGTGATGGGGGAAGAGTTGGGGCCCTCCAAAGTCATCGTGATCAGGCCTCGGAGACGGCATCTCTATCACTCATATTTCTCTTCCCAGGAATAGGAGCGATCTCAGAGACAAGACACGAGTCCAGAAGAACATTGCATCCCAGCTGAACAGAGGATGGACAACATCATGATGGCCTGAACCCCTCCCCTTCTCCCTCTGGCCCTGCCAACTCCATTCCCCACCTCTTCCATATCCCTTCACCCACTTCCCCTCCCATTTCTCCCCTACCTCTCCTCCATTCCAATCCCCTCCCACTCACCTTCCCCTTCACCTACCCTCACACCTATGCCCGAAACTTAGCCCTCCTCCCTTCACCTCCCCTTCCCCTCTCCTTTCCCCCTCCCCTTCGCCTCCTACCCTTCCCCTCCTCCTCTTCCCCTCCCCTTCCCTTCCTACCCCTAACAGGGGAAGGAGGGATAGGGGAAGAGGGTAGGAGAAAGGGGGGTAGTGAGAGGGTAGGGGTAGGTAATGGGGTAGTGGTAGGGGGTGCGGGTATGGGGTAGGGTTAGGGGAAGGGGGTAGGTGTTGAGGATAGGGGTAGGGTTTAGCTTAGGGTTGGGGAAGGTGGGTAGATTTAAGATAAGGGTCAGGGACGGGTAGAGGTAAAGTTAGGTTTAGGGTTAGGAGATGTGGGATCGGGTTAGGTCGAGGTTTAGGGTTAGGTTTAGAGTTCGGGGAAGTGGGCTTGTGATAAGTTTAGGGGAAGGGGGTAGGAGTAGGAGGTAGAGGTGAGGTGTGAGTTGGGGTTAGGGGAAGGTGGGTAAGATTAGGTTGGGTTTAGGGGACAGCATAGGGATAGGGTTAGAGGACAGGGTGGAAATAAGAGTTAGGGTTGGGGACGTGGTGTAGTGTTTAAGGGTATCGGTAGTGTTAACGTTAAGGTTAGGGTTTGTTAGGGGTTAGGGTTAAGTTGGGGAGGGGAGCGTGGGCGGCGAGCGGGGCACAGGAAATGGAGAGGTGATGAGGGAGGGGAATGGGCAGGGAAATGAAGAGGTGTACGGTGTAGAGGAAATGGGAGGTGAATGTAGGAAGGCACCCCTTCCCCCACATTATCCCTGCCTCCTCTCCTCCTTCCAGAGGAAGCGGGACCTCATTCCGGCCAGAACCTCCCTGTAGTTTCAGAGCCTCTGTTTCAGGAAGTGCCTTCGACGCTTGCCGCTGGACAGACATCTTGTCCTTTGATTCATTCTATACCGTTGATATTAAATTTAAAAATGGTTTGGTCTTTTAAAGCTTGAACTCAAAAGGCTGGTCCAGATAGACAACACAGAAACAGGCCCTTCGGCCCCACTCTCCTGCTGGCTGAGCTGTTGTAATCAGTCCATATTCCTCTCCACCTTTTCATTCTTCGCTCCCATCAAGCTCATGTTGCCTTGTCAATCTCACGGCCTGTGGGAAGAAGCTATTTCCCTCCCTGGCTTCTCTGCTTTTATTCCTCCATATCTCCTTCCTGATGGCAGGGGGACAAAGATGCTCTTTGCTGGATATCTGGGAGTCTATTTACAGATACCATCCCTGCAAAAATTTCAGGGGTCCCTTGCCTTGAGGTTCCACCCATGTTGCCTCTCCCTCAGCACTCTCTCGTCAGAACACAATTGCACCCTCCTTCCCCTCCTCTCCCAGGTCTCAATATCCCCCTGACAATTCCAGTCAGCTGCAATGTCTACACCCTGCCCCACCTGCTATCGAATGCCCTGCATCCTCCTTCCCCATTGGTTTCCTCCTGTTATCAGGCATCAGGATGGACCCCACCCTGTTGAAACTACCCGTATTCTCACTGATCTCTCTGCGCCTCTGCCCTCCATCCAGGGGTCTTGGTTGTCTTGTGGTGATGGTGGAGAACAAAGTACCAACTCAAGGAGATGGGGAGCTGTAAGGAGACCCCCAGTTCCAGGAGACAGGGAGAACCACAGAGATGCCCAACTCTGTCAAACTGGTAGAACCCGGTCATCAGGTGCAAGGAGCTCTTGGTACTGCTGCACGTGAGGCAGGTGTGGCCCAGCCCCACACCTCCACCCTGTCAATTCCCAAAACACATTTCCTATTCATGTGGGGGTCCAAAATGGATAGAGTCTGGAGAACCATGTACATCGTCAATCAATGGGGGAATAACCCTAACCAGCATGGCTATTGTGTATGGCTGTGCTTGGAAACAAAGTGCAAGGGCACCAAAAGCTGCTATGTGCTGAGGTTCTACCTGGCTCAGGTGTTGTGAAAGATTGGTCTGGCCCTGATGCCACACAATGTCCTAGTCAGCAGGACTTTGCCCCATCACCTTCATGGGAATGGTTGCATAGACAAACACTATTGACCACAGGGCCATCAGGCAGTGGTCAGCATGGAATTCCTGCTGACACAGAGACTAGGACTTGATGAGATACTGCGGGGTGGTCCCCTGAGCAGAGCATCCAGACACAGACATCCAGAACTGCTGGAAGACCAGAATCTCAGTGAAAGGTGCCCTTTGGTCTGCGTGAAACCCAGATAAGAGAAGCAAACACTAGAAGCCCAAAGCAAAGGGAGGAAGGTTTAGGGGCAATATAAGGGGTACTTGTTTTTACACAGAGTTGTGGGTGCCAGGAATGCTTTGCCAGGAGTGGTGATGCAGGCTGAAATATTAGCGGCATTTAAGGGCTTCTTGGACACATGAATGAAGGAAACATAGAAGATAGGAGCAGGAGTAGGTCATTCGACCCTTTGTTCCGCCATTCAACGAGATCATGGCTGATCTTAAATTTCAGTACCCCATCCCCACCTTCTCTCCGTAACCTTTAATACCCTTATACTGAAGAAATATATCTAATTCCCTCTTAAACATATTTAATGAACCTGCCTCTACTGCCCTCTGTGGCAATGAATTCTACAGATTCACCACTCTCTGGGTAAAGAAATTCCTCCTCATCTCCATCCTAAATGGTTTGCCTATTATCCTCAAACCATGGCCCCAGGTTCTGGATTTTCCCATCCTTGGAAACATCCCATCTGCATCCATTCTGTCCAGTACTGCCAGAATTTTATATGTCTCTATGAGATCCCCTCTCAATCTTCTAAACTCCAGGGAGTACAATCCCAATTTGCGCAATCTTTCCTCATAAGTCATTCCTGCCATTTCAGGTATCAGCCTGGTTAATTGTCTCTGCACTCCCTCCATTGCAAGAATGGAGGGTTATGAAGGAGGAAGGGTCTAGTTTTTATTTTGCTTGGAATTGATAGGTCAGCGCAACATCGAGGTCCGAAGGGCATAACTGTTCGACGTTAACCTGCTGGTCTTTTAGCACATGGAGATGTGGGTGAGGGAACGCTGCCCACCGGCCTATTCCAGGTTGCTGAGAAATGCACTGAGGCTTGGCGCAGCCAACACGAGGGCGCTGTGGTGAAGGACTCTAATCCTCCGGGTCTTGAGGGGCGGAGACTAAGGGGAACCCCTTCAACCACAGAGTGCAGGGAGTAACCACGAGGTGTCAAAGTGGTAGAATGATGCTAAACAGAGAACAGGTGCAGTGAAAGGAATATAGGCATGCAACACGAGGATGAGAAAAGACATGGAACAGTTGTCCTCTTGGTCAATAATTTTAGAATAAAGTTAATTTTGGGGTGAAAAAGAGAAAAGCCCGAACTCAGTCAACTTTGTTTCATGAGATACATTCTCCAATCCACGAAAGCTCCTCTGTACCCGTTCAAATTTAACCCGAGGAAACTGTATTCATGGTGGAAACCTCTGCAAACACACAACGGGACCTACGCACAGAGAGACAAATGATACACGTGCAGTCCCTCCCAAAAAAGAAATAAATTCTCTTGAATCAATAGCAGAGTCATGGAGTCTTTGACTGAGCCGGTCATCCATCATTCTCCATTCTCACTGCTCGCAGGAAGAATCTGTTTCTGGGCCTGGTGCTACTGGCTCCGATATTCCTCGACCTCTTTCCTGATGAGAAGAGCTGCCAAATGCTGTGGGCAGGTGGAAGGGATCCTCAACGACATTGACAATGAACCTGGTTTATCCCATTGATATTTGGGGTGGGTGGGTTGGGGGGAGAGAGTCCCCATGATCCTATCTGCCACTCGTGGTCCTGCCAATCATTTAAAAAAAAATATTTAAAAAACTTATAACCACAACAAATTCACACAATTAATAATAATGCTCATCTAATGTGTGGCATCTATAAAAGAAAGAATAAAGAAACCACCCCCCACCCCCATCCACAATATGCTACCCCCCTCCCACTTCTCTCTTCAACAGAAGTGTCTGCTACAGTGGTGACCTCAGCAGGACCCAGCCCTTCAGTTGGACGTGAAGATCACGGTCCAGGCGGCTCTTCAGATGGTTTGGTTGAAGCTGTCAATGTTCTGGATGTCGCAGCCACACGTGGGGTTCAAACAGGCCAAGGACCAGTTCCACCTCCAAGAGATCACCGCTGATGACATCCATTACTCCTCCATGATGTTCTTGCTCATCAGGACATGGCAGCAAGGCTCATCGACTTCTGACATCAGCCTCCCGAGCAAGGCAAATAGGATGCCCTCAAGGAGCTCTTCACCCGCACCTTCAGGCCACGCCTTCATCCTCCACCTCATTCTGTTCCTGCTCTCACTGTCGCATGGCCCAGACAGTCATCCCAACATGAGTCCCTTCAAGCTATTTCTTTTCAGCTCTCACCAAATGCCCTGGACCCACTTTTCAGGAACTCTTCCCTCTTCCTCCCTATGTCATTGGTATCTCCATGAGCCACAACCTCTGTCCCATTTTAGGATGTCTTGGACACCAGCAGCAACACCCCAGACACTGGCACCAGGGAGGCACCACCTGGAAAAGGTCCAGGGTCCTAGTCCAACAGTCTTTTTCCTGAGCATCCAGGCAGCAGAAAAATATCAATGGTTGCTCAAAGCAAAATCCTCATTGCGGTGCCCACCAACAAGTTGAGGCACAAAGTTTTGTGTGTGTTTTGGGTTACTGGTGCCAACATATTCCCCATCTCACCCTGTCCCTCCATCTACTGTACAATGTTGCCCAGAAAAAAAAACTCTCCGCTTCATTGATGACCTGAACAACAAATGGCTTCTTAAATGGTAAAACACGCTGTTGAACACCACTGCCACTGACCACAAGCAACCTCCAACCCCTCAAAACTGGAAGACCCTTTGAATGACTTGTCTATACAATGAAGACAATGGTCTAGTGGAGCCTCGAGCAAAAGAGGCAAGGTCGCCGAGTCCCACACAGCTTCTGGTTCAATTCCCTCCTGGAAGCTGCCTCCCGCGACTCTCCATCTGAGTGTCAGATGCTCGCCTGCTCACCACAGAGAACCAGATGGCAGCAGAGACAGTCACACTCCAGCCACACCTCCCCAACATGTGATGGGTTCAATCTGCGGATGCCACTCACAGCGGACCGAAGAAGTGGTACATGGCAGACCGCACAGAGGCCGGGCCCGAAGGGCTGAGCCACTTGCAAGAACAGATCATGTCCTGTCCGAAAGTGACAGCCTCCCACTTGAATGACCCCGAGAAGAGCTTGGCACCATGGCCTGGGGCAAACCGTTCAACACCCTCGATGCTGGACAGCAGGAAAAAGCTTGGTTTACTGACGGCTCCGGCTGGTGGAGGTGCGAAGAACAACGGTGTAAAGTGGGAGCACTCCAGCTCACCACAGATAAAGTACTGACACAAGAGGGTGAGGTGGAGGGGAGAGCCAACTGTTCAAGCTGGCAGCTGTGGCACTGATCCGAAAAGGGACAACCAGGCGGGCCCAGGAGCCTCTTTTCCGATCAGTGCAACAGGATTTCTGGGCTGTGCCAAACAGCACGTCAGTGTGGATGGGTCGGCGTCAGGAGACAGGGAGGCAGATCCATGGCTGCCTGCTCTGAGGACAACAGCACTGGCAGATCTTCTGAGAGGTGGAACAACAAAAGATTAGTCAGGGTCCACCACGTGGATGGACACACCTCCAGGAAAACCGCTGAAGCTGACGCAATGTCACTGTGGACTGAGCTGCTCAAATATGCTCTGCCACTATTTTCCCCAAGCAGAGTGACCCCGGAGCCTTGGCAGCATTGGTGCATCATAAATGTGGGCATATGGGGGCACTATGATGGACAGAGGATCTGGGGGTCTCATGATGTTGCAAGAACTGTGATGGCCAAATGCCCTATTTGTCAGCAATTTAAACCAAGGGCCACATTCGCTGGGGTTCGGGAGCTGGCCAAGTCTGATAAATTGACCATATCAGGCCTCTCCCCTGCCAAAATAAAAAGTGATATGTTCTCACGATGGTCAGCACATACTCGGATGTCCTGCCAGCGGGCCGACCAAGCACCATTTAAGCGTGCTCCATATGTGGAATACCCTATCGGGTAACGTCTGACCAGCAATGGGTGGTGATGCCAAGTATTTGGGGCCACCTGCATATCCCCTACCACCCACAGGCATCCAAAATCAATGAGTGAATGAATGACCTGTTCAAGGTATCGTACGTGACAAGTTGATTGTCAAGTTTTCTATCCATGAGTGGTTGCAAGTGTATCGATTAATCCGGCGAGTTTGTGTCTGTGTGTGTGTTTTACTCCTCGTGCGACTTCACTACATGTGTCAATAAAAGACAACTGTGTTCAAATTCACCACCCTTGGGACCCCTCGAATCAGTTTCACACACATAATAATTGGTGCAGTGAGCAGGGTCCTTCGAGTTCCGACTGAACACAGCTGCAGTGGAGATGCTTTGGAATCGGGGCAGGAAATCTAGTGCAGGCAGGGAGAACAAGATCTGCGTGTGTACTGACGAGAGTGCAGGGTTCGGGAGCTTGGCAAGCATGCTGGCGGACCACGGCAAACTGGTAGACTGGTCCAAGCTCCTGGATCCACATCTTGAGAAAATAGGTCACCATGTGTTGTCCCACTTCAAGAAGTCGGGGTTCCCAAAATCTAAGGGGAATCAGAGGGTGCCTTTTGGCTGCCAGTGTTTCTCCTGAGAAACCAATGTGAGATCATAGAAAGGAAAGATTTGGAGAGGGCCCAGGAAAATAAGGAGATAAAGGTGGTCCAGCAGCGCTGCTGTGCACTGCAGGAGGCAGCACAGATGAGAGGGACAGAGGTAGTCAACAGGCATGCCAATCAAGGTCTGACTCCCCCCAACTCCCCCAGTGAGTGAGTTTGTACTGGCCATGGAGCGATTAGCCGAGGCCATTTGCCAGCATTCAGGCATTAAAGGTTTCAGAACAGGCCAGGAAGAGCATGAAATCAATTTATTTGCAGAAGTTGTTCTGATATATCTGACAGACCCGACACACTCATTGCCCAAGTTGTGCTCCACCCTGGAGGACTATGGGGAGATCTCTGGGTATAAGTTCTTTTGGGATATGTGCAAAATCATGTCACTTAGGAAGGGGGATTAGAGCCAATGTCAAGAAAATAGTCAACAAATGTGGAGGCAAAATGGAATCAAATGTCTAGGAGTTAGAATAGATAACAACGAGTAATTTAGACCAGCTGAATTATTCTCCCCTTGCTTGGGGAAATTGAGGAGGATTTAAATGGTTGGATGTCCCTGCCCATTACACTAGTGGTGTCACAGAGAGGGGAGGTGTCACAGAGAGGGGAGATGATGACACAGAGGGGGTGATGATGTCACTGCATGGGGAAGCCATAGCTGAGTCATGCCATGGCACAGCAACACGAGAAAGAAGCCTCTCCTGGAAGGGGATTCTGGCCCACGTGTCGGAGTAGGACGCTGTCTCATCCCAGGGACTCTCTGATCAACAGGGTTGTGTTTAAATGCACCCTGCACCCATGGGTGAGATAAAGAGCCTGTTACAGGCTCCCCGACTGGGACAGAGCCTCCTCTGGCACCATCCTTCACCCAGTGTGGGCGGAGAGAATGGAGGCTGCATTTAATTTCCCCTCTCCTCATCCTGGGTGCAGGGCACTTTATGAGGCAGCTGGGGGGACTGGGGAGGGGAGAACGATGGCATGTGAGGGAATACAGGGGTAGGGTCTGTAGGAGTGGAGGGGACAACCAAGGAATGGGGTTGCACCACAGGCTAATGTCAAGGGAGATTGGATCAGAGGTAGGGGACATAGGGTTGAGCTGGGGGGATGGGGTGCGAGGGGACGGAAGGCACTGGGGAAACCATGGGGTGGTGTTGGGTGGTGGATGAGAGTGTGGTAGAGGAATCGGGGCAGGGGAGAGTGTGAGGTGTCTGAGGGAGAAGAGAAGTTGCGAGGGGGATGGAAAGTAGACCTTTCAACAGAAATGGGACAGAGCTCCCCCTCCACCTGGAATGGGATCTGTCCACTGAGAGACAGGACCGCTCCTCCACCCACCCCCCCCCCCCCCGGGTTAGAAGATCCCTTCCACCCTTGCATACACCCCCACATCCCCCCAACCGGGATAGGATTCTTTCCCCCAGTGGACCTGGATCAAGGTGCTAGAAAGTGTTTCTGCTGCGGCGGACCCAGCAGAGTTGAGCGGTGAAGCGTGGGGCTCTCTCCGCACCACCTGCTCCCTCAGGCGACGAGGTCTCGCTTGCATCATGGAAGATCACGGTGTTGCTGAGCTTCTGGGTATGTGGAGGGCTTCTGCTAAACCCGTGGTGGGGTTCAGAGTGCTTCATCTCCCCGGGACGTGCTCCCATGGAGGGAGGGTTGTAAACAAAGTGAACGGCTGCAGAACTGGCCTCAGTCTGAGGAGAGTGATCAAAGAGGGACCTGGGGTGGCAATATTTCTACTGAGAGGCTGGAACGAACCAACAGAAGATCAATTCTGACATTTAGGAGAACCTTGGAAGGGAGTTAGAGGGAGGGGTAGAGACTAACTTGGACAGCAAGGCTGGGTTGGGATAAATGACCTGTTGTGTACCCTCTGGGTGTGTAAATGCTGCTGCTTCTGCCCCAGAGGACATGGCAATAAGGTCACAACAGAGATGGCCACACCGTGTCATGGACCCAACGTCCCCAAGGTGGTGTCCTGCACAGATGTTAAAATCATCGACAATGGATCTTTCGGTGTGGTGTACCAGGCAAGGCTGGTGGACTCCGGAGAGCTGATTGCCATCAAGAAGATCTTGCAGGACAAGAGATTCAAGGTGAGGGGGAGGAGCAGTTGTGTGGAAATGGAACACCCTGATATTTAACTTTAGGCCTACAGCACGTTCACAGGCCCTTGCGACACATGAGCCCGTTTCACACCATTACACCCAATTGACAAACACCCCAAACACATTTTTGAAGGGTGGGTGGAAAGAGGAGCATCTGACAGAGGCCATGGGGTTTGGAAACAGAGAAAGTCACACAAACCCACAACAGCACCCCCCCTCCCCACACACAACCCCCCCCCCCCCCCCCCCACACACACACACACACACACACACACACACACACACACACACACACACACACACACACCTGGCAAATATCAGAGATTTTCTGCAAATTAATTGTTTAGTAGAAGCTGGGAAAACAATCATAAAAACTGAAATGATACTTCATTGAACCCCCTGACGAGTCCCCACTCCAGCGACACGAAAAGTCCCCCCAACTGACTCTCGAAAAGTCCCCCACTTCGGCCTCCCTTGGAGTTCCCCACCTCTGACCTCTTGACGAATCTCCTCCCCGCCTCCCCCCTCAACTTGGACAAGTCGCCCCTCAGGTCCCCGACCCATCGCCCTGCCTTGCTGATGTTCCTCTCTCGCCATAGAACCGCAAACTGCAGATCGTGCGAAAGTTGGATCACACCATCATCGTCCCTCTTCTCAACTTCTACTCCTCTGTAGTCAAGGTAAGATCCACCTGCACCCACCCCACCCCCACTCTGATGCATATCATTTGCTGCTACCTTCCCCATTCCTTCAATCGATCTGTCTCGCTGCAGCCTCTCTGTTGCCTCCATCCTGCCCCTCTGACCAGTGCCGACTCCTTGACGCTGGCTGCCCTGCTCCTCACCCATTAACTCATGACCTCTTGCCATTTCAACTCCAGACAGCAGCAGCCAAGACCACAAGACAAGGTCGCCAAATTCGGCCACTCAGCCCCTCCAGTCTGTTTCCCCAATTCATTTCACGAATGTATTTTCCCCCATAACTAACTTCCCCAGAACCTTTTGGTGCCCTTCCAAATCAACGCCTGCTCTGAATCGTCCCAACAACTCAGCCTCCACATGTTCGACCCCAGACAACACGCGGCTGCAAACATTTCTCATCTCGAAACGTCAATGGTTTTTCTCTCCCGGTGAATCCTTGCCTCACGAGGGAGGGCGGTCAGAGCTGCACATTTTGTGCAGTCTCACCAGAAGCCGAATGATGGGGCAGCGGATGGGTCCACTACGGCCTGTTGACGCTCTGCTCGCTGAGCCCTTGGATTCATGCAATGTTGTGTTGAGCAGTGGGGGCATCAGGCCTACAGAGAGCAGGAGGGGCTGGCACTCCAGTTGGGAGAGGCACTGGGTGTTGGAGGGTAAATCCAGCTGACATGTTTGTATTGTGTCCAAGAGAAAGAGGAGGTTTATTTGAATCTGGGTCTGGACTATGTTCCCGAGACGGTTCACTGCATGGTCCAGCACTTCAACAAGGCCAAGCAGCCCATTCCCATGATCTACATCAAGGTGGTTGAGGGTCTGAGTGGTCAAGTTGTCCACTGGGGCAAGCTTGGATGGTGGGGTTGGAGGATATGAAGGAGTTTACTGGCTGAGTCTCGCTGGGGACTGGATATCGATGAAGGGTGCATGAGGGTTTCAATGGGTATTGGTGAGGAGAGAAAGGGTAGTGAGGGGAGAGGGGTGGAGAGGATGATGAGGATGGATGTCGATTGGCAGGGAGGGGCCCTTCACCCACCTCCCCTTATCCTCAGGATATAGACCCGGCCAGTGTGGAGGCAGAGTGGGTCATGTTATATCGTTGTGTTGCCAGATGTTCATGTACCAGCTGTAGCAGAGCATGGCCTACTTCCATCCTCAGGGGGTTTTCCATTGAGACATCAAGCCCCAGAAGATGCTGGTAGATCCCGAGATGGCCTTCTTATTGCTCCCTTATTTCGGCAGGTAGATCCACCCATGTCTGTCCGTTCACCAACTCAACGCGGTCCTGATCCCTCTCCCCAACACGGCCTTGTCCCCTCCCCACCAGCTCTCATCCCTCCCCCACCAGCTCTCTCCCCTCCTCCCTCTCCCAACTTGACCCTTCCACAGCTTAATAACTTATTCTAAATAAGATTGTGGGGGGCTTAGATGGAATGAACAGCCAGAAACCCTTCCTAAAGTGTCAGGTGCAAATCTCAGAGAGCATCCGCTTCAGGTGAGGGGAGATTTTTTTTATGCAGAGAGTTGTGAGAGCTTTGAATGCGTCACCGGAGAAAGTGGTAGCGGTTGGTAGAATAGGTACATATAAAAGTCTCTGAGACGAGCATGTGGATGTAAGGGAACAGAATTTTTACATGATAGAGGAATTTGGGGATATGGCGAGAAGGCAGGGTAGGTCGAGTTTGGTCATAAATTAGATCAGGCATGATCGTATTGAATCGCGGAGCAGGCTCGATAGGCCATTTTTGTCCTACTCCTGTTCCCACTTCCTATGTTCCTATGGGTGTGGTACAGGTAAAGGTTGTGGAGAACATTTACAAAGGTCAGTACAGCCTTTATGGGCCAAAGGGCCTGTACTGGGCAGCAATGCTTAATGTTCTAATGGATGCGGAAGCTCTGGGAAGGGGTAAGGGAGGAACTGGCCAGGAAGTCTGCAGATTCTGGGGCCGAGCGCAATGCCCAAACATGCTGGGCAAACTCATGGATAGTTTTGTGAGGAGCAGGTCCTGCTTCACGAGTCAAATTGAGTTTTTCGAGGAGGTGTCAAAGGAAATAGATGAAGGTCAAGGTCTGTATGTGCTGCACGAGGATTTTAGTAAGGTGCTTGACAAGGTCCCCACGGAGGCCTCATTCAGAATGTCTGGAGGCGTGGGATCCATGGAGCCTTGGCTGTGTGAATTCAGAATTGGCTTGTCTGCAGAAAACAGAGGGTAGTAGTAGATGGAACAATGACTAGTGGCGCTCCAAAGGGATCTGCTCTGGGACCCCTGCTCTTTGTGATTTTTATGAATGATGATCGGAGTGGAAGGGTGGGTACGTCAGGGGATCACACAGAGGTAGAGATGTTGTAGACAGTGTAGAAGGTTGTCATATGTCATCCAGTTTGATGAGAAGTGACAGATGGAGTTCAATCCTGTAAATCAGATGTACTTAAATAAGCAACTGGTCCAGGTTTATTTCTAGAGTCATTTTCAAGGGCACGAATAACAGTTATTCCAAAGAAGGTTGGAGACCCATTAAAAGTAGCTTCATATAGACCAATATCTTCATTGAATGCGGATTACAAGAATGTGTGGGCAGAGCACTTGGTTAATAGCAGGATTATGAACAGTGTGCAGGACAGAAAAATATTTAGATCCTGCTCCATTAATCGCTCAATGTTGCTGTGAAAATTGAGAGGGAGTTTAAGATGGTGTATTGTGTGCTGGCCTTCAGGAGTCAGGGGATTGAGTTCAAAAACCGAGAGATATCGTTGCAGATGTATAAAATTCTCGTCAGACCACACTTGGAATATTGTGTGCATTCCTGGGGCGAGAATACCAGAGGACGTCTAAATAAGGTGAGCTGAGGGAAATTTAGGCAAGACGTGAGGGGTACATTTTATTCACACAGAATGTAGTGGGTGGCTGGAATGCATTGTCGGGGTAGTAGCGGAGGCTGGTGCAAAAAAGGCATGAAAAGGATTTTAATATGGACAGGAATTCAAGAAAATTGGAGAGTACTGGTGTGAGGGAGGGGAGGGTAACATTGTTGTGGGGTAGGTTCAGATGGATCAGCTGAACGGTCTCGACTGATCCATCCATGATTGTCTAGCATCTTGCTGCCATATCGTGGAGAACCAGGGTGTTGCCTGATGGACACACGTTGCTCTGAGCTCTGCAGAGAGAGATCGTGGTTTTCGCCAAAACACACTTCCTCAGGTAAAGCAGAGGAAGGGGAAAGGCTCCAGTGTTCAGGGGTAGGGGGGATGATGGGAGAAGAGTTGGGACCCTCCAAAGTCATTGTGATCAGGCCTCAGAGACAATATCTCTATCACTCGTATTTCTCTTCCCAGGAGAAGGAGCGATCTCAGAGACAAGACACGAGTCCAGAAGAACCTCGCATCCCAGCTGAACAGAGGACGGACAACATCATGATGGCCTGAACCCCTCCCCGTCGTATCCCTCTGGCCCTGCCAACCCCATTCCCTGCCTCTTCCATGTCCCTTCACCCACTTCCCCTCTTCTCCTCTACCCCACCTCCATCCCAACCCCCTCCCGCTCACCTTCCCCTTCCCCTGCCCTCACACCTATGCCCTAACCCCAGCCCTCCACTCTTCACCTCCCCCTTCCCCTCTGCCCTTCCCTTCCCCTTTCCCCCTCCCCTTCCCCTCCCCCATCCCCTCCCCTAACCCTCCCCCTTCCCCTCCCTTTCTCCTCCTCCCCTTCCCCTCCCCCTTCCCTTTCCCCTTCCTACCCCTAACCTAGGGGAAGGAGGGGGAGGGGAAGGGGGTAGGAGAAAGGGGGTAGTGGAAGGGGGTAAGGGTAGGGGTTGTGGTAAGGGGTAGGGTAGGGGGTAGTGGTAGGGGGTGCGGGGATGGGGTAGGGGTAGGAGGTAGGGTTAGGGGAAGTGGGTAGGTTGTAAGCGATAGGGTAGGGATAGTGGTAGGGGGTGCGGGTATGGGGAAGGGGTAGGAGGTAGGGTTAGGGGAAGGGGGTAGGTTGTAAGGGATAGGGTAGGGGATAGTTTTATGGGGTGTGGGTATGGGGAAGGGGTAGGAGGTATGGTTAGGGGAAGGGGATAGTTGTAGGGGGTGCGGGTATGGGGAAGGGGTAGGAGGTAGGGTTAGGGGAAGGGGGTAGGTTGTAAGGGATAGGGATAGGGTTTAGTTTAGGGTTGGGGAAGTTCGGTAGAGTTAGGGTTAGTGTTAGGAGACATGGGGTAGGGCTATATCTTGGTTTATGGTTAGGTCTATAGTTCGGGGAAGTGGGCTTGTGTTAGGTATAGGGGAAGGGGGTAGGAGCAGGGGGGTATAGGAGGAATGAGGTTTGGGGTTAGGGGATGGTGGGTAGCATTATGGTTGGGGTTAGGGGGCGGCATAGGCGTAGGAATAAAGTTAGGGTTAGTGGACGGGGTGGGGGTAGAGTGAGGGGACGTAGAGTGGTGGTAGGGGGTATCGGTAGTGTTAAGGTTAGGTTTAAGATTTTGTTAGGGGTTAGGGTTAGGAGTAGGAGGAAGGGAAGGGGAGGGGAATGGGGGAGGCGAGCGGGGGATGGGAACTGGGGACTGGAAGGGGGAGGGGATGTGGGAGGGGAACGGGCAGTGGAAAGGGGAGGGGAACGGGGTAGAGGAAAGGGGAGGTGAACGGTGGACGGCATCCCTAGCCCCTCCCCTCCCCTTCCCTTCCCCTGCATTTCCCCTGCCTCTCCTCTCCTCCTTCCAGAAGAAGCTGGGCCTCTTTCCGTCCAGAACCTCCCTGTGGTTTCAGAGCCTCCGTTTCAGGAAGTGCCTTCGACGCTTGCTGCTGGACAGACATCTTGTCTCTTGATTCATTCTGTACCGTTGATATTAAATTTAAAAATGATTGGGTTTTTTAAAGCTTGAACTCAAAAGCTGGTCCAGATAGACAAAACAGAAACAGGCCCTTCAGCCCCTCTCTCCTGCTAGCTGAGCTGTTGTAATCAGTCCATATTCCTCTCACCCTTTTCATTCTTAGCTCCCATCCAGCTCATGTTGCCTTGTCAATTGCACGGCCTGTGGGAAGCAGCTATTTCCCTCCCTGGCTGCTCTGCTTTTATTCCTCCATATCTCCTTCCTGATGGCAGGGCGACAAAGATTCTCTGTGCTGGATATCTATGAGTCTATTTACAGAGCCCATCCCTGCAAACAATCAGGGGACCGTTGCCTTGAGGTGGCACCCATGTTGCCTCTCCCTCAGCACTCTCAGAACACTACTGCACCCTCCTTCCTACTGCACCCTCCTTCCCCTCCTTTCCCAGGTCTCAGTAACCCGCTGACAATTCCAGTCAGCTGCCATGTCTATACCCTGCCCCACCTAAACTGATGGATCGACCAGCGCCTTCTCCCCTCAAGAGTTCGAGGAATCCACTCTCTCGCAATGTCCTGCTATCGAATGCCCTGCATCCTCCTTCCCACTTGGTTCCTCCTGTTATCAGGCGCCTGGATGGACCCCACCCTGTTGAAACTACCTGTGTTCTCACTGATCTCTCTGCGCCTCTGCCCTCCATCCAGGGGTCTTGGATTTCTTGTGGGGGTGGTGGAGAACAAAGCACCAACTTAAGGAGATGGGGAGCAGTACAAAGACCCCCAGGTCCAGGTGACAGGGAGAACCACAGAGATACCCATCTCTGTCATTCGGGTAAAACCTGATTATCAGGTGCAATGTGCAAGGAACTTTCGGTCCTGCTGCACGTGGGCCAGGTTTGGCCCATCCCCACACCACCACCCTGTCAATTCCCAAAACAAATTTCCTATTCATGTGGGGGTCCAAAATGGATAGAGTCTGGAGAAGGACCGTGTACATCGTCAATCAATGGGGACAAGGGTGTAACCAGCATGGCCATAATTGTGTGTGGCTGTGCTTGCAACCAAAGTGCAAGGGCACCAAATGCTGCTATGTGCTGAGGTTCTACCTGGCTCAGGTGTTGCGAAAGATTGGCCTGGCCCTGGTGCTGCACAATGTTCCAGTCAGCAAGACTTTGCCCCTTTACCTTCCTGGGAACGGTTTCATTGACAAACACATTTGACCACAAAGCCATCAGGCAGTGGTCAGCAGAGAATGTCTGACACAGAGACTCTAGGACTAGATGGGATACTGCGGGTTGGTCCACGGAGCAGAGCATCCAGAGATAGACATCCAGAACTGTGGAAAACCAGAAACTCGGTGAAAGATGCCCTTCAGTTTGCCTGAAACCCAGATGGGAGTAGCAAACACTAGAAGACATCTGTCTAAAGCAAAGGGAGGAAGATTTAGGGGAGATATCAGGGGTATTTTCTTTTACCCAGAGTTGTGGGTGTCAAGAATGCCTTGCCAGGAGTAGTGATGAAGGCCAAAACATTAGGGGCATTTTAGGGGTTCTTAGTTACATTGAGGGGCTGAGACCAAGGAGGATATTCTCCAACAGCAGAGGGTGGCAGTAACCACAATATGTCAAAGTGGTGGCAATGAAGCTAAACAGAGACCGTCTAATGTGACTGTGCGCCTGGCTGCGGGAATTTGGACTTACTATATAAACCTTGCTAAGTGCTAGTTCAGGTTGGAAACGTTCGCCTTCCTTGGGGGTCAAATCAACAGGCACGGAACTAAACCCTGCTTGCAAAGGTAGAGTTTGTTAAGTGCTTCCTCAAACCCCACATAATATAGGGGCTGCAAGAATTCACTGGTACGATTAATTTTTATCACCGATTCATACCGGTAGTGGCCAACATCATTTTTTTTGTTTTTAAACTTTATTTAAGATTTTATAACATGAATAACATATAGAATTACATTTAAAAAATTAAGAACAAAATAATAAAATTACAATACAGTATCAGTAATCTAAATAAAGTATACCCTCCCCAATAATTATTACACATTAATAACCCAACTCAAATTAGTCCAACCCCCCCCCTTCCCCCCCAAAATAAAGAGTGAAGAATTAATAAAGTTAATAATATATGTGAGAAAAAAACCCACTTACAAAAAAAAACAAAAACATAACCGATTAAAATACTAACAAAAAGAAAAGTAATTAATACTAAGATATCAGATTTAAAAAACATATTTAAATCAAACTTAAATGCATATATTTAACAGAGTTAAGATGAAACATATAATTAACAAACTTAATATAAAAAATTAGTAAAATCAGTAACATTGTCTATCAAAAATTCTTAAACAATAATCAATTCTTTAAAAAAAATTGTAGCATGAGAAAAAAAAGATGAAAAATAAAACTTTCTCTATACAGATAAACCTTCACCAAATATCAACTAACTTCACATCTATCATCATATTAGTCACATAAACTGCCATCTTAAAACAAAATTCCAACCTCATTAAACATTGTACAATTCAAATTTGGTACTCTTCCACCATTTTTCCCTTTTAACCTTGAATAATTACCCAATAAAAGCTCCAATACCACATTTAAATATCCCCAATCATTACGTTAAAATTCAGATATCCAAATAATAAAAATACATCTACAACGAAATCTATATCTTCAACAAATAGAGCATAAGCCACAAACAAAATTCAAGCCTCATTAAGAATTGTACAATTCAATTTATAACTTTCACCATTATTCCCTTCGTTCTATAACTAAAATAGCAAAATAATATACACCAGAATTACCACTCCTTTCACCTTAAAGTTAAAGAAAAAATATTTTAAAAAAACTTATCCATCCCATTCACATTTAAATTTCAAATATTCCTGATCTACTGAATAAACTTTACAAAAAAAACCACAAGAATTTTTAGTTTTTTAAACAATCAAATACTTTCTTATGCTTTTTTTTATAAACACAAAAGAAAACCCTTAACTCTTTAATCTAATAATACAAAAAAAGGAAAAAAAAACAGGTAGGAGGTTAAAAATACCCCCTCCCGTCTAAACCGCGCAATGCGGTAACTCCCAAAAAAAATGGGTGTGAGATAACTCACACGTAGCAGATGACTTTCAGGAAATAGTGCCCATCCAGTTCTCTCCCCCAACTCTCACTTCACCTTAAACTAACATCATCATTATTTAATATTCCTTTTTTTAAAAAAAAACATTAAAAAAAAGAACAACTCTTCTTTTAATCAGCTCCAACTGCCGAGTCACCATTACAACCATTCCTTCTTGGAGCACAGCTCTTTTCTTCCATCTCTTGTCTCCTTAGAGATCGCGGCGACTACGTCTCTGTTGAAACCGAGTAATTGGCAGCTCTTGAGCAAATGCTATAGCTTCCTTTGGAGAATCAAAGAACTTTGGTTGGCAACCATCTTGAAAAACCTTCAAAACAGCTGGATATCTAAAGGTTGCCTTATAACCTTTCTTCCACAACAACTCTTTAGCAGAATTGAATTCCCGTCATTGGAACATAACTTCTTGACTCAAATCTGCATAGAAGAAAACTCGATTATTTTGAATCATCAAGGGTGATTTTCTCTGTTGTGCATTTCTAATAGCCACTCGTAAAATTATTTCTCTGTCGTAATAATTCAACCAACGAACCAAAACAGGTCTTGGACTTTGACCTGAAATAGGTCTTCTACACAAGGCTCTGTGAGCACGTACCAGTATTATACCTTCCGGGAAATGTTCTTGACCCAGCACCTGCGGAATCCATTCAGTAAAAAATTTTCTTGGGTCTGGTCCCTCCATTCCTTCCGGCAAACCAATAATCTTTATATTGTTCCATCTGGATTGGTTTTCCAAATAATCAATCTTTTTCACCAAATCTTTATTTTGAGTTTGTAAGTCTTTGACCATTTTGGTCACATCTGAAACATGATCTCGTATTTCGTCTATATCTTCTTCACACGAATTAAATTTATCTCTCACTTCAAGCTTAAAAGCTCCAAATTCAGCCATCTGTTGAGAATGTATTTTCACCACAGAGTATTAAACCTAGTACCAAGTTCAGTCATAATCTTGGATAATCCCTGCATTGTATAAGATAATTTAGATTCAAGATTCACAAGAATCTTTTCAATTGGAAGAGATTCTGGCTCAACAGATTCCTGCTTCTTCTGCATAACCAAAGGGTCTTCTTTTGCTTCCTTCATTCTGGTTGCCTTCCTTGTAGTATAGCTGCGTGTGGAAACCCCAGCCACAGCCTCTCCAGCAATGAATGGAGGACGCTGGCCGGGGTTTTCCCCAGTCCATCAAGTTGTATAGGTTCTTTTATCTCAAAAGGTGCAGTTTGCAGTGCCACCGCTACAGTTGACAAATGCCTTTCCCCAGCCGGTACTTCAACTGATGTTACTACAAGTGGTTCATTCATAACATTGCCGTCAGATGCTACTGCACATGTGCGAACCTGAGTAACTCTTTATTCCTAAGGCTGTTTGGCGCCCACTTTAGGGGGCTCTACCGATGTAACATTGATCTCTACATCCGAAAGCTGTACCTTTCTCCTGGGATCCATTTCAGGCTGAGTCTCGATGTCTTTCCTGAAGGTAGGCTCCAAAACTTGAACTTTTGGAAAATGTAGTTTTTTGATAATCTGTTGTCGTTTTTTTTTGCTCTTTTCCACCAATTGTACCATCATAAGTTAAATTAACAGCACTGAAGTTATCTAAACTTTTAAAGAATTTTAACGGGCATTTCTAGACAAAACATTAAGATAGAGTCAGGAGAGAACTGGAAGGCACGTCTGATCCTTACGCCATCTTGCCATGCCCCCCGTGGCCCACATCATGCGGAGAAAGGTAAAGACATTACCTGGGACAATGAGGATTTGGAGGCGATCCAGAAGGCCAAGGACACACTGGCCAACACAACCCTTGTGGTACACACCAGGCCAGAGACACCCACCACTCTCACAGTAGATGCTTCCAGCACAGCAGTAGGGGGTGCACTGGAGCAATTCATCGAAGGGGAATGCCAGCCCCTGTCCTTCTTTAGCAGACACCTCTGGCCCCCTGAACTCAAATACAGCGTCTTTGACTGAGAGCAATTGGTGCTGTACCTGGCAGTCAGGCACTTAAGGTATTTTTGGAAGGTAGACAATTCAGTGTCTTCATGGACCCGAAGCTATCAACTTTTGCCTTCCATAAAGTGTTGGACCTGTGGTCGGCCAAGCAGCAGCGACTCCTCTCATATGAGTCTGAGATCACTACAGACATTCAACACATCGTGGGTGACGCACTGCCCCACCCCCGCAATCAAGTCTATCCAGGCCCTGTCCCAGTGAATAGACTACTTAGCCCTCGGCAGGGGACAGCAGGACGACCCTGAGATCCTTGCAAGCAAGACAGCAGTGTCCAGGCTCAGGCTGGAGGATGTTAACATCGACCCTGGTAAGTAGACACTCCTCTGCGACATTCCAATTGCAAATCCCACCTCATCGTGCCGACAGCATGGAGATGGCAGTTTTATGATGAGGTGCACATCCTGACGCACCCGGCCATCAGTACTGTCAAAATGGTGGTCAATAGGTTGGTGTTGCTGAGCCTCCAGAAACAGGTTGTCAGTGGGCCAAGGCCTGCACACTCTGCCAGATGACCAAAATACAGACATACGTGAAGGCACCATGCCAGACATTCGAGCCAGCACCACATAGGTTCAGCCACATCTACAATGACATTGTAGGGTCACTACTGGCCTCCCGCGGGACGAGTTACCTTCTCACCATGATTGCCTGCTCCATGAGGTTCCCCGAGGCGGTCCAGCTGGCTGACACAACCACTTGTGTCCTCCATTAAATTGGAAGCGGTAATAAATATAAGGGAAAGTTTGATAATAAATAGTCTCCCTTGCAGTTGGGGTACAATGTATTTCTTGAGATCAGAGGAATCCTGGAGCCAAGACAAAGTGATCCTGTGTTTACCAAGGATTTGATTGAGTTGTTGGGTTAGTTGTAAGTGGAAGGGCCGAAAGGTCTCCTGCTCCTTCCACTGCCTTTGTTTTCTTTCTTGCGATGCTGATTGGGTTCACCTGTGTGTTCGCACGCTCGCTGATTGGTTGCTTCAGTTGCGCGAGCCAATGGGTTGATTCGGCGAGGCCGCTATTGGATTGGACGCTGAAGTCGGGTTGGATTGATGGGCGGGTTCGCGGGCTGATTGGCTCTTGCTTTGAGGAGGCGGGACGTTGGCGGCGGTGTCGACTGATCGGGGTCCGTCGCGTCGCCGCGGGCGCGAATGGGATGAAGTTGGCGGCAGCACCGGGACCTTCCTCAGCCGCGTGGTCCAGGGAAAGCGGGCGACCCGCAGCCCGCCGGGACCCACCCGGGAGTGGCCGGTACCGGCGGGGTGTTTGGGTGGAGCCGAGGCGTCGGTGCAGGGGGCGGGGAGGGGAGGGGGATGAGGGAGAGGGTGGGAGATGGGAGGGGCGGGAGCCCGGAGGGGGCGGGGCAATTCAAGGAGGGGAGGGGGCGGGGCCAGACAGGGGTAAGGGGGAGGGTGAAGGGGGAGTTGGAGGGCGAGGGGGAGGCTGGGCAAAGAGGGTGAGGGGAGGGGAAGAAGGGCCGGGGGGGAGAAGGAAGGGGAGGGGGAGAAGGAAGGGGAGGGGGAGAAGGAAGGGGAGGGGGAGAAGGAAGGGGAGGGGGAGAAGGAAGGGGAGGGGGAGAAGGAAGGGGAGGGGAGAAGGAAGGGGAGGGGGAGAAGGAAGGGGAGGGGGAGAAGGAAGGGCAGGGGGAGAAGGAAGGGCAGGGGGAGAAGGAAGGGCAGGGGGAGAAGGAAGGGCAGGGGGAGAAGGAAGGGCAGGGGGAGAAGGAAGGGCAGGGGGAGAAGGAAGGGCAGGGGGAGAAGGAAGGGCAGGGGGAGAAGGAAGGGCAGGGGGAGAAGGAAGGGCAGGGGGAGAAGGAAGGGCAGGGGGAGAAGGAAGGGCAGGGGGAGAAGGAAGGGCAGGGGGAGAAGGAAGGGCAGGGGGAGAAGGAAGGGCAGGGGGAGAAGGAAGGGCAGGGGGAGAAGGAAGGGCAGGGGGAGAAGGAAGGGCAGGGGGAGAAGGAAGGGCAGGGGGAGAAGGAAGGGCAGGGGGAGAAGGAAGGGCAGGGGGAGAAGGAAGGGCAGGGGGAGAAGGAAGGGCAGGGGGAGAAGGAAGGGCAGGGGGAGAAGGAAGGGCAGGGGGGAGAAGGAAGGGCAGGGGGAGAAGGAGGGGCAGGGGGAGAAGGAGGGGCAGGGGGAGAAGGAGGGGCAGGGGGAGAAGGAGGGGCAGGGGGAGAAGGAGGGGCAGGGGGAGAAGGAGGGGCAGGGGGAGAAGGAGGGGCAGGGGGAGAAGGAGGGGCAGGGGGAGAAGGAGGGGCAGGGGGAGAAGGAGGGGCAGGGGGAGAAGGAGGGGCAGGGGAGAAGGAAGGGCAGGGGGAGAAGGAAGGGCAGGGGGAGAAGGAAGGGCAGGGGGAGAAGGAAGGGCAGGGGGAGAAGGAAGGGCAGGGGGAGAAGGAAGGGCAGGGGGAGAAGGAAGGGCAGGGGGAGAAGGAAGGGCAGGGGGAGAAGGAAGGGCAGGGGGAGAAGGAAGGGCAGGGGGAGAAGGAAGGGCAGGGGGAGAAGGAAGGGCAGGGGGAGAAGGAAGGGCAGGGGGAGAAGGAAGGGCAGGGGGAGAAGGAAGGGCAGGGGGAGAAGGAAGGGCAGGGGGAGAAGGAAGGGCAGGGGGAGAAGGAAGGGCAGGGGGGAGAAGGAAGGGCAGGGGGGAGAAGGAAGGGCAGGGGGAGAAGGAAGGGCAGGGGGAGAAGGAAGGGCAGGGGGAGAAGGAAGGGCAGGGGGAGAAGGAAGGGCAGGGGGAGAAGGAAGGGCAGGGGGAGAAGGAAGGGCAGGGGGAGAAGGAAGGGCAGGGGGAGAAGGAAGGGCAGGGGGAGAAGGAAGGGCAGGGGGAGAAGGAAGGGCAGGGGGAGAAGGAAGGGCAGGGGGAGAAGGAAGGGCAGGGGGAGAAGGAAGGGCAGGGGGAGAAGGAAGGGCAGGGGGAGAAGGAAGGGCAGGGGGAGAAGGAAGGGCAGGGGGAGAAGGAAGGGCAGGGGGAGAAGGAAGGGCAGGGGGAGAAGGAAGGGCAGGGGGAGAAGGAAGGGCAGGGGGAGAAGGAAGGGCAGGGGGAGAAGGAAGGGCAGGGGGAGAAGGAAGGGCAGGGGGAGAAGGAAGGGCAGGGGGAGAAGGAAGGGCAGGGGGAGAAGGAAGGGCAGGGGGAGAAGGAAGGGCAGGGGGAGAAGGAAGGGCAGGGGGAGAAGGAAGGGCAGGGGGAGAAGGAAGGGCAGGGGGAGAAGGAAGGGCAGGGGGAGAAGGAAGGGCAGGGGGAGAAGGAAGGGCAGGGGGAGAAGGAAGGGCAGGGGGAGAAGGAAGGGCAGGGGGAGAAGGAAGGGCAGGGGGAGAAGGAAGGGCAGGGGGAGAAGGAAGGGCAGGGGGAGAAGGAAGGGCAGGGGGAGAAGGAAGGGCAGGGGGAGAAGGAAGGGCAGGGGGAGAAGGAAGGGCAGGGGGAGAAGGAAGGGCAGGGGGAGAAGGAAGGGCAGGGGGAGAAGGAAGGGCAGGGGGAGAAGGAAGGGCAGGGGGAGAAGGAAGGGCAGGGGGAGAAGGAAGGGCAGGGGGAGAAGGAAGGGCAGGGGGAGAAGGAAGGGCAGGGGGAGAAGGAAGGGCAGGGGGAGAAGGAAGGGCAGGGGGAGAAGGAAGGGCAGGGGGAGAAGGAAGGGCAGGGGGAGAAGGAAGGGCAGGGGGAGAAGGAAGGGCAGGGGGAGAAGGAAGGGCAGGGGGAGAAGGAAGGGCAGGGGGAGAAGGAAGGGCAGGGGGAGAAGGAAGGGCAGGGGGAGAAGGAAGGGCAGGGGGAGAAGGAAGGGCAGGGGGAGAAGGAAGGGCAGGGGGAGAAGGAAGGGCAGGGGGAGAAGGAAGGGCAGGGGGAGAAGGAAGGGCAGGGGGAGAAGGAAGGGCAGGGGGAGAAGGAAGGGCAGGGGGAGAAGGAAGGGCAGGGGGAGAAGGAAGGGCAGGGGGAGAAGGAAGGGCAGGGGGAGAAGGAAGGGCAGGGGGAGAAGGAAGGGCAGGGGGAGAAGGAAGGGCAGGGGGAGAAGGAAGGGCAGGGGGAGAAGGAAGGGCAGGGGGAGAAGGAAGGGCAGGGGGAGAAGGAAGGGCAGGGGGAGAAGGAAGGGCAGGGGGAGAAGGAAGGGCAGGGGGAGAAGGAAGGGCAGGGGGAGAAGGAAGGGCAGGGGGAGAAGGAAGGGCAGGGGGAGAAGGAAGGGCAGGGGGAGAAGGAAGGGCAGGGGGAGAAGGAAGGGCAGGGGGAGAAGGAAGGGCAGGGGGAGAAGGAAGGGCAGGGGGAGAAGGAAGGGCAGGGGGAGAAGGAAGGGCAGGGGGAGAAGGAAGGGCAGGGGGAGAAGGAAGGGCAGGGGGAGAAGGAAGGGCAGGGGGAGAAGGAAGGGCAGGGGGAGAAGGAAGGGCAGGGGGAGAAGGAAGGGCAGGGGGAGAAGGAAGGGCAGGGGGAGAAGGAAGGGCAGGGGGAGAAGGAAGGGCAGGGGGAGAAGGAAGGGCAGGGGGAGAAGGAAGGGCAGGGGGAGAAGGAAGGGCAGGGGGAGAAGGAAGGGCAGGGGGAGAAGGAAGGGCAGGGGGAGAAGGAAGGGCAGGGGGAGAAGGAAGGGCAGGGGGAGAAGGAAGGGCAGGGGGAGAAGGAAGGGCAGGGGGAGAAGGAAGGGCAGGGGGAGAAGGAAGGGCAGGGGGAGAAGGAAGGGCAGGGGGAGAAGGAAGGGCAGGGGGAGAAGGAAGGGCAGGGGGAGAAGGAAGGGCAGGGGGAGAAGGAAGGGCAGGGGGAGAAGGAAGGGCAGGGGGAGAAGGAAGGGCAGGGGGAGAAGGAAGGGCAGGGGGAGAAGGAAGGGCAGGGGGAGAAGGAAGGGCAGGGGGAGAAGGAAGGGCAGGGGGAGAAGGAAGGGCAGGGGGAGAAGGAAGGGCAGGGGGAGAAGGAAGGGCAGGGGGAGAAGGAAGGGCAGGGGGAGAAGGAAGGGCAGGGGGAGAAGGAAGGGCAGGGGGAGAAGGAAGGGCAGGGGGAGAAGGAAGGGCAGGGGGAGAAGGAAGGGCAGGGGGAGAAGGAAGGGCAGGGGGAGAAGGAAGGGCAGGGGGAGAAGGAAGGGCAGGGGGAGAAGGAAGGGCAGGGGGAGAAGGAAGGGCAGGGGGAGAAGGAAGGGCAGGGGGAGAAGGAAGGGCAGGGGGAGAAGGAAGGGCAGGGGGAGAAGGAAGGGCAGGGGGAGAAGGAAGGGCAGGGGGAGAAGGAAGGGCAGGGGGAGAAGGAAGGGCAGGGGGAGAAGGAAGGGCAGGGGGAGAAGGAAGGGCAGGGGGAGAAGGAAGGGCAGGGGGAGAAGGAAGGGCAGGGGGAGAAGGAAGGGCAGGGGGAGAAGGAAGGGCAGGGGGAGAAGGAAGGGCAGGGGGAGAAGGAAGGGCAGGGGGAGAAGGAAGGGCAGGGGGAGAAGGAAGGGCAGGGGGAGAAGGAAGGGCAGGGGGAGAAGGAAGGGCAGGGGGAGAAGGAAGGGCAGGGGGAGAAGGAAGGGCAGGGGGAGAAGGAAGGGCAGGGGGAGAAGGAAGGGCAGGGGGAGAAGGAAGGGCAGGGGGAGAAGGAAGGGCAGGGGGAGAAGGAAGGGCAGGGGGAGAAGGAAGGGCAGGGGGAGAAGGAAGGGCAGGGGGAGAAGGAAGGGCAGGGGGAGAAGGAAGGGCAGGGGGAGAAGGAAGGGCAGGGGGAGAAGGAAGGGCAGGGGGAGAAGGAAGGGCAGGGGGAGAAGGAAGGGCAGGGGGAGAAGGAAGGGCAGGGGGAGAAGGAAGGGCAGGGGGAGAAGGAAGGGCAGGGGGAGAAGGAAGGGCAGGGGGAGAAGGAAGGGCAGGGGGAGAAGGAAGGGCAGGGGGAGAAGGAAGGGCAGGGGGAGAAGGAAGGGCAGGGGGAGAAGGAAGGGCAGGGGGAGAAGGAAGGGCAGGGGGAGAGGGAACCGCCTGTTTGCCCCAGGTACCCAAGTCCCCTCTCTGTGTGTGTTGGCTTCCTCCTGCCCTCCACCCCCACAATTTAATGGTCCCATTTCTGACCTTCTCTTCCTCATCTTTCCTTGATGAAGGGACAAACCCACAATGTGTTTGATGTCTTTCTCTTTGCTCTATGTCTGTTTGACCTGCTGACTCTCTCTAACCCTGTGGCTTTACCCCCTCATCTTTCGCTGGTTGAACCCAATGGAACTGGAAGAGCTCAATTTGTGAAGGGTTGTATCTGGATTTGAGTCGTTTGACACCATGTCGATTTTTTTAAATTGTGGAAAAGCAACTGAAGGATTTCAGAACCTCGTCATCGGTCCTCTTTCAAACTCGTCTGAATTTCTTGGATGAAAAATCATTGCTCTGAATCTTACTCTGCGAGAGATTATTTTCCTCTCTTGCAGGGAGGTTTCAGAATCTGTTCCACATGATGAATCTGTTGTCTTTTCAAAGAGACAGTGGAGTGGCTATTTTCTTCCACCAAGATTTCATCAACTCAGTCAAGGGCTGAACTAAGTCTCCATTTAAAAATGGTTATGTTGCAAATGCAAGATTACTTTGGCTTTATTCATCAAAAGTGGCCATTTCCATGGTCACAACGAGGCTGCTCTCTTGATCTCAAAGAGACGGTTAGAAATGGTCTTCCTCCTTCAAAATCAACTTGTTACTGCAGGTAAAAGGAGAAGACGATGTAACTGTACCTTCTCTGACAACTGTATCTTCAATCCTCTCTTCCCCACAGCATGGACAACAACTTCTGCCTCTCATTTGTAATGTTTCCCCAGATTGGCTCATCCCATGACACGTGCCATCATTTCTACCTTTGAAGTCCATTAAGCCTCTTCAATAGTATGAATCATGAGCCAATGGACTCCAGCGCGTCTGTGCAGGTACTTGAATCAAGAACTCGCTTATTCGAACAGCTGCCATCTCTCAGCACTCTATTGACTTAGTTTCAATTTTAAGAACACAGATAATCAACAGATGGTCTCTCGATTTGATCAGCTGTCTTTCCTGACTACACAAATTCTTCCGTTTTTCATAAAGCAAACACTCCAGTATCTCAAGGACCATCATGAAGGTTTTCCTCTTTCGGTTTCAGATGCAGAATGAGCAGACGTTTCATCTCCGTACATGGCTTGCCTTCTGGCATCTCAAAGGATTGTGTGTGTGACCCTGAATCCAACCCACAAAATAACTTGATAATATATATAGACTATTGTAACTGTAAAGATTAATATTCGCACAAAATGGTCCATGATAATTCACAGGACAATGGCATCTTCAAACAATAATTTTCATTGGTAAAGATTAATAACAACACTTTTTACTTCACTCTAACTCCACTCTGCACAAATATGTGTGTGTATGTATCAAAACCATTCCAATTCAGGCAATGTCCATCCTTTTTTCTTCCTACAGTCGAAAATCATCTCCTTGGTTTTGGTGGCATTGAGTATGAGGTTGTTGTTGGTCCATGATTGAACCCCGCTTTCAATCTCCTTCCTGAATGGTGACTCGTTGCCATTCCTCATGCAGCTCATGACTGTGCTATCGTCAGTGAATTTGTAGATGATGTCGTCATACCAAGCCATGCAGATGTAGATGTAAAGCGAGTCGAGCAGGGGTGAAATATGCAACCCTCTGGTGTTTGGGAGCTAATGGAGATTTTGGAAGAGTTGTTCTTGCCAATCCACACTAATTGGGGTCTGGAGGTGAAGAAATTCTGGATCCAATTGCACAGTATGTTATGGAGTCCCAGGACTTTGGAGTTTGCTCATCAGCTTTGATGGGAGGATGGTATGGAATGCCAGACTCTAGTCAATAAAGAGCATTCTAATGGATGCACCTTGTCGTCTGGGTGTTTCAGGGTTTTGGCAGAGCTAGTGAAGATGGCATCTGCCAAAGGTCTGGTACTGCATTAACCAAATTGGAATTGATCCATGTCGCCCCTTGGACAGGAGCTGATGTACTTCAACACCAGCCCCTCAATCCACCTCATCACTGGATGTGAGTGTCACTCGTTAATCATCATTTAGGCAGGTTACCCCACTTTTTGGAACTGGTATATTTGATGCCTATTTGAAACATGTGGGTGCCACTCCCTGTCGGAGTGAGATGTTGAAGATATCCTTGGCCAGTTGGTCAACACAGGTTATCAGTCCTCTGCTGGGTTCTCCATCCAGGTTTGATCCTTTCCTTTGATTCACTCTCCTGAGGGAAGCCCAAATTGTCATCTTTGGTTACTGATCGCAGCGGATCATCAAGAGATGTAGTGGGGGAGGGGGGATTTGCGATGGTTCTTCCCTGTACTAGTGGTTATATCAGGTGTAGAAGGCATTGAGTTCATGTGGAGTGAGGCTTTGCCGCCTCCCACTGCACCAGATTTGTTTTTGCAGCACTTTGTCATTTAGGCCCCTGTCACAGCTGATGGGTATCCTTTGTTGTTTCCATTCTTGTGCTGAATCTCCACCACCTGCGAGATGGCTTTCCATGGTTCATATTGACTCCTTGTGTATCTGTATCTCCAAACTGTGATTTGGCTCTCAGCAATTTCTGGATATTGTTGTTCATCCAGGATTTCTGGTTGAGAAAACTCCCTGAACAATTTGGTGGGGCACACTCATCCACAGCTGTTTTGATAAAGTTCGCTATGGTCCTGGTACAGTGATTCAGTTCCTCAGCTGAGTTCTTGAACAGGATCCAATCCAGGGACTCGAGGCAGTCCTGCAGCTGGCTTCCCCTCCCGTGACCACCTTCTGGTTGTCCTGATCAAATTTTAGGCCCCATTTCTAAGAGAGGATGTGATGGCCCAGAGTTGGTTTACAAGAATGATCCTGGGGATGAGAGGAATAATGTTTGAAGAGCATTTGATGGTTCTGGGCCTGTTCTTGCCCGAGTTTAGAAGGATGAGACAGGACCTAATTGAAATCTGCTGAATAGTGAAAGGGCTGGATAGAGAGTATTTTGCCAGGAGTGGGAGAGTTTAGGATCAGTGGGCACAACCTAAGAATAAAAGGATGTCTGCTTAAAACTGAGATGGAGAAACCTTTTCATCTAGAGCAGTGATTTTCAAACTCCTCCTCCATCCAACCCTCACCCCCACCCCTCCCCCCCGATCATATTCTACTTAATCCTTATGCCAGAAGTGCTCTGTTAGTAAGGGATTACTTAAAGTGGGAGGTGAGTTGAAAGAAAGTTTGAAAACCACTGTTTTAAGTGTACCTCATTGACTTGTTCTGTGCGTGGTTTCATATCTCCAGAGGAAATGGGCCAATGACAACTTTTCTCAAGCAAAATTTTTCCCTTCGCAATTGGGTCAACAGCAGTCTTTCTCAGCCTTTTTTCTCATTTATATTCCACTTTAAGCAATCTCTTACTCATTTTTCAACACTCCAAGGAATAAAGTCCCAACCTGTTCAACCTTTCCCGTAACTCAACTCCTGAAGACCTGGAAGCGTCTTACTAATACCCTTCCTGTAGCTCGGTGACCAGAACTGCACACAATATTCCAAATGTGGCCTCACCAACATCTTACGCCACCTCACCATAACTTCCCAACTCTTATTTTCAATATGTTAATTAATGAAGGCCAAGGTGACAAAAGCTGTCTTTAGAACCCTGTCTTCCTGTGACACCACTTTCATGGAATTATGTAACTGTGTTTTATCTCTTGCTGCCGATTTGTATAACTTCTCTGTTCAATTTCATAATGTTGGCTTCTGGACTATTTTATTGTGCTCTTGATCTAGAGCGTTCTGGCAGAGCAAAACAATTTTTTCTTTTGTCAGGTCAAATTTTGTCACATTGATCCAAAAACAAGTATTTTCACCATTCCTTCATTTCAGATTCTCTGCAGCTGTCGTATTGTACCTCACAGTGACGGCATCATGTTTGTCTTGTTTATCCTTTACCCCTCCATCCAGACAGATGTGCTGATCAACGAGTCGACTCCACTAATCCAGCACAACTGCCATTTCCGCTGCTTGGGCTTTTCATCCCACGTATTCAGTTTGTTATTTCCCCTCTTCTTTATCTGAGCAAGGAGAATCAGGTTTGTTTGATCATCTTTCTGAATCCCAGTGAAAGTTTATCGACCTGAAGGTTTTAACTCCGATTATTTTTCCAGTAGATGACCTGCTGAGTATTTCCAGCATTGAGATTTTATTTTACTTTCTTGGTGTATTACTGAGTTCTTTGAATGGGAGAAGAAATGTGGGTTGGGTTTAAGTGGAGAAGTCTCCACACAAGGTGGTAGGAGAGTGGAACAAGCTACCAGCTGCATGAGGAAATGTGAGCTCAATGTTAGCATTGAAGTGTTTGGACAAGTTCAGGGATACGAGGGAGATGGAGGGTGATGGACTGGATGCTGGTCAGTGGGACAAGGCAGAATAAGAGTTTGGCACAGACTAGAAAAGCTGAAGGGCCTGTATCGGTGCTGTAATGTTCTGTGAATCCATGGAGTGATGTACTGGGTCGTACATCTATAACCCGACAAAACTACCATGGTGCCTGCACAAAAGCACACAATATGCAGCACGTAATGACCAAATGAATAATCTAAATAAATATATGTAGAGGGCCAAGCGGGCACACAGCCCACGATGTGAACTGTCGGTGACGCGGTTCTCCGACGTCGCGCAATACCATAAAACAGACCACTGGGCACTCACCCATTAAATGGACCACACGTGCACGGTGCTGCATGCCAAGGAACGGCACGTTGATCTGTGGTGTCTTCTGCGGGTAGGTGCAGGACATTCACAGGGCTTAATTTAAACCTGCTGGTTCCATGGATCGATAGCAAACTCTTAATAATGTCTCACCATGTCTCATTTGGCAGCCTATAATATCCCCCAATAATAGTACCCTCATCCTTCTTATTTTTTCATTTTACCCACACTGCTTCCCTCGATGAGCCCTCCAGTCTCCTTTATCTTTCTCTGGATTCTAGATGTTGTAAGCCAAGAAACATTTTTGTAAATCTTCTCTGCACTCTCTCCACCTATCTATATCCTTCCTATGACAAATGAGACCAGAACTGAACACAATACTCCAAACCTGGTCTCACCAATGCCTTCAACAGTCGCAGCATCATTTTCTAGCTGTACTTTATGCTATGATATATGAAGGCCAGTTTGCCATAACCACCCTGTGAATCCATCTTCAAGGAACTCTGTACCGTAACTCCAAGATCCCTCTGTTTCTCTGCATTCCTTGATGCCCTCCCCTTAACTGCATATGCCTTATTTTGGTTATTTTTTCTGGAATGAGCACCTCACACTTGTTGACATTAAATTCCTTCTGCCATCTTTCAGGTGGTGGGGTGGAGAAGTGAATACATTAGATATCCAAACCCATATCTAAATATGGTTTCCATATTTTTATGTATGTATCATACCCAGTTCTAATATAATTCACATTTGCAAAGGGAATACAATTTTGCATTTCCCCACAATCAATTTTAAGCTGGGATTCAGATCTAAAATATGAATTTGAAAAATTAGGAATAAATTAATTGATGTGGCATTAAATATAATTGATGAATAAGTTATAATTAACTCATCTATCAAAAACATTAATTACTGTGCCAACAAATGTCAGACCAGCAAAAAGGGTCAATTTCAGTTCCCAAATCCAATTCCCATCTTTCTTTTAATTTATTCAAGTCTGAGTTTGGGGATAACTGTTGAAGTAGAAGATATAATTTAGAAATGTTTCTTTGTAATTCCCTCATGAATCCCAATTTCCAATCCAATATTTCAGCTTTTTTACTGGAAGGTCATCCTTTGACCATTTGTACAGACCACCAGCCTCTTATGCATACTGTATCTCTACTTGCCAAGGGAGATTCGGCACTTGCACTTCATCCTTCAATTTTCATCGGACACACATGACATCTGAGAGAAAGCGAATGCTGTGATTGGTGCCCAATCCAGGTGCGATATTACATACAACTATTGACATCAATTCCAATGCCATGGCTCATGCACGGTGCACTGATCCCGATTTCATCTGGTGTGACCAAATCTGGTCTTCATCTTCAAGATGTGACCCTGGATGAATCGGCTGAAAAGTTGGTCTGATTTTTTTATCCCCCAACAGGAAGGACTAGGCTGTTTGTGTGGGCGGCTATGAGGCAGGAGATTTTCTCTTCACAATCTATCTCTTCCTGGTAGAAGAGCATCAATCAAACTGGTGAAGGAACATCTTACCTGGCTTCGTGTTAAACAGAATGTTGGATTATGGGCAAGGACTTGCTTGCTGGGTCAACGCCCTAAAGTCTCCAGGCACATGAAATTCAAGCTGGGGGATTTTGTTGTTTTGGATTCCTATTTCCAGCACGTGCACATTGTGGCTTGGAAGGTCCACTTCCGCCATCTCGGCAATGTACGTCTCTGCTCACGGGTGAGGACAGGACTACCAGGTGGAAGGATGAAATTCCTATCATCGGCATCTCTGCAGAGACAATTGCTAGGGCTTTTGTGGATCATTGGATTCCACCTTTTGGTGTTCTGGGCACTATTACAACAGATCGAGGGTCTCAGTTCGAGTCAGCATTGGTCCGAGCTCTCACTGATCCTCTGGGCACTACCTGAATTATGGCTAAGCATTTTAGGGCCAACAGCGTCTTTGAGCATTTTCATTGACAATCGAAAGCACCATTGACAGCAGGTGGCAAATCATCGACATGGAGCGAACGTTTGCCCATGGTTCTCCTTTGCGTGACTACAGCTCTTAGGGCAGATCACGGATGTTTAGCGGCAGAGCTATTCTATGGCTCTATGCTGACCTTGCCAGGTGAGTTTGTGAATCTGAGTCCAGACACAGTGCTCCATGAACAGGTCAGTTATCTTGACCGTCTTCGAGAAAATGAGAAAACTCTGACTTTCTCCTATGTGGCAGCATCATCTCCAGTGGATATGCCAAATGATTGACAACAGTGTTCTCGTGTGTTTCTTTAACATGATGTTGTTCGTAAACCACTTTAGCCCATTAACAATGGTTCTTTCCAGGTCTTATGGCACCATCCATAGTGTTTTGTTGTTGACAGGAATGGAAAAGGTAACACTGTTTCCATCAACAGGTTGAAGCCAGTGTATTTTGAATGTCCACATTCTGCATCAGGGCCAGAGCGAAAGGACCAGTCATACCCCTGCATCGCCTGTCTTGCAGTATCATACGAGATCAGGCTGAACTGTCAACCTTCCAGACCGCTACACTGGGGACAGTTCCATTCAGTCGCCTCCTTGCATGGCTCGGAGGCTGGAGGTGGGGGTGGGGGGAGGGGGCTGTCACGGTGATGCATCTGCCTGCTTTGGGAATGGTGCCAGTTGCCACTGATGATGTAATTGAAGCATCACGCTGGAGGATTAGCCCATGTGCGCAGGTGTGTTAAACATCAGTATATGGGTGATGGATCTCGGATGCAGGAGGAGTAGAGAGAGAGTGTCAGGATCACCATGTGGCACTGATCCAATGAGAGGTTTGGCTGGGTGGTGTTTGGGGAGTTGAAGAATGCAATGTTGTGTCTAAGGAGGATTGCCTTCTGGAAGAAACGAGTGAGGGTATTCTTTAATTGTTTGTAAATGGTGGTGTATCAGTGCCATTACAAATCTAACCCTTCCCTACCTCACACTCATTACCCTCTTTTATTTTTCCATCCATGTATCTTAGAGTGTTTTGAATGTCCTTATTGTACCAGCTCCCACCTCCACCCCAGCAATGCATCCCAGACCCTCACTGCTCTGTAATTTTTTTTAAGCTTGTTTAGACGATCAAATCAAAAGATGAATGAAGTTCTACTGCAACATCTCGTGATCTCATCATCATTTCTTTGCAGATTATGTTTGTCTTAAATAGACACTATGAAGGAGAGGGGGAAGGGTGGATCCCTTATTATATCTGCTGTGCAAATACTGCGAGCTGCATTGTTACACCTCAAAACAACACATGTATCACCTCATCATCAGATTTTTAAGAATACCGGGGAATATTAATGATCTAAAATGCCCAAACTGGAGAAATAAGTCGAGATGAATGCCTCGTATTCCCAAATCGGAATGCAATTTGGAAGGCATCATTGGGTTTTAGTGACTTTCTCATGAACCAGAATTTCTCTCACATGGGTTCTTGCTCCTGAGACCATTCTCTTGCCTCCATTTCAATAAAGTGGCTACTTTCCCTTCCTGGCTCCCATGCAAGCTCGCTGTGGCTTCTTTTGTACTGACTGTCATTATGTTGTTGCAAAGTCTCAAAATCTGGACTAATCCGTACCAATTCTCGAAATATTGATGCTCTCCATTTATTGACTTTCTTGATTTGAGTTTCTTCCCATCCAACGTGGTTCGACAGTGGATGGCAGAATCGCAACTCTGTTGCGCTGCCAGTGATAGGGATGGGGTTCAAAACATACTCTCTCTGTGAGGAGTTTCTATGTTCTCCCTGTGTGTGCTTAGGTTTTCCCCGGGGTGGGGGAGGGGGGTCCAGATTTTTCCCACTGCTCAAAAAGTGTGGGGGGGGTTGAAGGTCAATTGGGAGGCACAGGTTTGTGGGCCTTAAGGGTCTGTTACTGTGCTGTAACTAATCTTAAAGTATCGCATTGACTCTGATATGTCACTAATGTAAATCTTGGTAGTAATGGTGTGTATGATTCAGCTTTGTCTTGATCTCTGCGGCTATTGGCCTCGTCTCTCATGTGGAACCCTATAACTTGGGTGTTTTGGAATTACCTCGTTGTGAGGAGTATATCTGAATGAATAGCTTCACTAATTACTCACCATGTTCATGTTTAAAGTCCATCTATCCTTGTCTGCCCAGTCTGCACTGGAAAATTGTAAATGTTACTCCACTCTTTAAGAAGGAAGAGAGGCAAAAGACTGTAAATTTTAGACCATGTCTTCACAAAAAAAATAATTATGAAAATTATGTTATCTTTTCCAAACAAATACAAGCTTTCATTTTGCCAACAATTCATATTTAAATCCACATCATTTTTCCACGTAATAACAATACATTCCCCAACCAATGCTAATGCGAACCGAATAAACTCAATTAGAGATTTATCCATTCTTAAACCCTTTGTTAAAGTTGGAATATACCCCATTTTAAAAAAAGCAGTAGATCTAACATTAAAGTAGTCTCTAATAAATCCACCTTAAACTGTTTCATTTTTATCCAAAAAGATTTACTTTATCACACAACCAGACAGAATTGAAAAAAAAAAGTACCAATTTGAGTCCCACAATGAATACATATATCTGAATGACTAAATACATATCTTTTTAACTTTTCTGGTGTTTAATTCAACTGATGTAGAAAATTGTAGTTCACCAAATTTAGTCACACTATCTTCACACATAGTAGTCCATCCTTCTTGGGACAATTCTAAGGATAAATCTTTGTCCCCTTTAAGCTTTGATTTATCTCAATCAAGTTTAGCCATTTTCTCTTGCAACAAAGAATACATTTCTGAAATAAATCCCTTTCTGCCCCATTTACAATTAAATTTTTAAATTTAGTTAACTTTGGCATGTTCGATTCCCGCCCAAAACTCTTCACTACTGGAGCATATACTTGAAAATATGCAAGCAAAGAATTTAACAGTACCTCAATTTTTTCCTGAAGCCTAACATAAGAAAACAATATCCCATCTTCAAAACAATCTGCTAACACTTGAACACCTTTCATGGGGCAAATCTTTAAATACTGAGATTATTCATCGAGAAGGAGATGTATTTATCCTGATGTAATGGAATTTGTAATAAAACCTTATCTCCAGTTCCTATTGACAGATTTCTTTTATACCAAGTATCACATAGATGTCATAATACTGGCACATTATAATAATGCAAAAGATGAGGAGTCCATCTAAACATACATTGATGTATAATAGAATGTGAAATCTGTGATAATAACATTTTAGCCCAGTGTGGAGGTTGATTAACATCGAACATCATATTAATAAATTTTAACTGATAATTAACTATTAATTTAATGAATAATTCTGAAAATGAAGCCATTGTCGTCCCTAATGCATATTGCCATGTTAAGTTTTGCAATAATACTCGAGCCAATCAACCTTTCTATAAAAATATTCTGATTGCTGCATAACTCTTTAAAAAATATGTTTGGACACGAACATGGAATTGATTGAAAAAGATATTGAATTCAAGGAAAAATATTCATTTTTAATACAATTCACATGTGCCATTCATGTCAAAGGAAGATCTTTCCATTTCATTCAATCAGCTTTAATTTTATCAATAGAGAAACATAGTTAAACTTACACAAATGTTGATAATCTGCATCAAACATTACCCCTAAATATTTAATTTTCTTCGTCCATCTAAGCTGTGTAATCTGTTTACAAGCAGGATAATCTTCCTCTGTAATTGGTAATATCTTCCTATTATCCCGATTAACCTTATAACCAGACATTTCTCCATATTGTACCAAACAGGTTTGCAGATGTCATAACGATTACTGAGGATTTGTTAAATATATTGGTACAAAGGAACCTTATATTCTCTTCATTTATTTTAATCCCACTAATTTTATCATTTTGTCTTATAGCTTGGGCTAGCAGTTCTATCACCAAGGGTGACAAAGGACAAACTTCCCTTGTGGAGCGTGTTAAATTAAAGGTATCTGAAATTTGTGCATTTGTCACCATCCTCGCGAAAGAATTTTTATACAAGGCTTTAACTCAACCAGTTAAAAAAGGTACAAACTTAAATCTTCAAGTACTTTAAATAAAAAGTACCTTTCAACTCGATCAAAGGCTATTTCTGCATCTAATGCCACGATCATTGATTGATTGATTCAAACAATGTCTTGACACATGAATCAACGTCAACAGTCTAACAATATTTTCAGAAGAAAATCAATTCTTAATGAAACCTGCTTGAAAACCTTATGCGCTCTTTCTCCTAACTCATAGTAACGCTATTTGGATCATTGTATTAATTTTTCATATTTATATGTTTGCATTATATTATAACAGTTTCAACTGAATCAAAAAAGTCTTTTTATCCACAGTCGAATTTCGTTGGAATTCCTTTTCTAACATTGTTATTTCCTTCTCTAAACTTTGGCTCTCTGCCAAATGCTGTATCTTAATTCTTGCAGAATAATTGATTATCAGACCTCTTAAATAAGCTTTTAAAGCATCCCACGAAACAAATTTACTTTGTACTGAATATGTATTAATTGGCAAATAAGACTGAATATGGTCTTTGATATAACTTAGAAATTTTGGTTGCTTCAATAACATCCCATTAAATCTTCAGCGATATGGGGTGTCTACATTATGCAAACCAGAACATGTGCTGGTGCATAATCCTTTATCCAGAACCCTTGGGGGAGTCATTGTGTTCTTAATTTCAGATTTTTCTGGATTTCGGAAAGCCAGATTTAAGCCCACCCGAATCATGCTGCTGTATCCACCCTCACTCCCTTCCAGTCACGCTGCCATTTTCCCCCCACCCCTCTCCCGCCTTCCTCGCGCTGCCGTCTCTCTCCCCACTTTGGAACTTTCTGGATTTTAGATGTCTGGATAAAGGATTGTGTACTTCTACTTAACAATTAGGAATGATCAGACAAATCCTACTCTTATACTCTGCATGTATAAATCCACCCTGTAATTGTACTAACATTAAGCAAAAGTCAATTCTCGAAAAAGAATCATGTCTGGGTGAATAAAAAGAAAAGTCTTTTTCTGTCAGTATTAACTTCCTCCAGATTTCCAACAAATTTAAATCTTTCATTGAGTCTAACATCCATTTAGCTATTTTGGTTCTTTGTAAAGTTTTTGGAAATTTATCCAACACACAATTAAAATCCCCACCAACCAAAATATTTTCATTAGCTTGACCCAGATTCCAAAAAGTTTCAGAAATCGCGTCTTCATTATTTTCATTGGGTGGATAAACATTCATCAAAGTCCATGCTTCAGCAAAAATTTTACAATTCACCAACAGCTCTCGACCCAATGTGGCAGAGAATGATTCCAACTGAAACGGTATCTTCTTATGAACCAAAGTATCAACACCTCGAGCTTTCGAATTAAATGGAGATGAAAAACATGTCCGACCCAATCTCTTTTCAATTTCATATGTTCTTTCTCAGACAAATGAGTTTCTTGCAAAAAGGCAACATCAACCTTCATTTTCTTTATATATGCCAATATTCCCTTCCTTTTCATTGAATTATTAAGTCATTTAACATTGAAGGTCACAAAATTTAAATGAGCCATAACTTAATTTCCTCCTCAGATTGACACTTCACACAGCAATTACAATTAGATATAATTTTTTTAAAAACCCAAACCCCCCTTTCAAACAATAAGAAACCTCTGTAAAAAATGTAAAAACCTAAGAGCCCAAGAGTCGGACCCCCCTCTGTGGACCAGGTGCAGTCAATACCGCAAGTGGCAGATGACTTTAGAAGTAGCAGAGTCAACCACCACCCCCCAACCGAACATTAAAACATCCCAATGGTAACACCCACATTGAGCTTGAGCTTCATCTTCGATATCACTCACCAATTCTGATTCCAACTTCTTTTTCCCGTTCCCTTCCCAATCTCATCCTCGGACATTTTCCCCATCAATTCCTTCAAATCTGGGAAGGAATTTGCAAAAGATAATGCACCATAAGGACTCTCAAAACATTGAGACTGATCTCGCCCATAAATCACCTTAAATATCGTCGGATACCGAAAAGTAAACTTATACCCTTTCTTCCACAGAACTGCTTTGACCAGATTAAACTCTTTCCATCACTTAATAATCTCCTGACTTAAATTATCATGAAATAAAACCCTATTGCCTTGATACATCGTAGGGCTTTGATGAAGGCGAGCTTTCTGATCCGCAAGCCGCAATATAATTTCTCTATCCTGATATCACAAACATCTTAAAAGAACCGCTCTTGACATTTGACCCAGAAAAGGTTTTCTTCTTCACGCCCTATGAGCCCTATCTAAAAAGACTCGACTCCCAACAACTCTGGAATCCATTTACAAAAATAATTTTACAGGATCTGAACCATCAATATCTTCTGGCAGAACAACTATCTTAATATTATTAGACAACTTTAATTTTCTAACGAATCAATGTTTTTTAACAAATCTCTCCTGTAAACAAATCCTCAATGTAATCCATTCTCTCTGCATAATGTTCCACATGGTCCTTACAGTCAATAAAAATGTCTTCTATCTTCTGCATTTGATCTTGTCCAGTATCCATTGCAGTTAAACTCTTATTAATATCAACTTGAATAAATGTAATTTCTTCACACATACCAGCCATTATTTCCTTTATACCAGCAAATTGATCATTTAAAGTTTCAAAATTTTAGGTCATAAAAGACATAATCTTTTCATTTGGTTGGATCAGTTCTGTAGACATGAGGTTGACTTCCATCCCTGTTACAGGGGCTTTGAAGACTGGGGAAGGTGTCTGTGGTGAACCAACAGCTTTCATTGGAGAAGGAGATGTTCTTAAAGTCTTAGGCCACCCTTCAATGAGTCCAACTGCAGAAAGTAGTCATTCTTGTTCTTCTTCATCTCGAACTTTTGATTTGTCCTCCTCCAACTCATACCTGGCAGCCCTACTGCAGATCTGATCCAGAATTTCCTGCATGTGAGAACATCCATCCATACTGAGAAGCTCAGTAGCACGCAGGGGAGCATCTCCAGTTGGGCCGCTGCATACTGTCAGTCGCCTTCCTGCTAACTTGTGCTCGCATTTGGGCACCCACCCCCCACTCTCCTTAGTCAAGCCAGACTCGGGTCAGATACCATGCTCGCACTCCTCCTGGCCTGCCGCCAGGCCAAAGATCTTGGCAACATCTTGCGTCTCTGGAGGCGCAGAGGATGCGGACGTTTCTTCCAGCTTCTCCCGAGTTCTAAGTTGAGGATTCGGATCTATATATAACTGTTGCTGAGGTTCCTTCTGGGAGGTCAGCCTTGCTTCTTCTGCACTTTTCACAGGTTGAAAACCTAGGTTTTTTCTAAGTTGCTTGTAATGAAATGTTGTATGTACTGACCAGTACAGGCACGGGCTGCTCCCCCCACCCCACCCCGCCGCACCTGATGGCATCCTCTCCTGGAATCCTCCCCTGTGACCCAGGGCATAAAGGTCGAGCCACCTCTTCCTTCCCTTCACTTCCCTCACTTGGAGGCGGGCCTGCAGTCTTTTGTGTAATAAAGCCTATCGTTCCCCTCAGTCTTTGTCTCTGTGATTATTGGGGCAACTGGTCGTGCCCAACACTATTTTTTTCCCTTCTTCATTTCCAGAATCCTACAGTAGAAAATTATTGTTCAAAACATTGATAAAGTCAAAAAAGTCACTACAGTTCGAGTATTGAACAGTTCAGTCAGGGTGAGGTGTCTTCTCACGTTTTTTATTGATGCCATCTTTCCACGACACCCCCCCCCCCCACCTCCCCTCAGTTGACTCCTTGAACACCATCCAATCCATGGACTCTAGGCAGCCCTGCAGCTGTCTTCCCTCCTGTGACCACCTTCTGGTTGTCCTGATCTCATAAGTGTTGTGAGCAATTTTAGGCCCCATTTCTAAGAGAGGATGTGATGGACCAGAGGTGGTTTACAAGAATGATCCTGGGGATGAGTGGAATAATGCTTGAGGAACATTTGATGGTTCTGGGTCTGTACTCGCCCGAGCTTAGAAGGATGAGGCAGGACCTCATTGAAATCTGATGAATAGTGAAAGGGCTGGATAGAGAGGATTTTGCCAGTACTGGGAGAGTTTAGGACCAGTGGGAACAACCTCAGAATAAAAGGATGTCTGCTTAACACGGAGACGGAGAAAACTTTTCATTAAGAACAGTGATTTTCAAACTCCTCCTCCACACCCCCACCCCCTGGATCATATTCCACTTAATCCCTTTGCCAGAAGTGCTCTGTTAATAAGGGATTACTTAAGGAGGAATGTAATTGAAAAGAAAAATTTCAAAAACCACTTTTTTTAATCGTACCTCATTGACTTGTTCTGTGCATGATTTCATAACTCCCGAGGAAATGGGCCAATGACAATTTTTCTCAAGCAAAATTTTCCCTCACAATTGGGTCCACTGCAGTCTTTCTCAGCCTTTCTTCCCATTCATATGCCACTTTAAGCAATCTCCTACCCATTTTTCGACACTCCAAGGAATAAAGTCCCAACCTGTTCAACCTTTCCCTGTAGCTCAACTCCTGAAGACTTGGCAGCTTCTTAGTAAATCTTCTCTGCACTCTTTCAATCTTACTAATACCATTCCTGTAGCTAGGTGACCAGAACTGTACACAATACTCCAAATTTGGCCTCACCAACACCTTAAACAACCTCACCATAACTTCCCAACACCTATTTTCAATATGTTAATTAATGAAGGCCACGGTGTCAAAAGCTGTCTTTAGAACCCGGTCGTCCTGTGACACCACTTTCATGGAATGATGTAATTGTGTTTTATCTCTTGCTGCCGATTTGTATAACTTGGCTGTTCAATTTCATAATGTTGGCTTCTGGACTATTTTATTGTGTCCCTTGATCTAGAGAGTTCTGGCAGAGCAAAGCAATTTTGTTTTCTTTTGTCAGCTCAAATTTTGTCACATTGATCCAAAAACAAGTATTTTCACCATTCCTTCATTTCAGATTCCCTGCAGCTGTCGTATTGTACCTTACTGTGACGGCATCATGTTTGTCTTATTTATCCTTTACCCCTCCATCCAGACAGATGTGCTGATCAACGAGTCGACTCCACTCATCCAGCACCACTGCCATTTCTGCTGCTCGGGCTTTTCATCCCATGTATTCAGTTTGTTATTTCCCCTCTTCTTTTTCACAGCAAATAGAATCAGGTTTATTTGATCATCTTTCTGAATCCCAGTGAAAGGTTATCGACCTGATGGTTTTAACTCCGATTATTTTTCCAGTAGATGATCTGCTGACTATTTCCAGCATTGAGATTTTATTTTATTGCCTTGGTGTATTACTGAGTGCTTGAATGGGAGAAGAAATGTGGGTTGGGTCAAGTGGAGATGTTTCGATCATGGAGTGGATTTAGAAAAATAGACGTAAAAGGGGAGGGTGTATGGAAATAGTTAATTCATCTTTTCAAATTGTTTTTTGAGCTATGATTGTTTTCTCCTCTTATTGCAATTTTGGTAATTCAATTTTAGCGAGAAACTCATCTATTTTGTCTTCTTTCCCTTCAGTTCGGTATAATTGGTCCTAGAATTCCTTAAAGTTTTCATTGATCTCTGTTGGGTTTTATGTAATTTGTTTGTCTTTTTTCCTTGATGCCAAAACCGTTCTTTTAGCTTGTTTTGTTTTAAGCTGCCAAGCTAGTATTTTGTGCGTTTTTTTCTCCTCACTCGTAATACTTCTGCTTTATTTTCATTATGTTCTTCTCCACCTTATACATTTGTAGTGTTTCATTTTTTTTTTGTCTGCCAATTCTCTTCTTTTTGTTGTATCTTCCCTTGATGCTAGATCTTTTTCTGTACTTACTATTTCCCTTTCCAGCTGTTCTATTTCCCAATTGTAGTCCTTTTTCATCTTAGTTACATAACTTATTATCTGCCCTCTGATGAAGGCTTTCATTGCATCCCATAATATAAATTTGTCTTTCACTGATTCCATATTTATTTCAAAGTACATTTTAATTTGGCGCTCAATAAATTCTCTAAAACCCTGTCTTTTAAGTAGCATGGAGTTTAATCTCCATCTATATGTTGTTGTTGGGATGTCCTCCAGTTCTATTGCTAATAACAGGGGTGAGCGTTCAGATAACAATCTAGCTTTATATTCCATTATCCTAAATCTCCCTTGGATATGGGCTGACAACAGGAACAGGTCAATCCTTGAGTATGTTTTATGTCTACTCGAATAATGTGAGTAGTCCTTCTCCTTTGGGTGTTGCTTCCTCCTTAGATCCAAAAGTTGCATTTCCTGCATTGATTTAACCATAAATTTGGCTATTTTGTACTTTCTGCTAGTCTTTTGTCCAGTTTTATCCATCTTTGAATCCAAATTATCCTCCTATCAATATATTCCCCTGTGTTTTTACAATCTTCAACAAAATATTTTGCATAAACTTTTGATCCTCTTCATTAGGTTCATATATATTGACCAAATTCCAGAGTTCTGAATATATCTGACATTTTATCATTACACATCTCCCTGCTGGATCTATTATTTCCTCCTCTGTTTTGATTGGTACATTTTTATTGATTAATATAGCTACACCTCTGGCTTTTGAATTAATATGATGCTGCCGTTACATGTCCTACCCACTCTCTCCTTAATCTCTTCTGTTCCACTTCAGTTAGATGTGTTTCCTGCACGAATGCTATATCTATTTTTTCAGTAAATTTAATATCCTCTTCCTTTTGATTTGGTTATGTATTCCATTAATATTTATAGTCATATAGTTCAACATAGCCATCTAATACTTTGTTTACATCTCATTTCTGCTTCCTCACCACCACCTTTCCCCTTTTCCCCATTTCCATTTCTCAGTTTTCTTTTTTTGAACGCACTGTATGACAACACTTCTAAAACATAAAATATTTCCACCATTCCCACATCTATAATTCCCTTAACCCCAACTGTCCCCCATCTCTGAGTCACCCCTTGTCCCTTGCTGGGCAGCCACAACTTCCCTCTCCATTCAGACTGCAAACCTGTTCGCAAGTGTCAACTGATTTCGCAGTAACTGTTATTCTCTCCCACCCAACCCCCTCCAGAAAAGACTTTTATCTTCACATTATAACAAAGCTCCTACTCGTTTCTTCTCTTTTTCTTTTTATGTTTTATTTATTTATTTGTTAACTCCTCCTCTTTTCTTTCCCCCTTCTCCCATACTTCCCTTTTCTTCCCTCCTTTAGTTCTTATTTATACATTATTTTTACATCTTCATATATAGTTTATCGTCATTCTTTGTTCTTGTTACATCTCTTCATCTTTCTATCTGTCTTGCAGGTGTTCTGCAAATTCTCGTGCATTCTCCGGATCCGAGAACAGTCCATTTTGCTGCCCCGGGTAACTATTTTAAGCACCGCTGGATATCTTAACATAAATTTAAAGCCTTTCTACCATAGGATCGATTTTGCTGCATTAAACTCCTTCCTCTTCTTTTGGAGCTCCAAACTTATGTGTGGGTCGAAAAAAAATTGACCTTTGTATTCCAGTGGTTTTTTCTCTTCTCTAGTTTTATTCATTGCCTTCTCCAATATATTTTCTCTTGTCATGTCTCTCAGGAATTTTACTAAAACGGATCTTGTTTTTTGTTGTGACTGTGGTTTCGGGGCTAATGTTCTGTGTGTGCTTTCTATTTCCATTCTTTCCTGCTTTTCTGGCATTCCCAGGACCTTTGGGATCCATTCTTTTATAAATTCTTTCATATCTTTGCCTTCTTCATCTTCCTTAAGGCCCACTATCTTTATATTGTTTCACCTACTATAGTTTTCCATTATATCCAACTTCTGGGCTAACAACTCCTGTGTTTCTTTAACTTTTTTGTCACTTTCTTCCAATTTTCTTTTTAGGTTGTTCACTTCCATTTTTAATGCCATTACACGTTCTTCCACATTATCTGATCCTTTCCCTACATCTGTTATGACCAGCTCTATTCTACTCACTTTTTCTTCTGTACTTTTCATTTCACTAAATTCTAGTGTCAGCCATTCTTTTAATGCTTTCATTTGTTCTTGAAAAATATTTTTTCTTTATGTACTCTCCATTCATTTTACCTCCTATTCCTCTGTGCAGAGCTTGGTGTTCTCCTTCTTCTTCTTCTGTGTCTGCTCTTGGGTTTGTGTCTTCTATTTCTCTTCCTTGTATCTGTGTCTCTTCGGACTTTCTGGATGAGCTGCTTGTCTCAGTTTGTTGGGTTTTTTTTCCATGGTTTCTTGATGTTGGTCCTCTTTTTCTGGGCTGTTTATCTGTTGTGTCTCTTGCTTCCTTTTTTCTTTCTCATCCCTCCCTTTCCAGTTGCTTTCTTTATCTTCCAGCTGGGAGCCCTGCTGTCGGGCTGTTGGTGCTGTGGAGTTTAACTCCGTGAGCCATTTTTGCAGTCCCACAGTTGGTGGGTCGCGACCCTGCGGGGACTCCACTCACCTCGGGGAGCGGGCTCCTCTTTCCACGGCGGGTCCCTGCTTTTTCGTGCAGGTAAGGCCTTCACTTTCTCTTCTGGTGTCTTTATTCTTTTCTTCCTGTTGTTTTGGCTTTTCTTTCTGAGGAGCCATTTCCTCCACACCTTTATTTTTTATTTGTTATGATTTGTGTGTCTGGGGCTGTAATGGAGGATTAAAACCATGTGCCCAGATGCTTTTTGCTTATGAGGAACTGACGACACTGGGTCCACACGCAGGTCACCTTACTTTCAGAACTAGCAGATGTAATTAAACTCAGCCATGGGGATTTATCTGAAGATAGACTTTGAAATGGAATTCCACTGTGAGGCCCAGGGAAAGCAATTGTCAAATGCAACACTCTGAAATTGACGAATTGGTCACAACCTGTCTTGCTCGAGAAGTTTTAATAAGTCTTTGTATCTACGAGATAAACCAGGAAATCATAACATCCTGGTTCCATAATAATTAATCTTCTAAATTGTAGAATATAATGTTCAGTTTTGATTTTGACTGACAAATGTTAGAAGGAGGAGGCGCATGATTAATTGTTTTTGGGGTATATAAGCCTGTGGTCCTGCTGCTTAAGTTTAGACTCTCCGAGGGGTGGGAACACCCCTTGTCAAGAAGGAAGAACAGCCAGAGTCCGAGCAACGTCCCGGTCGGGGGAGGTGGAGAAGCTGCTACCGGCGCCCTGACAACCTACTACAAGTGTGCAGTCGTTCCCTCGCTTCGGCAGTTGGGACCAGTCCAAGTGTTGATAAGTATAGTTGGGAAGGGCTAGCATATTGTAGTGTGAAATCAGCTTTTGAATTTGTAATAAACATTTTATAAACTGAACTGCTCTCGGTGTGTGTGTGTCTATTTTCTTTCGGTAGCTCAAACACTGTGACCAATCTAAAATGAACAAAATGAGAGGTATAAGTTTACCCAAGACAGGGGCTTTGCTTTTTCTTCACTTATTTCCTTTTTTTCTGGAGAGGGCTGGTATTCTCCTACCGGCCACTACTCCATTACATGACTCTTCCAGTTTATCTTTCTTATTGAGGCGGATTCCACAATGTAACTTTGTTATTTGAATGAGTTCATCACAATGAACATGTGATGTGATTTTTACCCGCCGTCTAACCTTGTAAGTGAGTGAGTCCCACTTTTTGACCTTCTTTTCTCATTGGAGTTCGACATTGAAAATGTTTTGTTAGTGATTTCCACAGTGTAACCTTGTGATGTGAGTGAGTTCCAAAGAATAATCATGTTTTCTTTGTGAATCCCATATTGTAAACGTTATGTTAGTGAGTTCCACAGTGTAAACTTGGTATGTGGGAGATTTGCACAGTATAATCTTGTTTACTTTGTGAATCCCACATTGTAAATGTTATGTGAGTGAGTCCCACAGTGTAAACTTGGTATGTGGGAGATTTGCACAGTATAATCTTGTTTACTTAGTGAATCCCACATTGTAGATGTTATGTGAGTGAGTCCCACAGTGTAAACTTGGTATGTGGCAGATTTGCACAGTATAATCTTGTTTACTTAGTGAATCCCACATTGTAGATGTTATGTGAGTGAGTCCCACAGTGTAAACTTGGTATGTGGCAGATTTGCACAGTATAATCTTGTTTACTTTGTGAATCCCACATTGTAAATGTTATGTGAGTGAGTCCCACAGTGTAAACTTGTTATGTGAGAGATTTGCACAGTATAATCTTGTTTACTTAGTGAATCCCACATTGTAAATGTTATGTGAGTGAGTCCCACAGTGTAAACTTGGTATGTGAATAATTTTCACAGTGTGACCTGGTGATGTGAGTGAGTTTCAAAGTGTGACATTTTTATGGAAGTGAACTTCACAGTATCAACCTGTAAAGTTCTTGAGTCTCAGAGTATAAAATTGGGATGTTAAAATGGAAAGGAACTACAAACACTAAAATAAATGGCATTTTGGGAAATGTTTAATCTTTGTTTTCACAAGCTATGAACTGTGTTGTGTATAAATTAACAGCAAATGTAAAACGATTTTTCTTCAAGAAAACAAAATGTACATCAGGAAATTCACATCTACATTTCAATTTTAAATATGTGCTAAAATGTAACTACAAACACAAAAATAAATGCTATTTTGGGAAAAGTTTTATCTTTGTTTTCACAAACTATGAACTGTGTTGTATATAAATTAATTTCATATGTGAAACGTTCTCAGAGGTTGGAAAAAAATACTTTTCTACAAGAAACAAAATGTAGATCAGGAAATTCACATCCTCATTTCTATTTTAAAAAACATAATATAAATGCTAAAATGAAACTACAAACATTAAAATAAATGCTTTTTTGGGAAATGATTAAACATTGTTTTGACATCTATGAACTGTCATGTTTAAATATTAATAGCACTTGTAAAACAGTTAAAGAAGTTGAAATATGTACTTTTCAACCAGAAACCAGAATGTAGTTAGGGAAATTTGCATTTAAGTTTCAATTTCATCAAGGATTCCACAGTGTCAATCTGTCAGGTTAGTGTGTCTCCGGCGGCTGGCGTCCCTGCGGAGACTATCGACGACTCAACGAGGCAACCATTCCTGACCGTTACCCCATCCCTCACATCCAGAACTTTACGGCCAACCTGTACGGTGCGAGGGCTTTCTCCAAGGTTGACCTGGTGTGCGGATATCACCAGATCCCGGTGCACCCTGAGGACAGACCCAAGATGGCCACATCACCCCCTTTGACAATATAAGCATCTGTATGAGTTAACCCTTGGATTACCAAATTAATCATCCTTTGGAATGTAGCAGGGGCATTTTTCATGCCAAAAGGTAACACGTTATACTCATATAAACCGGATGGAGTTACAAAAGCCGAAATATTCTTTCCTCTCCCAGTTAAAGACAGACACCAGTAACCTTTCAACAAATCCAACTTAGTAAGAAATTTAGCTTTGCCAATTTTATCAATACAGTCATCTGTTCTCGGAATAGGATAAGCATCTGTTTTAGTTACTGAATTAACCTTCCTGTAATCTGAACTGAACCTAATAATTCCATCTGGTTTCGGTACCAGAATACAAGAAAAAAAATCTTTCTGAGTTTGAAGGTCTAATAATGTAATTTTTCAACATATATTCCACCTCCTGATCCATGATTTTACTCCTTAATGTATATACTATATGGGTGTTTATTCATGGGACTTGCTTCTCCCACGTCTACATCATGATAAATCACTGATGTCTTTTTTTGGCACATCAGGAACAAATCTGTAAATTTCAAAATTACTTCCTTCAATTGCATCTGTTTCTTGTGATTTAAGATGACCTAACTTTTCCTCCAAATTTTCCAAAATTGCTGAGTTCGACAGGCGCTCAGGAACCATGGTTTCTTTAAGGTTACCCTCACAAGATTTTGTTGCCATAATCTTATGATCGATAACTTCTTCAACCCTCTCAACAGCAAACACCTCTGAAACAGATGGTTCTCCACTCCCCTTATCCTCATCATAAGGTTTGGTGGTGGTGCACATCTCTGCGAATGAACCGGCCCTGTTTGTACCGCTGCGCTGGCGGGGCAGCTGAAGAAGATGGCGCTGTCAGGGCTTGCTTATTGCCTCGTGGCCTCAGTTTGTGTCCCGGGCCACTTAATGACGTCACCACTGTGTGGGGCAGAACAAACGTTGGCCTTAAATTGGGGCGCTCCAAATTCAATTAAACAATTGTCCTGGAAATTCCATCAAATCCTGTGGTGTTTTCTGTGTGTAGCGGCCACTACATTGGTGACCCTGCAGAGCCCAGATGACATCTGGTCTCAAATCATGGATTCCTCGGCGATCAGCACTGTCTCTGTGAAGCTCCCCCATTCTGGACCCAACGGCCCCGCACATGGATCAGGCAGGTGGAGGCGGAGCTTCAACTCCGGCAGATCACCATGTGTGTTCTACCACATGGTGAGTGTCCTCAGCAAGGAAAGAGCAGCCAGAGTTGATGATCTGATCCATGATCCCTCTGAGGAGGACAAGTACATTGCCCTCAAAACCCTCCTCCTCAGCATCTTTAGACTCTCCTTGGTCACCATTATCCCTATCCATGATAGGCCGAATTAATGCTATTAAGATGATGATCTTACCTAAATTTTTATATATATTCCAAGCTATACCTATTTTTGTTCCTAAATCTTTTTTTGATAAGGTCGATTCTAAATTGTCCTCGTATATCTGGCAAAACAAGAATCCTAGATTGGGGAAAAAATATTTACAGAAATCTAAACTAGAGGGAGGGTTGGCATTACCCAACTTTAGAATTTATTACTGGGCAATTAATATTAGTTACTTAAGGTATTGGTTGAATTATTCAGAATTATCTCTAAATCCCCATTGGGTAAATTTAGAAATTAAACCGATACAAAATTTTTCAATTAGCTCTATTTTGGGAGCTGCTCTCCCTTTTACTTTTACTAAATTATATAAACAAATTGATAATCCAATGGCTAAACATACACTACGTATATGGTTTCAATTCCGGAGATTTTTTGGCCTAAGTCATTTTATCTTGGAAACTCCTATTGTACTAAATTTCCTTTTTCATCCCTCTCTAATTGATCAAGCTTATTTACTCTGGAAAGTTAAAGGTATCACATGCTTTTCGGATTTATTCTTGGATAACTCTTTCATGTCATTTGAACAATTATCCATGAAATATGATTTACCTCGATCTCTTTCGATATTTGCAGATTAGGAGTTTCTTAGTTTCGACTTTACTCTCTTTTCCCAATCGGGAGACTACGACTGTTTTAGAGGATATACTATATTCAAAATTCCCTCCAAAAGGTGTGATATCTAAATTATAATTACAAAAATAAATTCTGGGACTTTTGAAAAGTTTAAAAATGATTGGGAAAGAGAACTCAACCTTCATATTTCTAATGAAAATTGGAATAAAATTCTGCGACTGGTAAACTCTTCTTCTCTATGTGCAAAACATTCACTAATACAGTTTAAAGTTGTTCATAGAGCTCATATGTCTAAAGATAAACTCCATCGCTTTTATTCTCATATCAATCCTAGATGTGATAAATGTCAATTGGAAATAGTTTCCCTTACACATATGTTTTGGTCCTGTCCCTCTTTACAGAATTATTGGAAGGAAATTTTTTCCATTATATCTACTGTTTTGAATATTGATTTACAACCACATCCCATTACTGCAATTTTTGGATTACCTATGATAGATTTGACTTATTTATCTCTTCCTGCGGATCGTATGATTGCTTTTCTTACACTAATGGCTAGAAGATCTATACTATTAAATTGGAAAGAGGTAAATCCTCCCACTGTTTTCCAATGGTTTACCCAAACCATACTATGTTTAAATTTAGAGAAAATTAGAAACTCTGTCTATGAATCCCCTTCTAAGTTTGAGTTAACCTGGCGACCATTTATTCAATATTTTCATTTGTGGTGAGTTGATCTGGCTCTGTTTTCTTTTTATGATTATGTATGATAATTGGGCTGTAAGATGAGATCGGAGTGATCAGCGTGGTTTAGCTATATCTGTAGGTTTTTTTTAAAGTTTTTTTTAAAGTTTTTTTTAAATACAGATTTGTTTTTTCTTCTTTTTTGGGTTTTTTTTTCTCTTTTTTCATATATTGTTAATAATTATATCTTTTTTTTTAGAGATAGTTCACACCCTAAACTGATCAAATTTTTTTTAATGATATATTTTTATTCTGTAATATTATTGTTTAATATCTCTGTATTAATTCATTACTTACTATTTATTTTTTTTATATCTCTTTGAACTGTATGTGTTTATAAATTATAATAATAATAAAAAGATTGAAAAAGAAAAGAAAGACTCTCCTGTCGGCAGCACACAGCCAGGCTGATGCAACTCAATGGCCTGGGGGACAGACCTATATAGTATATACATTAAGGAGTAAAATCATGGATCAGGAGGTGGAATATATGTTGAGAAATTACATTATTAGACCTTCAAACTCAGAAGGTTTTTTTTCTTGTATTCTGGTACCGAAACCAGATGGAATTATTAGATTCTGTACAGATTACAGGAAGGTTAATTCAGTAACTAAAACAGATGGTTATATTATTCCTAGAACAGATGACTGTATTGATAAAATTGGCCTTGATGGACGAGATGCTTGCACTGATAGAAGGCCACAGACCCTGCCTGATGCTTGAGCAAGCCTACCTCGAACAAGTGCCAGAGGACATCCCGTTCCTGCAAGCAGACGAGGACTTCTCAAATCCCAGGACAGTCGCAGCCCATGCCGATGTGTTTGGCGGACAATGAGAGAACGAGGCCACCATAAACCAGGTCACAAGCCCTGTGCCTGAATGACCACAGCCCAGACAGAAGACGGAGGAGCACCAGTCGACCTTGTGCTTCTACAGGGGCACAGTTCCTACTTCTTCAAAGCCGCCACCATCGTCCCTGGGCCGAAGAAGTAATCAGTTCTTGCCTCAGTGACGGCTGCCCTGCTCCATTTACATCTACCATCATGAAGTGCTTTGAGAGTCTCATCATGGGGCACATCAACCTCCTGTTTCTCCCCTCACTGGACCCCCTGCCATTCGTATATTGATCAAACTGCTCTATAGATTATGCCATCACCACCTCCCTCCATTTAGCCTCACCCATCTGGAAGCAAACACAGGTCTGTTGGAATGTTGTTCATTGACTTCACTTCAGCCTTCAACCCAATCAGACCTCAGTACCTGATGGAGATGTTGAACCTGCTGGGCCTAAACACTTCCCTCTGCAGTTAGATTCTTGACATCCTGTGGGGGAGATCTCAAGCATTCTGGGTCACAATCAGGACTTCCCAGATCATCACCCCTCCCCACCTCCCCCGGGCTGTGGGCTTGTCCATTGCTGTCGACTCTGCTGACCCATGGCTGTGGAACTAGACTCAGCTCAAACCATATCCTCAAGTCCATTGATGATGCGACCGTGGTGGGCCTTATCTGCAAGAATGATGAGTCAGTGTTGAGGTGCAGTTGCTAACAGACTAGTGCAGAGCCAACAGTCTATATCTGAATGTTAATAAAACCAAAGAGATGGTTGTCCACTTCAGGGAGGCCCGAAGGATCACTCTTCACTGACCACTGACGGCTCCACCGTTGAGGTTGTGAAAAGGACCAGGTTTCTTGGTGTGCGTTTGGTGGAGAATCTCCCCTGGTCCTCAACACCAGCTCCATTATCGAGAAAGCCCAGTAGCATCTCTTCATCCTCTGAAGGCAGAGGAAAGTTCATCTCCCACCCTCCATCCACACGACATCCTACAGAGGATGTATTGAGAGGATTCGGAGCCATTGCATCACACTCTGGTTTGGAAACTGTACCACCTCAGACCTTAAAACCCTCCAGAGGATAGTGGAATCAGCAGAGAATATCATTGAGGTCTCTCTTCCTGCCATGATGGACATCTACAAGGCAAGATCCACGTGGAAGGCAAATAATATGGTGAAAGACTTCACACACCCTTCTTGGAAATGGTCTCCATTCTTCCATCTGGAAGGAGCGTTCGGGCCCACTCATCCAGATTGTGTAACAGCTTTTATCCGCAAGCCATCAGGCTCCTCTATTCCGAGAACATATGTGTACTCGTATATCATGGGTTTGTTTTCGTGGGTTTTTTAAAAAATTGTCTTATGACTTAATAGTTCATTCCGATTTATGTCAATATGCTCCTTGTTCCTGGAGAAACCCTCTCTCATCTTTCCTGTGATATTAATGGCAATGGTTTGAATGATAAATAAAGGTGACTTGACCACTTGGATTTCCTTCCCTTCAGACCCCAAAGAGTACGGATTGGCAAACTCATCTCCTCCACAATCAGGAGCGGAGAGTCACAGGGGGGCCAATTCCATCTCCTGCTCTATTCTCTTTGCACCTATGACTGATTCAGAAATTACGTTTTCCAATCACTTATTAGCAAATGATACCACAGCAGTGCAGTGTATAAAAAGGGTCAATGGGTCAGCACACAGGACGGAGACAGAAATCTTGGCTGAAGCAATATAACACCCACTGTCTGCGTCAAAGAGCTGATTGTGGACTTCAGCAATGTGTGACAGAGTATATAGATATGTTTTTGGGAGATCAATTGGGAAAGGTTTGTTAGAGCACTGTTCAGGTGTCCCAGCTATATTCATCCTTTATGAGTGACGAGCCACCTGCTGGTGAGGGGTAACAGGAAGTCCTCCCTATGACGCTCCATTCCATCCAGTCGCTACTATGTACCATGACTAACACTACTCGTCACAAGCTCTTACTCAATTTTGAAAGTAGGTCGACATGGAGAACAACACTCTCAACCTGGATCACCACTCCGGGTCCAATCCTTCTCAGGAAGTACGTGAGGAGAAGCAAGAACCGACCCCCTGGTGGAAAGGGCGAACCTGCTCCACACCAATCCCACGTATGCCTTTGTGGATACACGGATGGGAGGGAGAACACGGTCTCCATCAGGACCTGGCAACCACCAGATCAAAGGGTCTGTTGCCTCAGGTGCCCTGCAAGTCACGGAGCTCATTCTCACAGCCCCCAGTCAGGGCCTCGGGGGATCCAGTTCAGGAGGAAAGTGCATCCCCCTCCACCACTGAGCCAGAGGACCAGCCCACCTCTCCTCCCTCACAAGGGGACCAGGAGACCCAAGGAGCCTAAGGCCCCCCCCAGTGCTAAGGTCCTCCACCAGGATCTACAGGTCCCCGCATTGCTTAATTCCGTAAATTTGTAAATGTTTATTTTTTAACTTTTCTTCTGAACCCATGATTTCTGTCTTCATTCACAGACCCTAAATTCTACAAGAAGGGGTGAATGCAGTGAATTGGGATTCACTGGTAGTGGGTCGGGAAATGTTTGTATTGGAATATATGGGTCAGCACAATGTCGAGGGCCGAAGGGCCTGTGCTGTGTTTTGCAGGAAAGTGCACAGTGATTTTTTTTTTCAAAAGATCAGGTTGTATTTGACAAAATGTGTGGTGTTTTGGGGTCAAAAACCACAACTTTGCAGGGCCGAAATGTGGGCAGTTTTCATTTAAAAAGCCCAAACTGTGATTTACAAATTGTGTGTTTTGGTTTAAAAACCATGTCTGTACTTTGCAAAAGATGAGACAATGAGACCTAGGAGCAGGTCGGCCATTCAGCCCATCGAGTCCGCTCCCCCATTTCATCATGAACTGATCCATTCTCCCACCGCCCCACTCCCCTGCTTCTCCACACAGCCTTGGTACCCTGACTGTTCAGAGAGCTGGGACTGGGAGAACATGGCAGCACTGGCGGAGCTGCAGACCCACGGAGAGTGGAAACCCAGTGTTCTGTCGTGGGCTCCTACCATCTAGTCTGAATGCTGTTGGATCCGGAAAGGCTTTAAAAGACCTGTAAATTGACCTGACGCTGGTTTTATTTTAAAAATGCTGCAGCCGTGGGGGCCGCCTCCAGGATAGCAGGGCCTATGATTGGCAGCAGCCAGGAGAGGTGAGAGACTTCGGGGAAGCAGAGGACTGGCTCAGGGCACCAGGAAATGGGGAGCCCACCCCGGTTTAAGAAGGAGATGCAGAGGAGGTGACCCCTGGGACAGGATCACAGCGGCAGCCCAGAGAGGGGTTCTGTCGTTGAACCCACAGGCAGGGGGGTGGGGGCGATTCGAGGGAAGGAAACTCCTCAGGCTGTGAGCTGCTGACGAGTGCAGTTGAGGGATTCACAGGACTGCAGGAGACTGGCTCAAGATTGGCCGAAGGGGATCCAGGGATCTGAAGCAGGATGAGAGAGGGGGCCGAGGTCCCTGAAGGGTTCCTCATTGTGATTGGGGGCTCAGATCTGGAGCTCAAGCTGCTGATGGTTTGGACTAGATTCTGTGTGGTAACAGGGGCTATGGGAGGGTTGGAGGCAAATTGACGGACGCTCAGTGACTCTGGGAAGGTCTCATTTGCTTCTCTTTCTCTGACTGTAAAGAGGTGCTTCAAGCAATTTCTGCCAATGTCAAATCTGTCTGCCCTACAGCAGACGAAAAACAAATTTTGTGTTATGTTGCACTGTCTTTATTACATGGCAATAAATTGAATCTTAACTCTTGGAAATGTGAGAGAGATCTGACTCTTTCGTTTGTCCACACAGAGAGTGGTGCTGCCTGGAATGCATTGCCGAGGGTGGTGATCGAGGCTGGGACAACCGGGATATTGAAGACTCATTGACAGGCAGATGGATGTAAGGATAATAAAGGGTGATGGGTGTAAGGTGGGGAGGGGTTAGATTGTTAAGGAGTAGGTTTACGTCGGTCAGCACAACATCGTGGACTGAACGGCTGGTCTGTGCTGGAATGTTCTGTGTTCAATGCTGTTGAGCAAATAAGGAGGGTTCCAACAGTCCCAATCAGGATGGTGATAAAGATGGGGATAGATGTGGCTTTGGTGAGGGCCCCTGCTTCAGCTCCAACTCTTCCCAACAAAGCCTGTGCACCGTGTACATGGCTCAATGTCCGTGGGACCTTCTCTCGTGGTCTTGTATTTCCTTGTGACAGGAAAGGAGGGGACTTGAGCTCTGCTTCCCTGTTCTCTCCCAACAACTGATCCTAATTCTCCTCATATTTTTGCTGAATCATTACAATTAAACCCAGTTTGAATTTCCAGACTTTACTGTGGCATTCCCTGAAAAAAATTATTTCCCGCCACTCAGATCTTTTCACAGAGTCATAAAGTTTCCCAGCGTAGAAACAGGCCCTTTGGGCCAACTACAGATTGACTGTCAGAGTTCAGTGCATGACGTCACATTCAACCCTGAGATTCTTGTTCCTGTAGGCGAGGCAGAGTTACCACTTCTTGGTCATGCCAAAAAGAACCAACTCAACCTACGCAGCTAAACAAATAAAGAACAACTGGGAACAAATGGTGCCATATAGATTCCGATTTATTGACAAGTACACACATATAAAACTCAGAGATTCATTTTTCCTCTGGACAGACACAATTACAACTGATTGGCGGTCTAAAAAACTGTACACAACATATACATGTAAAAACATGAAGAACTGTAAACAAAGTGTACAATACATTGGAAAACAATCGCTAAAGTCTAAACATAAGAGTCCTTAAATGAGTCCCAAGCCAACTACCCAGAGCCGACGTAACCCCACTACCCAGAGCCACCTTAACCCCCACTACCCAGAGCCACCGTAAGTCCACTACCCAGAGGCGCCGTAACCCCACTACCCAGAGCCAGCGTAACCCCACTGCCCAGAGCCACCGTAAAACAACTACCCAGAGCCACAATAATCCCACTACCCAGAGCTACCGTAACCCCCATGACCCAGAGCCACCGAAACTCCACTACCAAGTGCCACCGTTACCCCACGACCCAGAGCCACCGTAAACCCACTACCCAGACCCTCCGTAACCCCACTACACAGAGCAGCCGTGACCCCACTAATCACAGCCGCCGTAGCCCCACCACCCAGAGGTGCCGTAACACCACCACCCAGAGGCGCCATAACCCCACGACCCAGAGCCGCCGCAACCCCACCACCCAGAGCCGCCGTAACCCCACTAACCACAGCAGCCATAACCCCACTACCTAGAGCCGCCGTAACTCCACTAATCAGAGCCGCCGTAACCCCACTACCCAGAGCCACCATAACCCCACCACCCAGAGCCGCGGTTACCCCACGACCCAGAGACACCGTAACCGCACGTCCAAGAGCCGCAGTAACCCCACTATACAGAGTCGCCGTAACCCCACTACACAGAGCCGCGGTTACCCCACCACCCAGAGCCGCCGTAATCCCACTGTCCAGAGCCACCATAACACCACTATCCAGAGACGCCGTAACCCCACCATCCAGAGCCGCAGTAACACCACGACCCAGAGCCACCTTAACCCCATGACCAAGTGCCACTGTAACCCCATTATCCAAAGCTACCGTAACCCAACTACCCAGAGCCGCCGTAACCCCACTACCCAGAGCCTCTGTAAACCCACAATCGATAGCCACAGTAACCTCACCACCCAGAGCCACCGTAACCCCACTACCCAGGGCCAATGTAACCCCACTACCCAGAGCCTCTGTAAACCCACAATCGATAGCCACAGTAACCTCACCACCCAGAGCCACCGTAACCCCACTACCCAGGGCCAATGTAACACCACTACCCAGAGCCACCGTAACCCCCACTACTCAGAGCCACCATAACCCAACTACCCAGAGTCACCATAACCTGACTACCCAGAGCCATCATAAGTACAGTACCCAGAGCAACCTTAATCCCACTACCCAGAGCCACTGTAAACCCATGACCCAGAGCCACCATAATCCAACGACTCAGAGCCACCGTAACACCCACGACCCAGAGCCACCGTAACTACACTACCGAATGCCACCGTAACCCCATGACCCAGAACAACCGTAACCCCACCACCTTTTTTTCTTTGGCTTGGCTTCGCGGACGAAGATTTATGGAGGGGGTAAAAAGTCCACGTCAGCTGCAGGCTCGTTTGTGGCTGACCAGTCCGATGCAGGACAGGCAGACACGATTGCAGCGGTTGCAAGGGAAAATTGGTTGGTTGGGGTTGGGTGTTGGGTTTTTCCTCCTTTGCCTTTTGTCAGTGAGGTGGGCTCTGCGGTCTTCTTCAAAGGAGGCTGCTGCCCGCCAAACTGTGAGGCGCCAAGATGCACGGTTTGAGGCGTTATCAGCCCACTGGCGGTGGTCAATGTGGCAGGCACCAAGAGATTTCTTTAGGCAGTCCTTGTACCTTTTCTTTGGTGCACCTCTGTCACGGTGGCCAGTGGAGAGCTCGCCATATAATACGATCTTGGGAAGGCGATGGTCCTCCATTCTGGAGACGTGACCCATCCAGCGCAGCTGGATCTTCAGCAGCGTGGACTCGATGCTGTCGACCCCACCACCTAGAGCCACCATAACCCCACTAGCCAGAGCTGCCGTAACCCCACCGCCCAGAGGCGCAGTAACGCCACCACCCTGAGGCGCTGTAACCCCACCACAAAGCAACGCCGTAACCCCACCATCCAGAGCCGCCGTAGGCCCACCACCAAGAGCTGCCGTAACCCCACGACGCAGAGCCTCCGTAACCGCATGAGCCAGAGCTGCCGTAACCCCACTATCCAGAACCGACGTAACACCACTACCAAGAGACGCCGTAACCCCACTACCCAGAAACGCCCTAACCACACCACGCAGAGTCACCGTAACCCCTACTTCCCAGAGTGACCGTAATCGCACTACCCAGAGCCACCGTAACCCCACTACCCAGAATCACCATATCCCCATTACCCAGAATCACCATAACCCCACTACACAGTGCCACCGTAACCTCCACTATCAAGAGCCACCGTAACACCACTACCCAGAGCCACCGTAACTCCACTACCCAGAGCCACCGTTACCCCACTAACCAGACCCACTGTAACACCACTACCCAGAGCCACCATAAACCCACCCAGAGCCACCATAATCCCACTACCCAGAGCTACTGTAACCCCCACGTCCCAGAGCCACCGTAACTCCACTACCGAGTGCCACCGTTACCCCACGACCCACAGCCACGGTAAACCCACTACCCAGACGCTCCGTAACCCCACGACACTGAGCCGCCGTGACCCCACTAATCACAGTCGCCGTAGCCCCACCACCCAGAGGTGCCGTAACACCACCACCCAGAGGCGCCGTTACCCCACGAGCGAGCCGCCGCAACCCCACCACCCAGAGCCGCCTTAACCCCACTAACCAGAGCAGCCGTAACCCCACTACCTAGAGCCGCCGTAACCCCACTAATCAGAGCTGCCGTAGCCCCACTACCCAGAGCCGCCATTACCCCATGACCCAGAGACACTGTAACCCCACGACACAGAGCCGCCGTGACCCCACTAATCACAGCCGCCGTAGCCCCACCACCCAGAGGTGCCGTAACACCACCACCCAGAGGCGCCATAACCCCATCACACAGAGGCGCCGTAACCTCACCACCAAGAGCCGCGGTAAACCCACCATCCAGAGCCGCCGTAGCCCCAACACCAAGAGCTGCCGTAACCCCACGACGCAGAGCCTCCGTAACCGCATGACCCAGATCTGCCGTAACTGCACTATCCAGAACCGCCTAACTCCACTACTAAGAAATGCTGTAACCCCACTACCCAAACCAACGTAACCCCACTACCCAGAGCCGCCGTAACCCAACCAGCCAGAGGCACCGTAACACCACTACCTAAAGCCACCGTAATCCCCACTACCCAGAACCAGTGTAACCCCACTACCCAGAATCACCGTAACCCCACGACCCTGAGCCACCGTAACCTCACTACCCAGAGACAACATAACCCCACTAACCAAAGCCACCGTAAAACCACTACCCAGAGCTGCTATAACTCGGTAAACCCAGTAGCCAGAGCCGCCGTAAACCCACTAGCCAGAGCTGCCGTAACCACTCTACCCAGAGCCGCCGTAACCCCACGACCCAGAGCCACCGTAACCCCCAAACCCAGAGTCACCGTAACCCCAGTACCCAGAGCCACTGTAACTCCACGACACAGAGCCACCATAATCCCACGACCCAGAAACACCGTAACCCCCACGAACTAGAGCCACTGTAACCCCACTACCGAGTCCCACCGTATGGCGCCTCTGGGTCGTGGGTTTATGGTGGCTCTGGGTAGTGGGAGTTACGGTTACTCTGGGTTGTGGGGTTACGGTGGTTCAGGGTAGTGGAGTTACGGTAGTTTTGGGTAGTGGGGTTACGGTGGCTCTGGGCAGTGGGGTTATGGTGGCTATGGGTAGTGGGGTGAAGGCGGAACTGGGTAGTGGAGTTACGGCGGCTCTGGGTAGTGGGGTTAAGGCGGCTCTGGGTAGTTGGGTTACGGCGGCTCTGTTTCATGGGGTTACGGTGGCTCTGGTTAGTGGGGTTACGGTGGCTCTGGGTAGTGGGGTTACGGCGGCGCTGGGTAGTGTGTTTACGCTAGCTCTGGGTAGTGGGTTTACGGTGGCTCTGGGTAGTGGGGTTACGGCGGCTCTGGGTAGTGGGGTACGGCAGCACTGGCTATTGGGGTAACGGCGGCTCTGGGTAGTGGGGTCACGGTGGCTCTGGGTAGTGGGGTTACAGCGGATGTGGGTAGTGGGTTTACGCTGGCTCTGGGTAGTGGGGTTACGGCGGCACTGGCTAGTGGGTGTACGGTGGCTCTGGGTCGTGGGTTTACGGCGGTTCTGGTTTGAGGGGTTATGGCGGCTCTGGGTTGAGGAATTATGGCAGCGTGGGGTCGTGGGGTTATGGTGGCTCTGGGTAGTGGGGCTTACGGTGACTCTGGGTAGTGGGCGTTACAGTCGCTCTGGGAAGTGGGGTTACGGCGGCTCTGGGTCGTGGGCCACCGAAAACCCACTACCCATGCCAACGTAACCCCACTACCCAGAATCACCATAACCCCGCTACCCAGAGCTGTCGTAACACCACTACCCAGAGCCGCCGTAACCCCACGACCCTGAGCCACCGTAACCTCACTACCCAGAGCCAACATAACCCCACTACCCAGAGCAACCGTAAAACCACTACCCAGAGCCGCTGTAACTCCGTAAAGTCACTAGCCAGAGCCGCCGTAAATCCACTATCCAGAGCTGCCGTAACCTCTCTACCCAGAGCCACCGTAACCCCACTACCCAGAGCCGCCATAACCCCACTACCTAGAGCCGCCGTAACTCCACTACCCAGAGCCGTCGTAACCCCACTACCCAGAGATGCCTTAACCTCACTACCCAGAGCCACCGTAACCCCACTACCCAGAGCGTACGTAACCCCACTACCTAGAGCCGCCATAATCCCAATACCCAGAGCCACCGTAACCCCACTACCCAGAGCCACCGTAACCCCACTACCCAGAGCCGCCATAACCCCAATACCCAGAGCTGCCGTAACCCCAATACCCAGAGCCGACGTACCCCACTACCCAGAGCCGCCTTATCCCCACTACCCAGAGCCACGGTAACACCACTACCCAAAGCCACCGTAACCCCACTACCCAGAGCCACCGTAACCCCACTACCCAGAGCCGCCATAACCCCAATACCCAGAGCTGCCGTAACCCCAATACCCAGAGCCGACGTACCCCACTACCCAGAGCCGCCTTATCCCCACTACCCAGAGCCACCGTAACTCCATTACACAGAGACGCCGTAACCCCACTACCCAGAGCCACCGAATCCCCACTACTCAGAGCCACTGTAACGCCATGACTCAGAGCCGCCGTAACCCCACGACCCAGAGCCACGGTAACCGCCACTACCCAGAGCCACCATAACCCCGACTTCCCAGAGCCACTGTAACCCCTACTTCCCAGAGCCACCGTAACCACACTACCAAGAGCCGCCATAACCCAACTACCCAGAGTCACCGTAACCCCACTACCCAGTGCCGCCGTAACCCCACTACCCAGTGCCGCGTAACCGCACGATCCAGACCTGCCATAACCCCAGGACCCTGAGCCGTCTTAACCCCACGAACCAGAGCCGCCATAACACCACTACCCAGAGCCGCCGAAGCCCCACCTCCCAGATTCGCCATAACCCCACTGCCCAGAGCTGCCGTAACCCCACTAACCAGAGCCGACGTACCCCACTACCCAGAGCCGCCTTATCCCCACTACCCAGAGCCACCGTGACTCTACTACCCAGAGCCACCGTAACTCCATTACACAGAGACGCCGTAACCCCACTACCCAGAGCCACCGAATCCCCACTACCCAGAGCCATCGTAACCCCTACTTCCCAGAGCCACCGTAACCCCCCTACCCAGAGACACCGTAACCTCACAACCCAGAGACACCGTAACCTCACTACCCATCGTCAGAGTAACCTGACTACCCATATCCACCGTAACTACACTACCCAGTGCTGCCGTAACCGCACGATCCAGACCTGCCATAACCCCAGAACCCTGAGTCGCCGTAACCCCACGACCCAAAGCCGCCGTAACCCCACTACCCAGAGACACCATAACCCCACTACCCAGAGCCACCATAACCCCACCATCCAGAGCCGCCGTAACCGCAGTAAAAAGACCACCCAATCGCCGTATCCCCACTACCCAGAATCACCGTAACCCCACTAACCAGAGCCATCGTAACAACACTACCCAGAGCCACCGTAACCCCCACTACCCAGATCCACCGTAACCCCACCATCCAGAGCTGCCGTTACCCCACTACCCAGAGCCGCCGTAACCACACTACCAAGAGCCGCCATAACCCAACTACCCAGAGTCACCGTAACCCCACTACCCAGAGCCGCCGTAACCACACTACCAAGAGCCGCCATAACCCAACTACCCAGAGTCACCGTAACCCCACTACCCAGAGCCGCCGTAACCACACTACCCAGTGCCGCCGTAACCCCACTACCCAGTGCCGCGTAACCGCACGATCCAGACCTGCCATAACCCCAGGACCCTGAGCCGTCTTAACCCCACGAACCAGAGCCGCCATAACACCACTACCCAGAGCCGCCGAAGCCCCACCTCCCAGATTCGCCATAACCCCACTGCCCAGAGCTGCCGTAACCCCACTAACCAGAGCCGACGTACCCCACTACCCAGAGCCGCCTTATCCCCACTACCCAGAGCCACCGTGACTCTACTACCCAGAGCCACCGTAACTCCATTACACAGAGACGCCGTAACCCCACTACCCAGAGCCATCGTAACCCCCACTACCCAGAGCCACTGTAACGCCACGACTCAGAGCCGCCGTAACCCCACGACCCAGAGCCACGGTAACCGCCACTACCCAGAGCCACCATAACCCCGACTTCCCAGAGCCACCGTAACCCCTACTACCCAGAGCCACCGTAACCCCCCTACCCAGAGACACCGTAACCTCACAACCCAGAGACACCGTAACCTCACTACCCATCGTCAGAGTAACCTGACTACCCATATCCACCGTAACTACACTACCCAGTGCTGCCGTAACCGCACGATCCAGACCTGCCATAACCCCAGAACCCTGAGTCGCCGTAACCCCACGACCCAAAGCCGCCGTAACCCCACTACCCAGAGACACCATAACCCCACTACCCAGAGCCACCATAACCCCACCATCCAGAGCCGCCGTAACCGCAGTAAAAAGACCACCCAATCGCCGTATCCCCACTACCCAGAATCACCGTAACCCCACTAACCAGAGCCATCGTAACAACACTACCCAGAGCCACCGTAACCCCCACTACCCAGATCCACCGTAACCCCACCATCCAGAGCTGCCGTAACACCACCACCCAGAGCCACCGTAACCCCACTACCCAGAGCCACCGTAACCCCCACTACCCAGAGCCACCGTAAGCTCACTACCCAGACCCACCATAACCCAACTACGCAGGGTCAGCGTAACCCGACTACCCAGATCCACCGTAACCCCCACTACCCAGAACCACCGTAACCCCCACGACCCAGAGCCATCATAACTCCCACTACCCAGAGTCACCGTAACCCCACTACCCAGATCCACCGTAACTCCCACTACCCAGAGTCACTGTAACCCCACTACCCAGAGCCACCGTAACCTAATACCTAGAGCCACCATAACCACACTACACAGAGCTACCGTAACCCCACTACATAGAGCCACCGTAAACACAGAACCCAGAACCACCGTTACGCCACGACCTTCAGCCACCATAACCCCAACTACACAGAACCAGCGTAACCCCACTACCTAGAATCACCGTAACCCCACGACCCTGAGCCACCGTAACCTCACTACCCAGAGCCAACATAACCCCACTACTCAGAACCACCGTAAAAGCACTACCCAGAGCCGCTATGACTCCGTAAACCCACTACACAGAGCCGCCGTAACCCCACGAACCAAAGACGCCGTAAATCCACTAGCCTGAGCTGCCGTAACCTCTCTACACAGAGACTCCGTAACCCCACTACCTAGAGCCGCCAGAACCCCACTACCCAGACCCGCCTTAACCCCACTACCCAGAGACGCCGTAACCCCACTACCCAGAGCCGCCATAACCCCACTACCCAGAGCCGCCGTAACCCCAATACCCACAGGCACTTTAACCACACAATCCAGAGCCGCCGTAACCCCACGACCCAAAGCCGCCGTAACCCCACGACCCAGAGTCGCCGTAAATGCACTATCCAGAGCTGCCGTAACCCCACTACCCAGAGACACCGTACCCCCACTACCCAGAGCCACCGTAACTCCACTACCCAGAGCCGTCGTAAACCCACTACCCAGAGATGCCTTAACCTCACTACCCAGAGCCAACATACCCCACATCCAGAGCCACCGTAAAACAACTACCCAGGGCCGCTGTAACTCCATAAACCCACAAGCCAGAGCCGCCGTAAATCCACTAGCCAGAGCTGCAGTAACCTCTCTACCCAGAGACGCCATAACCCCACTACACAGAGCCAACGTATCCCCACTACCTAGAGCCGCCATAACCGCACTACCCAGAGCCGCCTTAACCCCACAACCCAGACCCGCCGTAACCCCAAAACCCAGAGCCGCCATAACCCCACTACCCAGAGCCGCCATAACCCCAATACCCTGAGCTGGCATAACCCCAATACCCAGAGCCGACATACCCCACTACCCAGAGCCGCCTTAACCCCACTACCCAGAGCCACTGTGACTCTACTACCCAGAGCCACCGTAACTCCACTACACAGAGACGCCGTAACCCCACTACCCAGAGCCAACGAACCCCCACTACCCAGAGGCACCGTAACCCCACTACCCAGAGCCACTTGATCCCCATTATCCAGAATCACCGTAACCCCACTACCCAGAGCCACGGTAAGACTACTACCCAGAGCCACCGTAACCCCACTACCCAAAGCCTCCGTAACCCCCACTACCCAGAGCCACCGTAACCCCACTACCCAGAGCCACTGTATCCCGATTACCCAGAATCACAGTAATCCCACTACTCAGAGCCACTGTAACCCAACAACCCAGAGCCGCCGTAACCCCAAGACCCAGAGCCGCCGTAACCCCAAGACCCAGAGCCGCCGTAACCCCACGACACAGAGCCACGGTAACCACCACGACCCACAGCCACCGTAACCCCTACTTCCCAGAGCCACCGTAACCCCTACTTCCCAGAGCCACCGTAATTCCACCAGCCAGAGCCACCGTAACCCCACTACCCAGAGCCGCCATAACCCCACGAACCAGAGCCGCCATAACCCCACTACCCACAGACACTTTAACCACAAAATCCAGAGCCGCCGTAACCCCACAACCCAGAGCCGCCATAACCCCATGAACCAGAGCCGCCGTAACCCCACGACCCAGAGCCGCGGTAACCCCACGACCCAGACACACCGTAACCCCACTATCCAGAGCCACCGTAACACCACTACCCAGAGCCACCGTTAACCTCACCAGAGTCGCCGTATCACCACCATCCAGAGCCGCCATAACCGCCGTATCCTGACCACCCAGTAGCCGTATCCCCACTATCCAGAATCACCTTAACCCCACTACCCAGAGCCACCGTAACGCCACCAATCAGAGCCACTGTAACCCCACCACCCAGAGGCGCCGAAAAAACCCACCATCCAGAGCTGCCGTAACACCACCACCCAGAGCCACCGTAACCCCACTACCCAGAGCCACTGTAACCCCACTACCCAGAATCACAGTAACCACCTAACCAGAGCCACCGTAACGCCACTACCCAGAGCCACCGTAACCCCCAATACCCAGAGACACCGTAACCCCACTACCCAGAGCCGACGTAACCTAACTACCCAGGGTCAGCGTAACCTGACTACCCAGAGCCACTGTAACCACACGACCCAGAGCCACCATAATCCCTCAACCCAGAACCACCGTAACCCCCATGACCCAGAGCCACCGTAAAAGCACGAGCCAGAGCGGATGTAACCCCACCACCCAGAGCCACCGTAACTCCCACTACCCAGAGTCTCCGTAACCCCACTACCCAGAGGAACCAAAACCCCACTACACATTGCCACCATATCTCTCACTACCCAGAGCTGCCGTAACCCCACTACCCAGAGCCACCGTAACCCCACTACCCAGAGCCGCCGTAACCCCACTACCCAGAGCCGTCTTAACCCCACTACCCAGAGCCACCGTAACCCCACTACCCAGTGCTGCCGTAACCGCACAATCCAGACCTGCCATAACCCCCACATCCTGAGCCGCCGTAACCACACGAACAAGAGCCGCTGTACCACCACGAGCCAGAGCTGCCGAAACCCCACCTCCCAGAGCCACCGTAACCCCACCACCCAGAGTCGCCGTAACACCACCACTCAGAGCCGCCGTAACCGCCGTAAAAAGACCACCCAGTCGCCGTAACCCCACTACCCAGAATCACCGTAACCCCACTACCCAGATCCACCGTAACGCCACCACCCAGAGCTACCGTAACCCCACCACCCAGAGGCGCCGTAACCCCACCATCCAGAGCTGCCGTAACACCACCACCCAGAGCCACCGTAACCCCACTACCCAGAGCCACCGTAAACCCCGCTACCCAGAGCCACCGTCAGCCCACTACCCAGACCCACCATAACCCAACTACGCAGGGTCAGCGTAATCCGACTACCCAGACCCACCGTAACCCCCACGACCCAGAGCCATCGTAACTCCCACTACACAGAGTAACCGTAACCCCACTACCCAGAGCCACCGTAACTCCCACTACCTAGAGTCACCGTAACCCCACTACCCAGAGCCACCGTAACCCCACTACCCATTCCCACCATATCTCTCACTACCCAGAGTCACCGTAACCCCCACTATCCATAGCCACCGTAACCCCACTACCCAGAGCCACCGTAAACCTACTACCCAGATCCACCATAACCACACTATACAGAGCTACCGTAACCCCACTACATAGAGCCACCATAACCCCCACTACCCAGAGCCACCATAAACACAAAACCCAGAGCCACCGTTACGCTACGACCTTCAGCCACCGTAAACCCCACTACACAGAACCAGTGTAAACCCACTACCCAGAGCCACCGTAACCCCACTACCCAGAATCACCGTAACCCCACTACCCAGAGCCACCGTAACATCACTACCCAGAGCCACTGTAACCCCCACTACCCAGAGCCGCCGTAACGCCACTACCCAAAGCCTCCGTAACCCACACTACGCAGAGCCACCGTAACCCCACTACCCAGAGCCACAGTAATCCCACTACCCAGAGCCACGGTAACACCACTACTCAGAGCCACCGTAACCCCACTACCCAAAGCCTCCGTAACCCACACTACGCAGAGCCACCGCTACCCCACTACCCAGAGCCACCGTATCCCGATTACCAGGAATCACAGTAATCCCACTACACAGAGCTACTGTAACCCCACGACCCAGAGCCGCCGTAACCCCACGACCCAGAGCCACGTTAACCGCCACTACCCACAGCCACCGTAACCCCTACATCCCAGAGCCAACGTAACCCCTACTTCCCAGAGCCACCGTAATCCCACTACCCAGAGCCACCGTTACCCCACTACCCAGAGCCACCGTAACCTCACTACCCAGAGACAACATAACCCCACTAACCAGAGCCGACATAAACCCACTAGCCAGAGCTGCCGTAACCACTCTACCCAGAGCCGCCGTAACCCCACGACCCAGAGCCAGCGTAACCCCCAAACCCAGAGTCACCGTAACCCCACTACCCAGAGCCACCGTAACCCCACTACCGAGTCCCACCGTATGGCGCCTCTGGGTCGTGGGTTTATGGTGGCTCTGGGTAGTGCAGTTACGGTGGTTTTGGGTACTGGGGTTACGGTGGCTCTGGGTAGTGGGGTTATGGTGGCTCTGGGTGGTGGGGTGAAGGCGGAACTGGGTAGTGGAGTTACGGCGGCTCTGGGTACTGAGGTTACGGCGGCTCTGGGTAGTGGGGTTACGGCGGCTCTGGGTAGTTGGGTTACGCCGGCTCTGGGTAGTGGGGTTATGGGGGCTCTGGGTAGTGGGATTACGGCGGCTCTGGGTCGTTGGGTTATGGCAGATCTGGGCCGTGTGGTTATGGCGGCTCTGTTTCATGGGGTTACGGTGGCTCTGGTTAGTGGGGTTACGGTGGCTCTGGGTAGTGGGGTTACGGTGGCTCTGGGTAGTGGGGTTACGGCGGCTCTGGGTAGTGGGGTTACGGCGGCTCTGGGTAGTGTGGTTACGGCGGCTCTGGGTAGTGGGGTTACGGCGGCTCTGGGTAGTGTGGTTACGGCGGCTCTGGGTAGTGGGGTTACGGCGGCTCTGGGTAGTGGGGTTACGGCGGCTCTGGGTAGTGGGGTTACGGTGGCTCTGGGTAGTGGGGTTACGGCGGCTCTGGGTAGTGTGGTTACGGCGGCTCTGGGTAGTGGGGTTACGGCGGCTCTGGGTAGTGGGGTTACGGCGGCGCTGGGTAGGGGGTTTACGGCGGCTCTGGTTAGTGGGGTTACGACGGTTCTGGGTAGTGGGGTTACGGCGACTCTGAGTAGTGGGGTTACGGCAGCTCTGGGTAGTGGGGTTACGGCGGCTCTGGGTAGTGGGGTTACGGTGGCTCTGGGTAGTGGGGTTACGGCGGCTCTGGGTAGTGGGGTTACGGCGGCGCTGGGTAGTGGGGTTACGGCGGCTCTGGGTAGTGGGGTTACGGCGGCGCTGGGTAGTGGGGTTACGGCGACTCTGAGTAGTGGGGTTACGACGGTTCTGGGTAGTGGGGTTACGGCGACTCTGAGTAGTGGGGTTGCGGCGGCTCTGGGTAGTGGGGTTACGGCGGCTCTGGGTAGTGGGGTACGGCGGCACTGAGAAGTGGGGTTACGGCAGCACTGGCTAGTGGGGTAACGGCGGCTCTGGGTAGTGGGGTTACGGCGGCTCTGGGTAGTGGGTTAACGACGGCTCTGGGTAGTGGGGTTACGGTGGCTCTGTGTAGTGGGGTTACAGCGGATGTGGGTAGCGGGTTTACGCTGGCTCTGGGTAGTGGGGTTACGGCGGCTCTGGGAAGTGGGGTTACGGTGGCTCTGGGTAGTGAGGTTACAGCGGATGTGGGTAGTGTGTTTACGTTGGCTCTGGGTAGTGGGAATACGGCGGCTCTGGGAAGTGGGGTTACGGCTGCACCGGCTAGTGGGGTAACGGCGGCTCTGGGTAGTGGCGTTACGGTGGCTCTGGGAAGTGGGGTTACAGCGGATGTGGGTAGTGGGTTTACGCTGGCTCTGGGTAGTGGGGTTACGGCGGCACTGGCTAGTGGGTGTACGGCGGCTCTGGGTCGTGGGTTTACAGCGGCTCTGGTTCGAGGGGTTATGGCGGCTCTGGGTCGAGGTGTTACGGCAGCATGGGGTCGTGGGGTTATGGTGGCTCTGGGTACTGGGGTTATGGCGGCTCTGGCTCTTGGGGTTATGGCGGATCTGGTCCGTGTGTTTACAGCAGCTCTGTTTCATGGGGTTACGGTGGCTCTGGTTAGTGGGGTTACGGTGGCTCTGGGTAGTGGGGTTACAGCGGTTCTGGGTACTGGTGTTACGGCGGCTCTGGTTAGTGGGGTTACAGCGGATCTGGGTAGTGGGATTACGACGGTTCTGGGTAGTTGGGTTACGGTGGCTCTGAGTAGTGGGGTTGCGGCGGCTCTGGGTAGTGGGTTTACGCTGGCTCTGTGTAGTGAGTTTATGGTGGCTCTAGATAGTGGGGTTGCGGCGGCTCTGAGTCATAGTGTTAAGGCGACTCTGGGTAGTGGGGTTAATGCGACACTGGCTAGTGGTAGTATGGCGGCTCTGGGTCGTGGGTTTACGGCGGTTCTGGTTCGAGGGGTTATGGCGGCTCTGAGTCGAGGTGTTACGGCAGCGTGGGGTCATGGCGTATGGTGGCTCTGGGTAGTGGGGCTTACGGTGGCTCTGGGTAGTGGGGGTTACGGTCGCTCTGGGAATGGGGTTACGGCGGCTCTGGGTCGTGGGCCACCGAAACCCTACTACCCATGCCAGCGTAACCCCACTACCCAGAATCACCATAACCCCACTACCCAGAGCTGCCGTAACGCCACTACCCAGAGCCGCCGTAACCCCACGACCCTGAGCCACCATAACCTCACTACCCAGAGCCAACATAACCCCACTACCCAGAGCCACCATAAAACCACTACCCAGAGCCGCTGTAAATCCATAACCTCACTAGCCAGAGCCGCCGTAAATCCACTAGCCAGAGCTGCCGTAACCTCTCTACCCAGAGCCACCGAAACCCCACTATCCAGAGCCACCGTAACCCCACTACCCAGAGCCACCGTAACCCCACGACCCAGAGCCACTCTAACCCCATGACCCAGAGACACCATAATCCCACTACACAGAGCTTCCGTACCCCCACGACCCAGAGCCCCCGTAACCCCACTACCCAGAGCCACTGTAACCCCACGACCCAGATCCATCATAATCCCACGACCAAGAACCACTGTAACCCCCATGACCCAGAGCCATTGTAACCCCACTACCGAGTGCCACCGTACGGCGCCTCTAGGTCGTGGGTTTATGGTGGCTCTGGGTAGTGGGAGTTACGGTGACTCTGGGTTGAGGGGATATGGTGGCTCTGGGTAGTGGGGTTACGGCGGCACTGGGTAGTGGGGTTACGGCGGCTCTGGGTAGTGGGTTTACGGTGACTCTGGGTAGTGGGGTTAAGGCGGCACTGGCTAGTGGGGGTACGGCATCTCTGGGTCGTGGGTTTACGGCGGTTCTGGTTCGAGGGGTTATGGCGGCTCTGGGTCGAGGTGTTACGGCAGCGTGTGGTCGTGGGGTTATGGTGGCTCTGGGTAGTGGGGCGTACGGAGGCTCTGGGTAGTGGGGGTTACGGTCGCTCTGGGAAATGGGGTTACGGCGGCTCTGGGTCGTGGGCCACCAAAACCCTACTAACCATGCCAGCGTAACCCCACTACCCAGAATCACCATAACCCCACTACCCAGAGCTGCCGTAACACCACTACCCAGAGCCGCCGTAACCCCACGACCCTGAGCCGCCGTAACTCCACTACCCAGAGCAACCGTAACTCCATTACACAGAGACGCCGTAACCCCACTACCCAGAGCCGCCATAACTCCACTACCCAGAGCCGTCGTAACCCCACTACCCAGAGATGCCTTAACCTCACTACCCAGAGCGAACGTAACCCCACTACCTAGAGCCGCCATAATCCCAATACCCAGAGCCACCTTAACCCCACTACCCAGAGCCGCCGTAACCCCACTACCCAGAGCCGCCATAACCCCACTACCCAGAGCCGCCATAACCCCACTACCCAGACCTGCCTTAACCCCAATACCCAGAGCCGATGTACCCCACTACACAGAGCCGCCTTAACCCCACTACCCAGAGCCACCGTGACTCTACTACCCAGAGCCACCGTAACTCCATTACACAGAGACGCCGTAACCCCACTACCCAGAGCCACCGAACCCCCACTACCCAGAGCCACCGTAACCCCTACTTCCCAGAGCCACAGTAATCCCACTACCCAGAGCCACGGTAACACCACTACCCAGAGCCACCGTAACACCACTACCCAAAGCCTCCGTAGACCCCACTACGCAGAGCCACCGTAACCCCACTACCCAGAGCCACTGTATCCCGATTACCCAGAATCACAGTAATCCCACTACACAGAGCCACTGTAACCCCACGACCCAGAGCCGCCGTAACCCCACGACCCAGAGCCACGTTAACCGCCACTACCCACAGACACCGTAACCCCTACATCCCAGAGCCAACGTAACCCCTACTTCCCAGAGCCACCGTAATTCCACTACCCAGAGCCACCGTTACCCCACTACCCAGAGCCGCCGTAACCATACTACCAAGAGCCGCCATAACCCAACTACCCAGTCACCGTAACCCCACTACCCAGAGCCGCCGTAACCACACTACCCAGTGCCGCCGTAAACCCCACTACCCAGTGCCGCGTAACCGCACGATCCAGACCTGACATAACCCCAGCACCCTGAGCCGTCGTAAACCCACGAACCAGAGCCGCCATAACACCACTACCCAGTGCCGCCGAAACCCCACCTCCCAGATTCGCCATAACCCCACTGCCCAGAGCTGCCGTAACACCACTACCCAGAGCCGCCGTAACCCCACGACCCTGAGCCACCGTAACCTCACTACCCAGAGCCAACATAACCCCACTACACAGAGCCACCGTAAAACCACTACCCAGAGCCGCTGTAATCCCACTACCCAGAGCCGCCGTAACTCCACTACCCAGAGCCACCGTAACTCCATTACACAGAGACGCCGTAACCCCACTACCCAGAGCCGCCGTAACTCCACTACCCAGAGCCGTCGTAACCCCACTACCCAGAGATGCCTTAACCTCACTACCCAGAGCAAACGTAACCCCACTACCTAGAGCCGCCATAATCCCAATACCCAGAGCCACCTTACCCCCACTACCCAGAGCTGCCGTAACCCCACTACCCAGAGCCGCCATAACCCCACTTCCCAGAGCCGCCATAACCCCACTACCCAGACCTGCCTTAACCCCAATACCCAGAGCCGACATACCTCACTACACAGAGCCGCCTTAACCCCACTACCCAGAGCCACCGTGACTCTACTACCCAGAGCCACCGTAACTCCATTACACAGAGACGCCGTAACCCCACTACCCAGACCCACCGTAACCCCCACGACCCAGAGCCATCGTAACTCCCACTACACAGAGTAACCGTAACCCCACTACCCAGAGCCACCGTAACTCCCACTACCTAGAGTCACCGTAACCCCACTACCCAGAGCCACCGTAACCCCACTACCCATTCCCACCATATCTCTCACTACCCAGAGTCACCGTAACCCCCACTATCCATAGCCACCGTAACCCCACTACCCAGATCCACCGTAAACCTACTACCCAGATCCACCATAACCACACTATACAGAGCTACCGTAACCCCACTACATAGAGCCACCATAACCCCCACTACCCAGAGCCACCATAAACACAAAACCCAGAGCCACCGTTACGCTACGACCTTCAGCCACCGTAAACCCCACTACACAGAACCAGTGTAAACCCACTACCCAGAGCCACCGTAACCCCACTACCCAGAATCACCGTAACCACACTACCCAGAGCCACCGTAACATCACTACCCAGAGCCACTGTAACCCCCACTACCCAGAGCCGCCGTAACGCCACTACCCAAAGCCTCCGTAACCCACACTACGCAGAGCCACCGTAACCCCACTACCCAGAGCCACAGTAATCCCACTACCCAGAGCCACGGTAACACCACTACTCAGAGCCACCGTAACCCCACTACCCAAAGCCTCCGTAACCCACACTACGCAGAGCCACCGCAACCCCACTACCCAGAGCCACCGTATCCCGATTACCAGGAATCACAGTAATCCCACTACACAGAGCTACTGTAACCCCACGACCCAGAGCCGCCGTAACCCCACGACCCAGAGCCACGCTAACCGCCACTACCCACAGCCACCGTAACCCCTACATCCCAGAGCCAACGTAACCCCTACTTCCCAGAGCCACCGTAATCCCACTACCCAGAGCCACCGTTACCCCACTACCCAGAGCCACCGTAACCTCACTACCCAGAGACAACATAACCCCACTAACCAGAGCCGACATAAACCCACTAGCCAGAGCTGCCGTAACCACTCTACCCAGAGCCGCCGTAACCCCACGACCCAGAGCCAGCGTAACCCCCAAACCCAGAGTCACCGTAACCCCACTACCCAGAGCCACCGTAACCCCACTACCGAGTCCCACCGTATGGCGCCTCTGGGTCGTGGGTTTATGGTGGCTCTGGGTAGTGCAGTTACGGTGGTTTTGGGTACTGGGGTTACGGTGGCTCTGGGTAGTGGGGTTATGGTGGCTCTGGGTGGTGGGGTGAAGGCGGAACTGGGTAGTGGAGTTACGGCGGCTCTGGGTACTGAGGTTACGGCGGCTCTGGGTAGTGGGGTTACGGCGGCTCTGGGTAGTTGGGTTACGCCGGCTCTGGGTAGTGGGGTTATGGGGGCTCTGGGTAGTGGGATTACGGCGGCTCTGGGTCGTTGGGTTATGGCAGATCTGGGCCGTGTGGTTATGGCGGCTCTGTTTCATGGGGTTACGGTGGCTCTGGTTAGTGGGGTTACGGCGGCTCTGGGTAGTGGGGTTACGGCGGCTCTGGGTAGTGTGGTTACGGCGGCTCTGGGTAGTGGGGTTACGGCGGCTCTGGGTAGTGGGGTTACGGCGGCGCTGGGTAGGGGGTTTACGGCGGCTCTGGTTAGTGGGGTTACGACGGTTCTGGGTAGTGGGGTTACGGCGACTCTGAGTAGTGGGGTTACGGCAGCTCTGGGTAGTGGGGTTACGGCGGCTCTGGGTAGTGGGGTTACGGTGGCTCTGGGTAGTGGGGTTACGGCGGCTCTGGGTAGTGGGGTTACGGCGGCTCTGGTTAGTGGGGTTACGGCGGCGCTGGGTAGTGGGGTTACGGCGGCTCTGGGTAGTGGGGTTACGGCGGCGCTGGGTAGTGGGGTTACGGCGACTCTGAGTAGTGGGGTTACGACGGTTCTGGGTAGTGGGGTTACGGCGACTCTGAGTAGTGGGGTTGCGGCGGCTCTGGGTAGTGGGGTTACGGCGGCTCTGGGTAGTGGGGTACGGCGGCACTGAGAAGTGGGGTTACGGCAGCACTGGCTAGTGGGGTAACGGCGGCTCTGGGTAGTGGGGTTACGGCGGCTCTGGGTAGTGGGTTAACGACGGCTCTGGGTAGTGGGGTTACGGTGGCTCTGTGTAGTGGGGTTACAGCGGATGTGGGTAGCGGGTTTACGCTGGCTCTGGGTAGTGGGGTTACGGCGGCTCTGGGAAGTGGGGTTACGGTGGCTCTGGGTAGTGAGGTTACAGCGGATGTGGGTAGTGTGTTTACGTTGGCTCTGGGTAGTGGGAATACGGCGGCTCTGGGAAGTGGGGTTACGGCTGCACCGGCTAGTGGGGTAACGGCGGCTCTGGGTAGTGGCGTTACGGTGGCTCTGGGAAGTGGGGTTACAGCGGATGTGGGTAGTGGGTTTACGCTGGCTCTGGGTAGTGGGGTTACGGCGGCACTGGCTAGTGGGTGTACGGCGGCTCTGGGTCGTGGGTTTACAGCGGCTCTGGTTCGAGGGGTTATGGCGGCTCTGGGTCGAGGTGTTACGGCAGCATGGGGTCGTGGGGTTATGGTGGCTCTGGGTACTGGGGTTATGGCGGCTCTGGCTCGTGGGGTTATGGCGGATCTGGTCCGTGTGTTTACAGCAGCTCTGTTTCATGGGGTTACAGTGGCTCTGGTTAGTGGGGTTACGGTGGCTCTGGGTAGTGGGGTTACAGCGGTTCTGGGTACTGGTGTTACGGCGGCTCTGGTTAGTGGGGTTACAGCGGATCTGGGTAGTGGGATTACGACGGTTCTGGGTAGTTGGGTTACGGTGGCTCTGAGTAGTGGGGTTGCGGCGGCTCTGGGTAGTGGGTTTACGCTGGCTCTGTGTAGTGAGTTTACGGTGGCTCTAGATAGTGGGGTTGCGGCGGCTCTGAGTCATAGTGTTAAGGCGACTCTGGGTAGTGGGGTTAATGCGACACTGGCTAGTGGTAGTATGGCGGCTCTGGGTCGTGGGTTTACGGCGGCTCTGGGTCGTGGGTTTACGGCGGTTCTGGTTCGAGGGGTTATGGCGGCTCTGAGTCGAGGTGTTACGGCAGCGTGGGGTCATGGCGTATGGTGGCTCTGGGTAGTGGGGCTTACGGTGGCTCTGGGTAGTGGGGGTTACGGTCGCTCTGGGAATGGGGTTACGGCGGCTCTGGGTCGTGGGCCACCGAAACCCTACTACCCATGCCAGCGTAACCCCACTACCCAGAATCACCATAACCCCACTACCCAGAGCTGCCGTAACGCCACTACCCAGAGCCGCCGTAACCCCACGACCCTGAGCCACCATAACCTCACTACCCAGAGCCAACATAACCCCACTACCCAGAGCCACCATAAAACCACTACCCAGAGCCGCTGTAAATCCATAACCTCACTAGCCAGAGCCGCCGTAAATCCACTAGCCAGAGCTGCCGTAACCTCTCTACCCAGAGCCACCGAAACCCCACTATCCAGAGCCACCGTAACCCCACTACCCAGAGCCACCGTAACCCCACGACCCAGAGCCACTCTAACCCCATGACCCAGAGACACCATAATCCCACTACACAGAGCTTCCGTACCCCCACGACCCAGAGCCCCCGTAACCCCACTACCCAGAGCCACTGTAACCCCACGACCCAGATCCATCATAATCCCACGACCAAGAACCACTGTAACCCCCATGACCCAGAGCCACTGTAACCCCACTACCGAGTGCCACCGTACGGCGCCTCTAGGTCGTGGGTTTATGGTGGCTCTGGGTAGTGGGAGTTACGGTGACTCTGGGTTGAGGGGATATGGTGGCTCTGGGTAGTGGGGTTACGGCGGCACTGGGTAGTGGGGTTACGGCGGCTCTGGGTAGTGGGTTTACGGTGACTCTGGGTAGTGGGGTTAAGGCGGCACTGGCTAGTGGGGGTACGGCATCTCTGGGTCGTGGGTTTACGGCGGTTCTGGTTCGAGGGGTTATGGCGGCTCTGGGTCGAGGTGTTACGGCAGCGTGTGGTCGTGGGGTTATGGTGGCTCTGGGTAGTGGGGCGTACGGAGGCTCTGGGTAGTGGGGGTTACGGTCGCTCTGGGAAATGGGGTTACGGCGGCTCTGGGTCGTGGGCCACCAAAACCCTACTAACCATGCCAGCGTAACCCCACTACCCAGAATCACCATAACCCCACTACCCAGAGCTGCCGTAACACCACTACCCAGAGCCGCCGTAACCCCACGACCCTGAGCCGCCGTAACTCCACTACCCAGAGCAACCGTAACTCCATTACACAGAGACGCCGTAACCCCACTACCCAGAGCCGCCATAACTCCACTACCCAGAGCCGTCGTAACCCCACTACCCAGAGATGCCTTAACCTCACTACCCAGAGCGAACGTAACCCCACTACCTAGAGCCGCCATAATCCCAATACCCAGAGCCACCTTAACCCCACTACCCAGAGCCGCCGTAACCCCACTACCCAGAGCCGCCATAACCCCACTACCCAGAGCCGCCATAACCCCACTACCCAGACCTGCCTTAACCCCAATACCCAGAGCCGATGTACCCCACTACACAGAGCCGCCTTAACCCCACTACCCAGAGCCACCGTGACTCTACTACCCAGAGCCACCGTAACTCCATTACACAGAGACGCCGTAACCCCACTACCCAGAGCCACCGAACCCCCACTACCCAGAGCCACCGTAACCCCTACTTCCCAGAGCCACAGTAATCCCACTACCCAGAGCCACGGTAACACCACTACCCAGAGCCACCGTAACACCACTACCCAAAGCCTCCGTAGACCCCACTACGCAGAGCCACCGTAACCCCACTACCCAGAGCCACTGTATCCCGATTACCCAGAATCACAGTAATCCCACTACACAGAGCCACTGTAACCCCACGACCCAGAGCCGCCGTAACCCCATGACCCAGAGCCACGTTAACCGCCACTACCCACAGACACCGTAACCCCTACATCCCAGAGCCAACGTAACCCCTACTTCCCAGAGCCACCGTAATTCCATTACCCAGAGCCACCGTTACCCCACTACCCAGAGCCGCCGTAACCACACTACCAAGAGCCGCCATAACCCAACTACCCAGAGTCACCGTAACCCCACTACCCAGAGCCGCCGTAACCACACTACCCAGTGCCGCCGTAAACCCCACTACCCAGTGCCGCGTAACCGCACGATCCAGACCTGACATAACCCCAGCACCCTGAGCCGTCGTAAACCCACGAACCAGAGCCGCCATAACACCACTACCCAGTGCCGCCGAAACCCCACCTCCCAGATTCGCCATAACCCCACTGCCCAGAGCTGCCGTAGCACCACTACCCAGAGCCGCCGTAACCCCACGACCCTGAGCCACCGTAACCTCACTACCCAGAGCCAACATAACCCCACTACACAGAGCCACCGTAAAACCACTACCCAGAGCCGCTGTAATCCCACTACCTAGAGCCGCCGTAACTCCACTACCCAGAGCCACCGTAACTCCATTACACAGAGACGCCGTAACCCCACTACCCAGAGCCGCCGTAACTCCACTACCCAGAGCCGTCGTAACCCCACTACCCAGAGATGCCTTAACCTCACTACCCAGAGCAAACGTAACCCCACTACCTAGAGCCGCCATAATCCCAATACCCAGAGCCACCTTACCCCCACTACCCAGAGCTGCCGTAACCCCACTACCCAGAGCCGCCATAACCCCACTACCCAGAGCCGCCATAACCCCACTACCCAGACATGCCTTAACCCCAATAACCAGAGCCGACATACCTCACTACACAGAGCCGCCTTAACCCCACTACCCAGAGCCACCGTGACTCTACTACCCAGAGCCACCGTAACTCCATTACACAGAGACGCCGTAACCCCACTACCCAGAGCCACCGAACCCCCACTACCCAGAGCCTCCGTAGCCCCCACTACGCAGAGCCACTGTATCCCGATTACCCAGAATCACAGTAATCCCACTACACAGAGCCACTGTAACCCCACGACCCAGAGCCGCCGTAACCCCACAACCCAGAGCCACGTTAACCGCCACTACCCACAGACACCGTAACCCCTACATCCCAGAGCCACCGTAATTCCACTAACCAGAGCCACCGTTACCCCACTACCCAGAGCCGCCGTAACCCCACAACCCAGAGCCACGTTAACCGCCACTACCCACAGACACCGTAACCCCTACATCCCAGAGCCACCGTAATTCCACTAACCAGAGCCACCGTTACCCCACTACCCAGAGCCGTCGTAACCCCACTACCCAGAGCCACTGTATCCCGATTACCCAGAATCACAGTAATCCCACTACACAGAGCCACTGTAACCCCACGACCCAGAGCCGCCGTAACCCCACGACCCAGAGCCACGTTAACCGCCACTACCCACAGACACCGTAACCCCTACATCCCAGAGCCACCGTAATTCTACTACCCAGAGCCACCGTTACCCCACTACCCAGAGCCGCCGTAACCACACTACCAAGTGCAGCCATAACCCAACTACCCAGAGTCACCGTAACCACACTACCCTGAGCCGTCGTAAACCCACGAACCAGAGCCGCCATAACACCACTACCCAGTGCCGCCGAAACCCCACCTCCCAGATTCGCCATAACCCCACTGCCCAGAGCTGCCGTAACACCACTACCCAGAGCCGCCGTAACCGCATTAATCAGAGCCACCGTAACCCCACTACACACAGGCACTTTAACCACAAAATACAGAGCCGTCGTAACCCTACGCCCCAGAGCCGCTGTAACCCCACGACCCAGAGTCGCCGTAACCGTACTATCCAGAGCCGCCGTAACCCCACTACCCAGACACACCGTAACCCCACTACCCAGAGCCACCGTTAACCTCACCACCCAGAGTCGCCGTAACACCACCATCCAGAGCCGCCATAACCGCCGTATCATGACCTCCCAGTCGCCGTATCCCCACTACCCAGAATCACCGTAACCCCACTACCCAGAACCACCGTAACATCACTACCCAGAGCCACTGTAACCCCCACTTCCCAGAGCCACCGTAACCCCACCACCCAGAGGCGCCGAAAAAACCCACGATCCAGAGCTGCCGTAACACCACCGCGCAGAGCCGCCGTAACTCCACAACCAGCAGCCGCCGTAACCCCAAGACCGAGAGACTCCGTAACCCCACTAACCAGAGCCACGATAACCCCACTACCCAGAATCACCGTAACCACCTAACTAGAGCCACCGTAACCACCTAACCAGAGCCACCGTAACCCCACTACCCAGAGCCACCGTAACCTAACTACCCAGGGTCAGCGTAACCCGACTACCCAGATCAACCGTAACCCCACTACCCAAAGCCACCATAACCCCACTACGCAGAGCCACTGTAACCCCACGACCCAGAGCCACCATAATCCCCACGAACCAGAGCCACCGTAAATGCACTTGCCAGAGCGGATGTAACCCCACCACCCAGAGCCACCGTAACTCCCACTACCCAGAGCCACCATAACCCCTCTACCCATTGCCACCATATCTCTCACTACCCAGATCTGCAGTAACCCCACTACCCATGAGCCACCGTAACCACACTACCCAGAGCAACCGTAACACGACTAACCAGAGCCACCGTGAACCCCACCACCCAGAGTCACCGTAACACCACTACCCAGAGCCGACATAACCCCACTACCCAGAGCCGCCGTAACCCCAATACCCAGAGCTGCCGTAATCCCAATACTCAGAGCCGCCATAACCCCACTACCCAGAGCCGTCTTAACACCACTACCCAGAGCCACTGTAACCCCACCACCCAGTGCTGCCGTAACCACATGATCCAGACCTGCCATAACCCCAGCACCCTGAGCCGCCGTAACCCTACGAACCAGAGCCGCATTACCACCACGAGCCAGAGGTGCCGAAACCCCACCTCCCAGAGTCGCCGTAACCCCACTACCCAGAGCTGCCACAACCCCACTACCCAGAGCCGCCATAACCGCATTAATCCAGAGCCGCCGTAACCCCACGACCCAAAGCCGCCGTAAACCCACGACCCAGAGTCGCCGTAACTGCACTATCCAGAGCTGCCGTAACCCCACTACCCAGAGACACCGTACCCCAACTACGCAGAGCCACCGTAACTCCACTACCCAGAGCCGTCGTAAACCCACTACCCAGAGATGCCTTAAACTCACTACCCAGAGCCAACATACCCCACATCCAGAGCCACCGTAAAACAACAACCCAGGGCAGCTGTAACTCTGTAAACCCACAAGCCAGAGCCGCCGTAAATCCACTAGCCAGAGCTGCAGTAACCTCTCTACCCAGAGACGCCATAACCCCACTACCCAGAGACGACGTAACCCCACTACCCAGAGCCGCCGTAACTCCACTACCCAGAGCCGTCGTAACCCCACTACCCAGAGCCACCGTAACCCCACTACCCAGAGCCAACGTAACCCCACTACCTAGAGCCGCCATAACCCCACTACCCAGAGCCGCCTTAACCCCACTAACCAGACCCGCCGTAACCCCACAAACCAGAGCCGCCATAACCCCACTACACAGAGCCGCCATAACCCCAATACCCTGAGCTGGCGTAACCCCAATACCCAGAGCCGACATACCCCACTACCCAGAGCCGACTTAACCCCACTACCCAGAGCCACTGTGACTCTACTACCCAGAGCCACCGTAACTCCACTACACAGAGACGCCGTAAACCCACTACCCAGAGCCACCAAACCCCCACTACCCAGAGCCACCGTAACCCCTACTTCCCAGAGCCACCATAACCCCACTACCCAGAACCACTTGATCCCCAGTACCCAGATCCGCCGTAACCCCAAGACCCAGAGCCGCCGTAACCCAACGACCCAGAGCCACGATAACCACCACGACCCACAGCCACCGTAACCCCCACTTCCCAGAGCCACCGTAAACCCTACTTCCCAGAGCCACTGTAATTCCACCAGCCAGAGCGACCGTAACCCCACGAACCAGAGCCGCCATAACCCCACTACCCACAGGCACTTTAACCACAAAATCCAGAGCCGCCGTAACCCCACGACCCAGAGACGCCGTAACGGCACTATCCTGAGCCGCCGTAACCCCACTACCCAGACACACCGTAACCCCACTATACAGAGCCACCGTAACAACACTACCCAGAGCCACCGTTAACCTCACCAACCAGAGTCGCCGTAACACCACCATCCAGAGCCGCCATAACCGCCGTATCCTGACCACCCAGTCGCCGTATCCCCACTATCCAGAATCACCTTACCCCACTGCCCAGAGCCACCGTAACATCACTACCCAGAGCCACGGTAACCCCCACTACCCAGAGCCGCCGTAACGCCACCACCCAGAGGCGCCGAAAAAACCCACCATCCAGAGCTGCCGTAACACCACCACCCAGAGCCACCGTAACTCCACAACCAAGAGCTGCTGTAACCCCTCGACCGAGAGCCTCCGTAACCCCACTACCCAGAGCCACCGTAACCCCACTACCCAGAATCACCGTAACCACCTAACCAGAGCCACTGTAACCCCACTACCCAGAGCCACCGTAACCCCCACTACCCAGAGACACCGTAACCCCACTACCCAGAGCCAACGTAACCTAACTACCCAGGGTCAGCGTAACCTGACTACCCAGATCCACCGTAACCCCACTACCCAGACCCGCCTTAACCCCACTACCCAGAGACGCCGTAACCCCACTACACAGAGCCGCCATAACCCCACTACCCAGAGCCGCCGTAAACCCAATACCCAGAGCTGCCGTAACCCCACTACCCAGAGCCTCCGTACCCCACTACACAGAGCCGCCAAACCCCACTACCCAGAGCCACCATAACTCTACAACCCAGAGCCACCGTAACACCACTACACAAGGCCGCCGTAACCCAACTACGCAGGGTCAGCGTAACCTGACTACCCACATCCACCGTAACCCCACTACCCAGAGCCACCATAACCCCACTACCCAGAGCCACTGTAACTCCCACTACCCAGAGTCACCGTAACCGCACTACCCATTGCCACCGTAACTCTCACTACCCAGAGTCACCGTAAGCCCCACTATCCATAGCCAGCGTAACTCTCACTACCCAGAGTCACCGTAAGCCCCACTATCCATAGCCAGCGTAACCCCACTACCCTGAGCCACCGTAACCCTACTACCCAGAGCCACCATAATCCCACGACCCAGAGCCACCGTAACCCCACTACACAGAGCCACCGTAACTCCACTATCCAGAGCCATCGTAAACCCACTTGCCAGTGCCACCATAACCCCTCCTAGTAGGCCTTTCTAGTTGGGACGTGCCTTTGTTTTTGATAATTTGAACACAGCTTAAATGTACTTATAAATACCACTGCTACTATTATTCTACGTTCTAAAAAATTCCAAATTCTGAAAGTGACTGGTCCACAGGATGTCGGATAAACGATTGAGCACCTGGAGACAGAAAGAAGAAAGAGTTAGAGAAGAGAAATCAAACTATTGTATAAACACAATATCGTAACAGTCAAATGACAACAAGGTCGTAAAAACATCAACAATTATAACATATGGCGAATTGTAAAAAGTAACAAAATTATATAATACGACAAATTCTATCCTCTCCCCTTCTGAGCCACCGTAACACGACTACCCAGAGCCACCATAACCTCACGACCCAGAGCCACCATAACCCCACGACCCAGAGCCACCATAACCCCACGACCCAGAGCTGCCGTAATCCCAATACCCAGAGCCGCCATAACCCCACTACCCAGAGCCGTCTTAACCCCACTACCCAGAGCCACCGTAACCCCACTACCCAGTGCTGCCGTAACCATATGATCCAGACCTGCCATTACCCCAGCACCCTGAGCCGCCGTAACCCTACGAACCCGAGCCACTTTACCACCACGAGCCAGAGCTGCCGAAACCCCACCTCCCAGTGTCTCCGTAACCCCACTACCCAGAGCCGCCTTAACCCCACTACCCAGAGACACCGTAAACCCACTACCCAGAGCCGCCATAACCGCATTAATCCAGAGCCGCCGTAACCCCACGACCCAAAGCCGCCGTAACCCCACGACCCAGAGTCGCCGTAACTGCACTATCCAGAGCTGCCGTATCCCCACTAGCAAGAGACACCGTACCCCCACTACCCAGAGCCACCGTAACTCCACTACCCAGAGTCGTCGTAAACCCACTACCCAGAGATGCCTTAACCTCACTACCCAGAGCCAACATACCCCACATCCAGAGCCACCGTAAAACAACTACCCAGGGCGGCTGTAACTCCATAAACCCACAAGCCAGAGCCGCCGTAAATCCACTAGCCAGAGCTGCAGTAACCTCGCTACCCAGAGACGCCATAACCCCACTACCCAGAGCCGACATAACCCCACTACCCAGAGCCGCCGTAACTCCACTACCCAGAGCCGTCGTAACCCCACTAACCAGAGCCGCCGTAACCCCACTACCCAGAGCCAACGTAACCCCACTACCTAGAGCCGCCATAACCCCACTACCCAGAGCCGCCTTAACCCCACTACCCAGACCCGCCGTAACCCCACAACCCAGAGCCGCCATAGCCCCACTACCCAGAGCCGCCATAACCCCAATACCCTGAGCTGGCATAACCCCAATACCCAGAGCCGACATACCCCACTACACAGTGCCGCCTTAACCCCACTACCCAGAGCCACCGTAACTCCACTACACAGAGACGCCGTAAACCCACTACCCAGAGCCACCGAACCCCCACTACCCAGAGCCACCGTAACCCCTACTTCCCAGAGCCACTGTATCCCGATTACCCAGAATCACAGTAATCCCACTACACAGATCCACTGTAACCCCACGACCCAGAGCCGCCGTAACCCCAAGACCCAGAGTGCCATAACCCCACGACCCACAGCCACCGTAACCCCCACTTCCCAGAGCCACCGTAACCCCTACTTCCCAGAGCCACCGTAATTCCACCTGCCAGAGCCACAGTAACCCCACTACCCAGAGCTGCCATAACCCCACGAACCAGAGCCGCCATAACCCCACTACCCACAGGCACTTTACCCACAAAATCCAGAGCCGCCGTAACCCCACATCCCAAAGCCGCCATAACCCCACGAACCAGAGCCGACATAACACCACTACCCAGAGCCGCCATAACCGCATTAATGAGAGCCACCGTAACTCCCACAACCCAGTCACCGTAACCCCACTACCCACTGCCACCGTAACTCACTACCCAGAGTCACCGTAAGCCCCACTATCCATAGCCAGCGTAACCCCACTACCCAGAGCCACCATAATCCCACGACCCAGAGCCACCGTAACCCCACTACACAGAGTCACCGTAACCCCTACTACCCAGAGCCACCGTAAACCCACTACCCAGAGCCACCGTAAACCCACTACCCAGAGCCACCGTAACCCCACTACGCAGGGTCAGCGTAACCCGACTACCCAGATCCACCGTAACCCCACTACCCAGAGCCACCATAATCCCACTACCCAGAGCCACTGTAACCCCACGACCCAGAGCCACCATAATCCCACGAACCAGAACCACCGTAACCCCCACGACCCAGAACCACCGTAAAACCACCACCCAGAGCCGATGTAACTCCCAATACCCAGAGTCACCGTAACCCCACTACCCATTGCCACTGTAACTCTCACTACCCAGAGTCACCGTAAGCCCCACTATCCATAGCCACCGTAACTCCATTATCCAGATCCATCGTAACCCCACTACCCAGAGCCACCGTAACCCTACTACACAGAGCCACCATAATCCCACAACCCAGAGCCACCATAACTCCACTATCCAGAGCCACCGTAACCCCAGCCTGTGTAGAGGCCTTTCTAGTTGGGACGTGCCTTTGTTTTTGATAATTTGAACACAGCTTAAATGTACTTATAAATACCACTGCTACTATTATTCCACGTTCTAAAAAATTCCAAATTCTGAAAGTGACTGGTCCACAGGATGTCGGATAAACGATTGAGCACCTGGAGACAGAAAGAATAAAGAGTTAGAGAAGAGAAATCAAACTATTATATAAACACAATATCGTAACAGTCAAATTACAACAAGGTCGTAAAAACATCAACAATTATAACATATGGCGAATTGTAAAAAGTAACAAAATTATATAATACGATAAATTCTATCCTCTCCCCTTCTGAGCCACCGTAACCCGACTACCCAGAGCCATCATAACCTCACGACCCAGAGCCACCATAACTCCACTACACAGAGCTGACGTAATCCCACCACCCAGAGGCGCCATAACCCCATCACACAGAGGCGCCGTAACCTCACCACCAAGAGCCGCGGTAAACCCACCATCCAGAGCCGCCGTAGCCCCAACACCAAGAGCTGCCCTAACCCCACGACGCAGAGCCTCCGTAACCGCACGACCCAGATCTGCCGTAACCGCACTATCCAGAACCGCCTAACCCCACTACTAAGAACCGCCGTAACCCCACTACCCAAACCTCCGTAACCACACTACCCAGAGCCACCGTAAACACACTACGCTGAGCCAGCGTAAACCCACTACCCACATCCGCTGTAACCCCACAACCCAGAGCCGCCGTAACCCCACTACCCAGAGCCACCGCAACCCCACTACTCAGAGCCACCGTAACCCCACTACCAAGAACCGTCGTAACCCCACTACCCAGAGCCGCTGTAACCGCACTAACCAGAGCCGCCGTAACACCAGTACCCAGAGCCGCTGTTACCCCACTACCCAGAGCCACCGTAACCCCACTAACCAGAGCCGCCGTAACACCAGTACCCAGAGCAGCTGTAACCCCACTACCCAGAGCCACCGTAACCCCACTAACCAGAGCCATCGTAACCCCACTAACCAGAGCCACCGTAACCCCATGAAACAGAGCCGCCGTAAACACACGGCCCAGATCCGCCGTAACCCTTCGAGCCAGAGCCGCCGTAACCCCACTACCCAGAGCCACAATAACCCCACGACCCCACGCTGCCGTAACACCTCGACCCAGAGCCGCCATAACCCTCGAACCAGAGCCGCCGTAAACCCACGACCCAGAGTGGCCGTACACCCACTAGCCAGTGCCGCCGTAACCCCACTACCCAGAGCCAGCGTAAACCCACTACCCACATCCGCTGTAACCCCACTACCCAGAGCCAGCATGACACCACAACCCAGAGCCGCCGTTACCCCACTAGCCAGTGCCGCCGTAACCCCACCTCCCAGAGCCACAGTAACCCCACTACCTAGAGCCGCTGTAACCCCATGACCCACAGCCACCATAACTCCACTACACAGAGCTGCCGTAACCCCACCACCCAGAGGCGCCATAACCCCATCACACAGAGGCGCCGTAACCTCACCACCAAGAGCCGCGGTAAACCCACCATCCAGAGCCGCCGTAGCCCCAACACCAAGAGCTGCCCTAACCCCACGACGCAGAGCCTCCGTAACCGCACGACCCAGATCTGCCGTAACCACACTATCCAGAAACGCCTAACCCCACTACTAAGAACCGCCGTAACCCCACTACCCAAACCTCCGTAACCCCACTACCCAGAGCCGCCGTAACCCAACCACCCAGAGCTACCGTAACCCCACTACCTAGAGCCACCGTAACCCCCACTACCCAGAGCCACCGTAACCACACTACCCAGAGGCACCGTAACACCACTAACTAAAGCCACCGTAACCCCCACTACCCAGAACCAGTGTAACTCCACTACCCAGAATCACCGTAACCCCATGACCCTGAGCCACCGTAACCTCACTACCCAGAGGCAACATAACCTCACTAACCAGAGCCACCGTAAAACCACTACCCAGAGCTGCTATAACTCCGTAAACCCAGTAGCGAGAGCCGCCGTAAACCCACTAGCCAGAGCTGCCGTAACCACTCTACCCAGAGCCGCCGTAACCCCACGACCCAGAGCCACCGTAACCCCCAAACCCAGAGTCACCGTAACCCCACTACCCAGAGCCACTGTAACTCCACTACCCAGAGCCACCGTAACCCCTCAACCCAGAGTCACCGTAACTCCCACTACCCAGAGCCACCATAAACCCACGACCCAGAGGCGCCATACGGTGGGACTCGGTAGTGGGGTTACGGTGGCTCTAGTTCGTGGGGGTTACGGTGCTTCTGGGTCGTGGGATTATAGTGGCTCTGTGTCGTGGAGTTACAGTGGCTCTGGATAGTGGGGTTACGGTGACTCTGGGTTTGGGGGTTACGGTGGCTCTGGGTCGTGGGGTTACGGCGGCTCTGGATAGAGTGGTTACGGCAGCTCTGGCTAGTGGGTTTACGGTGGCTCTGGGTAGTGGGGTTACAGCTGCTCTGGGTACTGGTGTTACGGCGGCTCTGGTTAGTGGGGTTATGTTGTCTCTGGGTAGTGAGGTTACTGTGGCTCAGGGTCGTGGGGTTACGGTGATTCTGGGTAGTGGGGTTACACTGGTTCTGGGTAGTGGGGGTTACGGTGGCTTTAGGTAGTGGTGTTATGGTGCCTCTGGGTAGTGTGGTTACGGTGGCTCTGGGTAGTGGGGGTTACGGTGCCTCAAGGTAGTGGGGTTACGGTAGCTCTGGGTGGTTGGGTTACGGCGGCTCTGGGTAGTGGGGTTACGGAGGTTTGGGTAGTGGGGTTACGGCGGTTCTTAGTAGTGGGGTTAGGCGGTTCTGGATAGTGCGGTTACGGAGGCTCTGCGTCGTGGGGTTAGGGCAGCTCTTGGTGTTGGGGCTACGGCGGCTCTGGATGGTGGGTTTACCGCGGCTCTTGGTGGTGAGGTTACGGCGCCTCTGTGTGATGGGGTTATGGCGCCTCTGGGTGGTGGGGTTACGGCAGCTCTGTGTAGTGGAGTTATGGTGGCTCTGGGTCGTGGGGTTATCGTGGCTCTGGGTCATGGGGTTACAGCGGCTCTGGGTAGTGGGGTTAAGGCATCTCTGGGTAGTGGGTTTACGACGACTCTGGGTAGTGGAGTTACGGTGGCTCTGGGTAGTGGGGTTACGGCAGCTCTGGATAGTGCAGTTACGGCGACTCTGGGTCGTGGGGTTACGGCGGCTTTGGGTCGTGGGGTTACGGCGGCTCTGGATTAATGCGGTTATGGTGGCTCTGGGTAGTGGGTTTACGGTGTCTCTGGGTAGTGGGGTTAAGGCGGCTCTGGGTAGTGGGGTTACGGAGACTCTGGGAGGTGGGGTTTCGGCAGCTCTGGCTCGTGGTGGTAAAGTGGCTCGGGTTCGTAGGGTTACGGCGGCTCAGGGTGCTGGGGTAATGGCAGGTCTGGATCATATGGTTACGGCAGCACTGGGTAGTGGGGTTACGGTGGCTCTGGGTAGTGGGGTTAAGACGGCTCTGGGTAGTGGGGTTATGGCGGCTCTGGGTATTGGGATTACGGCAGCTCTGGGTCGTGGGGTTATGGTGGCTCTGGGTCGTGGGGTTATGGTGGCTCTGGGTCGTGAGGTTATGGTGGCTCTGGGTAGTCGTGTTACGGTGGCTCAGAAGGGGAGAGGATAGAATTTGTCGTATTATATAATTTTGTTACTTTTTACAATTCGCCATATGTTATAATTGTTGATGTTTTTACGACCTTGTTGTCATTTGACTGTTACGATATTGTGTTTATACAATAGTTTGATTTCTCTTCTCTAACTCTTTCTTCTTTCTGTCTCCAGGTGCTCAATCGTTTATCCGACATCCTGTGGACCAGTCACTTTCAGAATTTGGAATTTTTTAGAACATAGAATAATAGTAGCAGTGGTATTTATAAGTACATTTAAGCTGTGTTCAAATTATCAAAAACAAAGGCACGTCCCAACTAGAAAGGCCTACTAGGAGGGGTTATGGTGGCTCTGGCAAGTGGGTTTACGATGGCTCTGGATAGTGGAGTTACGGTGGCTCTGTGTAGTGGGGTTACGGTGGCTCTGGGTCGTGGGATTATGGTGGCTCTGGGTAGTAGGGTTACGGTGGCTCAGGGTAGTGGGGTTACGCTGGCTATGGATAGTGGGGCTTATGGTGACTCTGGGTAGTGAGAGTTACGCTGGCTATGGATAGTGGGGCTTACGGTGACTCTGGGTAGTGAGAGTTACGGTGGCAATGGGTAGTGCGGTTACGGTGACTCTGGGTAGTGGGAGTTACAGTGGCTCTGGGTAGTGGGGTTATGGTGGCTCTGGGTAGTGGGGTTATGGTGGATGTGGGTAGTCAGGTTACGCTGACCCTGCGTAGTTGGGTTACGGCGGCCTTGTGTAGTGGAGTTACGGTGGCTCTGGGTTGTAGAGTTATGGTGGCTCTGGGTAGTGGGGTTTGGCGGCTCTGTGTAGTGGGGTACGGAGGCTCTGGGTAGTGGGGTTACGGCAGCTCTGGGTATTGGGTTTACGGCGGCTCTGGGTAGTGGGGTTATGGCGGCTCTGTGTAGTGGGGTTACGGCGTCTCTGGGTAGTGGGGTTAAGGCGGGTCTGGGTAGTGGGGTTACGGTGGATCTGGGTAGTCAGGTTACGCTGACCCTGGGTAGTTAGGTTACGTTGGCTCTGGGTAGTGGGGTTACGGTGTCTCTGGGTAGTGGGGGTTACGGTGGCTCTGGGTAGTGGGGTTACGGTGGCTCTGGTTAGGTGGTTACAGTGATTCTGGGTAGTGGGGTTACGGTGGCTCTGGGTAGTGGGGTTACGGAGGCTCTCGGTCGTGGGGTTACGGCAGCTCTTGGTTGTGGAGTTACGGTGGCTCTGGGTGGTGGTGTTACGGCAGCTCTGGATGGTGGGTTTTTTCGGCGCCTCTGGGTGGTGGGGTTACAGTGGCTCCGATTGGTGGCGTTACGGCGGCTCTGGGTAGTGGGGGTTACCGTGGCTCTGGGTAGTGATGTTACGGTGGCTCTGGGTAGTGGGGTAAGGTGATTCTGGATAGTGGGGATACGGCGACTGGGTGGTCAGGATACGGCGGTTATGGCGGCTCTGGATGGTGGTGTTACGGCGACTCTGGTTCATGAGGTTAACGGTGGCTCTGGGTAGTGTTGTTACGGTGGCTCTGTATAGTGGGGTTACGGTGTGTCTGGGTAGTGGGGTTACGGCGGCTCAGGATAGTGCCATTACGGCGTCTCTGGGTCGTGGGGTTACGGTGACTCTGGGTAGTTGTGTTATGGCGGCTCTTGGTAGTGTGGTTACACAGAGACGCCGTAACCCCACTACCCAGAGCCACCGAACCCCCACTACCCAGAGCCACCGTAACCCCTACTTCCCAGAGCCACAGTAATCCCACTACCCAGAGCCACGGTAACACCACTACCCAGAGCCACCGTAACACCACTACCCAAAGCCTCCGTAGACCCCACTACGCAGAGCCACCGTAACCCCACTACCCAGAGCCACTGTATCCCGATTACCCAGAATCACAGTAATCCCACTACACAGAGCCACTGTAACCCCACGACCCAGAGCCGCCGTAACCCCACGACCCAGAGCCACGTTAACCGCCACTACCCACAGACACCGTAACCCCTACATCCCAGAGCCAACGTAACCCCTACTTCCCAGAGCCACCGTAATTCCACAACCCAGAGCCACCGTAACCACACTACACAGAGCCGCCGCAACCACACTACCCAGTGACGCCATAACCCCAATACCCAGTGCCGCGCAACCGCACGATCCAGACCTGCCATAACCCCAGCACCCTGAGCCGCAGTAACCCCACAAACCAGAGCCGCCATAACAACACTACCCAGAGCCACCGTAAAACCACTACCCAGAGCCGCTGTAACTCCATAACGTCACTAGCCAGAGCCGCCGTAAATCCACTAGCCAGAGCTGCCGTAACCTCTCTACCTAGAGCCACCGTAACCCCACTACCCATAGCCGCCGTAACCCCACTACCTAGAGCCGCCATAACTCCACTACCCAGAGCCACCGTAACCCCACTACCCAGAGCCAACGTAACCCCACTACCTGGAACCGCCATAACCCCAATACACAGAGCTGCCGTAACCCCAATACCCAGAGCCACCTTAACCCCACTACCCAGAGCCACCGTGACTCTACTACCCAGAGCCACCGTAACTCAACTACACAGAGACGCCGTAACCCCACTACCCAGAGCCAACGAACCCCCACTACCCAGAGCCACCGTAACCCCTACTTCCCAGAGCCACCGTAATCCCACTACCCAGAGCCACTTGATCCCCATTACCCAGAATCACCGTAACACCACTACCCAGAGCCACGGTAAGACTACTACCCAGAGCCACCGTAACCCCACTACCCAAAGCCTCCGTAACCCCCACTACCCATAGCCACCGTAACCCCACTACACAGAGCCACTGTATCCCGATTACCCAGAATCACAGTAATCCTACTACACAGAGCCACTGTAACCCCACGACTCAGAGCCGCCGTATCCCCACGACCCAGAGCCACGGTAACCGCCATTAACCATAGCCACCGTAACCCCTACTTCCCACAGCCACCGTAACCCCTTCTTCCCAGAGCCACCGTAATCCCACTACCCAGAGCCACCGTAACCCCACTACCGAGAGCTGCCGTAACCCCACGAACCAGAGCTGCCGTAACCTCACTACCCAGAGCCGCCATAACCGCATTAATCAGACCCGCCGTAACCCCACTACCCACAGGCACTTTAACAACACATTCCAGAGCCGCCATAACCCCAATACCCAGAGCCGCCTTAACCCCACTACCCAGAGCCGCCATAACCGCATTAATCAGACCCGCCGTAACCCTACTACCCACAGGCACTTTAACAACACAATCCAGAGCCGCCGTAACCCCACGACCCAAAGCCGCAGTAACCCACGACCCAGAGTCGCCGTAACGGCACTATCCAGAGCTGCCGTAACCCCACATCCAGAGCCACCGTAAAACCACTACCCAGGGCCGCTGTAACTCCGTAAACCCACAAGCCTGAGCCGCCGTAAACCCACTAGCCAGAGCTGCCGTAAACTCTCTACCCAGAGACGCCGTAACCCCACTATCCAGAGCCGCCGTAACTCCACTAGCCAGAGCCGTCGTAACTCCACTACCCAGAGATGCCTAAACCTCACTACCCAGAGCCACCGTAACCCCACTACCCAGAGCCGCATAACCCCACTACCCAGAGCCGCCATAACCCCAGCATCTTGAGCTGCCGTAACCGCAATACCCAGAGCCGACGTACCCCACTACCCTGAGCCGCATTAACCCCACTACCCTGAGCCACCGTGACTCTACTACCCAGAGCCACCGTAACCCCACTACCCAGAGCCGCCGTAACCCCACTACCCAGAGCCGCCATAACCCCACTACCCAGAGCAGCCATAACCCCAATACACAGAGCCGCCTCAACCCCACTACCCAGAGCCGCCGTAACCCCACTACCCAGAGCCGCCGTAACCCCACTACCCAGAGCCACATAACCCCACTACCCAGAGCCGCCATAACCCCAATACCTTGAGCTGCAGTAACTCCAATACCCAGAGCCGACGTACCCCACTACCCTGAGCCGCATTAACCCCACTACCCAGAGCCACCGTGACTCTACTACCCAGAGCCACCGTAACCCCACTACCCAGACCCACCATAACCCCACTACCCAGAACCACTTGATCCCCATTACCCAGAATCACCGTAACCCCACTACCCAGAGCCACGGTAAGACTACTACACAGAGTCACCGTAACCCCACTACCAAAAGCCTCCGTAACCCCCACTACCCAGAGCCACCGTAACCCCACTACCCAGAGCCACCGTAACCCCACTACCCAGAGCCACCGTAACCCCACTACCTAGAGCCGCCATAACCCCACGACTCAGAGCCGCCGTACCACCACGAGCCAGAGCTGCCGAAACACCACCTCCCAGAGTCGCCGTAACCCCACTACCCAGAGCTGCCGTAACCCCACTACCCAGAGTCGCCGTAACCCCACATCCAGAGCCACCGTAAAACCACTACCCAGGGCCGCTGTAACTCCGTAAACCCACAAGCCTGAGCTGCCGTAAATCCACTACCAGGAGCTGCCGTAACCCCACTACCCAGAGCCACCGTAACCCCACTACGTAGAGCCGCCATAACCCCATTACCCAGAGCTGCCTTAACACCACTACCCAGAGCTGCCGTAACCCCACTACCCAGAGCCGCCATATCCCCAATACCTTGAGCTGCTGTAACCCCAATACCCAGAGCCGACGTACCCCACTACCCTGAGCCGCATTAACCCCACTACCCAGAGCCACCGTGACTCTACTACCCAGAGCCACCGTAACTCCACTACACAGAGATGCCGTAAACCCACTACCCAGAACAACTTGATCCCCATTACCCAGAATCACCGTAACCCCACTACCCAGAGCCACGGTAACACCACTACCCAGAGGCACCGTAACCCCACTACCCAGAGCCACTGTATCCTGATTACCCAGAATCACAGTAATCCCACGACACAGAGCCACTGTAACCACACGATCCAGAGCCGCCGTAACCCCAAGACCCAGAGCCGCCGTAACCCCACGACACAGAACCACGGTAACCCCCACTACCCACAGCCACCGTAACCCCCACTACCCACAGCCACCGTAACCCCCACTTCCCAGACCCACCATAACCCCACTACCCAGAGCCGCCGTAACCCAACCACCCAGAGCTACCGTAACCCCACTACCCTGAGGCACCGTAACCCCCACTACCCAGAGCCACCGTAACCACACTACCCAGAGGCACCGTAACACCACTACCTAAAGCCACCGTAACCCCCACTACTCAGAACCAGTGTAACCCCACTACCCAGAATCACCGTAACCCCACGACCCTGAGCCACCGTAACCTCACTACCCAGAGACAACATAACCCCACTAACCAGAGCCACCGTAAAACCACTACCCAGAGCTGCTATAACTCCGTAAACCCAGTAGCCAGAGCCGCCGTAAACCCACTAGCCAGAGCTGCCGTAACCACTCTATCCAGAGCCGCCGTAACCCCACGACCCAGAGCCACCGTAACCCCCAAACCCAGAGTCACCGTAACCCCACTATCCAGAGCCACTGTAACTCCACGACACAGAGCCACTATAATCCCACGACCCAGAAGCACCGTAACCCCCACGAACTAGAGCCACCGTAACCCCACTACCGAGTCCCACCGTATGGCGCCTCTGGGTCGTGGGTTTATGGTGGCTCTGGGTAGTGGGAGTTACGGTGACTCTGGGTTGAGGGGTTACGGTGGCTCTGGGTAGTGGAGTTACAGTGGCTCTGGGTAGTGGGGTTACGGTGACTCTGGGTTTGGGGGTTACGGTGGCTCTGGGTCGTGGGGTTACAGAGGCTCTTTGTAGAGTGGTTACGGCAGCTCTGGCTAGTGGGTTTACGGCGGCTCTGGCTACTGGGTTTACGGAGTTATAGCAGCTCTGGGTAGTGGTTTTACGGTGGCTCTGGTTAGTGAGGTTATGTTGTCTCTGGGTAGTGAGGTTACGGTGGCTCAGGGTCGTGGGGTTACGGTGATTCTGGGTAGTGGGGTTACACTGGTTCTGGGTAGTGGGGGTTACGGTGGCTTTAGGTAGTGGTGTTACGGTGCCTCTGGGTAGTGTGGTTACGGTGGTTCTGGGTAGTGGGGGTTACGGTGGCTCTGGGTAGAGTGGTTACGGCAGCTCTGGCTAGTGGGTTTACGGCGGCTCTCGCTACTGGGTTTACGGAGTTATAGCAGCTCTGGGTAGTGGTTTTACGGTGGCTCTGGTTAGTGAGGTTATGTTGCCTCTGGGTAGTGAGGTTACGGTGGCTCAGGGTCATGGGGTTACGGTGATTCTGGGTAGTGGGGTTACACTGGTTCTGGGTAGTGGGGGTTACGGTGGCTTTAGGTAGTGGTGTTACGGTGCCTCTGGGTAGTGTGGTTACGGTGGCTCTGGGTAGTGGGGGTTACGGTGGCTCTAGGTAGTGGGGTTACGGTAGCTCTGGGTGGTTGGGTTACGGCGGCTCTGGGTAGTGGGGTTACGGAGGTTCTTAGTAGTGGGGTTAGGCGGTTCTGGATAGTGTGGTTACGGCAGATCTGGGTCGTGCGGTTACGGAGGCTCTGCGTCGTGGGGTTACGGCAGCTCTTGGTGTTGGGGCTACGGCGGCTCTGGATGGTGGGTTTACCGCGGCTCTTGGTGGTGAGGTTACGGCGCCTCTGTGTGATGGGGTTATGGCGCCTCTGGGTGGTGGGGTTACGGCAGCTCTGTGTAGTGGAGTTATGGTGGCTCTGGGTTGTGGGGTTATGGTGGCTCTGGGTCATGGGGTTACAGCGGCTCTAGGTAGTGGGGTTACTGCGGCTCTGGGAGGTGGGGTTACGGCGGCACTGGCTAGTGGGGTAACGGCGGCTCTGGGTTGTGGTGTCATGCTGGCTCTGGGTAGTGGGGTTACAGCGGATGTGGGTAGTGGGTTTACGCTGGCTCTGGGTAGTGGGGTTACGGCGGCACTGGCTAGTGGGTGTACGGCCGCTCTGGGTCGTGGGTTTACGGCGGCTCTGGTTCGAGGGTTATGGCGGCTCTGGGTCGAGGTGTTACGGCAGCGTGGGGTCGTGGGGTTATTGTGGCTCTGGGTAGTGGGGTTACGGCGGCTCTGGCTCGAAGGGTTACGGCGGATCTGGGCCGTGTGTTTACGGCGGCTCTGTTTCATGGGGTTACGGTGGCTCTGGTTAGTGGGGTTACGGTGGCTCTGGTTAGTGGGGTTACGGTGGCTCTGGGTAGTGGGGTTACAGCTGCTCTGGGTACTGGTGTTACGGCAGCTCTGGTTAGTGGGGTTACGGTGGCTCTGGGTAGTGGGGTAACGGCGGCTCTGGTTAGTGCGGTTACGGCGGCTCTGGGTAGTGGTGTTACGACGGTTCTGGGTAGTGGGGTTACAGTGGCTCTGAGTAGTGGGGTTGCGGTGGCTCTGGGTAGTGGGGTTACGGCGGCTCTGGGTTGTGGGGTTACAGCGGATGTGGGTAGTGGGTTTACGCTGGCTCAGCATAGTGTGTTTACGGTGGCTCGAGGTAGTGGGCTTGCGGCGGCTCTGAGTCATAGGGTTAAGGCGACTCTGGGTAGTGGGGTTAAGGCGGCACTGGCTAGTGGGTGGACGGCGGCTCTGGGTCGTGGGTTTACGGCGGATCTGCTTCGAGGGGTTATGGCGGCTCTGGGTCGAGGTGTTACGGCAGCGTGGGGTCGTGGGGTTATGGTCGCTCTGGGTAGTGAGGCTTACGGTGGCTCTGGGTAGTGGGGGTTACGGTCGCTCTGGGAAATGGGGTTACGGCGGCTCTGGGTCGTGGGCCACCGAAACCCTACTACCCATGCAAGCGTAACCCCACTACCCAGAATCACCATAACCCCACTACCCAGAGCTGCCGTAACGCCATACCCAGAGCCACCGTAACCCCACGACACTGAGCCACCGTAACCTCACTACCCAGAGCCAACATAACCCCACAACCCAGAGCCACCGTAAAACCACTACCCAGTGCCGCTGTAACTCCATAACGTCACTAGCAAGAGCCGCCGTAAATCCACTAGCCAGAACTACCGTAACCTCTCTACCCAGAGCCACCGTAACCTCTACTTCGCAGAGCCACCGTAATCCCACTACCCATAGCCACCGTAACCACACTACACAGAGCCGCCGTAACCACACTACCAAGAGCCGCCATAACACAACTACCCAGAGTCACCGTAACCCCACTACCCAGAGCCGCCGTAACCACACTACCCAGTGACGCCATAACCCCAATACCCAGTGCCGCGCAACCGCACGATCCAGACCTGCCATAACCCCAGCACCCTGAGCCGCAGTAACCCCACAAACCAGAGCCGCCATAACAACACTACCCAGAGCCACCGTAAAACCACTACCCAGAGCCGCTGTAACTCCATAACGTCACTAGCCAGAGCCGCCGTAAATCCACTAGCCAGAGCTGCCGTAACCTCTCTACCTAGAGCCACCGTAACCCCACTACCCATAGCCGCCGTAACCCCACTACCTAGAGCCGCCATAACTCCACTACCCAGAGCCACCGTAACCCCACTCCCAGAGCCAACGTAACCCCACTACCTGGAACCGCCATAACCCCAATACACAGAGCTGCCGTAACCCCAATACCCAGAGCCGCCTTAACCCCACTACCCAGAGCCACCGTGACTCTACTACCCAGAGCCACCGTAACCCCCACTACCCAGAGCCACTTGATCCCCATTACCCAGAATCACCGTAACACCACTACCCAGAGCCACGGTAAGACTACTACCCAGAGCCACCGTAACCCCACGACACAGAGCCACTGTATCCCGATTACCCAGAATCACAGTAATCCTACTACACAGAGCCACTGTAACCCCACGACTCAGAGCCGCCGTATCCCCACGACCCAGAGCCACGGTAACCGCCATTAACCATAGCCACCGTAACCCCTACTTCCCACAGCAACCGTAACCCCTTCTTCCCAGAGCCACCGTAATCCCACTACCCAGAGCCACCGTAACCCCACTACCGAGAGCTGCCGTAACCCCACTACCCAGACCCGCCGTAACCCCACTACCCACAGGCACTTTAACAACACATTCCAGAGCCGCCATAACCCCAATACCCAGAGCCGCCTTAACCCCACTACCCAGAGCCACCGTAACCACACTACCCAGAACCGCCATAACCCCAATACACAGAGCTGCCGTAACCCCAATACCCAGAGCCGCCTTAACCCCACTAACCAGAGCCACCGTAACCACACTATCCAGAACCGCCATAACCCCAATACACAGAGCTGCCGTAACCCCAATACCCAGAGCCGCCATAACCCCAGTATCTTGAGCTGCCGTAACCCCAATACCCAGATCCGACGTACCCCACTACCCTGAGCCGCATTAACCCCACTACCCAGAGCCACCGTGACTCTACTACCCAGAGCCACCGTAACCCCACTACCCAGAGCCGCCGTAACCCCACTACCCAGACCCGCCTTAACCCCACTACCCAGAGACGCCGTAACCCCACTACACAGAGCCGCCATAACCCCACTACCCAGAGCCGCCGTAAACCCAATACCCAGAGCTGCCGTAACCCCACTACCCAGAGCCTCCGTACCCCACTACACAGAGCCGCCAAACCCCACTACCCAGAGCCACCATAACTCTACAACCCAGAGCCACCGTAACACCACTACACAAGGCCGCCGTAACCCAACTACGCAGGGTCAGCGTAACCTGACTACCCACATCCACCGTAACCCCACTACCCAGAGCCACCATAACCCCACTACCCAGAGCCACTGTAACTCCCACTACCCAGAGTCACCGTAACCGCACTACCCATTGCCACCGTAACTCTCACTACCCAGAGTCACCGTAAGCCCCACTATCCATAGCCAGCGTAACTCTCACTACCCAGAGTCACCGTAAGCCCCACTATCCATAGCCAGCGTAACCCCACTACCCTGAGCCACCGTAACCCTACTACCCAGAGCCACCATAATCCCACGACCCAGAGCCACCGTAACCCCACTACACAGAGCCACCGTAACTCCACTATCCAGAGCCATCGTAAACCCACTTGCCAGTGCCACCATAACCCCTCCTAGTAGGCCTTTCTAGTTGGGACGTGCCTTTGTTTTTGATAATTTGAACACAGCTTAAATGTACTTATAAATACCACTGCTACTATTATTCTACGTTCTAAAAAATTCCAAATTCTGAAAGTGACTGGTCCACAGGATGTCGGATAAACGATTGAGCACCTGGAGACAGAAAGAAGAAAGAGTTAGAGAAGAGAAATCAAACTATTGTATAAACACAATATCGTAACAGTCAAATGACAACAAGGTCGTAAAAACATCAACAATTATAACATATGGCGAATTGTAAAAAGTAACAAAATTATATAATACGACAAATTCTATCCTCTCCCCTTCTGAGCCACCGTAATACGACTACCCAGAGCCACCATAACCTCACGACCCAGAGCCACCATAACCCCACGACCCAGAGCCACCATAACCCCACGACCCAGAGCTGCCGTAATCCCAATACCCAGAGCCGCCATAACCCCACTACCCAGAGCCGTCTTAACCCCACTACCCAGAGCCACCGTAACCCCACTACCCAGTGCTGCCGTAACCATATGATCCAGACCTGCCATTACCCCAGCACCCTGAGCCGCCGTAACCCTACGAACCCGAGCCACTTTACCACCACGAGCCAGAGCTGCCGAAACCCCACCTCCCAGTGTCTCCGTAACCCCACTACCCAGAGCCGCCTTAACCCCACTACCCAGAGACACCGTAAACCCACTACCCAGAGCCGCCATAACCGCATTAATCCAGAGCCGCCGTAACCCCACGACCCAAAGCCGCCGTAACCCCACGACCCAGAGTCGCCGTAACTGCACTATCCAGAGCTGCCGTATCCCCACTAGCAAGAGACACCGTACCCCCACTACCCAGAGCCACCGTAACTCCACTACCCAGAGTCGTCGTAAACCCACTACCCAGAGATGCCTTAACCTCACTACCCAGAGCCAACATACCCCACATCCAGAGCCACCGTAAAACAACTACCCAGGGCGGCTGTAACTCCATAAACCCACAAGCCAGAGCCGCCGTAAATCCACTAGCCAGAGCTGCAGTAACCTCGCTACCCAGAGACGCCATAACCCCACTACCCAGAGCCGACATAACCCCACTACCCAGAGCCGCCGTAACTCCACTACCCAGAGCCGTCGTAACCCCACTAACCAGAGCCGCCGTAACCCCACTACCCAGAGCCAACGTAACCCCACTACCTAGAGCCGCCATAACCCCACTACCCAGAGCCGCCTTAACCCCACTACCCAGACCCGCCGTAACCCCACAACCCAGAGCCGCCATAGCCCCACTACCCAGAGCCGCCATAACCCCAATACCCTGAGCTGGCATAACCCCAATACCCAGAGCCGACATACCCCACTACACAGTGCCGCCTTAACCCCACTACCCAGAGCCACCGTAACTCCACTACACAGAGACGCCGTAAACCCACTACCCAGAGCCACCGAACCCCCACTACCCAGAGCCACCGTAACCCCTACTTCCCAGAGCCACTGTATCCCGATTACCCAGAATCACAGTAATCCCACTACACAGATCCACTGTAACCCCACGACCCAGAGCCGCCGTAACCCCAAGACCCAGAGTCGCCATAACCCCACGACCCACAGCCACCGTAACCCCCACTTCCCAGAGCCACCGTAACCCCTACTTCCCAGAGCCACCGTAATTCCACCTGCCAGAGCCACAGTAACCCCACTACCCAGAGCTGCCATAACCCCACGAACCAGAGCCGCCATAACCCCACTACCCACAGGCACTTTACCCACAAAATCCAGAGCCGCCGTAACCCCACATCCCAAAGCCGCCATAACCCCACGAACCAGAGCCGACATAACACCACTACCCAGAGCCGCCATAACCGCATTGATGAGAGCCACCGTAACTCCCACAACCCAGTCACCGTAACCCCACTACCCACTGCCACCGTAACTCACTACCCAGAGTCACCGTAAGCCCCACTATCCATAGCCAGCGTAACCCCACTACCCAGAGCCACCATAATCCCACGACCCAGAGCCACCGTAACCCCACTACACAGAGTCACCGTAACCCCTACTACCCAGAGCCACCGTAAACACACTACCCAGAGCCACCGTAACCCCACTACGCAGGGTCAGCGTAACCCGACTACCCAGATCCACCGTAACCCCACTACCCAGAGCCACCATAATCCCACTACCCAGAGCCACTGTAACCCCACGACCCAGAGCCACCATAATCCCACGAACCAGAACCACCGTAACCCCCACGACCCAGAACCACCGTAAAACCACCACCCAGAGCCGATGTAACTCCCAATACCCAGAGTCACCGTAACCCCACTACCCATTGCCACTGTAACTCTCACTACCCAGAGTCACCGTAAGCCCCACTATCCATAGCCACCGTAACTCCATTATCCAGATCCATCGTAACCCCACTACCCAGAGCCACCGTAACCCTACTACACAGAGCCACCATAATCCCACAACCCAGAGCCACCATAACTCCACTATCCAGAGCCACCGTAACCCCAGCCTGTGTAGAGGCCTTTCTAGTTGGGACGTGCCTTTGTTTTTGATAATTTGAACACAGCTTAAATGTACTTATAAATACCACTGCTACTATTATTCCACGTTCTAAAAAATTCCAAATTCTGAAAGTGACTGGTCCACAGGATGTCGGATAAACGATTGAGCACCTGGAGACAGAAAGAATAAAGAGTTAGAGAAGAGAAATCAAACTATTATATAAACACAATATCGTAACAGTCAAATTACAACAAGGTCGTAAAAACATCAACAATTATAACATATGGCGAATTGTAAAAAGTAACAAAATTATATAATACGATAAATTCTATCCTCTCCCCTTCTGAGCCACCGTAACCCGACTACCCAGAGCCATCATAACCTCACGACCCAGAGCCACCATAACTCCACTACACAGAGCTGACGTAATCCCACCACCCAGAGGCGCCATAACCCCATCACACAGAGGCGCCGTAACCTCACCACCAAGAGCCGCGGTAAACCCACCATCCAGAGCCGCCGTAGCCCCAACACCAAGAGCTGCCCTAACCCCACGACGCAGAGCCTCCGTAACCGCACGACCCAGATCTGCCGTAACCGCACTATCCAGAACCGCCTAACCCCACTACTAAGAACCGCCGTAACCCCACTACCCAAACCTCCGTAACCACACTACCCAGAGCCACCGTAAACACACTACGCTGAGCCAGCGTAAACCCACTACCCACATCCGCTGTAACCCCACAACCCAGAGCCGCCGTAACCCCACTACCCAGAGCCACCGCAACCCCACTACTCAGAGCCACCGTAACCCCACTACCAAGAACCGTCGTAACCCCACTACCCAGAGCCGCTGTAACCGCACTAACCAGAGCCGCCGTAACACCAGTACCCAGAGCCGCTGTTACCCCACTACCCAGAGCCACCGTAACCCCACTAACCAGAGCCGCCGTAACACCAGTACCCAGAGCAGCTGTAACCCCACTACCCAGAGCCACCGTAACCCCACTAACCAGAGCCATCGTAACCCCACTAACCAGAGCCACCGTAACCCCATGAAACAGAGCCGCCGTAAACACACGGCCCAGATCCGCCGTAACCCTTCGAGCCAGAGCCGCCGTAACCCCACTACCCAGAGCCACAATAACCCCACGACCCCACGCTGCCGTAACACCTCGACCCAGAGCCGCCATAACCCTCGAACCAGAGCCGCCGTAAACCCACGACCCAGAGTGGCCGTACACCCACTAGCCAGTGCCGCCGTAACCCCACTACCCAGAGCCAGCGTAAACCCACTACCCACATCCGCTGTAACCCCACTACCCAGAGCCAGCATGACACCACAACCCAGAGCCGCCGTTACCCCACTAGCCAGTGCCGCCGTAACCCCACCTCCCAGAGCCACAGTAACCCCACTACCTAGAGCCGCTGTAACCCCATGACCCACAGCCACCATAACTCCACTACACAGAGCTGCCGTAACCCCACCACCCAGAGGCGCCATAACCCCATCACACAGAGGCGCCGTAACCTCACCACCAAGAGCCGCGGTAAACCCACCATCCAGAGCCGCCGTAGCCCCAACACCAAGAGCTGCCCTAACCCCACGACGCAGAGCCTCCGTAACCGCACGACCCAGATCTGCCGTAACCACACTATCCAGAAACGCCTAACCCCACTACTAAGAACCGCCGTAACCCCACTACCCAAACCTCCGTAACCCCACTACCCAGAGCCGCCGTAACCCAACCACCCAGAGCTACCGTAACCCCACTACCTAGAGCCACCGTAACCCCCACTACCCAGAGCCACCGTAACCACACTACCCAGAGGCACCGTAACACCACTAACTAAAGCCACCGTAACCCCCACTACCCAGAACCAGTGTAACTCCACTACCCAGAATCACCGTAACCCCATGACCCTGAGCCACCGTAACCTCACTACCCAGAGGCAACATAACCTCACTAACCAGAGCCACCGTAAAACCACTACCCAGAGCTGCTATAACTCCGTAAACCCAGTAGCGAGAGCCGCCGTAAACCCACTAGCCAGAGCTGCCGTAACCACTCTACCCAGAGCCGCCGTAACCCCACGACCCAGAGCCACCGTAACCCCCAAACCCAGAGTCACCGTAACCCCACTACCCAGAGCCACTGTAACTCCACTACCCAGAGCCACCGTAACCCCTCAACCCAGAGTCACCGTAACTCCCACTACCCAGAGCCACCATAAACCCACGACCCAGAGGCGCCATACGGTGGGACTCGGTAGTGGGGTTACGGTGGCTCTAGTTCGTGGGGGTTACGGTGCTTCTGGGTCGTGGGATTATAGTGGCTCTGTGTCGTGGAGTTACAGTGGCTCTGGATAGTGGGGTTACGGTGACTCTGGGTTTGGGGGTTACGGTGGCTCTGGGTCGTGGGGTTACGGCGGCTCTGGATAGAGTGGTTACGGCAGCTCTGGCTAGTGGGTTTACGGTGGCTCTGGGTAGTGGGGTTACAGCTGCTCTGGGTACTGGTGTTACGGCGGCTCTGGTTAGTGGGGTTATGTTGTCTCTGGGTAGTGAGGTTACTGTGGCTCAGGGTCGTGGGGTTACGGTGATTCTGGGTAGTGGGGTTACACTGGTTCTGGGTAGTGGGGGTTACGGTGGCTTTAGGTAGTGGTGTTATGGTGCCTCTGGGTAGTGTGGTTACGGTGGCTCTGGGTAGTGGGGGTTACGGTGCCTCAAGGTAGTGGGGTTACGGTAGCTCTGGGTGGTTGGGTTACGGCGGCTCTGGGTAGTGGGGTTACGGAGGTTTGGGTAGTGGGGTTACGGCGGTTCTTAGTAGTGGGGTTAGGCGGTTCTGGATAGTGCGGTTACGGAGGCTCTGCGTCGTGGGGTTAGGGCAGCTCTTGGTGTTGGGGCTACGGCGGCTCTGGATGGTGGGTTTACCGCGGCTCTTGGTGGTGAGGTTACGGCGCCTCTGTGTGATGGGGTTATGGCGCCTCTGGGTGGTGGGGTTACGGCAGCTCTGTGTAGTGGAGTTATGGTGGCTCTGGGTCGTGGGGTTATCGTGGCTCTGGGTCATGGGGTTACAGCGGCTCTGGGTAGTGGGGTTAAGGCATCTCTGGGTAGTGGGTTTACGACGACTCTGGGTAGTGGAGTTACGGTGGCTCTGGGTAGTGGGGTTACGGCAGCTCTGGATAGTGCAGTTACGGCGACTCTGGGTCGTGGGGTTACGGCGGCTTTGGGTCGTGGGGTTACGGCGGCTCTGGATTAATGCGGTTATGGTGGCTCTGGGTAGTGGGTTTACGGTGTCTCTGGGTAGTGGGGTTAAGGCGGCTCTGGGTAGTGGGGTTACGGAGACTCTGGGAGGTGGGGTTTCGGCAGCTCTGGCTCGTGGTGGTAAAGTGGCTCGGGTTCGTAGGGTTACGGCGGCTCAGGGTGCTGGGGTAATGGCAGGTCTGGATCATATGGTTACGGCAGCACTGGGTAGTGGGGTTACGGTGGCTCTGGGTAGTGGGGTTAAGACGGCTCTGGGTAGTGGGGTTATGGCGGCTCTGGGTATTGGGATTACGGCAGCTCTGGGTCGTGGGGTTATGGTGGCTCTGGGTCGTGGGGTTATGGTGGCTCTGGGTCGTGAGGTTATGGTGGCTCTGGGTAGTCGTGTTACGGTGGCTCAGAAGGGGAGAGGATAGAATTTGTCGTATTATATAATTTTGTTACTTTTTACAATTCGCCATATGTTATAATTGTTGATGTTTTTACGACCTTGTTGTCATTTGACTGTTACGATATTGTGTTTATACAATAGTTTGATTTCTCTTCTCTAACTCTTTCTTCTTTCTGTCTCCAGGTGCTCAATCGTTTATCCGACATCCTGTGGACCAGTCACTTTCAGAATTTGGAATTTTTTAGAACATAGAATAATAGTAGCAGTGGTATTTATAAGTACATTTAAGCTGTGTTCAAATTATCAAAAACAAAGGCACGTCCCAACTAGAAAGGCCTACTAGGAGGGGTTATGGTGGCTCTGGCAAGTGGGTTTACGATGGCTCTGGATAGTGGAGTTACGGTGGCTCTGTGTAGTGGGGTTACGGTGGCTCTGGGTCGTGGGATTATGGTGGCTCTGGGTAGTAGGGTTACGGTGGCTCAGGGTAGTGGGGTTACGCTGGCTATGGATAGTGGGGCTTATGGTGACTCTGGGTAGTGAGAGTTACGCTGGCTATGGATAGTGGGGCTTACGGTGACTCTGGGTAGTGAGAGTTACGGTGGCAATGGGTAGTGCGGTTACGGTGACTCTGGGTAGTGGGAGTTACAGTGGCTCTGGGTAGTGGGGTTATGGTGGCTCTGGGTAGTGGGGTTATGGTGGATGTGGGTAGTCAGGTTACGCTGACCCTGCGTAGTTGGGTTACGGCGGCCTTGTGTAGTGGAGTTACGGTGGCTCTGGGTTGTAGAGTTATGGTGGCTCTGGGTAGTGGGGTTTGGCGGCTCTGTGTAGTGGGGTACGGAGGCTCTGGGTAGTGGGGTTACGGCAGCTCTGGGTATTGGGTTTACGGCGGCTCTGGGTAGTGGGGTTATGGCGGCTCTGTGTAGTGGGGTTACGGCGTCTCTGGGTAGTGGGGTTAAGGCGGGTCTGGGTAGTGGGGTTACGGTGGATCTGGGTAGTCAGGTTACGCTGACCCTGGGTAGTTAGGTTACGTTGGCTCTGGGTAGTGGGGTTACGGTGTCTCTGGGTAGTGGGGGTTACGGTGGCTCTGGGTAGTGGGGTTACGGTGGCTCTGGTTAGGTGGTTACAGTGATTCTGGGTAGTGGGGTTACGGTGGCTCTGGGTAGTGGGGTTACGGAGGCTCTCGGTCGTGGGGTTACGGCAGCTCTTGGTTGTGGAGTTACGGTGGCTCTGGGTGGTGGTGTTACGGCAGCTCTGGATGGTGGGTTTTTTCGGCGCCTCTGGGTGGTGGGGTTACAGTGGCTCCGATTGGTGGCGTTACGGCGGCTCTGGGTAGTGGGGGTTACCGTGGCTCTGGGTAGTGATGTTACGGTGGCTCTGGGTAGTGGGGTAAGGTGATTCTGGATAGTGGGGATACGGCGACTGGGTGGTCAGGATACGGCGGTTATGGCGGCTCTGGATGGTGGTGTTACGGCGACTCTGGTTCATGAGGTTAACGGTGGCTCTGGGTAGTGTTGTTACGGTGGCTCTGTATAGTGGGGTTACGGTGTGTCTGGGTAGTGGGGTTACGGCGGCTCAGGATAGTGCCATTACGGCGTCTCTGGGTCGTGGGGTTACGGTGACTCTGGGTAGTTGTGTTATGGCGGCTCTTGGTAGTGTGGTTACACAGAGACGCCGTAACCCCACTACCCAGAGCCACCGAACCCCCACTACCCAGAGCCACCGTAACCCCTACTTCCCAGAGCCACAGTAATCCCACTACCCAGAGCCACGGTAACACCACTACCCAGAGCCACCGTAACACCACTACCCAAAGCCTCCGTAGACCCCACTACGCAGAGCCACCGTAACCCCACTACCCAGAGCCACTGTATCCCGATTACCCAGAATCACAGTAATCCCACTACACAGAGCCACTGTAACCCCACGACCCAGAGCCGCCGTAACCCCACGACCCAGAGCCACGTTAACCGCCACTACCCACAGACACCGTAACCCCTACATCCCAGAGCCAACGTAACCCCTACTTCCCAGAGCCACCGTAATTCCACAACCCAGAGCCACCGTAACCACACTACACAGAGCCGCCGCAACCACACTACCCAGTGACGCCATAACCCCAATACCCAGTGCCGCGCAACCGCACGATCCAGACCTGCCATAACCCCAGCACCCTGAGCCGCAGTAACCCCACAAACCAGAGCCGCCATAACAACACTACCCAGAGCCACCGTAAAACCACTACCCAGAGCCGCTGTAACTCCATAACGTCACTAGCCAGAGCCGCCGTAAATCCACTAGCCAGAGCTGCCGTAACCTCTCTACCTAGAGCCACCGTAACCCCACTACCCATAGCCGCCGTAACCCCACTACCTAGAGCCGCCATAACTCCACTACCCAGAGCCACCGTAACCCCACTACCCAGAGCCAACGTAACCCCACTACCTGGAACCGCCATAACCCCAATACACAGAGCTGCCGTAACCCCAATACCCAGAGCCACCTTAACCCCACTACCCAGAGCCACCGTGACTCTACTACCCAGAGCCACCGTAACTCAACTACACAGAGACGCCGTAACCCCACTACCCAGAGCCAACGAACCCCCACTACCCAGAGCCACCGTAACCCCTACTTCCCAGAGCCACCGTAATCCCACTACCCAGAGCCACTTGATCCCCATTACCCAGAATCACCGTAACACCACTACCCAGAGCCACGGTAAGACTACTACCCAGAGCCACCGTAACCCCACTACCCAAAGCCTCCGTAACCCCCACTACCCATAGCCACCGTAACCCCACTACACAGAGCCACTGTATCCCGATTACCCAGAATCACAGTAATCCTACTACACAGAGCCACTGTAACCCCACGACTCAGAGCCGCCGTATCCCCACGACCCAGAGCCACGGTAACCGCCATTAACCATAGCCACCGTAACCCCTACTTCCCACAGCCACCGTAACCCCTTCTTCCCAGAGCCACCGTAATCCCACTACCCAGAGCCACCGTAACCCCACTACCGAGAGCTGCCGTAACCCCACGAACCAGAGCTGCCGTAACCTCACTACCCAGAGCCGCCATAACCGCATTAATCAGACCCGCCGTAACCCCACTACCCACAGGCACTTTAACAACACATTCCAGAGCCGCCATAACCCCAATACCCAGAGCCGCCTTAACCCCACTACCCAGAGCCGCCATAACCGCATTAATCAGACCCGCCGTAACCCTACTACCCACAGGCACTTTAACAACACAATCCAGAGCCGCCGTAACCCCACGACCCAAAGCCGCAGTAACCCACGACCCAGAGTCGCCGTAACGGCACTATCCAGAGCTGCCGTAACCCCACATCCAGAGCCACCGTAAAACCACTACCCAGGGCCGCTGTAACTCCGTAAACCCACAAGCCTGAGCCGCCGTAAACCCACTAGCCAGAGCTGCCGTAAACTCTCTACCCAGAGACGCCGTAACCCCACTATCCAGAGCCGCCGTAACTCCACTAGCCAGAGCCGTCGTAACTCCACTACCCAGAGATGCCTAAACCTCACTACCCAGAGCCACCGTAACCCCACTACCCAGAGCCGCATAACCCCACTACCCAGAGCCGCCATAACCCCAGCATCTTGAGCTGCCGTAACCGCAATACCCAGAGCCGACGTACCCCACTACCCTGAGCCGCATTAACCCCACTACCCTGAGCCACCGTGACTCTACTACCCAGAGCCACCGTAACCCCACTACCCAGAGCCGCCGTAACCCCACTACCCAGAGCCGCCATAACCCCACTACCCAGAGCAGCCATAACCCCAATACACAGAGCCGCCTCAACCCCACTACCCAGAGCCGCCGTAACCCCACTACCCAGAGCCGCCGTAACCCCACTACCCAGAGCCACATAACCCCACTACCCAGAGCCGCCATAACCCCAATACCTTGAGCTGCAGTAACTCCAATACCCAGAGCCGACGTACCCCACTACCCTGAGCCGCATTAACCCCACTACCCAGAGCCACCGTGACTCTACTACCCAGAGCCACCGTAACCCCACTACCCAGACCCACCATAACCCCACTACCCAGAACCACTTGATCCCCATTACCCAGAATCACCGTAACCCCACTACCCAGAGCCACGGTAAGACTACTACACAGAGTCACCGTAACCCCACTACCAAAAGCCTCCGTAACCCCCACTACCCAGAGCCACCGTAACCCCACTACCCAGAGCCACCGTAACCCCACTACCCAGAGCCACCGTAACCCCACTACCTAGAGCCGCCATAACCCCACGACTCAGAGCCGCCGTACCACCACGAGCCAGAGCTGCCGAAACACCACCTCCCAGAGTCGCCGTAACCCCACTACCCAGAGCTGCCGTAACCCCACTACCCAGAGTCGCCGTAACCCCACATCCAGAGCCACCGTAAAACCACTACCCAGGGCCGCTGTAACTCCGTAAACCCACAAGCCTGAGCTGCCGTAAATCCACTACCAGGAGCTGCCGTAACCCCACTACCCAGAGCCACCGTAACCCCACTACGTAGAGCCGCCATAACCCCATTACCCAGAGCTGCCTTAACACCACTACCCAGAGCTGCCGTAACCCCACTACCCAGAGCCGCCATATCCCCAATACCTTGAGCTGCTGTAACCCCAATACCCAGAGCCGACGTACCCCACTACCCTGAGCCGCATTAACCCCACTACCCAGAGCCACCGTGACTCTACTACCCAGAGCCACCGTAACTCCACTACACAGAGATGCCGTAAACCCACTACCCAGAACAACTTGATCCCCATTACCCAGAATCACCGTAACCCCACTACCCAGAGCCACGGTAACACCACTACCCAGAGGCACCGTAACCCCACTACCCAGAGCCACTGTATCCTGATTACCCAGAATCACAGTAATCCCACGACACAGAGCCACTGTAACCACACGATCCAGAGCCGCCGTAACCCCAAGACCCAGAGCCGCCGTAACCCCACGACACAGAACCACGGTAACCCCCACTACCCACAGCCACCGTAACCCCCACTACCCACAGCCACCGTAACCCCCACTTCCCAGACCCACCATAACCCCACTACCCAGAGCCGCCGTAACCCAACCACCCAGAGCTACCGTAACCCCACTACCCTGAGGCACCGTAACCCCCACTACCCAGAGCCACCGTAACCACACTACCCAGAGGCACCGTAACACCACTACCTAAAGCCACCGTAACCCCCACTACTCAGAACCAGTGTAACCCCACTACCCAGAATCACCGTAACCCCACGACCCTGAGCCACCGTAACCTCACTACCCAGAGACAACATAACCCCACTAACCAGAGCCACCGTAAAACCACTACCCAGAGCTGCTATAACTCCGTAAACCCAGTAGCCAGAGCCGCCGTAAACCCACTAGCCAGAGCTGCCGTAACCACTCTATCCAGAGCCGCCGTAACCCCACGACCCAGAGCCACCGTAACCCCCAAACCCAGAGTCACCGTAACCCCACTATCCAGAGCCACTGTAACTCCACGACACAGAGCCACTATAATCCCACGACCCAGAAGCACCGTAACCCCCACGAACTAGAGCCACCGTAACCCCACTACCGAGTCCCACCGTATGGCGCCTCTGGGTCGTGGGTTTATGGTGGCTCTGGGTAGTGGGAGTTACGGTGACTCTGGGTTGAGGGGTTACGGTGGCTCTGGGTAGTGGAGTTACAGTGGCTCTGGGTAGTGGGGTTACGGTGACTCTGGGTTTGGGGGTTACGGTGGCTCTGGGTCGTGGGGTTACAGAGGCTCTTTGTAGAGTGGTTACGGCAGCTCTGGCTAGTGGGTTTACGGCGGCTCTGGCTACTGGGTTTACGGAGTTATAGCAGCTCTGGGTAGTGGTTTTACGGTGGCTCTGGTTAGTGAGGTTATGTTGTCTCTGGGTAGTGAGGTTACGGTGGCTCAGGGTCGTGGGGTTACGGTGATTCTGGGTAGTGGGGTTACACTGGTTCTGGGTAGTGGGGGTTACGGTGGCTTTAGGTAGTGGTGTTACGGTGCCTCTGGGTAGTGTGGTTACGGTGGTTCTGGGTAGTGGGGGTTACGGTGGCTCTGGGTAGAGTGGTTACGGCAGCTCTGGCTAGTGGGTTTACGGCGGCTCTCGCTACTGGGTTTACGGAGTTATAGCAGCTCTGGGTAGTGGTTTTACGGTGGCTCTGGTTAGTGAGGTTATGTTGCCTCTGGGTAGTGAGGTTACGGTGGCTCAGGGTCATGGGGTTACGGTGATTCTGGGTAGTGGGGTTACACTGGTTCTGGGTAGTGGGGGTTACGGTGGCTTTAGGTAGTGGTGTTACGGTGCCTCTGGGTAGTGTGGTTACGGTGGCTCTGGGTAGTGGGGGTTACGGTGGCTCTAGGTAGTGGGGTTACGGTAGCTCTGGGTGGTTGGGTTACGGCGGCTCTGGGTAGTGGGGTTACGGAGGTTCTTAGTAGTGGGGTTAGGCGGTTCTGGATAGTGTGGTTACGGCAGATCTGGGTCGTGCGGTTACGGAGGCTCTGCGTCGTGGGGTTACGGCAGCTCTTGGTGTTGGGGCTACGGCGGCTCTGGATGGTGGGTTTACCGCGGCTCTTGGTGGTGAGGTTACGGCGCCTCTGTGTGATGGGGTTATGGCGCCTCTGGGTGGTGGGGTTACGGCAGCTCTGTGTAGTGGAGTTATGGTGGCTCTGGGTTGTGGGGTTATGGTGGCTCTGGGTCATGGGGTTACAGCGGCTCTAGGTAGTGGGGTTACTGCGGCTCTGGGAGGTGGGGTTACGGCGGCACTGGCTAGTGGGGTAACGGCGGCTCTGGGTTGTGGTGTCATGCTGGCTCTGGGTAGTGGGGTTACAGCGGATGTGGGTAGTGGGTTTACGCTGGCTCTGGGTAGTGGGGTTACGGCGGCACTGGCTAGTGGGTGTACGGCCGCTCTGGGTCGTGGGTTTACGGCGGCTCTGGTTCGAGGGTTATGGCGGCTCTGGGTCGAGGTGTTACGGCAGCGTGGGGTCGTGGGGTTATTGTGGCTCTGGGTAGTGGGGTTACGGCGGCTCTGGCTCGAAGGGTTACGGCGGATCTGGGCCGTGTGTTTACGGCGGCTCTGTTTCATGGGGTTACGGTGGCTCTGGTTAGTGGGGTTACGGTGGCTCTGGTTAGTGGGGTTACGGTGGCTCTGGGTAGTGGGGTTACAGCTGCTCTGGGTACTGGTGTTACGGCAGCTCTGGTTAGTGGGGTTACGGTGGCTCTGGGTAGTGGGGTAACGGCGGCTCTGGTTAGTGCGGTTACGGCGGCTCTGGGTAGTGGTGTTACGACGGTTCTGGGTAGTGGGGTTACAGTGGCTCTGAGTAGTGGGGTTGCGGTGGCTCTGGGTAGTGGGGTTACGGCGGCTCTGGGTTGTGGGGTTACAGCGGATGTGGGTAGTGGGTTTACGCTGGCTCAGCATAGTGTGTTTACGGTGGCTCTAGGTAGTGGGCTTGCGGCGGCTCTGAGTCATAGGGTTAAGGCGACTCTGGGTAGTGGGGTTAAGGCGGCACTGGCTAGTGGGTGGACGGCGGCTCTGGGTCGTGGGTTTACGGCGGATCTGCTTCGAGGGGTTATGGCGGCTCTGGGTCGAGGTGTTACGGCAGCGTGGGGTCGTGGGGTTATGGTCGCTCTGGGTAGTGAGGCTTACGGTGGCTCTGGGTAGTGGGGGTTACGGTCGCTCTGGGAAATGGGGTTACGGCGGCTCTGGGTCGTGGGCCACCGAAACCCTACTACCCATGCAAGCGTAACCCCACTACCCAGAATCACCATAACCCCACTACCCAGAGCTGCCGTAACGCCATACCCAGAGCCACCGTAACCCCACGACACTGAGCCACCGTAACCTCACTACCCAGAGCCAACATAACCCCACAACCCAGAGCCACCGTAAAACCACTACCCAGAGCCGCTGTAACTCCATAACGTCACTAGCAAGAGCCGCCGTAAATCCACTAGCCAGAACTACCGTAACCTCTCTACCCAGAGCCACCGTAACCTCTACTTCGCAGAGCCACCGTAATCCCACTACCCATAGCCACCGTAACCACACTACACAGAGCCGCCGTAACCACACTACCAAGAGCCGCCATAACACAACTACCCAGAGTCACCGTAACCCCACTACCCAGAGCCGCCGTAACCACACTACCCAGTGACGCCATAACCCCAATACCCAGTGCCGCGCAACCGCACGATCCAGACCTGCCATAACCCCAGCACCCTGAGCCGCAGTAACCCCACAAACCAGAGCCGCCATAACAACACTACCCAGAGCCACCGTAAAACCACTACCCAGAGCCGCTGTAACTCCATAACGTCACTAGCCAGAGCCGCCGTAAATCCACTAGCCAGAGCTGCCGTAACCTCTCTACCTAGAGCCACCGTAACCCCACTACCCATAGCCGCCGTAACCCCACTACCTAGAGCCGCCATAACTCCACTACCCAGAGCCACCGTAACCCCACTCCCAGAGCCAACGTAACCCCACTACCTGGAACCGCCATAACCCCAATACACAGAGCTGCCGTAACCCCAATACCCAGAGCCGCCTTAACCCCACTACCCAGAGCCACCGTGACTCTACTACCCAGAGCCACCGTAACCCCTACTTCCCAGAGCCACAGTAATCCCACTACCCAGAGCCACTTGATCCCCATTACCCAGAATCACCGTAACACCACTACCCAGAGCCACGGTAAGACTACTACCCAGAGCCACCGTAACCCCACGACACAGAGCCACTGTATCCCGATTACCCAGAATCACAGTAATCCTACTACACAGAGCCACTGTAACCCCACGACTCAGAGCCGCCGTATCCCCACGACCCAGAGTCACGGTAACCGCCATTAACCATAGCCACCGTAACCCCTACTTCCCACAGCAACCGTAACCCCTTCTTCCCAGAGCCACCGTAATCCCACTACCCAGAGCCACCGTAACCCCACTACCGAGAGCTGCCGTAACCCCACTACCCAGACCCGCCGTAACCCCACTACCCACAGGCACTTTAACAACACATTCCAGAGCCGCCATAACCCCAATACCCAGAGCCGCCTTAACCCCACTACCCAGAGCCACCGTAACCACACTACCCAGAACCGCCATAACCCCAATACACAGAGCTGCCGTAACCCCAATACCCAGAGCCGCCTTAACCCCACTAACCAGAGCCACCGTAACCACACTATCCAGAACCGCCATAACCCCAATACACAGAGCTGCCGTAACCCCAATACCCAGAGCCGCCATAACCCCAGTATCTTGAGCTGCCGTAACCCCAATACCCAGATCCGACGTACCCCACTACCCTGAGCCGCATTAACCCCACTACCCAGAGCCACCGTGACTCTACTACCCAGAGCCACCGTAACCCCACTACCCAGAGCCGCCGTAACCCCACTACCCAGAGCCGCCATAACCCCACTACCCAGAGCAGCCATAACCCCAATACACAGAGCCGCCTCAACCCCACTACCCTGAGCCGCCGTAACCCCACTACCCAAAGCCGCATAACCCCACTACCCAGAGCCGCCATAACCCCATACCTTGAGCTGCCGTAACCCCAATACCCAGAGCCGACGTACCCCACTACCCTGAGCCGCATTAACCCTACTACCCAGAGCCACCGTGACTCTACTACCCAGAGCCACCGTAACCCCACTACCCAGAGCCTCCGTAACCCCACTACCCAGAGCCGCCATAACCCCACTACCCAGAGCCGCCATAACCCCAATACACAGAGCTGCCGTAACCCCAATACCCAGAGCCGCCTTAACCCCACTACCCAGAGCCACCGTGACTACTACCCAGAGCCACCGTAACTCCACTACACAGAGACGCCGTAACCCCACTACCCAGAGTCACCGTAACCCTTACTTCCCAGAGCCACCGTAACCCCACTACCCAGAGCCTCCGTAACCCCACTACCCAGAGCCGCCATAACCCCACTACCCAGAGCCGCCATAACCCCAATACACAGAGCTGCCGTAACCCCAATACCCAGAGCCGCCTTAACCCCACTACCCAGAGCCACCGTGACTACTACCCAGAGCCACCGTAACTCCACTACACAGAGACGCCGTAACCCCACTACCCAGACCCACCATAACCCCACTACCCAGAACCACTTGATCCCCATTACCCAGAATCACCGTAACCCCACTACCCAGAGCCACGGTAAGACTACTACACAGAGTCACCGTAACCCCACTACCCAAAGCCTCCGTAACCCCCACTACCCAGAGCCACCGTAACCCCACTACCCAGAGCCACTGTAACCCGATTACCCAGAATCACAGTAATCCCACTACCCAGAGACGCCGTAACCCCACTACCCAGCGCCGCCGTAACCCCACTACCCAGAGCCGCCTTAACCCCACTACCCAGAGCCGTCGTAACCCCACTACCCAGAGATGCCTTAACCTCACTACCCAGAGCCACCGTAACCCCACTACCCAGAGCCACCGTAACCCCACTACCTAGAGCCGCCATAACCCCACAACTCAGAGCCGCCGTACCACCACGAGCCAGAGCTGCCGAAACACCACCTCCCAGAGTCGCCGTAACCCCACTACCCAGAGCTGCCGTAACCCCACTACCCAGAGCCGCCATAACTGCATTAATCAGAGCCGCCGTAACCCCACTACCCACAGGCACTTTAACAACACAATCCAGAGCCGCCGTAACCCCACGACCCAAAGCCGCCGTAACCCCACGACCCAGAGTCGCCGTAAACGCACTATCCAGAGCTGCCGTAACCCCACATCCAGAGCCACCGTAAAACCACTACCCAGGGCCGCTGTAACTCCGTAAACCCACAGGCCTGAGCTGCCGTAAATCCACTAGCAGGAGCTGCCGTAACCTCACTACCCAGAGACGCCGTAACCCCACTACCTAGCGCCACCGTAACCCCACTACCCAGAGCCGCCGTAACTCCACTAGCCAGAGCCGTCGTAACCCCACTACCCAGAGATGCCTTAACCTCACTACCCAGAGCCACCATAACCCCACTACCCAGAGCCACCGTAACCCCACTACCTAGAGCCGCCATAACCCCACTACCCAGAGCCGCCTTAACCCCACTACCCAGAGCTGCCGTAACCCCACTACCCAGAGCCGCCATATCCCCAATACCTTGAGCTGCTGTAACCCCAATACCCAGAGCCGACGTACCCCACTACCCTGAGCCGCATTAACCCCACTACCCAGAGCCACCGTGACTCTACTACCCAGAGCCACCGTAACTCCACTACACAGAGATGCCGTAAACCCACTACCCAGAACAACTTGATCCCCATTACCCAGAATCACCGTAACCCCACTACCCAGAGCCACGGTAACACCACTACCCAGAGGCACCGTAACCCCACTACCCAGAGCCACTGTATCCTGATTACCCAGAATCACAGTAATCCAACGACACAGAGCCACTGTAACCACACGATCCAGAGCCGCCGTAACCCCAAGACCCAGAGCCGCCGTAACCCCACGACACAGAACCACGGTAACCCCCACTACCCACAGCCACCGTAACCCCCACTACCCACAGCCACCGTAACCCCCACTTCCCAGACCCACCATAACCCCACTACCCAGAGCCGCCGTATCCACACTACCAAGAGCCGCCATAATCCAACTACCCAGAGTCACCATAACCCCACTACCCAGAGCAGCCGTAACCACACTACCCAGTGCCGCCGTAACCGCACTACCCAGTGCTGCGTAACCGCACGATCCAGACCTGCCATAACCCCAGCACCCTGAGCCGCTGTAACCCCACGAACCAGAGCCGCCATAACACCACGACCCAGAGCCGCCGAAACCCAACCTCCCAGATTCGCCATAACCCCACTACCCAGAGCTGCCGTAACCCCACTACCCAGAGCCGCCATAACCGCATTAATCAGAGCCGCCGTAACCCCACTACACACAGGCACTTTAACAACAAAATCCAGAGCCGCCGTAACCCCACGACCCAGAGCCGCCGTAACCCCACGACCCAGAGTCGCCGTAACCGCACTATCCAGAGCCGCCGTAACCCCACTACCCAGACACACCGTAACCCCACTACCCAGAGCCACCGTAACACCACTACCCAGAGCCACTGTTAACCTCACCACCCAGAGTAGCCGTAACACCACCATCCAGAGCCGCCATAACCGCCGTATCCTGACCACCCAGTCGCCGTATCCCCACTACCCAGAATCACCGTAACCCCACTACCCAGAGCCACCATAACATCACTACCCAGAGCCACTGCAACCCCCACTACCCAGAGCCGCCGTAACGCCACCAATCAGAGCCACCTTAACCCCACCACCCAGAGGCGCCGAAAAAAAAAACACCATCCAGAGCTGCCGTAACACCACCATCCAGAGCCGCCATAACCGCCGTATCCTGACCACCCAGTCGCCGTATCCCCACTACCCAGAATCACCGTAACCCCACTACCCAGAGCCACCGTAACATCACTACCCAGAGCCACTGTAACCCCCACTACCCAGAGCCGCCGTAACTCCACAACCAAGAGCCGCCGTAACCCCACGACCGACAGCCTCTGTAACCCCACTACCCAGAGCCACCGTAACCTAAGTACCCAGGGTCAGCGTAACCTGACTACCCAGATCCACCGTAACTCCACGACCCAGAGCCACCATAATCCCACAACCCAGAACCAACGTAACCCCCACGACCCAGAGCCACCGTAAAAGCACAAGCCAGAGCGGATGTAACCCCACCACCCAGAGCCACCGTAACTCCCACTACCCAGAGTCTCCGTAACCCCACTACCCAGAGCCACCATAACCCCACTACCCATTGCCACCATATCACTCACTACCCAGAGCCGCCGTAACCCCACTACCCAGAGCCACCGTAACCCCACTACCCAGAGCCGCCGTAACCCCACTAACCAGAGCCGCCTTAATCCCACTACCCAGAGCCACCGTAACCCCACTACCCAGTGCTGCCGTAACTGCACGATCCAGACCTGCCATAAGCCCAGCAACCTGAGCCGCCGTAACCCCACGAACCAGTGCAGCCATACCACCACGAGCCAGAGCTACCGAAACCCCACCTCCCAGAGTCGCCGTAACCCCACTACCCAGAGCTGCCGTAACCCCACTACCCAGAGCCACCATAACCGCATTAATCAGAGCCGCCGTAACCCCACTACCCACAGGCACTTTAACCACACAATCCAGAGCCGCCGTAACCCCACGACCCAAAGCCGCTGTAAACCCACGACCCAGAGTCGCCGTAACCGCACTATCCAGAGCTGCCGTAACTCCACTACCCAGAGACACCGTAACCCCACTACCCATAGCCACCGTAACACCACTACCCAGAGCCACCGTTAACCCCACCACCCAGAGTCGCCGTAGTACCACCATTCAGAGCCGCCATAACCGCCGTAAAAAGACCACCCAGTCACCGTATCCCCACTACCCAGAATCACCGCAAACCCACTACCCAGAGCCATCGTAACAACACTACCCAGAGCCACCGTAACGCCACCACCCAGAGGCGCCGTAACCCCACCATCCAGAGCTGCCGTAACACCACCACCCAGAGCCACCGTAACCCCACTACCCAGAGCCACCGTAACCCCCACTACCCAGAGCCGCCGTAAGCCCACTACCCAGACCCACCATAACCCAACTACGCAGGGTCAGTGTAACCCGACTACCCAGAGCCACCGTAACCCCCACTACCCAGATCCGCCGTAACCCCACGACACAGAACCACGGTAACCCCCACTACCCACAGCCACCGTAACCCCCACTACCCACAGCCACCGTAACCCCCACTTCCCAGACCCACCATAACCCCACTACCCAGAGCCGCCGTATCCACACTACCAAGAGCCGCCATAATCCAACTACCCAGAGTCACCATAACCCCACTACCCAGAGCAGCCGTAACCACACTACCCAGTGCCGCCGTAACCGCACTACCCAGTGCTGCGTAACCGCACGATCCAGACCTGCCATAACCCCAGCACCCTGAGCCGCTGTAACCCCACGAACCAGAGCCGCCATAACACCACGACCCAGAGCCGCCGAAACCCAACCTCCCAGATTCGCCATAACCCCACTACCCAGAGCTGCCGTAACCCCACTACCCAGAGCCGCCATAACCGCATTAATCAGAGCCGCCGTAACCCCACTACACACAGGCACTTTAACAACAAAATCCAGAGCCGCCGTAACCCCACGACCCAGAGCCGCCGTAACCCCACGACCCAGAGTCGCCGTAACCGCACTATCCAGAGCCGCCGTAACCCCACTACCCAGACACACCGTAACCCCACTACCCAGAGCCACCGTAACACCACTACCCAGAGCCACTGTTAACCTCACCACCCAGAGTAGCCGTAACACCACCATCCAGAGCCGCCATAACCGCCGTATCCTGACCACCCAGTCGCCGTATCCCCACTACCCAGAATCACCGTAACCCCACTACCCAGAGCCACCATAACATCACTACCCAGAGCCACTGCAACCCCCACTACCCAGAGCCGCCGTAACGCCACCAATCAGAGCCACCTTAACCCCACCACCCAGAGGCGCCGAAAAAAAAACACCATCCAGAGCTGCCGTAACACCACCATCCAGAGCCGCCATAACCGCCGTATCCTGACCACCCAGTCGCCGTATCCCCACTACCCAGAATCACCGTAACCCCACTACCCAGAGCCACCGTAACATCACTACCCAGAGCCACTGTAACCCCCACTACCCAGAGCCGCCGTAACTCCACAACCAAGAGCCGCCGTAACCCCACGACCGACAGCCTCTGTAACCCCACTACCCAGAGCCACCGTAACCTAAGTACCCAGGGTCAGCGTAACCTGACTACCCAGATCCACCGTAACTCCACGACCCAGAGCCACCATAATCCCACAACCCAGAACCAACGTAACCCCCACGACCCAGAGCCACCGTAAAAGCACAAGCCAGAGCGGATGTAACCCCACCACCCAGAGCCACCGTAACTCCCACTACCCAGAGTCTCCGTAACCCCACTACCCAGAGCCACCATAACCCCACTACCCATTGCCACCATATCACTCACTACCCAGAGCCGCCGTAACCCCACTACCCAGAGCCACCGTAACCCCACTACCCAGAGCCGCCGTAACCCCACTAACCAGAGCCGCCTTAATCCCACTACCCAGAGCCACCGTAACCCCACTACCCAGTGCTGCCGTAACTGCACGATCCAGACCTGCCATAACCCCAGCAACCTGAGCCGCCGTAACCCCACGAACCAGTGCAGCCATACCACCACGAGCCAGAGCTACCGAAACCCCACCTCCCAGAGTCGCCGTAACCCCACTACCCAGAGCTGCCGTAACCCCACTACCCACAGGCACTTTAACCACACAATCCAGAGCCGCCGTAACCCCACGACCCACAGGCACTTTAACCACACAATCCAGAGCCGCCGTAACCCCACGACCCAAAGCCGCTGTAAACCCACGACCCAGAGTCGCCGTAACCGCACTATCCAGAGCTGCCGTAACTCCACTACCCAGAGACACCGTAACCCCACTACCCATAGCCACCGTAACACCACTACCCAGAGCCACCGTTAACCCCACCACCCAGAGTCGCCGTAGTACCACCATTCAGAGCCGCCATAACCGCCGTAAAAAGACCACCCAGTCACCGTATCCCCACTACCCAGAATCACCGCAAACCCACTACCCAGAGCCATCGTAACAACACTACCCAGAGCCACCGTAACGCCACCACCCAGAGGCGCCGTAACCCCACCATCCAGAGCTGCCGTAACACCACCACCCAGAGCCACCGTAACCCCACTACCCAGAGCCACCGTAACCCCCACTACCCAGAGCCGCCGTAAGCCCACTACCCAGACCCACCATAACCCAACTACGCAGGGTCAGTGTAACCCGACTACCCAGAGCCACCGTAACCCCCACTACCCAGATCCGCCGTAACCCCACGACACAGAACCACGGTAACCCCCACTACCCACAGCCACCGTAACCCCCACTACCCACAGCCACCGTAACCCCCACTTCCCAGACCCACCATAACCCCACTACCCAGAGCCGCCGTATCCACACTACCAAGAGCCGCCATAATCCAACTACCCAGAGTCACCATAACCCCACTACCCAGAGCAGCCGTAACCACACTACCCAGTGCCGCCGTAACCGCACTACCCAGTGCTGCGTAACCGCACGATCCAGACCTGCCATAACCCCAGCACCCTGAGCCGCTGTAACCCCACGAACCAGAGCCGCCATAACACCACGACCCAGAGCCGCCGAAACCCAACCTCCCAGATTCGCCATAACCCCACTACCCAGAGCTGCCGTAACCCCACTACCCAGAGCCGCCATAACCGCATTAATCAGAGCCGCCGTAACCCCACTACACACAGGCACTTTAACAACAAAATCCAGAGCCGCCGTAACCCCACGACCCAGAGTCGCCGTAACCGCACTATCCAGAGCCGCCGTAACCCCACTACCCAGACACACCGTAACCCCACTACCCAGAGCCATCGTAACACCACTACCCAGAGCCACCGTTAACCTCACCACCCAGAGTAGCCGTAACACCACCATCCAGAGCCGCCATAACCGCCGTATCCTGACCACCCAGTCGCCGTATCCCCACTACCCAGAATCACCGTAACCCCACTACCCAGAGCCACCATAACATCACTACCCAGAGCCACTGCAACCCCCACTACCCAGAGCCGCCGTAACGCCACCAATCAGAGCCACCTTAACCCCACCACCCAGAGGCGCCGAAAAAAAACACCATCCAGAGCTGCCGTAACACCACCATCCAGAGCCGCCATAACCGCCGTATCCTGACCACCCAGTCGCCGTATCCCCACTACCCAGAATCACCGTAACCCCACTACCCAGAGCCACCGTAACATCACTACCCAGAGCCACTGTAACCCCCACTACCCAGAGCCGCCGTAACGCCACCAATCAGAGCCACCTTAACCCCACCAACCAGAGCCACCGTAACTCCACAACCAAGAGCCGCCGTAACCCCACGACCGACAGCCTCTGTAACCCCACTACCCAGAGCCACCGTAACCTAAGTACCCAGGGTCAGCGTAACCTGACTACCCAGATCCACCGTAACTCCACGACCCAGAGCCACCATAATCCCACAACCCAGAACCAACGTAACCCCCACGACCCAGAGCCACCGTAAAAGCACAAGCCAGAGCGGATGTAACCCCACCACCCAGAGCCACCGTAACTCCCACTACCCAGAGTCTCCGTAACCCCACTACCCAGAGCCACCATAACCCCACTACCCATTGCCACCATATCACTCACTACCCAGAGCCGCCGTAACCCCACTACCCAGAGCCACCGTAACCCCACTACCCAGAGCCGCCGTAACCCCACTAACCAGAGCCGCCTTAATCCCACTACCCAGAGCCACCGTAACCCCACTACCCAGTGCTGCCGTAACTGCACGATCCAGACCTGCCATAACCCCAGCACCCTGAGCCGCCGTAACCCCACGAACCAGTGCAGCCATACCACCACGAGCCAGAGCTACCGAAACCCCACCTCCCAGAGTCGCCGTAACCCCACTACCCAGAGCTGCCGTAACCCCACTACCCAGAGCCACCATAACCACACAATCCAGAGCCGCCGTAACCCCACGACCCAAAGCCGCTGTAAACCCACGACCCAGAGTCGCCGTAACCGCACTATCCAGAGCTGCCGTAACCCCACTACCCAGAGACACCATAACCCCACTACCCATAGCCACCGTAACACCACTACCCAGAGCCACCGTTAACCCCACCACCCAGAGTCGCCGTAGTACCACCATTCAGAGCCGCCATAACCGCCGTAAAAAGACCACCCAGTCACCGTATCCCCACTACCCAGAATCACCGCAAACCCACTACCCAGAGCCATCGTAACAACACTACCCAGAGCCACCGTAACCCCCACTACCCAGATCCACCGTAACGCCACCACCCAGAGCCACCGTAACGCCACCACCCAGAGGCGCCGTAACCCCACCATCCAGAGCTGCCGTAACACCACCACCCAGAGCCACCGTAACCCCACTACCCAGAGCCACCGTAACCCCCACTACCCAGAGCAGCCGTAAGCCCACTACCCAGACCCACCATAACCCAACTACGCAGGGTCAGTGTAACCCGACTACCCAGATCCACCGTAACCCCCACTACCCAGATCCACCGTAATGGCTCCACCCAGAGCCACTGTAATCCCACGACCCAGATCCACCGTAACCCCCATGACCCAGAGCCATCGTAACTCCCAATACCCAGAGTCACCGTAACCCCACTACCCAGAGCCACCGTAACTCCCACTACCCAGTCACCGTAACCCCACTACCCAGAGCCACCGTAACCCCACTACCCATTCCCACCATATCTCTCACTACCCAGTCACCGTAACCCCCACTATCCATAGCCACCATAACCCCACTACCCAGAGCCACCGTAAACACACAACCCAGAGCCACCGTTACGCCACGACCTTCAGCCACCGTAACCCCCACTACACAGAACCAGCGTAACTCCACTACCTAGAATCACTGTAACCCCATGACCCTGAGCTACCGTAACCTCATTACCCAGAGCCAACATAACCCCACTACACAGAATCACTGCAAAACCATTACCCAGAGCCGCTATCACTCCGTAAACCCACTACCCAGAGCCGCCGTAACCCCACCAACCAGAGACGCTGTAACATCACGAGCCAGAGCTGCCGAAACCACACCTCCCAGAGTCGCCGTAAACCCACCTCCCAGAGCTGCCGTAACCCCACTACCCAGAGCCGCCATAACCGCATTAATCAGAGCCGCCGTAACCCCACTAAACACAGGCACTTTAACCACAAAATCCAGACCCACTGTAACCCCACTACCCAGAGCCACCGTAAACCCCACTACCCAGAGCCACCGAAACCCCCACTACCCAGAGCCACCGTAACCCCACTACCCAGAGCCACCGTAACCCAACTACGCAGGGACAGCATAACCCGACTACCCAGATCCACCGTAACCCACGACCCAGAGCCACCATAACCCCACTACCCAGTGCCACTGTAATCCCACGACCCAGAACCACCGTAACCCCCACCACCCAGAGCCACCGTAACCCCACTACACAGAGCCACCATAACCCCCACTACCCAGAGCCACCGTAAGCCCACTACACAGACCCACCATAACCCAACTACGCAGGATCAGCGTAACCTGACTACCCAGATCCACTGTAACCCCCACTACCCAGATCCACCGTAACGGCACCACCCAGTGCCACTGTAATCCCACGACCCAGAACCATCGTAACCCCCACGACCCAGAGCCATCGTAAATCCCACTACCCAGAGTCACCGTAACCCCACTACCCAGAGCCACCGTAACTCCCACTACCCAGAGTCACCGTAACCCCACTACCCAGAGCCACCATAACCCCACTACCCATTCCCACCATATCTCTCATTACCCAGAGTCACCGTAACCCCCACTATCCATAGCCACCGTAACCCCACTACCCAGAGCCACCGTAACCCTACTACCCAGAGCCACCATAACCACACTACACAGAGCTACCGTAACCTCACTATATAGAGCCACCATAACCCTCACAAACCAGAGCCACCGTAAACACACAACCCAGAGCCACCGTTACGCCACGACCTTCAGCCACCGTAACCCCCACTACACAGAACCAGCGTAACCCCACTACCTCGAATCACCGTAACCCCACGACCCTGAGCTACCGTAACCTCATTACCCAGAGCCAACATAACCCCACTACCCAGAACCACTGTAAAACCACTACCCAGAGCCGCTATCACTCCGTAAACCCACTACCCAGAGCCGCCGTAACCCCACGAACCAGTGACGCCGTAACGCCACGAGCCAGAGCTGCCAAAACCCCACCTCCCAGAGTCGCCGTAACCCCACCTCCCAGAGCTGCCGTAACCCCACTACCCAGAGCCGCCATAACTGCATTAATCAGAGCCGCCGTAAACCCACTAACCACAGGCACTTTAACCACAAAATCCAGAGCCGCCGTAACCCCATGACCCAGAGCCGCCGTAACCTCACGACCCAGAGTCGCCGTAACCGCACCATCCAGAGCCACCGTAACCCCACTACCCAGAGCCACCGTAACCCCCACTACCCAGAGCCTCCGTAACCCCACTACCCAGAGCCACCGTAACCCCACTACCCAGAGCCACCGTAACCCCCACTACCCAGAGCCACCGTAACCCAACTACGCAGGGCCAGCGTAACCCGACTACCCAGATCCACCGTAACCCACTACCCAGAGCCACCATAACCCCACTACCCAGAGCCACCGTAACCCTACTAACCAGAGCCGCTGTAACTCCGTAACGCCACTAGCCAGATCCGCCGTAAATCCACTAGCCAGAGCTGCCGTAACCTCTCTACACAGAGACACCGTAATCCCACTACCAAGAGCCGCCGTAACCCCACTACCCAGAGCCGCCGTAACTCCACTACCCAGAGCCGTCGTAACCCCACTACCCAGAGATGCCTTAACTTCACTACCCAGAGCCACCGTAACCCCACTACCCAGAGCCAATGTAACCCCACTACCTAGAGCCGCCAGAACCCCACTACCCAGAGCCGCCTTAACCACACTACCCAGAGCCGCTGTAACCCCACTACCCAGAGCCGCCGTAAGCCCAATACCCAGAGCTGTCGTAACCCCAATACCCAGAGCCGCTGTACCCCACTACCCAGAGCCGCCTTAACCCCACTACCCAGAGCCACCGTAACTCTACAACGCAGAGCCACCGTAACTCCACTACACAAGTCCGCCGTAACCCCACTACCCAGAGCCTCCGTAACCCCACTACCCAAAGCCACCGTAACCCCACTACCCAGAATCACCGTAACCCCACTAACCAGAGCCTCTGAAGCCCCACTACCCACAGCCAACGTAACCCAACTATGCAGGGTCAGCGTAACCCGACTACCCAGATCCACCGTAACCCCACTACCCAGAGCCACCATAACCCCACTACTCAGAGCCACTGTAAACCCACGACCCAGAGCCACCATAATCCCATGACCCAGAACCACCGTAACCCCCACGACCCAGAGCCACCGTAAAACCACTACCCAGAGCCGATGTAACCCCACTACCCAGAGCCACCGTTACCCCCACTACCTAGAGTCACCGTAACCCCACTATCCATAGCCAGCGTAACCCCACTACCCTGAGCCACCGTAACCCTACTACCCAGAGCCACCATAATCCCACGACCCAGAGCCACCGTAACCCCACTACACAGAGCCAACATAACCCCTCCCAGTGTAGAGGCCTTTCTAGTTGGGACGTGCCTTTGTTTTTGATAATTTGAACACAGCTTAAATGTACTTATAAATACCACTGCTACTATTATTCTACGTTCTAAAAAATTCCAAATTCTGAAAGTGACTGGTCCACAGGATGTCGGATAAACGATTGAGCACCTGGAGACAGAAAGAATAAAGAGTTAGAGAAGAGAAATCAAACTATTATATAAACACAATATCGTAACAGTCAAATGACAACAAGGTCGTAAAAACATCAACAATTATAACATATGGCGAATTGTAAAAAGTAACAAAATTATATAATACGACAAATTCTATCCTCTCCCCTTCTGACCCACCGTAACCCGACTACCCAGAGCCACCATAACCTCACGACCCAGAGCCACCATAACTCCACTACACAGAGCTGCCGTAACCCCACCATCCAGAGCCGCCGTAGCCCCAACACCAAGAGCTGCCCTAACCCCACGACGCAGAGCCTCCGTAACCGCACGACCCAGATCTGCCGTAACCACACTATCCAGAACCGCCTAACCCCACTACTAAGAACCGCCGTAACCCCACTACCCAAACCTCCGTAACCCCACTACCCAGAGCCGCTGTAACCCAACCACCCAGAGCTACCGTAACCCCAATACCTTGAGGCACCGTAACCACCACTACCCAGAGCCACCGTAACCACACTACCCAGAGGCACCGTAACACCACTACCTAAAGCCACCGTAACCCCCACTACCCAGAACCAGTGTAACCCCACTACCCAGAATCACCGTAACCCCACGACCCTGAGCCACAGTAACCTCACTACCCAGAGACAACATAACCCCACTAACCAGAGCCACCGTAAAACCACTACCCAGAGCTGCTATAACTCCGTAAACCCAGTAGCCAGAGCCGCCGTAAACCCACTAGCCAGAGCTGCCGTAACCTCTCTACACAGAGACACCGTAATCCCACTACCAAGAGCCGCCGTAACCCCACTACCCAGAGCCGCCGTAACTCCACTACCCAGAGCCGTCGTAACCCCACTACCCAGAGATGCCTTAACTTCACTACCCAGAGCCACCGTAACCCCACTACCCAGAGCCAATGTAACCCCACTACCTAGAGCCGCCAGAACCCCACTACCCAGAGCCGCCTTAACCACACTACCCAGAGCCGCTGTAACCCCACTACCCAGAGCCGCCGTAAGCCCAATACCCAGAGCTGTCGTAACCCCAATACCCAGAGCCGCTGTACCCCACTACCCAGAGCCGCCTTAACCCCACTACCCAGAGCCACCGTAACTCTACAACGCAGAGCCACCGTAACTCCACTACACAAGTCCGCCGTAACCCCACTACCCAGAGCCTCCGTAACCCCACTACCCAAAGCCACCGTAACCCCACTACCCAGAATCACCGTAACCCCACTAACCAGAGCCTCTGAAGCCCCACTACCCACAGCCAACGTAACCCAACTATGCAGGGTCAGCGTAACCCGACTACCCAGATCCACCGTAACCCCACTACCCAGAGCCACCATAACCCCACTACTCAGAGCCACTGTAAACCCACGACCCAGAGCCACCATAATCCCATGACCCAGAACCACCGTAACCCCCACGACCCAGAGCCACCGTAAAACCACTACCCAGAGCCGATGTAACCCCACTACCCAGAGCCACCGTTACCCCCACTACCTAGAGTCACCGTAACCCCACTATCCATAGCCAGCGTAACCCCACTACCCTGAGCCACCGTAACCCTACTACCCAGAGCCACCATAATCCCACGACCCAGAGCCACCGTAACCCCACTACACAGAGCCAACATAACCCCTCCCAGTGTAGAGGCCTTTCTAGTTGGGACGTGCCTTTGTTTTTGATAATTTGAACACAGCTTAAATGTACTTATAAATACCACTGCTACTATTATTCTACGTTCTAAAAAATTCCAAATTCTGAAAGTGACTGGTCCACAGGATGTCGGATAAACGATTGAGCACCTGGAGACAGAAAGAATAAAGAGTTAGAGAAGAGAAATCAAACTATTATATAAACACAATATCGTAACAGTCAAATGACAACAAGGTCGTAAAAACATCAACAATTATAACATATGGCGAATTGTAAAAAGTAACAAAATTATATAATACGACAAATTCTATCCTCTCCCCTTCTGACCCACCGTAACCCGACTACCCAGAGCCACCATAACCTCACGACCCAGAGCCACCATAACTCCACTACACAGAGCTGCCGTAACCCCACCATCCAGAGCCGCCGTAGCCCCAACACCAAGAGCTGCCCTAACCCCACGACGCAGAGCCTCCGTAACCGCACGACCCAGATCTGCCGTAACCACACTATCCAGAACCGCCTAACCCCACTACTAAGAACCGCCGTAACCCCACTACCCAAACCTCCGTAACCCCACTACCCAGAGCCGCTGTAACCCAACCACCCAGAGCTACCGTAACCCCAATACCTTGAGGCACCGTAACCACCACTACCCAGAGCCACCGTAACCACACTACCCAGAGGCACCGTAACACCACTACCTAAAGCCACCGTAACCCCCACTACCCAGAACCAGTGTAACCCCACTACCCAGAATCACCGTAACCCCACGACCCTGAGCCACAGTAACCTCACTACCCAGAGACAACATAACCCCACTAACCAGAGCCACCGTAAAACCACTACCCAGAGCTGCTATAACTCCGTAAACCCAGTAGCCAGAGCCGCCGTAAACCCACTAGCCAGAGCCACCGTAACCCCCAAACCCAGAGTCACCGTAACCCCACTACCCAGAGCCACCGTAACCCCCACTACCCAGAGCCACCGTAAACCCACTACCCAGAGCCACCGTAACCCAACTACGCAGGGTCAGAATAACCCGACTACCCAGATCCACCGTAACCCACTACCCAGAGCCACCATAACCCCACTAGCCAGTGCCACTGTAATCCCACGACCCAGAACCACCGTAACCCCCACCACCCAGAGCCACCGTAACCCCACTACACAGAGCCACCGTAACCCCCACTACCCAGAGCCACCGTAAGCCCACTACACAGACCCACCATAACCCAACTACGCAGGGTCAGCGTAACCTGACTACCCAGATCCACTGTAACCCCCACTACCCAGATCCACCGTAACGGCACCACCCAGTGCCACTGTAATCCCACGACCCAGAACCATCGTAACCCCCACGACCCAGAGCCTTCGTAAATCCCACTACCCAGAGTCACCGTAACCCCACTACCCAGAGCCACCGTAACTCCCACTACCCAGAGTCACCGTAACCCCACTACCCTGAACCACCGTAACCCCACTACCCATTCCCACCATATCTCTCATTACCCAGAGTCACCGTAACCCCCACTATCCATAGCCACCATAACCCCACTACCCAGAGCCACCGTAACCCTACTACCCAGAGCCACCATAACCACACTACACAGAGCTACCGTAACCTCACTACATAGAGCCACCGTAACCCTCACAAACCAGAGCCACCGTAAACACACAACCCAGAGCCACCGTTACGCCACGACCTTCAGCCACCGTAACCCCCACTACACAGAACCAGCGTAACCCCACTACCTCGAATCACCGTAACCCCACGACCCTGAGCTACCGTAACCTCATTACCCAGAGCCAACATAACCCCACTACCCAGAACCACTGTAAAACCACTACCCAGAGCCGCTATCACTCCGTAAACCCACTACCCAGAGCCGCCGTAACCCCACGAACCAGAGACGCCGTAACGCCACGAGCCAGAGCTGCCAAAACCCCACCTCCCAGAGTCGCCGTAACCCCACCTCCCAGAGCTGCCGTAACCCCACTACCCAGAGCCGCCATAACCGCATTAATCAGAGCCGCCGTAACCCCACTAACCACAGGCACTTTAACCACAAAATCCAGAGCCGCCGTAACCCCATGACCCAGAGCCGCCGTAACCTCACGACCCAGAGTCGCCGTAACCGCACCATCCAGAGCCACCGTAACCCCACTACCCAGAGCCACCGTAACCCCCACTACCCAGAGCCTCCGTAACCCCACTACCCAGAGCCACCGTAACCCAACTACGCAGGGCCAGCGTAACCCGACTACCCAGATCCACCGTAACCCACTACCCAGAGCCACCATAACACCACTACCCAGAGCCACCGTAACCCTACTACCCAGAGCCGCTGTAACTCCGTAACGCCACTAGCCAGATCCGCCGTAAATCCACTAGCCAGAGCTGCCGTAACCTCTCTACACAGAGACACCGTAATCCCACTACCAAGAGCCGCCGTAACCCCACTACCCAGAGCCGCCGTAACTCCACTACCCAGAGCCGTCGTAACCCCACTACCCAGAGATGCCTTAACTACACTACCCAGAGCCACCGTAACCCCACTACCCAGAACCAATGTAACCCCACTACCTAGAGCCGCCAGAACCCCACTACCCAGAGCCGCCTTAACCCCACTACCCAGAGCCGCTGTAACCCCACTACCCAGAGCCGCCGTAAGCCCAATACCCAGAGCTGTCGTAACCCCAATATCCAGAGCCGCTGTACCCCACTACCCAGAGCCGCCTTAACCCCACTACCCAGAGCCACCGTAACTCTACAACGCAGAGCCACCGTAACTCCACTACACAAGGCCGCCGTAACCCCACTACCCAGAGCCTCCGTAACCCCACTACCCAAAGCCACCGTAACCCCACTACCCAGAATCACCGTAACCCCACTACCTAGAGCCGCCATAACCCCACTACCCAGAGCCGCCTTAACCCCACTACCCAGACCCGCCATAACCCCACAACCCAGAGCCGCCATAGCCCCACTACCCAGAGCCGCCATAACCCCAATACCCTGAGCTGGCATAACCCCAATACCCAGAGCCGACATACCCCACTACCCAGAGCCGCCTTAACCCCACTACCCAGAGCCACTGTGACTCTACTACCCAGAGCCACCGTAACTCCACTACACAGAGACGCCGTAAACCCACTACCCAGAGCCACCGAACCCCCACTACCCAGAGCCACCATAACCCCACTACCCAGAACCACTTGATCCCCATTACCCAGAATCACCGTAACCCCACTACCCAGAGCCACTGTATCCCGATTACCCAGAATCACAGTAATCCCACTACACAGAGCCACTGTAACCCCACGACCCAGAGCCGCCGTAACCCCAAGACCCAGAGCCGCCATAACCCCAGGACCCAGAGCCACAGTAACCACCACGACCCACAGCCACCGTCACCCCCACTTCCCAGAGCCACCGTAACCCCGACTTCCCAGAGGCACCGTAATTCCACCTGCCAGAGCCACAGTAACCCCACTACCCAGAGCCGCCATAACCCCACGAACCAGAGCCGACATAACCCCACTACCCACAGGCACTTTAACCACAAAATCCAGAGCCACCGTAACCCCACAAACCAGAGCCGCCATAACCCCATGAACCAGAGCCGCCATAACCGCATTAATCAGAGCCACCGTAACTCCCACTACGCATTGCCACCGTAACCCCTACTACCCAGAGTCACCATAAGCCCCACTATCCATAGCCAGCGTAACCCCACTACACAGAGCCACCGTAACCCCTACTACCCAGAGCCACCGTAAACCCACTACCCAGAGACACCATAACCCCACTACCCAGAGCCACCATAACCCCACTACTCAGAGCCACTGTAAACCCACGACCCAGAGCCACCATAATCCCATGACCCAGAACCACCGTAACCCCCACGACCCAGAGCCACCGTAAAACCACTACCCAGAGCCGATGTAACCCCACTACCCAGAGCCACCGTTACCCCCACTACCTAGAGTCACCGTAACCCCACTATCCATAGCCAGCGTAACCCCACTACCCTGAGCCACCGTAACCCTACTACCCAGAGCCACCATAATCCCACGACCCAGAGCCACCGTAACCCCACTACACAGAGCCAACATAACCCCTCCCAGTGTAGAGGCCTTTCTAGTTGGGACGTGCCTTTGTTTTTGATAATTTGAACACAGCTTAAATGTACTTATAAATACCACTGCTACTATTATTCTACGTTCTAAAAAATTCCAAATTCTGAAAGTGACTGGTCCACAGGATGTCGGATAAACGATTGAGCACCTGGAGACAGAAAGAATAAAGAGTTAGAGAAGAGAAATCAAACTATTATATAAACACAATATCGTAACAGTCAAATGACAACAAGGTCGTAAAAACATCAACAATTATAACATATGGCGAATTGTAAAAAGTAACAAAATTATATAATACGACAAATTCTATCCTCTCCCCTTCTGACCCACCGTAACCCGACTACCCAGAGCCACCATAACCTCACGACCCAGAGCCACCATAACTCCACTACACAGAGCTGCCGTAACCCCACCATCCAGAGCCGCCGTAGCCCCAACACCAAGAGCTGCCCTAACCCCACGACGCAGAGCCTCCGTAACCGCACGACCCAGATCTGCCGTAACCACACTATCCAGAACCGCCTAACCCCACTACTAAGAACCGCCGTAACCCCACTACCCAAACCTCCGTAACCCCACTACCCAGAGCCGCTGTAACCCAACCACCCAGAGCTACCGTAACCCCAATACCTTGAGGCACCGTAACCACCACTACCCAGAGCCACCGTAACCACACTACCCAGAGGCACCGTAACACCACTACCTAAAGCCACCGTAACCCCCACTACCCAGAACCAGTGTAACCCCACTACCCAGAATCACCGTAACCCCACGACCCTGAGCCACAGTAACCTCACTACCCAGAGACAACATAACCCCACTAACCAGAGCCACCGTAAAACCACTACCCAGAGCTGCTATAACTCCGTAAACCCAGTAGCCAGAGCCGCCGTAAACCCACTAGCCAGAGCCACCGTAACCCCCAAACCCAGAGTCACCGTAACCCCACTACCCAGAGCCACCGTAACCCCCACTACCCAGAGCCACCGTAACCCCACTACCCAGAGCCACCGTAACCCAACTACACAGGGTCAGAATAACCCGACTACCCAGATCCACCGTAACCCACTACCCAGAGCCACCATAACCCCACTAGCCAGTGCCACTGTAATCCCACGACCCAGAACCACCGTAACCCCCACCACCCAGAGCCACCGTAACCCCACTACACAGAGCCACCGTAACCCCCACTACCCAGAGCCACCGTTAGCCCACTACACAGACCCACCATAACCCAACTACGCAGGGTCAGCGTAACCTGACTACCCAGATCCACTGTAACCCCCACTACCCAGATCCACCGTAACGGCACCACCCAGTGCCACTGTAATCCCACGACCCAGAACCATCGTAACCCCCACGACCCAGAGCCTTCGTAAATCCCACTACCCAGAGTCACCGTAACCCCACTACCCAGAGCCACCGTAACTCCCACTACCCAGAGTCACCGTAACCCCACTACCCTGAACCACCGTAACCCCACTACCCATTCCCACCATATCTCTCATTACCCAGAGTCACCGTAACCCCCACTATCCATAGCCACCATAACCCCACTACCCAGAGCCACCGTAACCCTACTACCCAGAGCCACCATAACCACACTACACAGAGCTACCGTAACCTCACTACATAGAGCCACCGTAACCCTCACAAACCAGAGCCACCGTAAACACACAACCCAGAGCCACCGTTACGCCACGACCTTCAGCCACCGTAACCCCCACTACACAGAACCAGCGTAACCCCACTACCTCGAATCACCGTAACCCCACGACCCTGAGCTACCGTAACCTCATTACCCAGAGCCAACATAACCCCACTACCCAGAACCACTGTAAAACCACTACCCAGAGCCGCTATCACTCCGTAAACCCACTACCCAGAGCCGCCGTAACCCCACGAACTAGAGACGCCGTAACGCCACGAGCCAGAGCTGCCAAAACCCCACCTCCCAGAGTCGCCGTAACCCCACTACCCAGAGCCGCCGTAACCCCACTAACCACAGGCACTTTAACCACAAAATCCAGAGCCGCCGTAACCCCATGACCCAGAGCCGCCGTAACCTCACGACCCAGAGTCACCGTAACCGCACCATCCAGAGCCACCGTAACCCCACTACCCAGAGCCACCGTAACCCCCACTACCCAGAGCCTCCGTAACCCCACTACCCAGAGCCACCGTAACCCAACTACGCAGGGCCAGCGTAACCCGACTACCCAGATCCACCGTAACCCACTACCCAGAGCCACCATAACCCCACTACCCAGAGCCACCGTAACCCTACTACCCAGAGCCGCTGTAACTCCGTAACGCCACTAGCCAGATCCGCCGTAAATCCACTAGCCAGAGCTGCCGTAACCTCTCTACACAGAGACACCGTAATCCCACTACCAAGAGCCGCCTTAACCCCATTACCCAGAGCCGCCGTAACTCCACTACCCAGAGCCGTCGTAACCCCACTACCCAGAGATGCCTTAACTACACTACCCAGAGCCACCGTAACCCCACTACCCAGAACCAATGTATCCCCACTACCTAGAGCCGCCAGAACCCCACTACCCAGAGCCGCCTTAACCCCACTACCCAGAGCCGCTGTAACCCCACTACCCAGAGCCGCCGTAAGCCCAATACCCAGAGCTGTCGTAACCCCAATACCCAGAGCCGCTGTACCCCACTACCCAGAGCCGCCTTAACCCCACTACCCAGAGCCACCGTAACTCTACAACGCAGAGCCACCATAACTCCACTACACAAGGCCGCCGTAACCCCACTACCCAGAGCCTCCGTAACCCCACTACCCAAAGCCACCGTAACCCCACTACCCAGAATCACCGTAACCCCACTACCTAGAGCCGCCATAACCCCACTACCCAGAGCCGCCTTAACCCCACTACCCAGACCAGCCATAACCCCACAACCCAGAGCCGCCATAGCCCCACTACCCAGAGCCGCCATAACCCCAATACCCTGAGCTGGCATAACCCCAATACCCAGAGCCGACATACCCCACTACCCAGAGCCGCCTTAACCCCACTACCCAGAGCCACTGTGACTCTACTACCCAGAGCCACCGTAACTCCACTACACAGAGACGCCGTAAACCCACTACCCAGAGCCACCGAACCCCCACTACCCAGAGCCACAGTAATCCCACTACCCAGAGCCACCATAACCCCACTACCCAGAACCACTTGATCCCCATTAACCAGAATCACCGTAACCCCACTACCCAGAGCCACTGTATCCCGATTACCCAGAATCACAGTAATCCCACTACACAGAGCCACTGTAACCCCACGACCCAGAGCCGCCGTAACCCCAAGACCCAGAGCTGCCATAACCCCAGGACCCAGAGCCACAGTAACCACCACGACCCACAGCCACCGTCACCCCCACTTCCCAGAGCCACCGTAACCCCTACTTCCCAGAGCCAACGTAACCCCACAAACCAGAGCCGACATAACCCCACTACCCACAGGCACTTTAACCACAAAATCCAGAGCCACCGTAACCCCACAAACCAGAGCCGCCATAACCCCACGAACCAGAGCCGCCATAACACCACTACCCAGAGCCGCCATAACCGCATTAATCAGAGCCACCGTAACTCCCACTACGCATTGCCACCGTAACTCTCACTACCCAGAGTCACCATAAGCCCCACTATCCATAGCCAGCGTAACCCCACTACACAGAGCCACCGTAACCCCTACTACCCAGAGCCACCATAAACCCACTACCCAGAGACACCGTAACCCCACTACGCAGGGTCAGCGTAACCCGACTACCCAGATCCACCGTAACCCCAGTACCCAGAGCCACCATAACCCCACTACCCAGAGCCACTGTAACCCCACGACCCAGAGCCACCATAATCCCACGAACCAGAACCACCGTAACCCCCACGACCCAGAGCCACCGTAAAACCACCACCCAGAGCCGATGTAACTCCCAATACCCAGAGTCACCGTAAGCCCCACTATCCATAGCCACCGTAACTCCATTATCCAGATCCATCGTAACCCCACTACCCAGAGCCACCGTAACCCTACTACACAGAGCCACCATAATCCCACGACCCAGAGCCACCATAACTCCACTATCCAGAGCCACCGTAACCCCAGCCTGTGTAGAGGCCTTTCTAGTTGGGACGTGCCTTTGTTTTTGATAATTTGAACACAGCTTAAATGTACTTATAAATACCACTGCTACTATTATTCTACGTTCTAAAAAATTCCAAATTCTGAAAGTGACTGGTCCACAGGATGTCGGATAAACGATTGAGCACCTGGAGACAGAAAGAATAAAGAGTTAGAGAAGAGAAATCAAACTATTATATAAACACAATATCGTAACAGTCAAATGACAACAAGGTCGTAAAAACATCAACAATTATAACATATGGCGAATTGTAAAAAGTAACAAAATTATATAATACGACAAATTCTATCCTCTCCCCTTCTGACCCACCGTAACCCGACTACCCAGAGCCACCATAACCTCACGACCCAGAGCCACCATAACTCCACTACACAGAGCTGCCGTAACCCCACCATCCAGAGCCGCCGTAGCCCCAACACCAAGAGCTGCCCTAACCCCACGACGCAGAGCCTCCGTAACCGCACGACCCAGATCTGCCGTAACCACACTATCCAGAACTGCCTAACCCCACTACTAAGAACCGCCGTAACCCCACTACCCAAACCTCCGTAACCCCACTACCCAGAGCCGCTGTAACCCAACCACCCAGAGCTACCGTAACCCCAATACCTTGAGGCACCGTAACCACCACTACCCAGAGCCACCGTAACCACACTACCCAGAGGCACCGTAACACCACTACCTAAAGCCACCGTAACCCCCACTACCCAGAACCAGTGTAACCCCACTACCCAGAATCACCGTAACCCCACGACCCTGAGCCACAGTAACCTCACTACCCAGAGACAACATAACCCCACTAACCAGAGCCACCGTAAAACCACTACCCAGAGCTGCTATAACTCCGTAAACCCAGTAGCCAGAGCCGCCGTAAACCCACTAGCCAGAGCCACCGTAACCCCCAAACCCAGAGTCACCGTAACCCCACTACCCAGAGCCACCGTAACCCCCACTACCCAGAGCCACCGTAACCCCACTACCCAGAGCCACCGTAACCCAACTACGCAGGGTCAGAATAACCCGACTACCCAGATCCACCGTAACCCACTACCCAGAGCCACCATAACCCCACTAGCCAGTGCCACTGTAATCCCACGACCCAGAACCACCGTAACCCCCACCACCCAGAGCCACCGTAACCCCACTACACAGAGCCACCGTAACCCCCTCTACCCAGAGCCACCGTAAGCCCACTACACAGACCCACCATAACCCAACTACGCAGGGTCAGCGTAACCTGACTACCCAGATCCACTGTAACCCCCACTACCCAGATCCACCGTAACGGCACCACCCAGTGCCACTGTAATCCCACGACCCAGAACCATCGTAACCCCCACGACCCAGAGCCTTCGTAAATCCCACTACCCAGAGTCACCGTAACCCCACTACCCAGAGCCACCGTAACTCCCACTACCCAGAGTCACCGTAACCCCACTACCCTGAACCACCGTAACCCCACTACCCATTCCCACCATATCTCTCATTACCCAGAGTCACCGTAACCCCCACTATCCATAGCCACCATAACCCCACTACCCAGAGCCACCGTAACCCTACTACCCAGAGCCACCATAACCACACTACACAGAGCTACCGTAACCTCACTACATAGAGCCATCGTAACCCTCACAAACCAGAGCCACCGTAAACACACAACCCAGAGCCACCGTTACGCCACGACCTTCAGCCACCGTAACCCCCACTACACAGAACCAGCGTAACCCCACTACCTCGAATCACCGTAACCCCACGACCCTGAGCTACCGTAACCTCATTACCCAGAGCCAACATAACCCCACTACCCAGAACCACTGTAAAACCACTACCCAGAGCCGCTATCACTCCGTAAACCCACTACCCAGAGCCGCCGTAACCCCACGAACTAGAGACGCCGTAACGCCACGAGCCAGAGCTGCCAAAACCCCACCTCCCAGAGTCGCCGTAACCCCACCTCCCAGTGCTGCCGTAACCCCACTACCCAGAGCCGCCATAACCGCATTAATCAGAGCCGCCGTAACCCCACTAACCACAGGCACTTTAACCACAAAATCCAGAGCCGCCGTAACCCCATGACCCAGAGCCGACGTAACCTCACGACCCAGAGTCGCCGTAACCGCACCATCCAGAGCCACCGTAACCCCACTACCCAGAGCCACCGTAACCCCCACTACCCAGAGCCTCCGTAACCCCACTACCCAGAGCCACCGTAACCCAACTACGCAGGGCCAGCGTAACCCGACTACCCAGATCCACCATAACCCACTACCCAGAGCCACCATAACCCCACTACCCAGAGCCACCGTAACCCTACTACCCAGAGCCGCTGTAACTCCGTAACGCCACTAGCCAGATCCGCCGTAAATCCACTAGCCAGAGCTGCCGTAACCTCTCTACACAGAGACACCGTAATCCCACTACCAAGAGCCGCCGTAACCCCACTACCCAGAGCCGCCGTAACTCCACTACCCAGAGCCGTCGTAACCCCACTACCCAGAGATGCCTTAACTACACTACCCAGAGCCACCGTAACCCCACTACCCAGAACCAATGTAACCCCACTACCTAGAGCCGCCAGAACCCCACTACCCAGAGCCGCCTTAACCCCACTACCCAGAGCCGCTGTAACCCCACTACCCAGAGCCGCCGTAAGCCCAATACCCAGAGCTGTCGTAACCCCAATACCCAGAGCCGCTGTACCCCACTACCCAGAGCCGCCTTAACCCCACTACCCAGAGCCACCGTAACTCTACAACGCAGAGCCACCATAACTCCACTACACAAGGCCGCCGTAACCCCACTACCCAGAGCCTCCGTAACCCCACTACCCAAAGCCACCGTAACCCCACTACCCAGAATCACCGTAACCCCACTACCTAGAGCCGCCATAACCCCACTACCAAGAGCCGCCTTAACCCCACTACCCAGACCCGCCATAACCCCACAACCCAGAGCCGCCATAGCCCCACTACCCAGAGCCGCCATAACCCCAATACCCTGAGCTGGCATAACCCCAATACCCAGAGCCGACATACCCCACTACCCAGAGCCGCCTTAACCCCACTACCCAGAGCCACTGTGACTCTACTACCCAGAGCCACCGTAACTCCACTACACAGAGACGCCGTAAACCCATTACCCAGAGCCACCGAACCCCCACTACCCAGAGCCACAGTAATCCCACTACCCAGAGCCACCATAACCCCACTACCCAGAACCACTTGATCCCCATTACCCAGAATAACCGTAACCCCACTACCCAGAGCCACTGTATCCCGATTACCCAGAATCACAGTAATCCCACTACACAGAGCCACTGTAACCCCACGACCCAGAGCCGCCGTAACCCCAGGACCCAGAGCCACAGTAACCACCACGACCCACAGCCACCGTCACCCCCACTTCCCAGAGCCACCGTAACCCCTACTTCCCAGAGCCACCGTAATTCCACTACCCAGAGCCGCCATAACCCCACGAACCAGAGCCGACATAACCCCACTACCCACAGGCACTTTAACCACAAAATCCAGAGCCACCGTAACCCCACAAACCAGAGCCGCCATAACCCCACGAACCAGAGCCGCCATAACACCACTACCCAGAGCCGCCATAACCGCATTAATCAGAGCCACCGTAACTCCCACTACGCATTGCCACCGTAACCCCTACTACCCAGAGCCACCGTAAACCCACTACCCAGAGACACCGTAACCCCACTACGCAGGGTCAGCGTAACCCGACTACCCAGATCCACCGTAACCCCAGTACCCAGAGCCACCATAACCCCACTACCCAGAGCCACTGTAACCCCACGACCCAGAGCCACCATAATCCCACGAACCAGAACCACCGTAACCCCCACGACCCAGAGCCACCGTAAAACCACCACCCAGAGCCGATGTAACTCCCAATACCCAGAGTCACCGTAAGCCCCACTATCCATAGCCACCGTAACTCCATTATCCAGATCCATCGTAACCCCACTACCCAGAGCCACCGTAACCCTACTACACAGAGCCACCATAATCCCACGACCCAGAGCCACCATAACTCCACTATCCAGAGCCACCGTAACCCCAGCCTGTGTAGAGGCCTTTCTAGTTGGGACGTGCCTTTGTTTTTGATAATTTGAACACAGCTTAAATGTACTTATAAATACCACTGCTACTATTATTCTACGTTCTAAAAAATTCCAAATTCTGAAAGTGACTGGTCCACAGGATGTCGGATAAACGATTGAGCACCTGGAGACAGAAAGAATAAAGAGTTAGAGAAGAGAAATCAAACTATTATATAAACACAATATCGTAACAGTCAAATGACAACAAGGTCGTAAAAACATCAACAATTATAACATATGGCGAATTGTAAAAAGTAACAAAATTATATAATACGACAAATTCTATCCTCTCCCCTTCTGAGCCACCGTAACCCGACTACCCAGAGCCACCATAACCTCACGACCCAGAGCCACCATAACTCCACTACACAGAGCTGCCGTAACCCCACCACCCAGAGGCGCCGTAACCTCACCACCAAGAGCCGCGGTAAACCCACCATCCAGAGCCGCCGTAGCCCCAACACCAAGAGCTGCCCTAACCCCACGACGCAGAGCCTCCGTAACCGCACGACCCAGATCTGCCGTAACAACACTATCCAGAACCGCCTAACCCCACTACCCAAACCTCCGTAACCTCACTACCCAGAGCCGCCGTAACCCAACCACGAAGAGCTACCGTAACCCCACTACCTTGAGGCACCGTAACCCCCACTACCCAGAGCCACCGTAACCACACTACCCAGAGGCACCGTAACACCACTACCTAAAGCCACCGTAACCCCCACTACCCAGAACCAGTGTAACCCCACTACCCAGAATCACCGTAACCCCACGACCCTGAGCCACAGTAACCTCACTACCCAGAGACAACATAACCCCACTAACCAGAGCCACCGTAAAACCACTACCCAGAGCTGCTATAACTCCGTAAACCCAGTAGCCAGAGCCGCCGTAAACCCACTAGCCAGAGCTGCCGTAACCACTCTATCCAGAGCCGCCGTAACCCCACGACCCAGAGCCACCGTAACCCCCAAACCCAGAGTCACCGTAACCCCACTACCCAGAGCCACTGTAACTCCACGACACAGAGCCACTATAATCCCATGACCCAGAAGCACCATAAACCCCACGAACTAGAGCCACCGTAAGCCCACTACCAAGTCCCACCGTATGGCGCCACTGGGTCGTGGGTTTATGGTGGCTCTGGGAAGTGGGAGTTACGGTGACTCTGGGTTGAGGGGTTACGGTGGCTCTGGGTAGTGGAGTTACAGTGGCTCTGGATAGTGGGGTTACGGTGACTCTGGGTTTGGGGGTTACGGTGGCTCTGGGTCGTGGGGTTACAGAGGCTCTTTGTAGAGTGGTTACGGCAGCTCTGGCTAGTGGGTTTACGGCGGCTCTGGCTACTGGGTTTACGGAGTTATAGCAGCTCTGGGTGGTGGTTTTACGGTGGCTCTGGTTAGTGGGGTTATGTTGTCTCTGGGTAGTGAGGTTACGGTGGCTCAGGGTCGTGGGGTTACGGTGATTCTGGGTAGTGGGGTTACACTGGTTCTGGGTAGTGGGGGTTACGGTGGCTTTAGGTAGTGGTGTTACGGTGCCTCTGGGTAGTGTGGTTACGGTGGCTCTGGGTAGTGGGGGTTACGGTGGCTCTAGGTAGTGGGGTTACGGTAGCTCTGGGTGGTTGGGTTACGGCGGTTCTTAGTAGTGGGGTTAGGCGGTTCTGGATAGTGTGGTTACGGCAGATCTGGGTCGTGCGGTTACGGAGGCTCTGCGTCGTGGGGTTACAGCAGCTCTTGGTGTTGGGGCTACGGCGGCTCTGGATGGTGGGTTTACCGCGGCTCTTGGTGGTGAGGTTACGGCGCCACTGTGTGATGGGGTTATGGCGCCTCTGGGTGGTGGGGTTACGGCAGCTCTGTGTAGTGGAGTTATGGTGGCTCTGGGTCGTGGGGTTATGGTGGCTCTGGGTCATGGGGTTACAGCGGCTCTGGGTAGTGGGGTTACTGCGGCTCTGGGAAGTGGGGTTACGGCGGCACTGGCTAGTGGGGTAACGGCGGCTCTGGGTAGTGGGGTCACGGTGGCTCTGGGTAGTGGGGTTACAGCGGATGTGGGTAGTGGGTTTACGCTGGCTCTGGGTAGTGGGGTTACGGCGGCACTGGCTAGTGGGTGTACGGCCGCTCTGGGTCGTGGGTTTACGGCGGCTCTGGTTCGAGGGTTATGGCGGCTCTGGGTCGAGGTGTTACGGCAGCGTGGGGTCGTTGGGTTACGGTGGATCTGGGCCATGTGGTTACGGCGGCTCTGTTTCATGGGGTTACGGTGGCTCTGGTTAGTGGGGTTACGGTGGCTCTGGGTAGTGGGGTTACAGCGGCTCTGGGTACTGGTGTTACAGCGGCTCTGGTTAGTGGGGTTACGGTGGCTCTGGGTAGTGGGGTAACAGCGGCTCTGGGTACTGGTGTTACGGCGGCTCTGGTTAGAGGGGTTACAGCGGCTCTGGGTAGTGGGGTTACGACGGTTCTGGGTAGTGTGGTTATGGTGGTTCTGAGTAGTGGGGTTGCGGTGGCTCTGGGTAGTGGGGTTACGGCGGCTCTGGGTTGTGGGGTTACAGCGGATGTGGGTAGTGGGTTTACGCTGGCTCAGCGTAGTGAGTTTATGGTGGCTCTAGGTAGTGGGCTTGCGGCGTCTCTGAGTCATAGGGTTAAGGCGACTCTGGGTAGTGGGGTTAAGGCGGCACTGGCTAGTGGGGGGACGGCGGCTCTGGGTCGTGGGTTTACAGCGGGTCTGCTTCGAGGGGTTATGGCGGCTCTGGGTCGAGGTGTTACGGCAGCGTGGGTCGTGGGTTTATGGTGGCTCTGGGTTGTGAGGCTTACGGTGGCTCTGGGTAGTGGGGGTTATGGTCGCTCTGGGAAATGGGGTTACGGCGGCTCTGGGTCGTGGGCCACCGAAACCCTACTACCCATGCAAGCGTAACCCCACTACCCAGAATCACCATAACCCCACTACCCAGAGCTGCCGTAACGCCACTACCCAGAGCCGCCGTAATCCCACGACACTGAGCCACCGTAACCTCACTACCCAGAGCAAACATAACCCCACAACCCAGAGCCACCGTAAAACGACTACCCAGAGCCGCTGTAACTCCATAACGTCACTAGCCAGAGCCGCCGTAAATCCACTAGCCAGAACTGCCGTAACCTCTCTATCCAGAGCCACCGTAACCCCACTATCCAGAGCCACCGTAACCCCACTACCCAGAGCCACCGTAACCCCACGACCCAGAGCCACGGTAACCGCCACTACCCACAGCCACCGTAATCCCAACTTCCCAGAGCCACCGTAACCCCTACTTCCCAGAGCCACCGTAATCCCACTACCCAGAGCCACCGTAACCACACTACCCAGAGCCGCCGTAACCACACTACCAAGAGCCGCCATAACCCAACTACCCAGAGTCACCGTAACCCCACTACCCAGAGCCGCCGTAACCACACTACCCAGTGCCGCCGTAACCCCAATACCCAGTGCCGCGCAACCGCACGATCCAAACCTGCCATAACCCCAGCACCCTGAGCCGCAGTAACCCCACAAACCAGAGCCGCCATAACAACACTACCCAGAGCCACCGTAAAACCACTACCCAGAGCCGCTGTAACTCCATAACGTCACTAGCCAGAGCTGCCGTAAATCCACTAGCCAGAGCTGCCGTAACCTCTCTACCCAGAGCCACCGTAACCCCAATACCCATAGCCGCCGTAACCCCACTACCTAGAGCTGCCATTACTCCACTACCCAGAGGCGTCGTAACCACACTACCCAGAGATGCCTTAACCTCACTACCCAGAGCCACCGTAACCCCACTACCCAGAGCCAACGTAACCCCACTACCTTGAGCCGCCATAACCCCAATACCCAGAGCCGCCTTAACCCCACTACCCAGAGCCACCGTAACCCCACTACCCAGAACCGCCATAACCCCAATACACAGAGCTGCCGTAACCCCAATACCCAGAGCAGCCTTAACCCCACTACCCAGAGCCACCGTGACTCTACTACCCAGAGCCACCGTAACTCCACTACACAGAGTCGCCGTAACCCCACTACCCAGAGCCAACGAACCCCCACTACCCAGAGCCACCGTAACCCCTACTTACCAGAGCCACAGTAATCCCACTACCCAGAGCCACTTGATCCCCATTACCCAGAATCACCGTAACCCCACTACCCAGAGCCACTGTAAGACTACTACCCAGAGCCACCGTAACCCCACTACCCAAAGCCTCCGTAACCCCCACTACCCAGAGCCACCGTAATCCCACTACCCAGAGCCACCGTAACCCCTACTTCCCACAGCCACCGTAACCCCTACTTCCCAGAGCCACCGTAATCCCACTACCCAGAGCCACCGTAACCCCCACTACCCAGAGCCACCGTAATCCCACTACCCAGAGCCACCGTAACCTCTACTTCCCACAGCCACCGTAACCCCTACTTCCCAGACCCACCGTAATCCCACTACCCAGAGCCACCGTAACCCCACTACCCAGAGCCGCCTTAACCCCACTACCCAGAGCTGCCGTAACCTCACTACCCAGAGCCGCCATAACCGCATTAATCAGACCCGCCGTAACCCCACTACCCACAGGCACTTTAACAACACATTCCAGAGCCGCCATAACCCCAATACCCAGAGCCGCCTTAACGCCACTACCCAGAGCCACAATAACCCCACTACCCAGAACGGCCATAACCCCACTACCCAGAGCTGCCGTAACCTCACTACCCAGAGCCGCCATAACCGCATTAATCAGACCCGCCGTAACCCCACTACCCACAGGCACTTTAACAACACAATCCAGAGCCGCCGTAACCCCACGACCCAAAGCCGCAGTAACCCCACGACCCAGAGTCGCCGTAACTGCACTATCCAGAGCTGCCGTAACCGCAAATCCAGAGCCACCTTAAAACCACTACCCAGGGCCGCTGTAACTCCGTAAACCCACTAGCCTGAGCCGCCGTAAATCCACTAGCCAGAGCTGCCGTAACCTCTCTACCCTGAGACGACGTAACCCCACTACCCAGCGCCGCCGTAACCCCACTACCCAGAGCCGCCGTAACTCCACTAGCCAGAGCCGTCGTAACCCCACTACCCAGAGCCGCCTTAACCCCACTACCCAGAGCCGCCGTAACCCCACTACCCAGAGCCGCCATAACCCCACTACCCAGAGCAGCCATAACCCCAATACACAGAGCCGCCTTAACCCCACTACCCAGAGCCGCCGTAACCCCACTACCCAGAGCCGCATAACCCCACTACCCAGAGCCACCATAACCCCAATACCTTGAAGTGCCGTAACCCCAATACCCAGAGCCGACGTACCCCACTACCCTGAGCCGCATTAACCCCACTACCCAGAGCCACCGTGACTCTACTACCAAGAGCCACCGTAACCCCACTACCCAGAGCCGCCGTAACCCCACTACCCAGAGCCGCCATAACCCCAATACACAGAGCCACCGTAACCCCACTTCCCAGACCCACCATAACCCCACTACCCAGAACCACTTGATCCCCATTACCCAGAATCACCGTAACCCCACTACCTAGAGCCACTGTATCCCGATTACCCAGATCACAGTAATCCCACTACACAGAGCCACTGTTACCCCACGACTCAGAGCCGCCGTAACCCCAAGACCCAGAGCCACGGTAACCGCCACTACCCACAGCCACCGTAACCCCTATATCCCAGAGCAACCGTAACCCCTACTTCCCAGAGCCACCGTAATCCCACTACCCAGAGCCACCGTAACCACACTACCCAGAGCCGCCGTAACCACACTACCCTGAGCCGCCGTAACCACACTACCCAGAGCCGCCATAACCCAACTACCCAGAGTCACCGTAACCCCACTACCCAGAGCCGCCGTAACCACACTACCCAGTGCCGCCGTAACCCCAATACCCAGTGCCGCGCAACCGCACGATCCAGACCTGCCATAACCCCAGCACCCTGAGCCGCAGTAACCCCACAAACCAGAGCCGCCATAACAACACTACCCAGAGCCACCGTAAAACCACTACCCAGAGCCGCTGTAACTCCATAACGTCACTAGCCAGAGTCGCCGTAAATCCACTAGCCAGAGCTGCCGTAACCTCTCTACCCAGAGCCACCGTAACCCCACTACCCATAGCCGCCGTAACCCCACTACCTAGAGCTGCCATTACTCCACTACCCAGAGGCGTCGTAACCCCACTACCCAGAGATGCCTTAACCTCACTACCCAGAGCCACCGTAACACCACTACCCAGAGTCGCCGTAACCCCACTACCTAGAGCTGCCGTAACCTCACTACCCAGAGCCGCCATAACAGCATTAATCAGACCCGCCGTAACCCCACTACCCACAGGCACTTTAACAACACATTCCAGAGCCGCCATAACCCCAATACCCAGAGCTGCCGTAACCCCAATACCCAGAGCCGCCTTAACCCCTCTACCCAGAGCCACCGTAACCCCACTACCCAGAGCCGCTGTAACCCCACGAACCAGAGCCGCCGTAACCCCACTACCCAGAGCTGCCGTAACCTCACTACCCAGAGCCGCCATAACCGCATTAATCAGACCCGCCGTAACCCCACTACCCACAGGCACTTTAACAACACAATCCAGAGCCGCCGTAACCCCACGACCCAAAGCCGCAGTAACCCCACGACCCAGAGTCGCCGTAACTGCACTATCCAGAGCTGCCGTAACCGCACATCCAGAGCCACCGTAAAACCACTACCCAGGGCCGCTGTAACTCCATAAACCCACAAGCCTGAGCCGCCGTAAATCCACTAGCCAGAGCTGCCGTAACCTCTCTACCCTGAGAAGCCGTTACCCACTACCCAGCGCCGCCGTAACCCCACTACCCAGAGCCGCCGTAAGTCCACTAGCCAGAGCCGTCGTAACCCCACTACCCAGAGCCGCCTTAACCCCACTACCCAGAGCCGCCATAACCCCACTACCCAGAGCCGCCATAACCCCACTACCCAGAGCAGCCATAACCCCAATACACAGAGCCGCCTTAACCCCACTACCCAGAGCCGCCGTAACCCCACTACCCAGAGCCGCATAACCCCACTACCCAGAGCCACCATAACCCCAATACCTTGAGCTGCCGTAACCCCAATACCCAGAGCCGACGTACCCCACTACCCTGAGCCGCATTAACCCCACTACCCAGAGCCACCGTGACTCTACTACCCAGAGCCACCGTAACCCCACTACCCAGAGCCGCCGTAACCCCACTACCCAGTGCCGCCATAAACCCACTACCCAGAGCCGCCATAACCCCAATACACAGAGCTGCCGTAACCCCAATACCCAGAGCTGCCTTAACCCCACTACCCAGAGCCACCGTGACTCTACTACCCAGAGCCACCGTAACTCCACTACACAGAGACGCCGTAACCCCACTACCCAGAGCCACCGAACCCCCACTACCCAGACCCACCATAACCCCACTACCCAGAACCACTTGATCCCCATTACCCAGAATCACCGTAACCCCACTACCCAGAGCCACGGTAAGACTACTACACAGAGTCACCGTAACCCCACTACCCAAAGCCTCCGTAACCCCCACTACCCAGAGCCACCGTAACCTCACTACCCAGAGCCACTGTATCCCGATTACCCAGAATCACAGTAATCCCACTACCCAGAGACGCCGTAACCCCACTACCCAGCGCCGCCGTAACCCCACTACCCAGAGCCGCCTTAACCCCACTACCCAGAGCCGTCGTAACCCCACTACCCAGAGATGCCTTAACCTCACTACCCAGAGCCACCGTAACCCCACTACCCAGAGCCACCGTAACCCCACTACCTAGAGCCGCCATAACCCCACGACTCAGAGCCGCCGTACCACCACGAGCCAGAGCTGCCGAAACACCACCTCCCAGAGTCGCCGTAACCCCACTACCCAGAGCTGCCGTAACCCCACATCCAGAGCCACTGTATCCTGATTACCCAGAATCACAGTAATCCCACGACACAGAGCCACTGTAACCACACGATCCAGAGCCGCCGTAACCCCACAACCCAAAGCCGCCGTAACCCCACGACCCAGAGTCGCCGTAACTACACTATCCAGAGCTACCGTAACCCCACATCCAGAGCCACCGTAAAACCACTACCCAGGGCCGCTGGAACTCCGTACCCGTAAATTCACTAGCCAGAGCTGCCGTAACCTCTCTTCCCAGAGACGCCGTAACCCCACTACCCAGCGCCGCCGTAACCCCACTACCCAGAGCCGCCGTAACTCCACTAGACAGAGCCGTCGTAACCCCACTACCCAGAGATGCCTTAACCTCACTACCCAGAGCCACCGTACCCCACTACCCAGAGCCACCGTAACCCCACTACCTAGAGCCGCCATAACCCCACTACCCAGAGCCGCCTTAACCCCACTACCCAGAGCTGCCGTAACTCCACTATCCAGAGCCGTCATATCCCCAATACCTTGAATTGCCGTAACCCCAATACCCAAAGCCGACGTACCCCACTACCCAGAGCCGCATTAACCCTACTACCCAGAGCCACCGTGACTCTACTACCCAGAGCCACCGTAACTCCACTACACAGAGATGCCGTAAACCCACTACCCAGAACCACTTGATCCCCATTACCCCACTACCCAGAGCCACGGTAACACCACTACCAAGAGGCACCGTAACCCCACCACCCAGAGCCACTGTATCCTGATTACCCAGAATCACAGTAATCCCACGACACAGAGCCACTGTAACCACACGATCCAGAGCCGCCGTAACCCGAAGACCCAGAGCCGCCGTAACCCCACGACCCAGAACCACGGTAACCCCCACTACCCACAGCCACCGTAACCCCCACTACCCACAGCCACCGTAACCCCCACTTCCCAGACCCACCATAACCCCACTACCCAGAGCCGCCGTATCCACACTACCAAGAGCCGCCATAATCCAACTACCCAGAGTCACCGTAACCCCACTACCCAGAGCAGCCCTAACCACACTCCCCAGTGCCGCCATAACCCCACTACCCAGTGCCGCATAACCGCACGATCCAGACCTGCCATAACCCCAGCACCCTGAGCTGCTGTAACCCCACGAACCAGAGCCGCCATAACACCACGACCCAGAGCCGCCGAAACCCAACCTCCCAGATTCGCCTTAACCCCACTACCCAGAGCTGCCGTAACCCCACTACCCAGAGCCGCCATAACCGCATTAATCAGATCCGCCGTAACCCCACTACCCACAGGCACTTTAACCACACAATCCAGAGCCGCCGTAACTCCACGACCCAAAGCCGCCGTAAACCCACGACCCAGAGTCGCCGTAACCGCACTATCCAGAGCCACCGTAACACCACTACCCAGAGACACCGTAACCCCACTACCCAGAGCCACCGTAACACCACTACCCAGAGCCACCGTTAACCCCACCACCCAGAGTCGCCGTAATACCACCATTCAGAGCCGCCATAACCGCCGTAAAAAGACCACCCAGTCACTGTATCCCCACTACCCAGAATCACCGTAAACCCACTACCCAGAGCCATCGTAACAACAGTACCCAGAGCCACCGTAACCCCCACTACCCAGATCCACCGTAACGCCACCACCCAGAGCCACCGTAACCCCACCACCAAGAGGCGCCGTAACCCCACCATCCAGAGCTGCCGTAACACCACCACCTAGAGCACCCGTAACCCCACTACCCAGAGCCACCGTAACCCCCACTACCCAGAGCCGCCGTAAGCCCACTACCCAGACCCACCATAACCCAACTACGCAGGGTCAGCGTAACCCGACTACCCAGATCCACCGTAACCCCCACTACCCAGATCCACCGTAATGGCTCCACCCAGAGCCACTGTAATCCCACGACCCAGATCCACCGTAACCCCCATGACCCAGAGCCATCGTAACTCCCACTACCCAGAGTCACCGTAACCCCACTACCCAGAGCCACCCTAACTCCCACTACCCAAAGTCACCGTAACCCCACTACCCAGACCCACCGTAACCCCACTACCCATTCCCACCATATCTCTCACTATCCAGAGTCACCGTAACCCCCACTATCCATAGCCACCATAACCCCACTACCCAGAGCCACCGTAAACACACAACCCAGAGCCACCGTTACACCACGACCTTCAGCCACCGTAACCCCCACTACACAGAACCAGCGTAACCCCACTACCTAGAATCACTGTAACCCCATGACCCTGAGCTACCGTAACCTCATTACCCAGAGCCAACATAACCCCACTACACAGAACCACTGCAAAACCACTACCCAGAGCCGCTATCACTCCGTAAACCCACTACCCAGAGCCGCCGTAACCCCACGAACCAGAGACGTTGTAACATCACGAGCCAGAGCTGCCGAAACCCCACCTCCCAGAGTCGCCGTAAACCCATCTCCCAGACCCACCGTAACCCCACAACCCAGAGCCACCGTAACCCCCACTACCCAGAGCCACCGTAACCCCACTACCCAGAGCCACCGTATCCCCCACTACCCAGAGCCACCGTAACCCCACTACCCAGAGCCACCGTAACCCAACTACGCAGGGTCAGCATAACCCGACTACCCAGATCCACCGTAACCCACTACCCAGAGCCACCATAACCCCACTACCCAGAGCCACTGTAATCCCACGACCCAGAACCACCGTAACCCCCACCACCCAGAGCCACCGTAACTCCCACTACCCAGAGTTACCGTAACCCCACTACCCAGAGCCACCGTAACCCCACTACACAGAGCCAACATAACCCCTCCCAGTGTAGAGGCCTTTCTAGTTGGGACGTGCCTTTGTTTTTGATAATTTGAACACAGCTTAAATGTACTTATAAATACCACTGCTACTATTATTCTACGTTCTAAAAAAATCCAAATTCTGAAAGTGACTGGTCCACAGGATGTCGGATAAACGATTGAGCACCTGGAGACAGAAAGAAGAAAGAGTTAGAGAAGAGAAATCAAACTATTGTATAAACACAATATCGTAACAGTCAAATGACAACAAGGTCGTAAAAACATCAACAATTATAACATATGGCGAATTGTAAAAAGTAACAAAATTATATAATACGACAAATTCTATCCTCTCCCCTTCTGAGCCACCGTAACCCGACTACCCAGAGCCACCATAACCCCACGACCCAGAGCCACCATAATCCCATAACCCAGAGCCACCATAACTCCACTACACAGAGCTGCCGTAACCCGACTACCCAGAGCCACCATAACCCCACGACCCAGAGCCACCATAACCCCACGACCCAGAGCCACCATAACTCCACTACACAGAGCTGCCGTAACCCGACTACCCAGAGCCACCATAACCCCACGACCCAGAGCCACCATATCTCCACTACACAGAGCTGCCGTAACCCGACTACCCAGAGCCATCGTAAGCACACAACCCAGAGCCACCGTAACTCCACTACCAAATGCCACCGTATCCCCACGACCCAGAACCACCGTAAACCCACCACTCAGAGCCACCATAACTCCACTACCCAGAGCTGCCGTAACCCCCCACCCAGAGGCGCGGTAAACCCAGCATCCAGAGCCGCCGTAGCCCCAACACCAAGAGCTGCCGTAACCCCACGACGCAGAGCCTCCGTAACCGCACGACCCAGATCTGCCGCAACCGCACTATCCAGAACCGCCTAACCCCACTACTAAGAACCGCCGTAACCCCACTACCCAAACCTCCGTAACCCCACTACCCAGAGCCGCCGTAACCCAACCACCCAGAGCTACCGTAACCCCACTACCTAGAGCCACCGTAACCCCCACTACCCAGAGCCACCGTAACCACATTACCCAGAAACACCGTAACACCACTACCTAAAGCCACTGTAACCCCCACTACCCAGAACCAGTGTAACCCCACTACCCAGAATCACCATAACCCCACGACCCTGAGCCACCGTAACCTCACTACCCAGAGACAATCTTTTCCTTTGGCTTGGCTTCGCGGACGAAGATTTATGGAGGGGGTAAAAAGTCCACGTCAGCTGCAGGCTCGTTTGTGGCTGACCAGTCCGATGCGGGACAGGCAGACACGATTGCAGCGGTTGCAAGGGAAAATTGGTTGGTTGGGGTTGGGTGTTGGGTTTTTCCTCCTTTGCCTTTTGTCAGTGAGGTGGGCTCTGCGGTCTTCTTCAAAGGAGGCTGCTGCCCGCCAAACTGTGAGGCGCCAAGATGCACGGTTTGAGGCGTTATCAGCCCACTGGCGGTGGTCAATGTGGCAGGCACCAAGAGATTTCTTTAGGCAGTCCTTGTACCTTTTCTTTGGTGCACCTCTGTCACGGTGGCCAGTGGAGAGCTCGCCATATAATACGATCTTGGGAAGGCGATGGTCCTCCATTCTGGAGACGTGACCCATCCAGCGCAGCTGGATCTTCAGCAGCGTGGACTCGATGCTGTCGACCTCTGCCATCTCGAGTACCTCGACGTTAGGGGTGTGAGCGCTCCAATGGATGTTGAGGATGGAGCGGAGACAACGCTGGTGGAAGCGTTCTAGGAGCCGTAGGTGGTGCCGGTAGAGGACCCATGATTCGGAGCCGAACAGGAGTGTGGGTATGACAACGGCTCTGTATACGCTTATCTTTGTGAGGTTTTTCAGTTGGTTGTTTTTCCAGACTCTTTTGTGTAGTCTTCCAAAGGCGCTATTTGCCTTGGCGAGTCTGTTGTCTATCTCATTGTCGATCCTTGCATCTGATGAAATGGTGCAGCCGAGATAGGTAAACTGGTTGACCGTTTTGAGTTTTGTGTGCCCGATGGAGATGTGGGGGGGCTGGTAGTCATGGTGGGGAGCTGGCTGATGGAGGACCTCAGTTTTCTTCAGGCTGACTTCCAGGCCAAACATTTTGGCAGTTTCCGCAAAGCAGGACGTCAAGCGCTGAAGAGCTGGCTCTGAATGGGCAACTAAAGCGGCATCATCTGCAAAGAGTAGTTCACGGACAAGTTTCTCTTGTGTCTTGGTGTGAGCTTGCAGGCGCCTCAGATTGAAGAGACTGCCATCCGTGCGGTACCGGATGTAAACAGCGTCTTCATTGTTGGGACAATATAACCCCACTAACCAGAGCCACTGTAAAACCACTACCCAGAGCTGCTATAACTCTGTAAACCCAGTAGCCAGAGCCGCCGTAAACCCACTAGCCAGAGCTTCCGTAACCACTCTGCCCAGAGCCGCCGTAACCCCACGACCCAGAGCCACCGTAACCCCCAGACCCAGAGCCAACGTAACCCCACTACCCAGAGCCACTGTAACCCCACGACACAGTGCCACCATAATCCCACGACCCAGAAGCACCGTAACCCCCACGAACTAGAGCCACCGTAACCCCACTACCGAGTCCCACCATATGGCGCCTCTGGGTCGTGGATTTATGGTGGCTCTGGGTAGTGGGACTTACGGTGATTCTGGGTTGAGGGGTTACGGTGGCTCTGGTTAGTGGAGTTACGGTGGTTTTGGGTAGTGGGGTTATGGTAGCTCTGGGTAGTGGGGTTATGGTAGCTCTGGGTTGTGGGGTGAAGGCGGCACTGGGTAGTGGAGTTACGGCGGCTCTGGGTAGTGGGGTTATGGTAGCTCTGGGTATTGGAGTGAAGGCGGCACTGGGTAGTGGATTTACGGCGGCTCTGGGTAGTGGGGTTACGGTGGCTCTGGGTAGTGGGGTTATGGTAGCTCTGGGTAGTGGGGTGAAGGCGGCACTGGGTAGTTGGGTTACGCCGGCTCTGGGTAGTGGGGTTATGCGGGCTCTGGGTAGTGGGGTTACGACGGTTCAACAATCTCCTCCCTCACCTCCTACAGTCGCCTGGGATCCATCTCATCTGGTCCCAGCCACTTCTCCCACTTGATGCTTTCCAAAAGCTCCACCACATCCTCTCTCTTTTATCTCCAGGCTCAAGCTTTTCAGTTTGCTGCAGGTCATCACTTCAATAACCAAGATCCTTTTCCATCGTCAAGTCTTCATCAACCCCTCTGCTATTTCCTCACTTTCCCATTGTTACACTTGATAGGTCCTATTCTTTCACGTCTTATCCTCTTGCTCTTCACCCACTTGTAGAATGTCTTGATGATGTCGTGGTCTTACAGTTCAAAAATACACGCCACTTTTGAACAAATCTGCTCCTACACCCCCACTTATCTCCACCACTGTGTCAGCAGGATCAAGGCCTGTCCGACATGTCCTGTGCTGGGAAGGGAGCTGAATCTCATGCTCGGAATCAGAGATTGACAAGAATATGTGTCACAAATTTTGCTGAAAATGAATAACATTAATATTGACTTCTCTGGCTGTCGTTAAGCTCCCCACTTCAATTCTCCCCCATCACCTTCCCCAAGATCTGTCTCTCTCCCCTTTCCCTTTCTCCTTTCCCACAGACATCATCAATGCTCACCTCTCTGTTGGATATGACACCATGACGTGTATGAAATGATTTATACTGAACATTTGGTAGTCATTTCTGTAGTATGTAATGAATAAAGCATTGAGTTAGTTGGCAGTGACGATGTGACTGTCATTATTTACAATGGGGGGCTCGAACATAACAGTGGCGACGAGGATTCAAGAACTCACTCAACCATGACACATTTATCATTTCTAACTCCAGAAGACAGTGAGATGACGGCAGCAGTTCCTGCAGCTCCCTTAGACTAATCCAATGAAGATGAAGACACGTGGGAAGCATCTGTAGAAGGTTTTGACCATCATTGTATTGTACAAGATATGACTGAAAATCCTCCATCCAATAAAAATGGGCATTGTTTTTAACCCTAATGGGAGGAGGCACCTGAGCTCTTAAGTTTGCTGACTAGCTCACACATGCCTTCAACGAAAACATCTGCTGAAATCTGTCAAGTGATCGCTCAGCACCTTAACACCCCACCTCCAGCGATGACAGAAAGTCATAAATTTTACCGATGTAAACAACAACACAGAGAGTCTGTCCCCAATTTCATGTAAACTGTCTAGATACAATGCAGTTGGGCAGATCAAAGACGTCAAGAGATCAATTCATAATGGGTTTAGCTGAACAAACGACCCAAGGAAAACAAATTGCAGCACAAAATCTGACACCTGAACTGGCGTTAGACATTGCTACTGCCGCCGAGTCAGTGGGAAGCAATGCAGATTTCTGTCCAAGAGACTTGGCGATCAATAAATCTTGGCGCCAAGATTCTTCCCGCCAGGAACCTGCACGTCAAAAATGTTTTCGCTGTGGGAAGACGAATCAAAGTCCTAATATTTGCTATTTCAAAAAGCCAAATGCCACAAATGCAATGTGAAGGGGCACATCAAAGCAAGATGGCCATTGATTAAACTGAGGAAAGATTACCAGCCAGCCTCCTGAAAAGTACATTTTTGACCAAGAGACGGGAAAAGCCAGACACTGAAATCCGGATACCTGAATCAGAAGTGGAACCAAACCAAAGTGAACATGTTATCCAAGTAATCCCCATCCGTGGGCCACTAAGAGCCAAATTTTTACATCCATGTCCACATGAACAGCAAACTGATATGGATGGAACTCAATACAGGAGGAGCGGTTTCCCTCAGGCCCAGAACAATGAAGGAGGGCCAGCTACCACACACAGATGCTCCATCTTAAAAACAGTTGTGGGGGAGGAAATACAAGTTCTTGCCAAGTGCAATGTACACGTTAAGTACAAGGATCAATCGAATCAGTTGCCCCTCTATATCACCGAGAGGCCAGAATTGCTCGGTCCTCATGGTTAACAACTTTCACCTGGTTTGGCAAGAAATAGGGAACATAATCAGTCAAAAGAACAAAGAAAAGTGGGATGAACACCTGCAGCGAACCACACATCTCAAACTGGCTCCAATTTTAAAATGTGATGGTAAGGAGATCAAAGCAATCCTGGTGTCTCACCAAGTGGAATTCCTTCAATCCTGAAGTTGTTCCTTCTCTTCAACTCTTCCACCATAAGAAACAACTGTTCTACATCCACTCTGGCCATGCCTGTCAACATTCAAAATGTTTCAATGAGGACCTCCCCCCACATATTCTCCTAAATTCTAACGAGTCCAGGCCGAGAGCCAGCAAACGTTCCTCATGCCATGTATCCCGCTCACTTGTAGCACCAGGCTGTTAGTTTTCCCACAGCTTCCAAGTCCTGCACCATTTCTGTTTGGAAATATATTGCTGGTCCTTCATCATCCCTGGATCTTAATCCTGGAAGACCCCCCTCCCCCACCCTCCTGCCTAAAAGCAGCTTCACCAGAAAGATGGCTGCACTTCAAAAAGGCAGTTCAGCACCACACTCCCCAAAGCTGAGTGGTAAATACTTGCTTTCAGATCAGATTAGATAGGGTTTATTGTCATGTCATCAAACAGAAATGTAATATTACACATCATCAACAATATTACAGCAGCTATCATCAAGGATCCACACCACACAGCACATGTTCTGTTCTCACTGGATAGGGTGTAGGGGCCACAAGACTCACACCACTAGGTTCAGGAACAGCCGCTCCCCCTCCACCATCAGACTCCTCAACGACAAACTCAATCAGGGCTTCATTTAAGGACTTTACTTTGCCACTTTATTCATTTTTCCCACTTCTCTTTATTGCACAGTTTGTTTCCATTTCTTTATTTGTTTCCCCAGTGTCCAGTTTTTTCTTGCAATTCCAAGAAGTCGTCATTTGGCCTGGCCCACAAGATAACAAATCTCAGGGTTGTATGTGCGATCATTCATGTACCTTGACCATAAATCTGAATCTGAAATCATTGCCCTCAGTCTGACAATAATGCAGACAAAGATTCACTGTGAGCCTGAACATTGACTGGCTCCCCTAACAGTCAGGCAAAGAGAGGTCAAAGAGAGTCCCTTCACAGTCATTGGGTGACCGTGGATTTGTCTCCGATGCTCCCGCAGCCTCTGCCAGACTCCTGTTCAGTTCAAATCGTGGCCTGTTCCAAACCTACAGCACAGTGAGGAAGTCTTCAAAGCCCAAGGCATACAAAACGTGAATGTTAAACTGATTGGAATCCAGCATCTCAGACAGCAACTCACTTGTACATGAGAAATGACATCTATTCGAGTTGACTTGTTCATGTGAAGTCTTGTTTGACGTCTATCATTTCCATTTCTTAAGAAAGTGCATCCAGAAATGTGAAAAGCTGAGACATGAAACAATGTACCTCAAACAAGTTTAAAGGGATGTCCATCAAATTTGTATTCAAGAATATGCCTTAAATATTGTACCTCCCCATGGTAAAATTCCAATGAGATTCTTGTATTAGCCAGGTGACAGTGTCCACCTGACATTAATACTACTTATTCCCGCTGGTGTGACTCGAATTAAAGCCGTGTCTTGTACTTTGTGGTTCTGTTGGGAGTTTTGAACCTCACAGGAGGCACAATGATACAAGGGTAATTCTATTGCGTCTGTTTCTTCATGGGACTTCGTGTAACCCTTGCTTGGGTTTTTTAAATCAATGGGGAAGAAAAACGTCCTGAAATTTCCATGCAAGAGTGGAAAATCAGTCATATGAAGAAACAATTCTTTGGAAGCAACTTGACAAGAAATTTGTGAGTTTTGAGGTCTGATGGCTCACGCTTCCTCCATAATTGTTTTTGAACAGCAGTAAAGACTATTTTCAACACAAAACTTTCTGAGACTGAACATTAAAATCATCTCTTCAGAATTAATCTTAAAATTTGAATAGTTTGGGTTTTGCCCCATGCGCGAATGCACACAGATTTGCACATCATGTGGATAAGTTAGATTCAAGTTTCGAGTGAAGTATGAGATTATTAATAAATAAATGATTGTTGTGAAGATACCCTTGCCTTTGTGAATTTCTATTGCTGCTGGTCGAATATTTAACACATTCCCTGGCTTCTTCCCTTTCAACCAAGATTCCCTGACTAATATAAAGCTTAGCAACAATCTCTGCCTTAAATACTCCCAATGACCTCACTTCCACAGCCACCTGTGGGATCAAACTCCACAGATCATGAACCTCTGGCTAAAGAAATTTTTCTGCATCTCTCTTTTAAATTGGCATCTTTTCTCCAGAAATTATACCCTCGTCCTAAAATCCAGGCCATGGGAAACATCCTTTCCCCATTTACTCTGGCCAGGCCTTTCAGCATTTGAACTGCCTCGATATGTTTCCCCTCACCCTCTCCAGCTGATAACCATTCCTCATATGCTAACCCTTTCAATCCTGGTCTCATTCCAGTAAATATTCTCTCAACCCTCTCCGAAGCCAGCACTTCGTTTCTCAAATAAGGCACCAAAACTGTTCCCAATACTCCAAGAGAGGCCTTACCTGTGCTTGATGGAGTCTCAACATCACACCCCTGCTCTTGCCTGCTGTCCCTCTGGAAATGAATCCCAACATCGCATTCACCCTCTTTATAACAGAATGGAATGTTCTAGAACTCATCAGGATGACCAACGGCCTTCATCGCAATCCATCAATAATGGTGATTTCAGGAGGGATTAGAACTTCCCTGGACATTCCATGTTGTCTTTTGAATGTCCCTCTTGTTCCAGCCTCCATGACCACCCTTGGCAATGCATTCCAGGCACCCACCACACTCTGTGGAAAATAACATCTGGCCTCTGTTATCGCCACTAAACTTTCCTCTGCTCGCCTCATCAAGTCTCTCAATAAGCAGATGACCTTTTAGTCTTTATTTCAGATCCTGCTCGTTATATCCCTGCGATGCTCTCTTTACTATTACATTTTTGGAGAATTTTCTGGATAAAAACTAAATTTTCATAAAATTGAATTATTCCCAATCAACTCACATGATCCTATTTATGACAATATACCATTTAAGATTGTTTATTTTTAATTTTTATTTTTCACACCATAAACCATATTGACCAAGATACATACATTTTCCTTTTCAAATATATAGTATCATTTTCTACCCCACCCCTCCCTCCTCCCATCCCACCCTCCCTACCTCCCCCCCTTTCATTTAAAGTACAGAATCTAAGATACATTAAACCAGTCAAACAATGTTGTCATTCAATAAAAATAAACAAGAAATTCCACTGAGTCAATTCTTTTCATTTCCTTCTCCTTCCGTTATTTTAGGTGGTAGATGTCCCCGGTAGGTTTTCTCTATTGTGTTTCATGTATGGCTCCCATATTTGTTCAAATATTTCAATATTATTTCTTAAATTATATGTTATTTTTTCTAATGGAATACATTTATTCATTTCTATATACCATTGTTGTATTCTCAAGTTATCTTCTAATTTCCAGGTTGACATAATACATTTTTTGCTATGGCTAGAGCTATCATAACAAATCTTTTTTTGTGCACCATCCAAATCAAGTCCAAATTCTTTGTTTTTTATGTTACTTAGGAGGAAGATCTCTGGGTTTTTTGGTATATTGTTTTCTGTAATTTTATTTAATATCTGGTTTAGATCTTCCCAAAATTTTCCCACTTTCTCACATGTCCAGATTGCATGAATTGTTGTTCCCATTTCTTTTTTACAACGAAAACATCTGTCAGATACTGTTGGATCCCATTTATTTAACTTTTGAGGTGTAATATATAGCCTGTGTATCCAGTTATAGTGTATCATACGTAACCTCGTGTTTATTGTATTTCTCATAGTTCCAGAGCATAACTTCTCCCATGTTTCCTACTTCCTAATTTGTCCTTCAAGTAGGATCTCAGTTGGTAATATGCCAACACTGTAAATTGAGTTTTATTATATTTATCCTTCATTTGTTCAAAGGATAATAATCTATTTCCTGAAAAACAATTTTCTATTCTTTTGATCCCTTTTTTCTCCCATTCTCTAAAGGAAAGGTTATCTATTGTGAAAGGGATTAACTGATTTTGCGTCATATTAGATTTGGTAATTGGTAATTTAGTTTATTCCTTTCTACATGAATCTTCTTCCAAATATTGAGCAGATGATGTAATACTGGAGAACTCCTACGTTGTACCAATTTTTCATCCCATTTATATATGTTCAGGTATCTTCTTCCCTATTTTATCTAGTTCAATGCCTGCCACATTGACCACCGCCAGTGGGTTGATATCGCCTCAAACCGTGCATCTTGGTGCCTCACAGTTCGGCGGGCAGCAACCTCCTTTGAAGAAGACCACAGAGCCCACCTCACTGACAATAGACAAAGGAGGAAAAACTCAACACCCAACCCCAACCAACCAATTTTCCCCTGCAACTGCTGCAACCGTGTCTGCCTGTCCCGCATCGGACTTGTCAGCCACAATCGAGCCTGAAGCTGACATGGACTTTTACCCCCTCCATAAATCTTCGTCCACGAAGCCAAGCCAAAGAAGAAAGAATGTAGTCCAATTTGGCTTTTCCCTTGTTTGATAAAAATATGATAGGTATCTTAATTGTGCGGCTCTATAATAATTTTTAAAGTTTGGCAGTTGTAAGCCTCCTTGTTTATACCATTCTGTTAATTTATCTAGTGCTATTCTCGGTTTCCCCACTTTTCATAAAAAATTCCTTCTTATTTTCTTTAACTCCTTGAAGAATTTCTCTGTCAAGTGTATTGGCAATGCCTGAAATAGGTATTGTATCCTTGGGAAAATGTTCATTTTAATACAGTTTATCCTTCCTATTAGTGTTAGTGGTAAATCTTTCCAATGCTCTAAATCGTCCTGTAATTTTTTCATTGGTGGATAATAATTGAGTTTATATAGATGGCCGAGGTTTTTATTTATTTGTATACCTAGGTATCTTATTGCTTGCATTTGCCATCTGAATGTCGATTCTTCTTAAATTTTGAGAAATCCGCATTATTCATTGGCATTGCTTCACTGTTATTTGCGTTAATCTTGTAACCCGACACTTCTCTATATTCCTTCAATTTCTTATGTAATTCTTTTATTGACAATTCTGGTTCTGTTGTATACTATAACATCATCTGCAAATAAACTGATTTTATATTCCTTGTCTTTTATTTTTATCCCTTTTGTTTTATTTTCTGTTCTTATCAATTCTGCTAGTGGTTCTATAGCTAACACGAACAATAAAGGTGATAGTGGACATCCCTGCCTTCTTAATCTCCTTAAATTAAATTGCTTTGATATATATCCATTTACTGTCACTTTCGTCAATGGCCCCTTATATAATGCTTTAATCCAATTAATATACTTCTCTGGTAAACTGAATTTTTGCAATACTTTGAATAAATAATTCCATTCTACTCTGTCAAAGGCCTTCTCTGCATCTAAAGCAACTGCTACTGTTGGCGCTTTACTCCCTTCTACTGCATGAATTAAGTTAATAAATTTACAAATATTGTCTGTTGTTCGTCTTTTTTTAATAAATCCAGTTTGGTCTAGATTTACCATTTTAGGTACATAATCGGCTAATCTGTTTTCTAATAGTTTAGCTATTATCTTATAATCTGTGTTAAGTAATGATATTGGTCTATATGACGCTGGTGCGAGTGGATCTTTCCCTATCTTTGGTATTACTGTAATTATTGCTGTTTTGCATGAATCTGGTAAGCTTTGTGTTTTGTCAATCTGGTTGATTACTTCCAGGAGGGGAGGAATTAATAAATCTTTAAATGTTTTATAGAATTTTATTGGGAATCCGTCATCTCCTGGTGTTTTATTATTTGGTAGTTTTTTAATTATTTCTTGTATTTCTATTATTTCAAATGGTTCTGTTAATTTATTTTGTTCCTCTATTTGTAATTTTGGTAGTTCAATTTTAGTTAAAAATTCATCTATTTTGTCTTCTTTCCCTTCATTTTCAGTTTGGTATAATTGTTCATAGAATTCTCTGAAGTTTTCATTAATCTCCGTTGGATTTTATGTGATTTGTTTGTCTTTTTTCCTTGATGCCAATACCATTCTCTTAGTTTGTTCTGTCTTAAGCTGCTATGCTAGAATTTTGTGCGTTTTTTCCCCTAGTTCATAATATTTCTGTTTTGTCTTCATTATGTTCTTCTCCACCTTATATGTTTGTAGTGTTTCATATTTTATTTTTTTATCTACCAATTCTTTTCTTTTAGTTGTGTCTTCCTTCATTGCTAATTCTTTTTCTATATTTAATATTTCCCTTTCCAACTGCTCTGTTTCCTGATTGTAGTCCTTCTTCATCTTGGTTACATAACTTATTATTTGCCCTCTGATGAATGCTTTCATTGCGTTCCATAGTATAAACTTATCTTTCACTGATTCCGTATTTATTTTAAAGTACATTTTAATTTGTCTTTCAATGAATTCTCTAAAATCCTTCCTTTTAAGTAGCATGGAGTTTAATCTCCATCTATACATTCTTGGATATTGTCAATATCAAGGGTGAATGGTCCGATAATATTCTAGCTTTATATTCTGTTTTTCTTACTCTATCTTGCATACGAGCTGATAACAAAAATAGGTCTATTCTTGAGTATGTTTTATGTCTACCCGAATAATATGAATATTCCTTTTCCTTTGGGTGCTGTTTCCTCAATATATCCAAAAGTTGCATTTCTTGCATCGATTTCATTATAAATTTGGTCACTTTGTTCTTTCTGTTAATTTTTTTTCCAGTTTTATCCATATTTGAATCCAAATTAAGGGTGAAATCCCCTCCTATTAATATGTTCCCTTGCATGTCTGCTATCTTCAAAAAAATATCTTGCATAAATTTTTGATCTTCTTCGTTAGGTAAATTCCAAAACTCCGAGTATATCTGACATTTTATCATTACATATCTCCCTGCTGGATCTATTATTTCCTCTTCTATTTTAATTGGTACATTTTTACTGATTAATATAGCTACTCCTCTAGCTTTTGAATTATATGATGCTGCTGTTACATGTCCTACCCAATCTCTCTTTAATTTCTTATGCTCCATTTCAGTTAAATGTGTTTATTGCACGAATGCTATATCAATTTTTTCTTTTTTCAGTCAATTTAGCAGTTTCTTCCTTTTGATTTGGTTATGTATTCCGTTAATATTTAAAGTCATATAGTTCAACGTAGCCAATACATACTTTGTTTCTCTACCCTTTCCGTTTCCTCATTATCACCTTTCCTTCTTATCCATTTCTGCTTTCTTGTTGTGAACACTTTATAAGACAACATTTCTAAAACATCAAGCATTTCCCTTATTCTCCTATCTAAAATTTCTTTAACCCCATTCTCCCCTCCCCCTCCTGAGTTGCCCTTTATCCCTTGTCGGGCAACCACATCTCCCCTCTCCATTTGGATTTGCAAATTCACTCACAAGCGTCAACTGATATTGCAGTGACCGTAACTCCTCCCCACCCAGCCCCCCCGGAAAAGTTTTCTATTTTCATATATAACAAAGAAGGTCACTCTTTTAATTCCCTCCTTATTTCCTCTGTTCCCTTTCATTCCCTTCTTAATTCTTATCTATACTCTATATATATTCATCTAAATACGGATACACTCATGTACACACATATATACATACACATCTATATATATGTATATATATATATATATATATATATATTCCCATATACACACATACATATAGTTCGTGGTCATTTTTACTCTCATTACATGTCTTCATCTCTCTGCTTGTTTTGTAGTTGTTCTGCAAATTTTTGTGCTTCCTCCGGATCCGAGAATAGTCTGTTTTGTTGCCCTGGAATAACTATTTTAAGTACCGCCGGGTACTTTAACATAAATTTATATCCTTTTTTCCATAGGATTGTTTTTGCTGTATTGAACTCCTTCCTCTTCTTCAGGAGTTCAAAACTTATGTCTGGATAGAAAAAAAAATTTTGACCTTTGTATTCCAGTGGCTTTTTGTCTTCTCTTATTTCCTTCATTGCTTTCTCCAATATATTTTCTCTTGTTGTATATCTTAAGAATTTTACTAAAATGGATCTTGGTTTTTGCTGCAGCTGTGGTTTCGGGGCTAGTGTTCTATGTGCCCTCTCTATTTCCATTTCTTCCTGTAATTCAGGTCTTCCTAGGGCCCTGGGGATCCAATCTTTTATAAATTCTCTCATATTCTTGCCTTCTTCATCTTCCTTAAGGCCCACTATCTTTATATTATTTCTCTATTATAGTTTTCCATTATATCTATCTTCTGAGCTAACAGCTCTTGTGCCTCTTTAACTTTTTTATTAGATTCTTCTAATTTCTCTTTTAAGTCCTCTACTTCCATTTCTACGATTATTTCTCGTTCTTCCACATTGTCCACTCTTTTTCCTATCTCTGATATGACCATTTCTATTTTATTCATTTTTTCTTCTGCACTCTTAATTCTTCTTTTTATTTCATTAAATTCTTGTAATTGCCATTCTTTTACTGATTCCATATTTTCTTTAAAAAAAATGTATCCATTGTCCTGCCTTTTCCTTCTTCTTCCATTTCTCTGTTCTTCTTCTTCTTCTTCCTCTGGGTTGGCCATCTGTTGTTTCCTTGATTTCTTTTTGCTCTCTTCTTTCTTGTTCTCGTTGTTTTCTGTGTTCCCTTCCTGTTGCTGTGTTGCAGCTGTCACTCTCAGCTGTGGAGATCAACTCCTCAGCTGTTCCCCCCTCCCGTCAGTGTGTTTTTTTTCATGCGCATCGCGCATGCGCGAGGGACTTTTACTCGTCTGCTTGAGCCATTTTTGTAGTCCCGAGCTCGGGACTTCCACCGACCTTAGGGAGCGGGCTTCTCTCTCCGCAGCGGGCCTCCTTGCACAGGTAAGGCCTTCACCTTCTTCTTCTGACGTTCTTTCTTCTTCTCTTCTTCCCGTTGCTTTCGACTTTTCTCTCTTCGCTGCCATTTTCTTCTCACCTTTAATTTTACTTTGTTTTAATTTTTATTCTTGTACCTTTGTGTTTCGTGTGTTTTTTTTTCAACTTTTCCGGAGGGCTGGAATTCCCTGACCGGCCACTACTCCATCACGTGACTCCTCCACCATTTAAGATTGTTAAAGAGCATTTTATTTATTTAGGTGTTAAAATCACCAGGAATTTTAAAGATTTGGTTAAATTAAATTTTGCTCCTTTATTTGTTTTTGTGAAGCAATCTTTTACTAGATGGGCCCTGTTGACTTTGTCTTTGGTTGGCCGTATTAATGCTGTTAAAATGATAACATTATTTAAAGTTTGAAACCTATTTCAAGTTATCCAAATTTTAATTCCGAAATCTTAATTTGATGATATTGATTTGAAGATTTAATCTTTGATGCACCATCAATAATCGCATAAGACTGAAGTGAAACTGATGGGCTTTTATTAACTATAGACTGGAACAGCCGACACCCTCATTGACTGATCGAGGCAGAGTGGAATGGGGAGCAAACAAAGAATTATGGGTAGGATCAGTCTTGGGAGGCATTTCCTGTCAGCAGCACCCAATCACAGCACGACATTGGTTTACCACACCCTTATATTTGGAATGGTGAAGGCATCAGATTGGGCTTCACTTCCAGAAACCTAAGAAGGATGGTGGTCTGATTTTACTATTGGGCACTTAATATTTCTTGTCTGATTTTTTTTGGATTTATTACTTGGATAAATTTTATCATCCACTCTGGGTAGATTTGGAATTGAAATCTGTCTAGAATGATTCCTTTGCTTCTTTGTAGGGTCAGCATGACCTTTTAGACGACCTCAGATCAGTAAGTAGATTTCCAAACCCGTGTCCTATTGTTGCAACCACTTCAACCCAGAGAAAAAGCCTCTGACTATCCAACAATCAATGCCTCTCATTATCTTAAACACCTCTATCAGGTGCCTCTCATCCTCCGTCAGTCCAAGGAGAAAAGGCTGAGTTCACTCACCTGCTTTCATAAGGCACGTTCCCTAAACCAGGCAACATCCTTGTAAACCTACTCTGCACCACATCCTTCCAGTAGTGAGGTGACCAGAACTGAGAACAGTACTCCAACTGGGGTCTGACCAGGGCCCTATAGACAAAGGACCACCCTTGGCAATGCATTCCAGGTACCCACCACACTCTGTGGAAAATAACATCTGGCCTTTCTCATCTCCACTTAACTTTCCTCCACTTGCCTTCAACAGGTGCCCTCTGATTTTTGCTGTTGCTGCCCCAGGGAAGAGGTGTTGGTTCTCCATCCTATCTAAGCCCATCGTTATCTTATGTACTTCTATTAAGTCTCCTCTCTTCCTTCGAGAGGTTCTGTGGTGAGGAGCCAGGAGATGGGTGATCAGCCGTTGTTCTTGGTACAGAGTAACAAGATGGTCAGCGAGGCAAGAGAAAAGTGGGGAATGTCTGGAATGAATCATTCAGGAAGTGATAGCAGGCCATCTAAAGTGATGGTGGGATGAGATAGAGGCAATGGAAATGGTGTTGGATTCAGCTATCCAGTCCTTTTGAGGATGTCATTGTCAGATTAGATGAGTGGGAGCCAGATTGGGTGTTGATCCATTTTAAGGCATTTGGAAAGGTGCTGCACGAGAGACAATGAAACAAAATAGGAGAATGGGTGATTGTGGTTGAGGACTATAATACTGACATGGACTGTGGGTTAGTTCATGGACAGAATATGGACAGTATGGCTGTTCACCAGTCCTTTGCAAACCGGTGGAGGGCAGCTGGCATCATCCCAACTGTTCATAATTCATGTCAGTGATGTGGTAAAGAGGTCCAAATGGAAGCAGGTAGCATTCAAACCTTTGGTGACATGGTGGGAGACAGGGTGGTTGGGAGAGGTGTGGCCAGTGCTGTGCCACAGGGATCAGTGTTGGTCACTGAGGCATGGCTTTAAGATGGGAATGAACATTTGCAGTGCCTGAGGAACGATTTGTTACTGAGAGGGTGATCCATATCTGGAACAAGCTCCCAGAGGAAATTGTGGGGGCAAGCACAATTATGATTTTAATAGATATTTAGACAGATAAATGAATGGGAAGAGCTTGGAAGAATCTGGGCCAAATGCAGGAAATGGGACAAGCCCTTAATGCTAAGTTAGTCAAGGGGGACAAATTAGATGGAAGGACCTATTCCATGCTGTAGTTCACCAGGATTAAGTCAAGTCCAGTTTTTTGGCATCTGACTGTACAAGCACAAGCCGATGAAACAGCATTCTCTGGTCCTCGGTGCAAACATTCAGACATAAAACCAGACATATCACACATAAAAACAAATAATACATATGCAGGAGAAGTATTTTTCTCTGAAGGAAATACTATTTTGTCCAAATTAGAGCCTTGGATGTTAGTGTGAGCAGATCCTTTGGTCATTCACCATTCTCACCGCCTGTGGGAAGGAACTGTTCCTCAGCCTTTTATAACCATATAACAATTACAGGATGAAAACAGGCCACATGGGCCATTCTAGGCCGCACTGATTTAAGTGAACTCCACTAGTTCCACCTACCTGCTCACTGCCAAAAACCCTCACATCCATGTACTCATCCAACCTCCTGTTAAATGACAAAATTGACCCTACTGTAACCACCTCTTCTGAAAGGTCATCCCACTCAGCCACCACTCTCTGAGTGAAGAAGCTTCTTCTTGTGTTACTTCTAACGTTTTGCCACCTAACCCTTAACTTATGACCCCTCGTTCCAATCTCTCTTAGCCTCAAGGAGAAGAGACTATTCACATCTACTCTATCTATTCCCTTCATAAATTTATATACCTCTATCAAATCCCCTCTTAACCTTCTACATTCCAATGAATAAAGATCCAGTCTACTCAGACTTTCTCCGTATTCTACATACTCCAATCCAGGCAACATTTTAGTAAATCTTCTCTGCACCCTCTCTACCTTATTGATATCCTTCCTATAATTTGGAGGCCAGAACTGCACACAATATTCCAAACCTGGCCTCAACATTTCCTCCCACCTCCTATATTCTATGATATGATTTATAAGGCCAGCATACCCAAAGCCTTCTTCACCAGCCTATCTACATGAGTCTCCACCTTCAAAGAACGCTGAACCGTTATTCCAAGATCTCTTGGTTCCTCTGCATTCATCAACACCCCCTCCCCTTCACTGCATTTTGTGTATTTTTCCCAAAATGAAGTACATCACACTTCTCTACATTAAACTCCATCTGCCACCATTCAGCCCACTCTTCTAAGCCGTCCAAATCCTTCTGCAGTCCACAAAAACCCTCCTCATTATCCACAACACCCCCACTTTTGTATCATCCACATATTTACTCACCCATTTTATCACCCCATCATCCAAATCATTCATGTAAATGATGAACAATAAAGGACCCAAAACCGATCCCTGAGGCACACTGCTGGTCACTGACTTCCATCCTCACAGACAATTGTCCACCATGACAATCTGGTGCCCATCTGACTACCTCAACATCTATCCCTAGTGACTGAACCTACCTCACCATGTGGAACCTTATTGAAAGCCTTACTGAAATCTAAACAGACCACGTCTACTGCTCTACCTTCATCAACTTTTCTACTCACTTCCTCAAAAAATTCAACAAGATTTGTCAAACATAACTTCCCATCACAAACCCATGTTGGATGGCGCTGATCAATCCCTGCCCCTCTCGATACTTATACATATTATCCCTAAAATTACTTTCCATTAGTTTACCCACCACCGATGTCAAAATTACTGGCCAATAATTGCTGGGCCTACACCTTAAGCCCTTTTTAAACATAGGAACCACATTTGCAACACGCCAATCCCACAGCACCACACCCTCCTCCAGTGACTGTGGAAAAATCACTGTCAGAGCCTTTGCTATTTCCTCCCTGACTTCCCTTAAGGTCCTGGGGAAAATCCCATCGGGATCTGGAGACCTATCCAGCTTTATATACCTCAGAGGTTCGAACACCCCCTCTTTTCTGATCCCTATGTTTTCCATAACTACCCCTTTTGCCTCACTTATCCTACACAATTCCATACCCCTTTCCCTAGTGAATATCGATGAGAAGAACTCATGCAATATCTCCCTAATCTCATTTGGCTCCTCACATGCTCCGATTCTCCAGTGGACCAATTCTATCCTTCACTCTCCTTTTGCTATTCACATAGCATAAACCCTTTGGATTTACTTTCACTCTATTCGCTTTTCCCACCTTGTACCTTCTTTTTGCTTTCCTAATTTCCTTCTTAAGCTTCTTTCTACAATGTCTGTATCTTTCAAGCATCTCGTCCATCCCTTGCTTCCTGTATTTAATGTAAGCCTCCCTCTTGTCTTGAACCAACTTCCTAATCTCTCTTGAAAACCACAGCTCTCTTGAACATCTGGCCCTGTCTTCTATCCTTACAGGAACATAAAGATTCTACATCTTCAAAATCTCACTTTTAAATGTCCTCCAATTCTCCTCCACCTCCTTCCCAAAAAAAACAAATCAGCCCAAACAACACCCTGCAAATCCCTTCTCATTTTATCAAATCTGGCTTTCCCCCACTCAAAGACCTTCATCATCGGACCAGACCTATCCCTTTCCATAATTATGCAGAAACTAATGGTACCATGATCACTGGATCCGAAGTGCTCCCCAACATTAGGTCCAACACTGCCCCCTCTCTCATGGATATCTCAACATATTGCTGCATCAAGCTATCCTGCACACATTTGACAAATTCTAAGCTACCCAGGCCTTTCACTGACGGCGTCTCCCAATCTATATTCGGAAAATTAAAATCCCCAACTAACACAACTCTGTGCTTATTGCACACCTCAGCTATTTCCTTCCACATTTGCTCCTCTAGTTCTCACTCCCCACTAGGTGGTCTATAATACACCCCTATAATTGTAACCTCACTTTTTCTATGTTTTCATTCCACCCACACCGCCTCCCTCGACAAGCCCTTCAATCTATCACGCCTCACCACTGCTGTAATATTTTCCCTGACAAGTAATGCCACACACCCCCTTAACCCTCCCCCCCCCACCCCTCCAATTCTCTCACATCTAAAGCAGCAAAATCCTGGAATATATAAGTGCCAATCACATCCCTCATACAAACACATCTCACTAATATCCACCACATCATATTGCCAAGTGTCTATCCCACCTTCAGCTCGTCCACCTTACTTTTGATAGAGTTGAATGGAGATACTTGTTTGAAATTTTGGAAAGGTTCAATTTTGGTTTTGGACTGAATTCCTGGATTAAGTTACTTTATTTTAAACCAACTGCAGTAGTTATTACGAATGATCTCAAATCTTCCCCACTCACATTGTTTCGATGTCCCCTCACACTTCACTTTTTAATCTGGTGTTAGAACCCCTTGCAATTGCACTCCATAATTCAAATGAGATTCAAGGAAGAGATGAAGGACATCGTCTCTCTGGATGCAGATGATCTTTTAGTCTCTATTTGAGATCCTGCTCGTTCTATCCCTGCAATGCTCGCTTTACTATCACATTTTGGGAGGGTTTTCTGGATATAAACTACATTTTCATCAAACTGAATTATTCCCAATCAACTCACATGATCCTATTTATGACAATATACCATTTAAGATTGTTAAAGAGTATTGTACATACTTAGGTGTTAAAATCACCAGGAAATTTAAAGATTTCTTTAAATTAAAATTTGCTCCTTTATTTGCTTTTGTGAAGCAATCTTTTACTCGATAGGCCCTGTTGACTTTGTCTTTGGTTGGCCATATTAATGCTGTTAAAATGATAACATTACTTTGTCATATACCTATTTCAGCTGTCCCAATTTTTATTCCGAAATCTTAATTTGATGATATTGATTTGAAGAATTAATCTTTGATGACTAATCAAACTGATGGGCTTTTATTAACTATAGACTGGAACAGCTGTCAACCTCATTGACTGATCAAGGCAAACAAAGAATTATGGGTAGGATCGGTCTCGGGAGGCATTTCCTGTCAGCAGCACCCAATCACAGCATGACAGCGGTTTACCACACCCTTATATTTGGAATGGTGAGGGCATCAGACTGAATCAGCTTCATTTCCAGAAACCTAAGAAGGAGGGAGGTCTGACCTTACAGAATTTGAGATTTTGCTATTGGGCACTTAATACTCGCTGTATGATTTTTTGGGTTTATGACTTGGATAAATTTGATTGTCCACTCTGGGTAGATTTGGAATTGAAATCTGTCCAGAATAATTCCTTAGCTTCTTTTTAGTGTCAGCGTTACCTTTTAGACGATCTCTTGTTGCGATAATTCCCATCTTGGGAAAAAGCTTCTCATTATTCACATCATCAATGCCTCTCATCATCTTAAACACCTCCATCAGGTCCTCTCATCCTCTGTCAGACCAAGTTGAAAAGCCCGAATTGACTCACCTGCTTTCATTAGGCATGCTCTCTAAATCAGGGAATATCCTTGGAAATCTCCTCTGCACCCTTTCTATGGTTTCCACATCCTTCCAGTAGTGAGGTGACCAGAATTGAGCACTCTACTCCAACTGAGGTCTGACCATGGCCCTATATCACTGCAACATTACGTCGTGCTCCTAAATCCAATTCCACGATTAATCAAGGCCAATACACTGATCAGCTTCTTAATCACGAAATCAACCTGCACAGCTGCTTGAGTCTCCTATGGACTCGGACGTCAAGATCCCTCTCATCCTCTACCCTGCCAAGAGTCTTCCCATGAAAACTATATTCTGCCATCTTTTAACAAACGGTTTAAAGACAGCTCGGAGGAGTTGGCAGCAGGACTAGGCAGCAGTAACATGTAGGAGAGCACTGTGTCTCCACTGGCTGAACACGCTGGATCTGTACAAATGACAACGCTGCCATTTCTCAACACAGTTTGCCAGTGATATCTGATCCCAAGAGACGAGGGATGGACACTGTAGAGAGTTGATAGTAGAATCAGTGGCCAAACCTAGTGGCTGAGGACATCAGCATATGTGGGGGCTGCACAGTTGGTATCTTGGGGCAGAAAGGGCGAGAGGAATATTATTCATCCTAGCTCTGCCTCTCAGAATCTTGTAGACCTCTATTAAGTCTCCTTTCATCCATCTTCACTCCAAAGAGAAAAGTGTCAGCTCTGGTTAAGACTTATTTTCCTATCCAGGCAAGCTCCTGGGAACTCTGTTCTGCACCCTCTCCATAGCTTCCACATCCTTCCTATAATGGATGATGGTAGATGGGGAGAGAGGGGGTGGGACAGATGATGGATGGAATCTGCAGTTCTATATCCTCACAGTCACATCAAAGTGAGGTTAATTACTCCCTGACCAACAGGTGATCTCTCTCGGACCAACAGGTGAAATGACCCTGACCTACGTGTGACCCCTGTCCAATAGGTGACCACTCTCAGATCAAAAATGACCTTTCCCTAACCTACAGGTGACATCTGACCAACAGGTAACCTCTGAACAGCAAGAGACATCTCCCTGACCTACAGATAACCCATGACTAATAGATGACCTCCTGAACAAAAGGAGACCTCTCCCTGACCCACAAGTGACCTCTCAACCACAGGTAACACCTTCCTGACCAACAAATGACCCCCTGACTAACAGGTGACTTGACCAACAAGTGACCACTGCTTGACCAACATATGACCCTGACCAAAAGGTGATGTCTCCCTGACTAACATGTAGACTCCTTCCTGACCAATGTAGACTCCTTCCTAACCAACAAGTGACTCTCTCTGACCAATGGATCACCCCAGGCTAACAGGGGACACTTGACTAACATTTGATTCCTGAACAAGATGACCCCTGACCAAAAGCTGACCTTGAACAACAGCTGATCTCTGACCAACAGGTGACCCTTAACAAACAGGAGACCTCTCCCTGACCAACAGTTCATTTCTCCCTCATCAGCATCTGACCACTGACCAACAGTTGACACTTGACCCATTGGTAACCCTTGGTCAATATGTGGTCCCTCTCTCATGTATAAAAACACCTGACCTTCTCCAGCAAACCATCAAAGTCAGTCTCCTGGTTCATCTTTTGTTTTTAGGTAAGCAAGAACCCTTTAATGACTTTTTTGTGCACTCTTCAAAGGCCTTGCCAAAAGGAATCAAGAGTCAGTATGTCTCTTGCTGTTGCTTTAAAGACAATAGTCTATTCAACCTTAATGTCAATTCAGTTAACACCAACTTTTGAAATCTCCAGTAGTGTTCTTCACAACTTCTGCAAAGTCACTGTGGATATAAATTCTTCAGTATTTCAAATAAGATCTGCTTTAAAGTGTGTGTATGTACATAACCTGCTCTATGTTTCCCAATTTATCTCCCAAAAATATTATCTCCCAAAAACAAAAGGCAGCAGAATGTTGTGAACTCAGCCAGTGCCACCATGGGCATTAGTCCCCACTCCATCGAGGACATCTACAAGAGGCGGTGGCTCAAGAAACCAGCCTCGATCCTCAAGGACCCCCACCACCTGGGCCATGCCATCTTCTCACTGCTACCATCGGGACAGAGGTACAGAAGCCTGATGAACACCCAACAGCACAAGGACAGCTTCTTCCCCTCTGCCCACAAGAGCCCGATAGCTATTTAATTAACACTGTTCTTGAAGGTTGGGGTGGGGGGAGGGGGTGTTAGGCAGAAGGTTTGTGAACTACGACCACCTGCAACCTTGAGGCATGGCCTTGTGACCCTCGCTCTGCCAGTGCTGTCAGGCGTGGGTTCGGCCGTAGTTGGAGCATGCTGGGAGCAGCACCGTGCATGCTGGGAGCAGTGCCAGGCATTCTAAGGGCAACAAAGTGCCGACTGTGATGGCTATTTTTGTGAGAACAGCCTTCTACTCAAAACAGAGATGCTGCATGAGGGAGAGTTGACTGTTGAAGAGGTTTGTCAGTTGTCACCTCAGTGGCTGGCATATTCAAAGTGTTTTATTCTGTGTAACAAGGCAATAAACTGATAACATCTATGAAGAAGGTGACAGTATTGTGAGCCTGCATTATTTCAAAGCCTCTGGTTCCTGCTGGCTGTCTTGCCGACTCCTGATACATATTTTTACAGGATGCAACTTCATCCACTTCTGAGTGGTTCCCTCAATTCCAGATCTCTCAAGGTTGCCCTTGCAGGTTGATAGGATCGTTCAGAAGGCTTAAGGTATTCTGGCCTTCATTAGTTGGGGATTGAGCTCAAGAGTTGAGAGGTCACGTTACAGCTCGAGAAAACTCTGGTTAGACCACAATTAGAATATTGTGTTCAGTTCTGGTTTCCTCATTACTGGAAGCTTTGGAGAGGGTAAATGTAAATGTTCCACTATCATCATGTAACACTACATTTAGAATGTAACATACATGAAATTCTTTAACTTTTTTCTACCGGAAGGCGCCCCTCAGAATCCTACAGCACCGGGTGTCCCAAGGCAGTCTCCCCTCCAAGTCCTGACCAGTCCTGAGCCTGCTTCGCTTCCAAGATCAGGCAATCTCAGGCGTATTCAGGCTATTAGGGTGCAGAGGAGATTTATGAGGAGGTTGCCTGAACTGTAAAATGAGGCAAGCTAACAGAGCTAGGGCTTTTCTCTTTGGAGTGAAGAAAGATAAGTGGTGACAATAGAGTCCTACAAGATTATGAGGGCATTGGTAGGGTGGACAGGTGGCAGCATTTTCCTGGGGTGAGAGGAGCAAATACCAGAAGACAGAGAGGTGTTAATGAGACTCTTTCTCAGAAAGGATGTGATGTTGTTGGAGATGGTGCAGAGATTTACTACGATGATTCCTGGAATGCAGGGGCTGGCGTATAAGGAACATTTGGCACCACAAGGGTTGTATACTTTGGAGTATAGATGAATGCAGATTAGATGTTTCCCTTAATAGGTGAATTGAGGACAAGGGTCATCGTCTTAAAATTAGAAATTATTCATAGAGGAGGAAGAACTTCTTTCGTCAGAGGGTCGTGGATCTGTGGAACTCACAGCCGCACAAGGCAGTGGAGGCCAGATCACGAGGAGAATTTAAATAGGAAATGGATAAGTATCTCATTAGTAAGGGTATCAAGGGACCTGGGGAAAAGGCTGGAAATCAGGTGTTCAGCTGAGTGTAGAGTCATGGAACAGACTCGATGAGCCTAGTGACCTGCTTCTGTCCCTTTACATTGTGATCAGATTTCCGAATGTTCAACAAACCATAGACACGATCTCATATTCTCTTCTTTTGAAAATGTAATTTATAGCAATATTTGCACCTATGATACTGCTGTGGAACAATAAATTGCGTGAAATGTTCATGAGAATAAATTCGGATCTGGATCCTGCATTGTTCCAAAACAAGGTCTAATTAATAGAGTAGAGATACATGCTCCATTTGTGTCTGGTGGACTTTGCTTATTGTTGTACACTACTCTGATCTTGAATGATTAATGCCAGTGTAAGTTTGTTGTCTGTCTCAGTTGCTATTGTATGTGTGTGTGGGCAACTTCCAAAATGGCTATCCCCATGGTTTGCACGCAGTCGCCGTCGGAGTTGACGTTAACCCTATCCGTCGTGCTCTGGCCCCCACTATGCTATTTTCCACGACTAGAAATGGGGCCGGAGGTGACACAGTCCAAGTTGGCGATGGTCTTTGTTCACATGAAGCACTGGAAGGGTAAGATCTGGCCCTACGCACTTATGCTTAGGGTCCCTTTCTTCCGCAGCTGAAACTGGCTGCGCTTCTGGCATGTCAGCTCTTTCATGGATGCTTTATCTGGGAGTGAGATGGGTAGAAGTTGGGGAATATCTTTGATAGGGTTAGACCATAAGATTTAATGCATGCAGTTACCAGCTTCTGGAGTTCTGTTTTGATTTTCAGAGAGATTTTGTGACCCTTTAGGCTGTGAAGTTCCTGCTGCATTTCAGTCAATGGAAATCATTTCGAGACTGGACTGGGGCTGTGCCAACAGAGAGGCTGGGTCGAGGGGAACTGTTCGCCCTGGAATGACAGATGCTGGGGGTGACTTGAGAGAGGCTTAGAAAATAGAAAGGACATGTGCCAAGCATAGAGAAATGTAATGTATTAATATGAACGTTACAGTCTGGTGTCCCATGACACACTTGACTCCAATCACACCTAATTAACCTGCCAACCCTGCATGTTTCGGAGGGTGGGAGGAAACCGGAGAACCCGGCAAAAAGTCACAAAGGTCATGGGGAGGAAGTACAAACCCTTCACACCCCAACCAGGGGACACAACACAAACTCTGCCCACGTCACTCTTCACTCTGTCCTTTCATTTACACTTGTGGCTGCTCTCACTCAATCCCTCTGCTCATTAAACAGTTCTCCTGTCCCATTTCAGATTCAAGATTCCTTTGTTGTAATATGGCACGAGATTTGCTTTAATCCGTCCTAAGTCACAGAGCAGCAGCAATCATCAAGGATCCGCACCACCCAGCACACGCTCTTTTCTCACTGCTACCATCAGGAAAGAGGTATTGGTGCCACAAGCCCTGCACCACCAGGTTCAGGAACAGCTGCTCCCCCTCCACCATCAGACTCTTCAACCACAAACTCAATCAGGGACTCATTTAAGAATTCTTAATTGTGCACTTTATTGAGTTTTTCTTTTATTCTCTCTGTATTGCAGTTTGTTTAGATTTATTATTTGCTTACAGTTAGAACCATAGAACACTGCAGCACAGAAAACAGGCTGTTCAGCCCTTCTAGTCTGTTCCAAAATATTATTCTGCTCGTCCCATTGACCTGCACCCAGTCCATAACCCTCCAGATCTCTCCCATCTGTGAATCTATTCAATTCATTCAAGAGTGAGCAGGCATTCACGATGACAGATGGCAGTTCATTCCACACTCCCATCACTTTCTGAGTTCCCCCTAATGTTCCCCCAAATCCTTTCTCCTTTCACCCTAAAGCCATGTCCTCTCCTCATCTGTGGAAAGAGCCGACTCTCATTTACTGTCGATTCCGCAGAATTTTGTAAACCTCGATTAAATCTCTCCTCATTCTTCGACGCTACAAGGAATAAAGTCCTAACCTGTTTAATCGTTCCCTATAACTCAACTCCTGAAGACCTGGCAACGTCCTAGAAAATCTTCTCTGCCCTCTTTCAATCTTACTGATATCCTTCCTGTAGTTAGAACCAGAACTGCACACAATACTCCAAATTTGGCCTCACCAACATCATATACAACTTCATCATAACTTCCCAACTCCTCGATCAATACTTTGATTTATGAAGGCCAAGATGCCAAAGCTTTCTTTACAACCTTTAGTTCTTTACATGAGAACATTGAGTCCAGTTGTGTTTGCATGACCAATAAGTGGTAATTCTGCCTGACCCACAACAAAAATGATCTGAGGGTTGTATGTGATGTCATGTATGTACTCGGACAATAATTCTGAAATCTGAATGTTCCTGAGACTGGGGGCTTTGAATTAAAGGAGAGGTTGGATAGACTGGGACTGTTCTCCTTCGAGTGTAGGAAGCTGAGGGGGACCTCAGAGATCTTGAAATCTTACGGTAATATGCCTTTTTTCCCAACAGGTAAAATCAGAGGACATAGATTTAAGTTGAGAGGGGAAAGATTTAAAAAGGACCTAAGGGACATCATTTTCACCCAGAGGGCGGCGGGGTGAGTGGAACGAGCTGCCAGAGGGACTATTGTAATGTTTTAAGGACATTTACCCAGGTACAGATTCACAGGGATATGGGCTAAATGCAGGTGAATGGGACCAGTTGAAGAGGACAACTTGGGTATCAGGGTCGAGCTGGTCTGAAGGGTCGGTCTCTGTGGATTACAATTCCATGAGTCTCTGATATCAGTGACTGCACAATCTCTTCCATAGAAAACTCCAGCAGAACAACAGGCCTTTTGACCCTTTTAGTCTGTGCTGAACTATTATTTTATACAGATCAAACTGACCTGCACCTGGAACATAGCCCTCTCATCAAGGTACAAGCCCAAAGTTTTATTAACTGTTAAAATCAAGCCGGCATTCACCACTTCAGCTGGCAGCTGGTTCCACTCTCCCACCACTCTCTGTGTGAAGAAGTCCCCCCCCAAATGTTCCCTTTCAACATTTCACCTTTCATACTTGACCCATGCCCTCTGGTTCTTATCTCACCTTAACTCAGTGGATAAAAAGCCTGCTTGCATTTGTTCCATCTACATCGCTCAGAATTCTGTGTTCATGTAAGCAGAACAGTGCAGCGGAAGCGTGCTGGGCCCACATCCCAGAGGGCGATGGATCTAGATATTCTTTGGGTGCCATGGTTGGCTTAGCAGTTATCACAACTCTTTTGAGTGCCAGCGATTGGGCCCAGGGTTCAAATCACGTGCTGTCTGCAAAAAGTTTATACTGTGAGAGATTATGCTATATTTTATATTGGTTATAGATATGTTTTAAAATGAGATAAATTGTGGCAGGTTTTTTAGTGTAGGTCACATACAAACACTTCAAAACAGATCTCATTTAAAATGCCAGAGCTCTCCTCAAGGCAGACAGTCCAGGCTCCGGGTGCCTTTGCAAAAGCTTTGAAGAATGGCTATAAGGATTTCACAAGTACGGGTTAATTCGACCTGCTGTGGAGTGATGGATTATTGTTTTGGAAAGCAGCAGATGGACAAACTCAGAGGATTAGCTCTGGTGCCGCAGTCTGAGTGCAGTTGGCTGTTCCCAGAGGGTCATGTAGTTTTCTCTGTGTGAGTGAGAGAGAGAGAGAGAGAGAGAGAGAGAGAGAGAGAGAGAGAGAGAGAGAGAGAGAGAGAGAGAGAGAGAGAGAGAGAGAGAGAGAGAGAGAGAGAGAGAGAGAGAGAGACCCTGGTCAAAGCCCTTGTGGTCCACACAAGAGGAGATGTCTGGCTGTATAATGTTTCACTTGAAATAAGGGAAACTTAAAAGGAACAGTGTGGTGACCTGTCTGATGATACGCTGCAGTACCTAACTCGGCCACTAGGTGGCGTAGAGACTCGGCACCTGGCCTAATGACATCCATCTCTCTCTCTCTCTCTCTCTCCCCCTCCCTCTCTCTCATGACCCCCGGGACCATTGTAAACACAGCAAGCAGCCAACTAGATCTTTATGTGAGTGAAATAAAGCTGTGTGGCCCCAAATACTATTGTGCCTGTGTTTTCCTTTGGTGTATCCTGCCACAATTTTTTCCACTCACATAAAATTTGAGTGATCACACCCAAGGACGACGAGGAGATCGAGGAGGAGGACAAGCCTTTCATGGTTCAGATGTGTGCGAGCCCCCCCCCCCCAAACCTGGTGGAGTTTAGCTCAGACACGGGGATCAGAGTGAGGACGCCAGACCCTCAGCGGACATCTACCAGGTAACGCCATTCACCAGGGAGTCCCACATCCATCAATGGAAGCGACAGTCTCCAGCCCCAGCACGATCGGGGCGCTTAGAAATGAATCAACGGCAGCACTGGATGCTACGGCCGGAAAGGCTGGAACTAGACCCCTGAGACCCCTGCATACGCATGCATTTCAGCCGCTGCAGACATCGTTTCCTGAACCATGCTCACGTGATGATGCCCACTGCCCACCCAGAAGACCTTTTCATGCTGCTGGTGGCCCAGCTGGGAGACCTCCTGTACATGTTAGTCCAGAACTGTGCCTCAGGGAGGCTATGTACATTCTCCAGTTCCACCATCTCCAAGGGGGAGGAGAAGTTCACACGAGACACCATCTCCTGACCAGAAGACAGCAAGCAGGGGAGTCTTCCGGGATTTTATGCTCTCAGTAAGAGCCCCAGCACGGGCATATAACTTCTGTGCTAGAATCCCACAGCAAATAGCACAGGACCTGATGAGGGACACGCTGGTGGCGGGGGTCCGGTCAAACAAAATCTGCCAGCGGCTATTAGAACAAAGCACGGTGTCTCTGGAAGAGATTGTTAGGGTGGCAAAGGCAATGGGAGATGGCTAGAAACAACCTTGGGGAATACCTTCCCAACCACAGTGCCAAGCACACCATTCCAACTCTGCTAGATTCGCTGACACCCCGCCAAGATCGGGCCGAGAATATAGAGATGACAACGGCTGCAGCAATGGCAGCTCAGCCAGATGTGACCTATAGATGCCAGTTCTGTGGCCAAAGCCCCCACCCCTAGGACGCTGCCCAGCAATAGACGCGGACTGCTCGAAACGTAGAAAACAAAGCCATTATGCTCGGGTCTGCAGGAGACCATGGGCGACCACCAAGACACATTGTCATGTAAATCGGCGGCAGGATAGCTCTGGTTCTTCCCCAGGTCAGCCAGGAAGGAATGTCATGTGCACCCAGAGGGAGCAGCTACCTTGAACCTGGGATCCAGAGGAGGAACGCCACCATGACGGAGATCTTGAGGAGAGCACAATGGATTCCCTGAGGATCAATCAGATGAGTCCACACAATTTGTCAGAGGCTATGGTCTCCGTGCGGCAGTGACTGTGACACGAGGTACAAAATGTGAAGATGGACTGCAGACTGAGTCTGATACTGTGACACGAGGTTCAGAGTGGGGAGCATGTTTAATGGTGATGTACGGCAATCTTTGCCAGATACTGTGACATCAAGTTTAGAGTGGGGAGAAGGGCCAACGGTGATGTACGACACCGGGTTCATAGTGGGGAGGTTTATCAGTGAAGTACGCGAAACTGGCATATACTGTGACACCAGGTTCAAAGTGGGCAGAAGGTTTAAAGGTGTTACACAATACATTTTTGCAAAACCAGCGACACCGGTTTTACAATAGTGAGAAGGTTTAACAGTGATGTACGATAAACTGCAGCAGAAACTGTGATACCAGGATCGCAGTGGGAAGAAGGTTTAACGGTGATACAGGATACACTGTTTCAGAACCAGTGACACCGGTTTTACAGTAGTGAGAAGGTTTAACAGTGATGTACAGTAAACTTTGGCAGATAATGTGACACCAGGTTCACAGTGCGGAGAAGTTTTAACCGTGATGTATGGTAGACTGAGACGGATACTGTGAGACCAGGTACACATTAGTGAGACGGTTTAACAGTGAGGTTCAATGAACTGTGGCAGGTAATGTGATACCAGGTTCACAGTGCGGAGGAGATTTAAGGTGACACGCGATACATTGTTGCAGAAACGGAGACACGGAGTTAACAGAGGGGAGAAATTTTAATGGTGAATTTCGGGAGATTGAGGCAGATATTATTTCACTGGGTTCACAGTGGGGAGAAGGTTTCACGGTGATGAATGGTAGAATGAGGCAGACACTGTGAAACCGGGTAAACAGTGGGGAGAGGATTTAGCAGTGATATACAGAAGACTGAGGTAGATATTGTGACACCGTGTTCGGGAGAAGGTTTATCAGTAATGTAAGATAAACAGGGGCAGATACTGTGACAACAGGTTCACAGTGGGAAGGAGGTTTAACAGTAATACACAGGAGACTGAGACAGATACTGTGAGACAGGATTCACAGTAGTGTGAAGGTTTAACAGTGATACAATAAACTGTGACATATACTGTAACACCAGATTCATAGAGGGTAGAAGTTTTATTTTTGATGTGACAGTAGATTGAGGCAAATAGTGTGACATCGGGTTCACAGTAGTGAGACGGTATAACATTGCCGTATGAAAAACTGTATCATATACTGTGAAAACAAGTACACAGTGGAGAGAAGGTTTAATGGTGATATACGGTAGACTGAGACAGGTAATGTGACCCTGGGTTCACAGTAATGAAAGGTTTAATAGTAATTGACGAAAAACAGTGTCAGATACTATACACCCAGGTTCATGGTGGAGAGATGGTTAAATGGTGATGTACGGCAGACTGAGGCAGATACTGTTACACCGTGTTCACAGTGGGGAGAAGGTTTATCAGTGATGTACGGTAGAGTGAGACAGAAACTGTGACACCGGGTTCAGAGCAATACAAAGGTTAAACAGTGATGAACATAAAACTTTGGCATATATTGTGACACCAAGATCAAAGTGGGGACTAAGTTTAATGGTGATATACAGGAGACTGAAGCTGAAAGAGTTACATCAGGTTCACAGTGGGGAGAGGGTTTAACGTTGTGTGCTGAGACAAATACTGTGACACTGGGTTCAGTGCAAAGAAAAGGTTTAACAGTGATGTATGATAAACTGTGGCAGATACTGTGAAACCAGTTTAAAATGGGGAGAAGGTTTATCAGTGATACAAAATAAACTCTGGCATATATACTTATATACGGTTCACAGTGGGTAGAAGCTTTAAGAGTGATGTACGGTGGACTGTGATGGATACTGTGAAACCGGGTTCACATTTGTGAGACGGTTTAACAGTGAGGTTCAATGAACTGTAGCAGGTACTGTGACACCCGGTTCACAGTGCGGAGGAGGTTTCAAGGTGACACCTCAGTCTACTGTATATCATAGCACCGAACAGGAGTGTGGGTATGACAACGGCTCTGTATATGCTAATCTCTGTGAGTTTTTCAGTTGGTTGTTTTTCCAGACGCCAGACTCTTTTGTGTAGGCTTCCAAAGGCGCTATTTGCCTTGGCGAGTCTGTTGTCTATCTCATTGTCGATCCTTGCATCCGATGAAATGGTGCAGCCTTGTGAACCCGGTGTATCAGTGGCATCAGGTCAACAGTGGGGAAAAGGTTTAATGGTGATGTATGATTTAATGTGGCAAATACAGTGACGCTGGATTAACAGTTGAGAGATAGATCAACGGTGATGTACGGTAGACCGAGCCAGATACTGTGACACCAGTTACACAGTGGGGAGAAAGTTTAACAGTGATATATAGTAGACAGAGGCAGGTACTGTGACACCAAGTTCACAGTAGTGAGAAGGTTGCAGATACAGAGACACAGATTTAACAGTGGGGAGAGATTTTAATGGTGATTTTCGGGAGGTTGAGGCAGATATTATTTCACCAGGTTCACAGTGGGGAGAAGGTTTAACAGTGATGAACTGTGTCAGATACTGTTACACCAGGTTCACAGTGGGGAGAAGGTTTAACAGTGATGAACTGTGTCAGATACTGTGACACCAGGTTCACAGTGAGGAGAAGGATTAACGGTGATGTACAGTTGACTGAGGCAGATAATGTCACAGTGGGGAGAATGTTTAACAGTAATGTATGTTAGACTTTGGCAGATAATGTGACATTGAATTAACACTAGTGAGAAGGTTAAACAGTGATTTACGATAAGCTGTGACAGATACTGTGACACCATGTTCACCACGGGAGGAAGAAGGTTTAACGATGATATGAAATTAACTGTGGTAGATAAAGTGACACCAGGTTCACAGTGGGGAGAGGTTTAAAAGTGATGTATGGAAGAATGAGGCAGATACTGTGACCCCAATTTAACAGTGGGGATCAGGTTTAACAGTGATGAACGATAAACTGTGTCAGATATTGTGACATTTGAAAAGTCATATACGATAAACTGTTTGATACTGTGACACCAGGTTTAGTGGTTTAAAGGGGGAGAAGGTTTAACAATGATGTATGGTATACTGAGGCAGATACTAAGATTATGGCTTCACAAGAGTGAGAAGTTTTAACAGTAATGTACAATAAACTGTGGAAGATACTGTGACACTGGGTACACAGCACTGAGAAGGTTTAACAGTAATGTACAATCCTTGGGTCGTAGGTTTTATATCAGAGTATCCTTCTCCTATGCAGGTTGCTTAACCGGGCTGGAGAGGCCTGCCTCCCTTCTTAGGCCGAACGATACCTGGAGATCCACGGCCGCTGTCCTCAGTCATGGGGTGGAGCGCCCTGGGCTCAGCCTGATTGCTCTATGCTTCCAATCTATATTGGCTCTGCTTCGTGTTCCAGGTATTAAATGAGCAAGATGGCAGGGCCGGGGCCGCCGCCTCCTTCTCTCTGCCGAGGCCGGGGCCACCACCTCCACCTCCCCTCTGCCTGGACTGGGGCCGCCACCTTCCCTCTGCCCGGACCGGGGCCGCCGCCTTTCCCTGCGCCTGGACCAGGGCCGCCGCCTTTCATTACACCCGGACCGGGGCCTCCGCCTGTTTCCTCTCTGCCGAGACCGGGGCAGTCGCCTCCTCCTTTCCTCTTCCCGGACTGGGGCCGCCGCCTTCCCTCAGCCTGGACTGGGGCCTCCGCCTTTCCTCTGCCCTGACCGAGGCTCCCGCCTCTTTACCTCTGCCTGAACCGGGGCCTCTGCTAGCTTTCCCTCTGCCAAGGCCAGGGCCGCCGCCTCCTCCTCCCCTCTTCCCAGACTGGGGCCGCCGCCTTCCCTGTGCCCGGACCGGGGTCGTTACCTCCTTCCCGGCACAGGGAAGGTTTTAAGGCCAAACAAACTGCTTTACCTGCACGGACGGCCGCACGGGTGCCGCCATCGAACCATGGGTGTAAAGGATGGGGCCAGTACTGCACACACTGCACTCCACCTAAAAGCTACTTTGCGCAGCCCGAGGACATGTCCACGTCCTCCCCCTCAAAAGATGCACACAAGCTCAAGCTAGCATGCTGGAACATCAGAACCATGCTAGACAAGGCTGACAGCCACCGACCTGAACGTCGGTCTGCCCTCATTGCTCAAGAAATCCTCAGACTTGGCATTGACATAGCCGCTCTCAGCGAAGTCCGCCTTGCAGATGAAGGCAGCCTCCAAGAATGTGGCGCAGGCTACACATTCTACTGGTCAGGCAAGCCTATGGCTGAACGACGCCTATCTGGTGTAGGCTTCATGGTCAAGAACTCCATTGCCTCCAAACTCAAAAACCTCCTAACAGGCCACTCTGACTGGATCAGGTCCATGCGACTCCCCCTTCAAAACAAGCGACGCATCACCCTCATCGGGGTCTATGCCCCAACCCTCCAGGCGGAGCCAGCAGAAAAGGACAAGTTCGACACTGATCTGCGCAACCTCATCCAACACACCCCTACAGCCGACAAGGTTGTCATCCTTGGCGACTTCAACGCTCGCATCGGCAAAGACTCAGAAACCTGGCCAGGAATCCTGGGCAAGCATGGTGTCGGCAAGTGCCATGACAATGAACACCTCCTGTTGGAGCTCTGCGCAGAACAGTGGCTTGTCATTACGAACACCCTTTTCCAGCAGAGGGACAGCCTGAAGTCTACCTGGATGGATCCCGGATCCAAACACTGGCACCTCCTGGACTACGTCTTGGTGCGAGATAGAGACAAACAAGATGTGCTCCACACCAGGGTCATGCCCAGTACGGAATGCCACAATGACCACCGGCTTGTCCGCTGCAAGTTCAACCTTCGCTTCAAGCCAAAGTTCAGGAAGAGTAGAGCTCCCAGAAAGAGGTTCAATGTTGGAAACCTGCAGTGAGACGAGGTGAGAGGAAACTTCCAGGCAAACCTCCAAGCAAAGCTCGAGGGTGCAAACTGCCTAATGGACACATCCCCTGAAACCCTCTGGGATCAGCTGAAAACGGCCATACTGCAATCCACTGAAGAGGTACTGGGCTTCTCCTCCAGGAAAAAACAAGGACTGGTTTGATGAAAACAACCAGGAAATCCTGGAGCTGCTGGCAAAGAAGCGAGCTGCCCACCAGGCTCACCTTGCAAAGCCATCCTGGCCAGGAAAAAAATGAGCCTTCTGTCTCACATGCAGCCATCTTCAGCTCAAACTCCAGGAGATCCAAATTGAGTGGTGGACTAGCCTCGCCAAACAAACCCAGCTTAGCGCTGACATTGGTGACATCAGGGGTTTTTATGAGGCTCTAAAGGCTGTGTACGGCCCCTCACCCCAAGTCCAAAGCCCACTGTGCAGTTCAGACAGCAAAGTCCTCCTCAGCGACAAGATCTCCATCCTCAACCGATGGTCAGAACATTTCCAATCTCTTTTCAGTGCCAACCGCTCAGTCCAAGAATCTGCCCTGCTCCAGCTCCCTCAACGGCCCTTAAGGCTAGAGCTGGATGAATTCCCTACCCAGGAAGAGACATGTAAGACAATTGAACAACTGAAAAATGGCAAAGGAGCAGGTATGGATGGAATCCCCCCAGAGGTCTTGAAGGCTGGCGGCAAAACCCTGCATGCCAAACTGCATGAGTTTTTCAAGCTCTGCTGGGATCAAGGAAAGCTTCCCCAGGACCTTCGTGATGCCATCATCATCACCCTGTACAAAAACAAAGGGGAGAAATCAGACTGCTCACACTACAGGGGAATCATGCTGCTCTCCATTGCAGGCAAAATCTTCGCTAGGATTCTCCTTAATAGAATAATACTCCTTAATAGAATAATACTCCTTAATAGAATAATACTCCTTAATAGAATAATACTCCTTAATAGAATAATACTCCTTAATAGAATACTCCTTAATAGAATAATACTCCTTAATAGAATAATACTCCTTAATAGAATACTCCTTAATAGAATAATACTCCTTAATAGAATACTCCTTAATAGAATAATACCCAGTCTCGCCAAAAATGTCCTCCCAGAATCACCGTGTGGCTTTCGCACAAACAGAGGAACTACTGACATGGTCTTTGCCCTCAGACAGCTCCAAAAAAAGTGCAGAGAACAAAACAAAGGAATCTACATCACCTTCATTGACCTCACCAAAGCATTTGACACCATGAGTAGGAAAGGGCTTTGGGAAATACTAGAGTGCCTCAGATGCCCCCCTAAGTTCATCAACATGGTTATCCAACTGCACGAAAACCAACAAGGTCGGGTCAGATACAGCAATGAGCTCTCCGAACCCTTCTCCATTGACATCGGCTTGAAGCAAGGCTACGTCCTTGCACCAACCCTCTTTACTATCTTCTTCAACATGATGCTGAAACAAGCAATGAAAGAACTCAACAACGAAGACGCTGATTACATCCGGTACCGCACAGATGGCAGTCCCTTCAATCTGAGGCGCCTGCAAGCTCACACCAAGATACAAGAGCAACTTCTCCGTGAACTACTGTTTGCAGACGATGCTGCTTTAGTTGCCCATTCAGAGCCAGCTCTCCAGCGCATGACGTCCTGTTTTGCGGAAACTGCCAAAATGTTTGGCCTGGAAGTCAGCCTGTAGAAAACTGAGGTCCTCCATCACCCAGCTCCCCACCATGCCTACCAGCACCCCACCCCACATCTCCATCGGGTACACAGAACTCAAAACGATCAACCAGTTTACCTATCTCGGCTGCACCATTTCATCTGATGCAAGGATTGACAATGAGATAGACAACAGACTCGCCAAGGCAAATAGCGCCTTTAGAAGACTACACAAAAGAGTCTGGAAAAACAACCACCTGAAAAACCCCACAAAGATTAGCGTATACAGAGCCGTTGTCATACCCACACTCCTGTTCGGCTTTGAATCATGGGTCTTCTACCGGCATCACCTACGGCTCCTAGAACGTTTCCACCAGCGTTATCTCCGCACCATCCTCAACATTCATTGGAGTGACTTCATCCCCAACGTCGAAGTACTCGAGCTAGCAGAGTCTGAAAGCATCGAATCCACGCTGCTGAAGATCCAGCTGCGCTGGGTGGGTCACATCTCCAGAATGGAGGACCATCGCCTTCCCAAGATCGTGTTATATGGTGAGCTCTCCACTGGCCACCGAGACAGAGGTGCACCAAAGAAGAGGTACAAGGACTGCCTAAAGAAATCTCTTGGTGCCTGCCACATTGACCACCGCCAGTGGGCTGATATCGCCTCAAACTGTGCATCTTGGTGCCTCACAGTTTGGCGGGCAGCAACCTCCGTTGAAGAAGACCGCAGAGCCCACCTCACTGTCAAAAGAAAAAGGAGGAAAAACCCAACACCCAACCCCAACCAACCAATTTTTCATTGCAACCGCTGCAACCGTGTCTGCCTGTCCCGCTTCGGACTTGTCAGTTACAATAAACTGTGGCAGGCACTGTAACACCAGGATCACTGTGGGGAGAATATTTAACAGTGATGTACGAAGACTGAGGCAGATACTGTGACATTTGATTCACAAGGGGGAGAAAGTTTATCAGTGGTGTACGCTAAACTGTGGAAGATACTGTGATACCGAGTTCACATTAGTGAGAAGGTTTAACAGTGATGTACAATAAACTGTGGCAGGTACTGTTACACCAGGTTCACAGTGCATAGAAATTTTAATGGTGATGTACAGTAGACTCAGGCAGATACTGTGACCCTGGGTTTGCAGTACAGGGAATGTTTAAAAGTGATGTACAATAAAATGTGGCAGATATTGTGAAACCAGGTTCACAGGGGGAAGAATGTTTAAAAGTGATCCACATTACACTGTTGCAGATACATTTACCCCAGGTTCAGAGTAGGGAGGAGATTTAAGGGTGATGTATGGGAGACTGAGGTAGATACTGTGACACTAGGTTTACAGTGGGGAGAATGTTAAACGGTGCTGGACGGTAGACTGAAGCAAATACTATTACACCAGGTTCACAGTGGGGAGAAGGTTTAACGCTGATGTACTATAGACTGAGGCAGAAACTACGAGACAGGATTCACATTCGTGAATGTACGATTAACTGTGTCAGATAATTTGACATCAGGTTCATATTGGGGAGAAGGTTTAACGATGATATATGGTAGAGGGAGGCAGATACTGTGACACCAGGCTCATTGTTTTGTCCATTTATCTTAATTATAACATTTAATTTATATCTCCATTTTTTTTGTGGCAACTTCCAAACATTCCATAAACTTCTATTCTAATCAGATTTTGTTCATTTAAATAGGTCACCACGAAAAGCACAAATCGTTTGGTCTCTTAAGTACACTGCACAAAATTAATTTCTTTACCTGGGTTTGGTTCAACGGCACTTCAGTCTCTTTCATTATTTTTTCAGCCCCTAGTTTTGTGCTTTCTGCTTTGCCCAGCCGATTCGCCAAATGGGCATCCAACTCTGTCTTCTCAGCTTGACCCAACGTCTCCTCTGTAAACTTAAGCAAACCAAGAAGATCAAAGTTAAAATTTTCACATTTGCATTTTCAAAAACAAAACACTGTGACTTGCAGTTTCACATCATAATCCCACTTGCTAAACTTGCAAGCAACTACACCACATCTTACAGCTGGAAAATTGCAAGAGAATTGCTTGGTTAAAGCAAAGATTCCACCTAGTCACCCCATTAAAGGCCTCCAAGTGAACAACAGATAGCAACCTGAAAGTTAAATACAAAGATCTGTATCAGGAATATTAACAGGGTTTAAAAAAAATCATTTCCACTATTGAAAGAAAACTCCTCAGGGAACACCAGGCTCTTGTTGAACAATTCCTGTGGTATTCCTCAAAATGGTTTGAATCTTGATTTCAAGCAGAGTCATTTGGTGAGATTGTTGGTCCAAAACAAACCCTGCCCACACACTCCCTTAAATACCTGCAAAGTCCTGGTTCAGCTCTGCTCCACGCTAAAGCTATCAGAGCTTTTCTGAAGAGATAACGGACTTCAGATCCTGGTACATTGAGTCAAAAACACCCTAATGTTTCCCTGAACAACACACCTCTCTCTGAAAAACAACAAGAACCTTCCTGAGCAGTGCTCATTTACCTTTCAAGCACCAAAACCTGGTGAACTTTATACATATATTATATATATATATATATATATATATATATATATATTTTTATATATGTTAAATTCTGTACACAGTATAAGAATGGCCTGCAACCAGTGAACTTGGAGGAATGAGAAGTGAGATTGGACTGTGAACCAAAGAACTTTTCTGAACTTACACACACATTACACGCACGTGCACTGAGAATTAGAAGGGGTGTAAGTTAAGTAAATTAAGTTAAAGTATTAAAATAGTGATAAGTTAAAGTGTAAATCGTGTTCATGTTTAATTAAAATCAGCTTTTGTTTAAGTCACCATTCTTGGTGAATATCTATTGCTGCTGTGTTTTGGGATCCTTTGGTCATCTTTTGAAAATTATTAATTGACTTTTCAATAATTATTGTAAATATTAACAAGACATAATATCATTTCACTGTTGTGTTTGTGTCGTTGGAGAATTCCCTTTCCATTCAATCAAAATTAGAGTTTTGGGTGCCGTATTTGAGAAAAGATGTGCTGGTGTTGGAGAAGGTCAGCGATGATTTACTGGAATGATATCAGGAATGAAAGGGTTAGTGTATGAGGAACAACTGTCGACTCTTCGATTGTACTAGTTGGAGTACAGAAGGATAAGGGGGACCTCAGCGGCATTTCAAATGCTGGAAGGCCTCGACACGGTACATATGGCAAAGATATTTCCCATGGTAGGAGATTCTAGAACAAGGGACATAATTTCAGGATAAAAGGGTGTTAATTTAAAACAGATGTGGAAACATTTATTTTGTCAGTGGGTCGTGAATCTGTGGAACTGAGGTCATTGGGTGTATTTCAGGCAGAGATTGACAGGTATTTGATTAGTCAAGGAATCAAGGGTTAAGGGGAGAGAGCTGGGCAGTGGGGGCTGAGTGGAAGAATGGTTGAACAGACTCAATGGGCCTACCTGCCCCTGTATCTTGTGATCTATATCCTGCGGAAGACCAAGACAACCCTCCTCTTGTATTCCATTATCAGAAAACAGTCTGCATCATGAGCTTATGTCATGTGAACCCATTTATTATTGAATCCCATGATACAAGTGACCCAATGCAAACTCTGAATTGAGAGGACTACAGCTTCCTCATTTTAAAAATTGTTTTCAAGTAGCTCAAATGAGATTTCTTGCTTCTTTTTTTGAAAGGGAAAAATTGCCATCAAATAAAATAGGAGAGAGAAAGCAGATGAATTTCTATACGTGGGATTCAAAATTAAAGGTTGGTGATAAAAATACACTATTGTTGAAACATATGATTAATATATGGAATAAAATAAATGATGAAATTGGTGTAAGTGGATGTACATCACCCAGAATGGCTTTGATTCAAAATCCTCCTATCTTTTTCCAAGGATCGTCAATTTCTGGACAGCTGGTTTTGAAAGGGAATTATAAATCTTGAAGATTGTTATGAAAGGGGTCAATTAATGTCATTTGAACAACTGACAAATAAATATCGTATAACTCATCGCAATCTTTTTTGCTATTTCCAACTAAGAGCATATTTGAAGGATAAGATAGGATCAACCATGTGGTACTGAGATAGAAATTCCTTATAAAGGAATTTACTTCGATGATGTCCTCTTTATTACAAGTAGGAACTTTTAAACGAGGAGTTCATAAGTCGAGACAAAGGTGGGAAGTGGATCTGAATATTTTAATTGATTGGCAAATAAGGGCAGGTCCATATAAGGATCTCAATGTAAGATATAAATTAGTTCAGTATAATTCTTTTTACACCCGTAACATAGCATATGTCAGAAAGGATTTTATCTGAAAGCTGCACCTGGAGTCAGGTGACTCAGGCAGTTGGATTTAAAAAGCTCAACAGGAAGGTGATTTTGGAATAGAGATCACGTGATCCAGGGGAGTTGTATTAATTCACTTCAACTCAGTATTTTGGATCGATTGACCAGAGTTCCACACTGCAGCAGCAGTGAGGAAGGAATTCACAACTAGTTTTTCTTCTGCAGTTACTTCTTACACCAGAGAAATTGAATAGAAAGAAAATGAAATCAGAATAATCAGATCAATGTTTGAGGTGTGGTGAAGATGTAGCAACTTTCTTGCATACAACTTAGCTTTGTCTTAATGCAAGATCTTTTTGGGGAGAATTACAAATTTTTTGGAACAAGTTATAGGAGCTGATTTTCCACAAAATCCAACCTTATTTTTATTAGGAAATATTGAAGGAACAAGGCCCAAATTAAAACTATTAAAGTATCAATTGAAATTTGTTTAATTAATGTTAGCGGTGATGAGGAAATGTATTGCATTTATTGGATATCAGATATAATTTTAGGGATGCCAAGATGACATGCAAAAATTCAAAGTTGTATTCCTTTAGAAAAAATTACTTAAAGCTTGAGAAATATATACTCTATGCTTTTGCAAATTTGGCACCTGAATATTCAAATATTAGGCTTCAATTTGTAAAAATGCCCTTTCCATCCCTCTAGACATGCGAGATTCTCCTCTAAGTTGTAAAATTTTTATTTAGATGTGTTAGATTTCCTTGCCACCACGAACTCTGGTGAAGCGGAGGACCAACACAGGGGACCAGAAAACAGGAAGACCACACACCATCAACATCTGAGAAGCAGAGGATTCATTCCACGGGTCAGTGACCATGGAAGCAGAACAGTGAGGGGTCCTGCATCTGTAGGACCAACATATCTGTCAGGCTGTTGGTAATTTGAGGAGAGAAACCCACGCAGGCTATGGGCTTCTGGAGAAAGCAGTCAAGGAACTCACACTAGGCTGTGGATTGCTAGAGACGGGTTCAAAACTGGCTAAAAGGGTATCAGGTATCAGACTTGGGATACAAGTTGGTGCTAAATGGTTCCTAATTGTGTCAGAGGTTCAAAACTGGAGCTCGCATTGCCAATGACTTGGATGGTCTGTGACCATTGAAAGAGAATCCACAGACCCTCAGTGACTTGGCCCAGGGCTTGGGATAGTGGGGTGGGGGGGTGGGGAGAGAGAGAGCACGACTATCTTTTGCTTCTTTCTCTCACTGCAAAAGGCACGTCAGGCAATTTCTACCAATGGTGAATGTCTGCCTTAAAGCAGGAAAAAAACAATTTTGTGTGATATGACACTTTTAAATTACATGACAGTAAATTGTCTCCTGAAATAGAGATAGAGGTTCAAGTTTCAAACTATTACAAACTCCACTCACCAGAGCTACCTGGATTATACCTCTTCCCATTTTTTTTTTGCAAGGACACCATTGATTTTATCACAACTCTTCTGCTGCATCTCTCCTGTGACAGATTATATATTCTACATTGTATATAGATATGTTTTTGAAAGAGATGGATTGTAGGAGTCATGGAGGTTACAAACAAACACAAACACTTCACAAAACAGCTTATTTAAATTGCAAGAGCTTTGCTGAGAGTGAGTCATGCAGGCGCCGAGAGCCTTTGCAAAGGCAAAACAAGGAGACTGCTTTGCTATAATTTCAAAATTAGGTATAAATGGATTATTGTTTTTAAAGCAACAGATGAATGGACTCAGAAGTTTGGGTCAGGTGCAGTCATCTGGCTGGTTCCAGTTTGCTGTTCTAAGGTCATGTGGTTTTGCAAGCAGAGAGGAGAGGCCAAATAGGCTTTTTTTCTAAAAGAGAGAGAGAGATGGCAAGTTGACATCTTGTTGAAACCCCATTTTGAAGACGGGTTGTGAGTCCTCAGTTCAGCCTGTTGAAAAACCTTGTTGTCCATACAAGAGGAAATGGCTGGCTAGAAATGGTGTTTCACCTGAAATAAGGGAGAAAAAGGAACTCAATGGTGACCTGCAGAAGAGATTATCATTTCGAAAACTCTGATGGGGCTAGTTTCTTTGGCAAGACCCCAAAGTGAATGATCACAGGGAATCAGATTTTGTGTGTCCAATGAGCAAGAAATCCCTCTCTGAAACCAATAGGCGCCTTCCTGGAGCGGAAACGTTTACTTTTAAGCACCAGAGCTTGGTGAAAATTCATAAATGTTGAATCTGTGCACAGTATAAGAATTGATAGACACCGGTGAACTTGGAGTTGTGTCAAAGAACTTTATACATATTAAATACACCTGCACTTAGAATTGGAAGGGAGCAATGTAAGGTTGTTAAGTTAATAGTGATAAGTTAAAGTTTGAATCTGTTTTTTTGTTTAAAGAAATTTAAAAATGTTTGTTTAAATAACCATTTGTCTTGATGATTTACTATTGCTGCTATGTTTTGGGGTCCTCTGGGCTGGTAACAGTCCCAGGATGATGTCTTCTACTCCAGGACACCCAAAATGTCTTATTTCTTCAATAAATGCAGATTCCCTCATACTGTCTTTGATAAAGCCTACACCATTATCTCCAATTCTTTTTCTGCCCTTCCCCCACCTGTTCTCTGGCAGAACAAGGACAGAATCCCTCAGGTTTCTCACTTACCACCCATCAGCTGCCACATCTGACACATTATTCTTGAATACTTCCAACTTCAGCACCATCCTCTAAACTGTTACATCTAACCCGCTCCACTCATATCCTCTTTTCACAGGGGCACGTCTTTCTGTGACTCCCTTGATGGCACTTCCCTCTCCACCCATCACCACCTCACGTAGTCCCCATTGGAACTGCAGAAATTGCCAAACTTGTCGCTACATCTCCTCTCACCTCCATCCAAGGCCACAATCAGACCTTCGAGGTGAGGCATTGTTTCACATGCATCCCATCCTACCTAATCTACTATATTTGGTAGACTCAGTTGACTTTGATATCAACAAGACCAAATACAGACTGGGTGGCCATTTTGCTAAACACCTGTGCTCTGTGGATCGAAACTTGAGCTTCCTGTGGCCTAACATATCAATTCTCAAACCCTTCCAGCAACATGTCTGTTGGCCCCATCCTTCGCCAGGGTGAGGGCAAACAAACTTATAGAAAACACATTATATTCCTCCTGGGCAGCCTTAAACTCTATAGCATGAACACGAATGTTTCTAATTTTAAGCAGCCACTCACCTCTGTCTGATTTCACTGTTTCCATCTCTTGATCTACTGCCCATTTCAATATATTTACTCCTTTAAGGTAGAAGAGTTGACAGTGGTGTTTTCTCCATATAGTTTACCTTTGAACAACTGGCAAAATTAAGTGGCAGTTGTTGCAGAATGAATGGTGTTATTGTTCAAAATCTGCCTGTGATGGAAAGTATTCTTGGACTGAATAGACATCTGGGCCAAATGGCTATTTAAGGACAATCTGTACATGATTGTACATCCTAAAGTACAATGACTACTTCTATCCACTAAAGATTGTTAAAGTGCAAGAATAGACAATACAATCACATAAAATTCCCATCCATACCGCACACGTATTAATACACAAAACAATCACACCTCCTTATTGGTCAGGAAGTGCCTACACTTCCAAAGGAGACTGAGGAGGTCAAGGCCAACAGCTCTATTCCTGAGATTTTACAGGAGTGCAGTTGAGTCTCCTGTCTGGCTGCATCATTCGATGGTCTAGTAGCTGGCAAGCATCAGACAGGAATGATGCAAAGAGTTGTGAGTATCACTGGGGTCTCCCTTTCTCCTGTAGGTGACATTTACTGGGAGTCTTGTTCAAATAGGGCTCAAGGAATTGTAAAAAGACCATTTCCATCCAATGCACAGCATATTTAACCAGGTCCTTCATCAAAATCAGGACTGCCAGGCTGGGTAATAGTTTCTTCCTACAGACTGTGAGATGGATGAAAAGTATCCTGTAAGTACAATAATCATCCAAAATATTTATATACGTAGCAGCTACTTCGATAGAGCTACTAAAGCAATACACACACACACGCACACACACACACATACACACACACCAGGTTAGTCAACACAAGATTGCTTTATTCAGACTTTACAGGCTTATTTTATTTACAGCGTGTCCCGGACTCCATGGGACATCATTATGTATTTGCTGCCGATCCACGGGACCGCAGGTTTATATTAAGCCCTGTGAGTGTCCCACACCTTCTGTCAGGAGAATCCACAGATCAACGTGTCGTTCCTCGGCATGCAGCACCACGCGAGGATGGTCAATTAAATGGATGTCTGTTTGTCTTATGATTTCACACGCCCGCCAAAGAACCGTGCCCACTCAGCCCATTACACAGCTGCTACACGCCCCCCAAGAACCGTTACCAGAAACTAAAGCACCTGCTGCATGCACCTTAGGTGGACGCCCTCGCCGTCTGTGCAGGGGACACTGAATGGGTGAAGTGGGATATACATGGGCAGGCTTGAGTCTGTCCACATGAAACAGCTACAATGTCCCCCAATGTCCATAGTATACACAACCCCATCCTTCTTCACCACACGACAATGGCCCTCATATGGTCGTAACGGCATTCGTGGGACCTGTCTGCACACAAAAACAAAATCAGTTTCCAGGAGTGATGGGGGTACATTCTGTTTAGAGGTTCCATGCCAGTGGGTAGGAAAAGGTGATCACAACACCACGTCGAAGCTGCTGAAGAACGTTCAGATCAGAGTTGGTTGTGAAATGAATGTCCCAAGAAACTGTAAGGACCGTACCATAAACCAACTCTTCGGACAATGCAGACATGTCTTCCTTTGGAGCCGGGCGCACTCCCAATAGAACCCATGGCAACTCATCGACCTAATTTAGACCGGTGAATCGGGCCTTCAGTTGCCGGTGGAAATGTTCCACAAGGCCGTTGGACTGTGGGTGAATTGTGCTCTGCGGACTGAAGTAATTGTGGGTCGGGAAACCAAATCTAGCCATCCAATTGATGATGAATGTTCTGGCCCTTGTCTCAGTGTCACTAGATGGCAATGGGATGGCCTCTGGCCAGCATGTGAAACATTCTATGACTGTTAGAATCTATCTCATATTTTGAGATACTGGCAATGGTCTGAGCAGGTTCACTTGCACGTGTTACAACAACCTGTGTACCGCCAGGAAAGGTTGAAGAGGTGCCTTAGTGTGGCACTGAATTTTGACAGTCTGGCAGGAGGTACATGTGCAGACACATTGCGCAATGCCTTTTTTCAGACCATGCCATAAATATTTATTTGACATGAGCTTGACAGATGTTCTGATGGACGGATGAGACAAGCTGTGTATCTGGTCAAAAAGGCATTGCCTCCAAGATGGCGGAATCACTGGTCTAGTGTAGCCCAAAGACATGTCACAAAGTAAGGTTGGCAGCCCAGTTGTGCTGCCACCTGCTGTATATCCAGGTTAGTCATGGCCGTACTGTATGCCTGAACATCGGGGTCCATTGCCTGGACACTGGCTAATTCCGGAATATCAATGTCACCCTGAATATGATTTACAGTCAGTCTGATCAGCATATTCGTGACGCCGTTGTTTTTACCAGAAATATAGTGCACATCCATGGTAAATTCTGAATTGTATGACAGTGACCCTGCTGTCTTGCCGACCATGGATCTGTTATTTTGATGAAGGCAAAAACGAGTGGCTGGTGGTCTGTGAACACAGTGAAATACTGACCCTCCAAAACAAATCGGAAGTGCCGTGTCGCTTGATACAATGCACTGTATTTCATCTCCAATGGCTATAGATGTCGGCTAAAGAACGCGAGGGGTTGGCAATGGCCATCAACGTACTGCTCAACAACCACACCCAGGGCCGTACTCGAGGCATCAGAACTAAATGTCAAGGAAGTGTCGGGGTTAGGATGGGGGAGCGTTGCTGCATTGACTAAAGCATCTTGAGCATCACAAATTCAACCTCTGTTGTCCAGGGAACGTCCCTGTGCTTTGTGGTGAGGATCGGAAACCGTGGATAAAGAATGTCAGCAGCTGCTGGAATGAACCGGGGATGGAAGTTTCTCCTGCCCAAGAATTTCTGCAGACCCTGATCCGTGGTAGGTGTTGGAAAAGCAGGGACTGCCTTTACCTTGCTGGATAAGGGAAAGACACCATTGGCTGTGATCTTGTGTCCCAGGAAGCTGATGGTGGACTTGCCAAATTGACATTTGCTAGGGTTGATGGGAAGACCAAATTCCCCCAGCCCTTGGAACAGGCGGAGTAAATGCAGTTGGTGATATCCTGACTGGCTATGAGGACATTATCCAAGTAGATGTAAGGGAACTCTAAATCTCTGCCCAAAGTGCCAATCAGCTGCTGGCAGGTTTGAACGGCATTCTTCAAACCAAGTGGCATCCTATGAAATTCAAAAAGCCTGCGCAGTTTATCAGGTAGAAGAGGACCGAGTCCTGGTGTAATTCGGCAGGCCTGAAGTGTCTCTGTAATGGGACACACCCTGGGCCATTTAGGAGGGATTGGAATTTGGTGAGAGAGTACAGGGAAATTCATTGAGGAGAGCAGCATGTGCATCTTTGTGCAGGGTCTGGACCCCGAGATGGGAAACACTCCCTTTGCTGCAGACCAGTGGGTATGTTTGAAAAGAGGCCATTAATGGTAGCCGGGCTTTTCATTTCCTACCTTTTTTCTGTAATAGGTACATGCAGGACACATTTATGGGCTTTTTTCCCCTTTGGCGATGGTAAAAACAGCATTCTCGCCGCCCGTCAGTGTGTTCATCCTTCTTTGACTGAACTGCAGATACAGGAGGCTCATAGGACACGGGATATAGATCTGCTGCAAAAACAGTCTGTACGTGAGCAGACTCTTGCATTGGAGTATGATGGAGCCTATCAGCCTCCCGCGCTACATGGAAATCCATGTTAATGATTGGTATTGCGACACGACCTGGGAGTTTGGACAGGAATAGAGTCTCAAAAAGTATACAATAAGAATGACCATCTGCTAATGCAACCATCTCATTCATTAGATCGGATAGATTCCTCTCACCCGAGCCCTCCATATTTAAAAGCCGCAAGCTGCACTCATGTCTAATCAATTCCAGTGTGTCCAGGAGAAATTGGCTAAACCTGGTGTACTGGTTTTCCGCCAGGGGATTGGCAACAAATTCTCTTACTTGAGATGCTGTAGCAGCGTCCAATGCACCTACTATGTACCAGAATGTCATGTCCTCTGCCATTATGCCACAACACAAAACTAGGTTTCAGCCTGATTAAGTCATACGCAAGGTTGATGGGTCCAGAAAAGAGGCAACTGAAGTCCTAACATCGATTGGGAAACAGAGTCAGTGAGAGGTCAGGATGGTTTAGAGTTTAGATAACGTGTTCAGGACTGCTTTTTGCAGCAGTATGTGGAGATGCCCAGGAGATGAGGTCAGTGTTCGATCTGTGGGAAGGGAATGAAATGGGGCAGGTGGCAGAGGTGAGCGTTCGGGAGAACTTCAGATCCAGTGATCATGGGTCCTTTAGATTAACTTAATTATGGAAGGGGATAGGTCGAGTTCAAAGTTGAAGATCTTCGAGTGGGGGAAGGCCAGATTTGAAGAAATGAGAAGAGATTTGCAGAGAGTTGTGTGGGCTGATTCTTTAGCCGAAAATGATCTAGAATAAAATTGGAGGGTATTTAAAAGTGAGATTTTCAGAGTAAGGGATCTTCATGTTACAGATCGGCCGAAAGACAAGACTCAAAATTCAAAGAAGCCGTGGTTTTCTAGAAATATTAGGAACGGTTCATGATAAGGGGGAGGCCCATGCTAAATACAATAAGCAAAAGATTGATCCTTACTTAGATTGCAGAAAGAACCTCAAAAGGGAAATTAGAAAGGCAAAAAGATGGTATGAGGTGTCAATAGCTAATAAGGTGAACGTGAATCCTGAGGGTTTTTACAGATACATGAACAGTAAAAGGAGGTTGAAGGATAGAGTAGGTCCACTGGAAAATGGTAATGGTGGACGATGTGTATGTGAGGAGCTGTATGAGATGGGGGAGATATTGAACAATTTTTTTTCTCTTCTGTATTCACGAGGGAAAGGGACACTGGACTACGTGAGATAAATGAGATGAATGCTTTAGTTATGGAAAGGATAAGGATTATTAAAGAGAGGGTTTTGGATCTTCCAGGGTCAATGGAGGTGGATAAGTCTCCTGGTCCTGAGGGTACTTTTCTCAGGACGTTAAAGGAGGTCAGGGAGCAAATAGCCGGGGCTCTGACGGTGATTTTACAAAGATCACTGGAAGAAGGTGTGGTGTTGTGGGATTGGAGAGTTGCAAATGTAGTTCCGCTGTTTTAAAAAGAGCACAAGGTGTAGGCCAAATAATTATCAGCAAATAAGTTTGAGTTTGGTGGTGGCAAAAGTTATGGAGGGTACTCTTCGAGATAGTATGTACAAATATCTGGATAGGCAGGGATGGATCACGGGCACCCAGCATGGGTTTGTGAAGGGAAAATCATGTTCGATGAATCTTGTTGAATTTTTTGAAGAGGTGATGAGAAAAGTAGATCAGGTGACAAGATCTATTTGAATTTTAGTAAGGCTTTTGATAATGTTCCGCATGTAAAGTTAGTTAGGAAGGTTAAGTCACTAGGGATTAATAGATAGTGAGATGGGTACAGAGGTGGCTGTGAAACAGACAGCAGAGAGTCATGGTGGACAATTGTCTTGTCAGGATACAAGCCTGTGACTAGCGGGGTGCCTCAGGGATCGGTGCTGAGTCCCCTGTTGTTTATCATTTATATTCATGATTTGGATGAGGGGGTGGTTAACTGGGTGAGAAAATATGCAGAAGATACGAAAATAGTGAGGAAGGTTTTCTTGGATTACAGGACTTGGTTTGTTTGGAATAGTCGACTGAAAGATGCCAGATGGAATTTATTGTTGACAAGTGTGAGGTGCTGCATTCCGGAAAAAATAATCAAAATATGACCTATGCAGTTAAGGGGAGGGCGTCAAGGAATGAAGAGGAACAGAGGGATCTTGGAGTAATAGTAGATTTCCTTGAAGATGGATTCCCATGTTGACAGGGTAGTTAAGAAGGCATATGGCATGCTGGCCTTCATAAATCATAGCATAGACTAGAGTATAGATGTTAAGGCATTGGTGAGGCCAGGTTTGGAGAATTGTGTTCAGTTCTGATCTCCATTTATTGGAAGGATATAGATAAGGTGGAGAGGGTGCAGAGAAGATTTACAAAAATGTTGCCTGACTTACAACATCAAGAGCACAGAGAAAGATTAAGGGGATTGCGACTTTATTCATTAGAATGTAGACGATTGAAGGGGGTTATGATAGAGGTATTTAAAATTTTGAAGGGAATAGATAGACTAGATATGAGTAGAGTCTTTCCCCTGAGGGCAGGGGAGGTTGGAACAAGAGGGCATGAGTTAAGGGTAAGGGGTAAAGCTTTAGGAGAAATGTTGGAGGATGCTTCTTCACTCAGAGAGTGGTGGCAAAATGGAATGATCTTCCAGAAGAGATAATTGCAGCAGTGTCCATTCTGTCACTTAAGAGAAGGTTGGATGTGTACATGTCTATGAGGGGGTTGGAGGGATATGGGCGGAGTGTGGGAGGGGTAAACTAGTGGAGTTGTTCATGTGAACTGGCACGGACTCGAAGGGCCGATATGGCCTGCTACCGTGCTGTAAACTGTCATATGGGTATAGTGTGCCAGGCTCCACGGGAAAAGGTGGGACATCAATAAGAGTTTGCTGCCAGCAGGTTTAAATTAAGCCATGTGAGTATCCCGCGCTTTCTGGCCCATGTATCAAGGACTTCTCGAAGAGGCGGAGTCTCAAGAAAACAACCTCTATCCTCAAGGACCCTCACCACCTAGGCCAGGCCTTTTTCACACTGCTATCACCAGGGAAACAGATCCAGGAGCCTGAAGATAACACCCAATGGTACAAACACAGCTTCTCCCCCTCTGCCATCAGATTTCTGAATGGACAAGGAACCACAGTCACTCTCTCACTTACTCTTCATTTTGCACAAATGGATTTCTTTTTTTAAAATGTAATTTAGAACAATATTTGCACCTGTATTGTTGCCACAATATGACAAATTTTGATATATGTTCATCACAATAAATTTTTAATTCTGAACACTGCGCGTACATCAGAAAACAATCATAGCTCAAAAAACAATTTCAAAAGATGAATTAACAATTTCCATGCACCCTCCACTTTTACGTCTATTTTTCTAAATTCACTCCATGATCGAGACATCTCAACTTAACCCAACCCACATTTCTTCTCCCATTCAAAGCACTCAGTAATACATCAAGGCAATAAAATAAAAACTCAATGCTGGAAATACTCAGCAGGTCATCTACTGGAAAAATAATCGGAGTTAAAACCTTCAGGTCGATAACCTTTCACTGGGATTCAGAAAGATGATCTAACAAACCTGATTCTCTTTGCTAAGAAAAAGAAGAGGAGAAATAACAAACTGACTACGTGGGATGAAAAGCCCGAGCAGCAGAAATGGCAGTGATGCTGGATGAGTGGAGTCGACTCGTTGATCAGCACATCTGTCTGGATGGAGGGGGAAAGGATAAACAAGACAAACACGATGCCGTCACTGTGAGGTACAATACGACAGCTGCAGAGAATCTGAAATGAAGGAATGGTGAAAATACTTGTTTTTGGATCAATGTGACAAAATTTGACCTGACAAAAGAAAACAAAATTGCTTTGCTCTGCCAGAACTCTCTAGATCAAGGGGCACAATAAAATAGTCCAGAAGCCAACATTATGAAATTGAACAGCCAAGTTATAGAAATCGGCAGCAAGAGATAAAACACAGTTACATAATTCCATGAAAGTGGTGTCACAGGAAGACAGGGTTCTAAAGACAGCTTTTGTCATCTTGGCCTTCATTAATTAACAAAAAGAAAATAGGAGTTGGGAAGTTATGGTGAGGTGGTATAAGATGATGGTGAGGTCAAATTTGGAGTATTGTGTGCAGTTCTGGTCACCTAGCTACAGGAAGGGTATTAATAAGATTGAAAGAGGGCAGAGAAGATTTACTAGGAAGCTGCCAGATCTTCAGGAGTTGATCTGCAGGGAAAGGTTGAACAGGTTGGGACTTTATTCCTTGGAGTGTCGAAAAATGAGTAAGAGATTGGTTAAAGTGGCACATGAATGAGAAAAAAGGATGAGAAAGACTGCAGTCGACCCAATTGTGTCGGAAAAATTTTGCTTGAGAAAAATTGTCATTGGCCCATTTCCTCTGGAGTTATGAAACCACGCACAGAACAAGTCAATGAGGTACAATTAAAACAAAGGTTTTCAAACTTTTTCTTTCCAATCGCATTCCACCTTAAGTAATCCCTTACTAACAGAGCACTTCTGGCACAGGGATTAAGTGGAATATGATCCGGGGGGTGGGGGTGGGGGTGTGGAGGAGGAGTTTGAAAATCACTGCTCCAGATGAAAATGTTTCTCCATCTCCTTTTTAAGCAGACATCCTTTTATTCTGAAGTTGTGCCCACTTGTCCAAAACTCTCGCACGACTGGCAAAATCCTCCCTCTCTCCAGCCCTTTCACTAGTCATCAGATTTCAATGAGGTCCTGCCTCATCCTTCTAAACTCGGGCGAGTCCAGGCCCAGAACCATCAAATGCTCCTCAAACATTATTCCGCTCATCCCCAGGATCATTCTTGTAAACCACCTCTGGGCCATCACATCCTCTCTTAGAAATGGGGCCTAAAATTGCTCACAACACTTACGAGATCAGGACAACCAGAAGGTGGTCACGTGAGGGAAGACAGCTGCAGGGCTGCCTAGAGTCCGTGGATTGGATGGTGTTCAAGGAGTCAACTGAGAGGGGGGAGGGAGGGTGGTTGTGGCAAGATGGCGTAGGAAAAAGACATGAGAAGACATCTTTCCCTGACTGAATTGTTCAATACTCGAACTGTCGTGACTTTTTTGACTTTATCAATGTTTTGAACAGTAATTTACTACAGTAGGATTCTTGAAATGAAGAAAGGAAAAAAAGTGTTGGGCACGACCAGGTGGCCCAATTATCACAGAGACAAAGACTGAGGGGAACGATAGGCTTTATTAAACACAACAGTGCAGGCACCTGGGTCCAAGTGAGGGAAGTGAAGGGAAGGAAGATGTGGCTCGACCTTCATGGCCTGGGTCACAGGGGAGGAGTCCAGGAGAGGATGACATCAGGGGGTGGGGGGGGGTAAGCAGCCCATGCCTGTACTGGTCAGTACATACAATACCATATCAAAACAAGCAACTTAGAATAAACCCAGTTTGTCAACCTGTGAAAAGTGCAGAAGAAGCAAGGCCAACCTCCCAGAAGGAACCTCGGGATCAGTTAGACATGGATCCGAAGCCTCAACATGTAAGTCAGGACCAGCTGGAATAAATGTCTGCATTTTCTGGAAATCTGGAGATGTAAGATAGTGCTGAGATCTTTGGTCGGGCCAGGTGGAGTGCAAGCATAGAATTCGACACCAGCCGGGCTTGACGAAGGAGAGTTGGGGGGGGGGGGGTTGAGTGCCCGAATGCGAGCACGAGTTTCCGGGAAGGGGACTGCCTGTATGCAGCGGCGAATCTGGAGATGCTCTCAATTGCAGGAAATTCTGGATCCGATCCACAGTCCGACTGCCAGGTATGATGTGGAAGGGAAGAGGTGGAGGAGGACAACTCAGAAGTTTGAGAAGAAGAAGAGCAAGAATGTCTACTTTCTGCAGTTGGACTCACTGAAGGAAGGCCTAAGGCTTTAAGAACATCTCCTTCTCCAATGAATGCTGTTGTTTCACCACAGACACCTTCCCCAGACTTCAAGGCCCCTGTAACAGGGATGGAAGTCAACCTCATGTCTACAGAACTGATCCACCAAAATGAAAAGATGATGTCTTCTGTGAACTAAGGTTTTGAAACTTTAAATGATCAATTTGCTGTTATGGAGGAAATAAATGGATGGTATGTGTGAAGAAATTACATCTATTCAAGTTGATATTAATAAGAGCTTAACAGCAGTAGACACTGGACAAGTTCAATTTAAGAGGATAGAAGTTTTTATTTACTGTAAGGACCGTGAAGACCATTATGCAGAGAGAATGGATCATATTGAGGATTTATTTCCAGGCTGGGATGTCCAGAAGAGAGATTTGTTATAAACATTGATTCGTTGGTAAATCAAAGTTGTCGTAATAACATTAAGATAGTTGGTCTGCCGGAAGATATTGAAGGTTCAGATCTTGTAAAATTATTTTTGGAAAAGGATTCCAGAGACATTGGGAGTTGAATTTTTTTTAGATCGGGCTCAGAGGGCGTTAAGGAGAAAACCTTTTCCAGGTCAAATATCAAGAGCGGTTCTTTATAATGTTTGCAATATCAGGATAGAGAAATGAATTTGCGGCTTGTGGTTCAGAACGCTCGCCTTGATCAAAGCCCTACGATGTATCAAGGAAATAGGGTTTATTTTATGCTGATTTAAGTCAGGAGATTATTAAGTGATGGAAAGAGTTTAATCTGGTCAAAGCAGTGCTGTGGAAGAAAGGGTATGTTTACTTTCGGTATCCATCAGTATTTAAGGTGATTTATGGGCCAGATCAGTATCAATGTTTTGAGAGTCCTTATGGTGCATTAACTTTTGTGAATTCCTTCCCTGATTTGAAGGAATCGATGGGGAAAATGCCTGATGTTAAGATTGGGAAGGGAACGGGGAAAAGAATTGGAATCAGAATCGGTAAGTGATGTTGAAGATGAAGCTCAAGCTCAATGTGGGTGTTATCACTGGGATGACTGATGGGTTTTAATGTTCGGTTGGGGGGTGGTGGTTGTCTCTACTTCTTCGAAAATCATCTGCCACTTGTGGAATTAACTGCACCTGGTTCACAGGGGGGGGGGGTCTGACTCTTGTACTCTTATGTTTTTATAGTGTTTTCTTATTGTTTCAAAGGTGGGGGGGGTTGGGATTTTTTTATATATATAGTTGTAATTGCTGTGTGAAGTGTCAATCTCAGGAGGAAATTAAGTTATGGCTCATTTAAATTTTGTGATCTTTAATGTTAAACAACTTAATAATCCGATTGAAAGGAAGGAAATATTAAAGAAAATGAAGGTTGATCTTGCTTTTTTGCAACAAACGCATTTGTCTGAGAAAGAACATATGAAATTGAAAAGAGATTGGGTCGGACATGTTTTTCATCTCCATTTAATTCGAAAGCTGGAGGTGTTGCTACTTTGGTTCATAAGAAGATACCGTTTCAGTTGGAATCATTCTCTGCCATGTCATTTTCTCGAAGACAATCAAGATAACTGACCTGTTCATGGAGCACTGTGCCTGGACTCAGATTCACAAACTCATCTGGCAAGGTCAGCATACAGCCATAGACAAGCTCTACCACTAAACATCCAAGATCTGCCCTAACAGCAGTAGGCATGCAAAGGAGAACCATGGCCAAACGTTCGCTCCATGGAGATGCATCACCACCTGCTTTCGATTGTCAATGGAAACGCTCAAAGAAGCTGTTCGCCTGAAATGCTCAGCGATAATTCAGGTCGTGCCAAGAGGATCAGTGAGAGCTCGGACCAATACTGACTCCAACTGAGACCCTCGATCTGTTGTAATAGTGCCCAGAACACCAAAAGATGGAATCCACAAAAGCACAGGCATTTGTCTCTGCAGAGATACCAATGTTAGGAATTTCATCCTGCCACCTGGTAGTCCAGTCCTCACACGTGAGCAGATTTGTACATTGCCGAGATGGCGGAAATGGACCTTGCAAGCCACAAGGTGCACGTGCTGGAAATGGGAATCCAAAACAACAAAATCCCCCAGCTTGAATTTCATGTGCCTGGAGACTTTAGGGTGTTGACCCAGCAAACGAATCCTTGCCGAAAAACCAACTTTCTGTTTAACATAAAGCCAGGTAAAATGTTCCTTAACCAGTTTGATTGATGTTCTTCTACCAGGAAGAGATAGATTGTGAAGAGAAAATCTCCTGCCTCATAGCCACCACACAAACGACCGAGTCCTTCCTGTTGGGGGAAAAACATCACAGACCAACTTTTCACCCGATTCATCCAGCGTCACATCTTGAAGATGGAGACCAGAGTTGATCTGGTTTCACCGGATGAAATCGGGTCAATGTGCCGTGCATGAGCCATGGCACTGAAATCGATGGCAGTAGTTGTAAGTAATGTCGTGCCTGAATAGGGCACCAGCCACAGCATTCACTTTTCCTCAGATGTGCTGTGTGTCCGATGAAAATTGTAGGATGAAGTCCAAGTGCTGAATCTCTCTGGGCAAGTAGAGATGTGTGCTTCTACTTGCAGTATGCAGAAGAGGCTGGTGGTCTGTACAAATGGTCAAAGAATGACCTTCCAATAAAAAGTTGAAATATCGAATTGGAAATTGGGATTCATGAGAGAATTATAAAGAAATTTATTTCAAAATTGTATCTTCTATTTCAAGAGGAATCTCCAAACCCAGACTTGAATAAATCAAAAGAAAGATGGGAATTGGATTTGGGAACTGAAATTGACACTTTTTGCTTGTCTGACATTTGTTGGGACAGTAATTAATGTTTTCGATAGATTAGTTAATTACAAATTTATTCATCAATTATATTTAATGCAACATCAATTAATTTATTCCTAATTTTTCAAATTCATGTTTTAGATGTGGCACAGAAATTGGTACATTTATACTTTGTCTCTGGAGATGTCTCAAGGTGACATCATTTTGGAAAGATGTGGCCAAGTTTTTGTAACAAATTATAATAATGTTTATCATTAATACCTGAGCTTTTACTTTTGGGAAATGTATATGATTTGGAAGCCGAATTCAAGTTCTTAAAAAAAAACATTAATTATTTTTATAAATTGCATTGGAAATGGCCTGGAGATGTATAACAATTCCATGGAAATCTGAATCCCATCTTAAAATTGATCGTGGGGAAATGCAAAATTGTATTCCCTTAGCAAAGGTGACTTATAATATTAGAACTGGGTATGTTACAAAATTCAAAATATGGAAACCATATTTAAAAATAGGTTTATATATCAAATGTATTCACTTCTCCACCCCACCACCACTTTTCATTAATCTTAATGGTTGAACCTCATCATGTTGGTCTAATTCTAATATTTTATTAATATCCTGCCTTTCCTTTTGGGAAGGAATAGTTATCACAGGAGCTTTGCACCTAGATCTGTATTTTTTTCTTTTATACTTTTTTCTCTTCTCACTTTTATGTACAGTACAACATTTATTTTTTATTCTATTTTGATAATTGTAAGTATCGTTTGGATATGATTCTATTATTATTGAACTGTATACAAAACTATAAATATTTTTTTAAATTCTGAAATGTTTCACTGCGAGATAGATAGCTAAGAGTTCTTGCCCAATTGTACTATACTTTGCCTGAGCCGGTGACCGCTTGGCTGAAAAAAAAATGCCAGAGATTCTAATTGCCCACAGACTCGTTGTTCGAACACTGGTCCCACAGCACTGACAGATGCATCTGTGGTAAGAGAGCAAGGCCTTGGGCATTTGATGTACAAGCTTAGTAGCATTTGTAAGAACAGTGTTCACATCATGGAAAGCTCACACAGCATCGTCTCCCAAAGTTAATGACTTTTTGAAGCAGACATCATATCCTTTGAGTCGTTCAACAAGAGGTAATAGAGATGCTGCGGTATTCACCAGGGAACAACAATAAAATTCCTCGTACCTAAAAACCATCACAACTGGCCAAACGTTCCTAACGGGGGGAGGAAATTATCAAATTCCATGCACTTTCCATTCATCAGGCAAATACCATGTTGCATAACTCTACGTCCCAAAAATACAAGATCAGAAACACCAGAAACACTTTCCTGGGATTGATCACGATGCCACATTCCTCAAGCCTCGGAAACAATGAGATAAGGTGGCTCTTGTGCTTCTCTTCATCCACACTTACAACCAGAATCTCCTCGATGAACTTAAGTACTAAAAAAATCCAAGGCCAGTGAGTTCGTGGTCCATAAACCACTGGAATGTCTGAGCTGCATTCCATAGACCGAATGGTATTCTCAGAAACTCAAACATGCCGAACGGGACCATCACTGCTGTTTTCGTGACATCCGAAGAGTCAAATGGAATCTAATAGTAAGCATGTACTAGATCTATTTTGACAAATGCATATTTGACGTGGAGGTTGGCTGAGAAGTCTTGTAAATTTGAAATATTGTATCAGTCAGGCACGGTGGATTTGTTCAGGGCACAATTATCTCTGCAATGCCGCCAATCCCTAGTTTTTTTCAGAACCATTTACAACCTTGAAGCCCAGCAGCTGTCAGATCTGTGGGCTACGCCCAATTCTTGCCATTCAATTTTGCGATTTTAAGATAATCCGGGGGTTTTACAAGCCTGCGTCTTATGGACCCTGCCTTAAAATGGTGGCTTATTGCATGTCTGCACACCATTATGATGGGGTCACGAGGTGAGGAAAACACTTGAGCAAGGCTTGGAAAGGGCAGGAGCCAGGTTGAAGGCTTGTCAAGCAGCAGATGGCATTGGAAGGACAACAAATGCAGCTCACTTGCATTCAAGAGCTGCAGTCCACACAACAGCATTTTTTTTCCAAATACATCACTGAAAAATGTGACAAGAAAAGGAATTTACCACATTTACAACTGAAAACCCACCCAAAACGATTGTGAAGCTGAAATGAAATGCGAGTGACCTCTGGCCATGTTTGAATAAGAGAATCATTTGTCACTGAAAGAACACATGACATATTAGAAAGTCTATGTTCCTCATGGGTTGGAGGGACAGGCACCACTCCAAAGTGACAGATAGTTTTGGAGTTTTACATAGAGATGTCAAACTAATAACCTACTCTAACAACTGCCAAGATTTTTTTCCATTTCTCTCAGTTGCGTTCAATAAACTCTCTCAAATGAGAACAAGATCTCAAGACAAAGGACAGAACCAGGCCACAAGTCCCGTCTAGTCTGCTCCATAAACCAACACGAAACCACTCTGCACTCCTTCCAATTTCCGGACTTTTCCCATATCCCTTAATGCCCTTACTAATGAGATACTTGTCTATTTCTTGTTTAAATATGCCCAGTGATCTGGCTTCCACTGCTGTATGCGGCAGCGGTTCCACAGATCCACGACCCTCTGGCTAAAGAAGTTCTTCCTAATCTCTGTTTTATATGGATAACCTCTAATTTTCTTGTCCTCGATTCACCCACCAAGGGAACCATCTTACCCGCATCCACCCTATCTAAACCTTTCAATATACAAAATGCCTCCATGAAATTACTTCTTTAATTTCCTGTACTCCACTGAATTCTTCACTACCAATTTCACCTGGTCATTAACTTTTAGGTTTCCTTGCACAAGGACACCCAAGTCCCTTTGCACATCCAAGGTCTGAATTTTCATCCCATCCAAATTGTATGCTTCCTGTTTATTTCCACTGCCAAAATGTACAACTAAGCATTTCTCAATGTTAAATCTCATCTGCCATAATTTTACCCAGTTTCCTTATCTGTCTATATCCTTTTGCAACTTTACAGTTTCTACACTTCCTACTTTGTCCCCTATCTTGGTGACCTCCGCAAATTTCGCCACAAAACCATTTAAACCACAATCCAAATCATTAATTTATATTTCCTGGCAATATATCTATCCTGAATTCCTTTTATTACGGCCACATGCCATTCTAAAATTGATCATTACTGAACCTGAACATGTTTATTGTGGTAAACATCTTCTAATAAATGTTCTGGATTTAATTTTTTAAAATCTCGTTGTGGCTCCTCTTCATCCCCTCTTTGCAAGTTGAATTCACAAAATTTTCCAAATATTTTTTCAGCAATAATTCTGTGGTACAGAAGATTACTCATCTTTCCTAGAGGTTAAAAGTTGCATTTTGATTTTCTTGTCTCAACTGAACATTGTACAAGGTGAAGGCTGATTAAAGTGGATTCAGTAACGATGGCCTTCAAATTTTTCATTATTGCTATGGCTACACTGCTTGAATGATAAACAGGTGTTTCTACAGGGAATTACCTCATGGAAATGTTCTAAATACATTCATTGGAGATAGACCTCTGTGAAAAGTTTACTGCCCATCGGCAACAATCCTTGAAAAGAAATGAATCATCACCCATAGAGCAGCCCAGGAATAGGCCATTTGGTGAACAATGTCTGGGGTGACCATGATACTCATTAAATTAATCCCATCTGTCAGCACATGGTCCATACACATCACCTATTCCCTCTTGTTCATGTGCCCAAACAAATGCCTCTTAAATCGTGGCGATTTCACCACTATCCTGGCAGCGTGGGCCAGACCCCCACCGCACTGTGCAAAAACCTGCCTCACTTCTCTCCTTTTCCCCTCTCATGTTCAATATAAGTATCATAGTATTTTTACATTTCCTATTGGGGGGGGAGGGGAGAAGACATTGACCTTCTCCAGGACTACAATAATTGGATAAATTTCAACCAGGTCATCCCTCAGCCTCCAAAGCTCCAGAGAAAACTATCGAAATTGCCATTTTCAAGGAGCTCGCGCTTGCACCCCAAGATCCCTCATTGCAACACTACTACAAGTCCTCTCAAAGTGCAAGACACTTGTCCAGATTAAACTCCATCTGCCATTTCTCTGCCCACATTTATAAGTCATCTGGTTTGGAAGGGATAATATGAGGGGAACTGGGTGGATCAACAGGTCAGAGAGAAAAACTTGGGGGGTGGGGTGTGGGCAGGTTACATGAACTTGGAAAATTCCATATTCATACCATCGAGTCACAAATGCAATAAGAGATGGTTCCTCTGGATTTGACCTCACCCAGACAATGGAGGAGGCAGAAAACAAAGGTCAGTGTGGGAATGGAATGGAATGGAACTTAAAACAGCTTGTGACCATGAGCCAAGATGGCCATTGTGATCAAAGTGGAGGTGCTCAGCCAATCTGTCATTTACTCTGCATTGGGTTTCTTGCCACAGAGGGCACGGACATGGTTGGAGTAGGAGACTTCGAAACTTTACCCTGCATGAGAATCCCTGGATGGTGTTAACTGATGTAGATTGCAGGAGAAAATGCCCGAGGATGGGGAGGAATTAGGAGTCTGTAATTATTTGAAAGATCTTACTGCAAGATTCATCACCAATGACGAGGAAAGCAGCTTCAGTCTATTCTCCCTCTCAGAAAGATTTATGTAATAAACAAAACAATCTTTCAGTACAGCCAGAGGCAAAAGGGCTCTTAATTTAGTCTTACAATCAAAAGATTTGAAGTTAACCAGTGTAGATGACTCAAAATTCAATTCGAAATTCACTTCTGGTGGAAATATAAGAGCCAGTGGCTTGCTTAATCAGATTAGCCTTATTCTGAGTTTCCATTTCTACTTTCACACAATCAAATGCAAGCCCCAGTTGTTGATCCCCAACTATTTTCTATCCTTACCCACTTTGCAACTACACCTACCTGAAATTGGAAGAAACAACAGCTAATTTTTCCATGTATAAATCATATACAAAATAATTTACCCACATTTTCACATCACTGTAGCCACTGAATGATAACTTGTGCCCATCAGAAAATTGCACCAGCCACTTCAGGGTGCTATTTACCTTGGTGTTACTGACTCTTTTCCAGTGTTACTTGCAGACATAATGACATATTCAACATGCACAATATTTATTTTCTTACTGACCAGAACTATAAAGCATTGTGTAAAAAAGAGAAAAGCTCAAGTCAACCAGGAGATACAAACTCCTGACTGCAATGTTGCTGTGCACATTTGCTACATTATTGAAGTTTCACAGAGCTTACAAGAGATATTCAAAGTCAAGCAATAACAGAAATAACAGGATATTACAGCACGGTACAAGCCCTTTGGCCTACAATGTGTTGATCTTGATATTTCTAAGAAAAAAATAATACCCTGTAGCAGCTACTGCAGTAGATGCTACTCAATAAAGGCAAACACACACAAAGGTAGTCAACTCAAGGCTGGTTTATTGCAGACATACACAGACCTTTTATTCCCTGCCTGTCAATGAGAATATTAGTGAAAACTTTCTGGTCCACAGGACCAGCTGGTTAAAGCTACGAGCCAATAGCGCCCCGTGCCTTTCAGCAGGGGCTTCATCTTGTCCATTGACTGTACTTTTGGGCCCAGCATTGTTAGCCCGTGATGTGTCAGGTAAGTCTGTGAACTGATGGTGGTGGTTCGTAATACCGCGCTATGCGTTCGCTACAACCCTGTTTTTCTTTCACCCATGTATGCCTGTCTCAGAGTCTCTTAAATGCTCCTTTCGTGATATTGTAATAGATAAATATATTTGGAGAATTTGGTAATATTTGGGATTTTAGTAAGATTTAGAGTAGGTTACATACATACACACATACATTTTAAACCATCTTATTTGAAAGACTGAAGAAATATTGAAGATCTCTGGAGAATGTTATTCACATTCACAAGTAGGTGTTAATCAAACTGATGTCATAAAATGAATGACCATTGTTTGTAAATGGAGCCACGATGACTACAAGTGCATATCTGCAGGGTGCTTACAGGAAAGTTATACCTAGGTTTTGTTTATCTAACAATAGCTTGAGCAGAAGAAAGAACTCCTGTTGTTTCGAATAAGAGAAATAGAACTCTGTAGTAGCTTTGAGAAAGAAGTTACCATCTGGAAAACCCTAACGGGGCAAGGTTCATCAGTGAGACACTGAGGTGACTAATGGTGGTTCTTCAGTTGTGGAAATCCTGGAACAACAAATCTCTCTCTAAAAACCCTACAATAACCATTCTGAGTGGTAAACATTTACCTTTCGAGCACCAAATCCTGGTGAAATTTATACACATTCCATTCTGTGCACAGCAGAATTGCCTGCATCCAGAAAACTTGGAAGCAGGAGAAGTGAGATTGAACTGTGAACCAAAGAACTTTTCTTAAATTTAAACACATTACAAACATGTGCACTTACAATTAGAAGGGGGTTAATTTGGGTTTGTTAAGTATAGAGTTAAGTTAAAGTTTGATTCTATTTTCATGATTAAATTTGATTAAAAATATCTTCTGTTTTAAAAACCAATTTTCTTGATGAATGAATATTGCTTCTCGGTTTTGGGAACCTTTGGACTCGTAACAATATCTTCTTGGATAATGACATTGGGCCTGTTCAAAGTAGGAAATGGCTTCTACCAGCAGGAGTTTCTATTTCAGGAAAATATTGATAGGTGGCTGGCCACATACATTTCCTAAAAATTAATGCCCTCTCCCTCCCTAAACCACATTCAGTCCCATGACATCTTTCTACGTTGCATTACTGGGACCAACAAGGACCTGACCCATTTCCCATCTCTCCTTGCAATGCCAATATGGCAGTTGCCATTAAGAACTGACAAATCACATTTTAATTAAGCAAGCAAGATGAAAATCATTCTGACATCCTGCTTAAAAAAAAGAGTCAACAAACCTTCCTAATTATATAACTTCATTTTTATTTTGATTCCCATGGAGCATTAGTAAAAAATGTCCCATCAATTTGCTCACCAACTTATGAGTAAAATCATGATCCCTGTTCATGAAAACCCTAACATTCAATGTTACACAGATAATCAAGGAAGAATTCTGTAATAAAGGTGAATGAAACATTGAAAGAATTTCCCCCTTTAAAACATTGAGAATGTAGCGTACCAAGTGACGGGGCGAGGAAAAAAAGCCAAATCACTGCAACACTTGGACAGTCCAAGATGGCACGCACTCCCCTTCACTACCGAGAAGGACCCCATGCCCAGCACCATGTATGGGCTTAGAAGCCCTTCACTTCTGTGTAGCTGCCAGCTGGCCAGAGAATGATGCAACAACGTCACTGCTGGAAGTCAGGGGTACGTCACCAGAAGTGGCCGGGCCAGCGAGCAGACGTAGGGAATTTAAAACAGTAAAGCCAGTCTTTGTTTTACACTCACCTTGTGTGGACGTCTCTTTATTTGGTAGCACTGCTGCAGCGGACGCTACAAATCGATAACTTCTTATTGCTGCAACCAAACAGGTCTGCAAGATACACCAAACTAAACAGAAAACATGACCAGAAATCCCAGAGATCATAAATTCAAAAGGATTGGTGAAATCTTGACTCTGTATTATTAACACCAAAGTCCCTATATTTTTCAAGGCATTCGGACAAGTAACTGAGAAACATTATATTTTAGACACATGGTACGTCAGGATCATAAGGGTTGGAGCATTATTGTTCAAGAGACACAACTTTAAAAAAATAACATCTAACTTGATGAAGAATGTGATGCTACAACAGGAAAAACGGATGGAATCAGACACATTCTATGAGCATTGGGAAGCAAAGAAAAATAGATTGGTTTTTCATCCCTTCCTTAGCGACCCAATGACCCCGACAAGTCCTCCCCGACCTGCGACCGTAGTGGAGTCCAAATGATCATCAGATTCCACAATGGTCGCAAGTCGGGGTTTTGACCCAGTGCGAGGAGCCCTGAAGTCTTAGAGCCTATTTTTAAAATCAAATGATTTGACAAACGAGAACAGAGACACAGGACACGAAAGACCCAAAATGTGCGCATCGACTCAACGCTTCGGGGTCCATCGGCTGGGGGCAACCTTCTTAATTTCTGTGCGCATGCGCTTGCGCAAACTGTTCGCTTTGTTGCCTTGTCGGCACATCCAAATCAGCCGCACATGCGCGAAGTCACCACGCATGCGCCAACCAGACTTGCCAAGCTCCTGCCCCCGCCCCCTCCCTCTGCAAGTTACCTCGCGGCCTGCGGCCTCGCCCTGTCGGCGCCATCAGGCCTCGCACCGACGCCTCGGCTCCACTCAAACACCTGGCCGGTACCGGCCACTCCCAGGTGGGGCCCAGCGGGCTGTTGGTTGCCCGTTTTCCCTGGACCGCGCGGCTGAGGATGATCCCGGCGCCGTCGCCAACTTCTCTTTAGCGCCCGCGGAGACGCGATGGATCCCGAGCAGACGACGACGCCGCCAACGTCCCGCCTCCCCACTGCACGAGCCAATCAGCCCAAGAACCTGCCCATCAATCCAACCCGACTTCAGCGTCCAATCAGATAGCAGCCCCTCCGAATCATCCCATTGGCTGGCGCAACTGAAGCAACCAATCAGTGAGCGAGCGAACACACAGGTGCACCCAATCAGCTTCGCAAGACAGAAAACAGGCAGTCGAAGGAGCAGGAGCCCCTTCAGCCCATCCATTTACAACTACCCCAACAACAATCAAAACCTTAGATTTCATAAGATCACTTTGTCCTGGCTCCAGGATTCCTCTGATCTGAAGAAATACAAGGGAGACTATTTATTCTCAATCTTTCCTTCAAATTAATTACCGCTTCCAATTTAATGTCTGTTACTTTTTTCAAAGTATCTGCATCTCAGTTCGATGCATCTGATCCCTCTACGAATGTGTATGACAGTAAACTCATCACATGTCCATGGATCCCAATTTTAAATGAACCTTCAACAGGGTAAAGAATTCCAAGGATATTACATTTTCATTGAAGACATTTCTTAAAGTCCAAGCGGCTGATCAGTTATTGGGAAATTGTGACACTTGGTGTTCAGCTCCTTTGCATTATCCTCTCTCGATCCGTGCTGCTGTGTCCCCTCATAATGTTGTAAGGCCATCTTCTTTTTTTCCAATGAGAAAGAGATCAATATTCAAACTTTCCTTCTATCACCTGGTTAAAACATCCCAGAAACAAATCTGATAATATTTGTGCACTTCTCATTCTTCAGATAAGGAAACTGGACACATGATTCCCGATGTAAGACGAGCAAGACCATTCGATGTTAAATTGGAGTGTGCGCGCTACTGTGAAGGGTGGAAAGAAGGACACACACTCAAGAAATCAAAGTTAAAGACTCCTTTATTACACTGACAGCTCTACTTCTATTCTCTCCCCGCTGCTGTCGACTGGAATTATGTCATATCAGCGCCGGCCTCCAATTAGTCAGTATTCCTGTCCTTGTTGATTACTATTGTGCGGGTTGTCCCCTGGGTCGAAAGTTGTTGGTCCCTGTTGACTCTGCCTGGTCATCAGGTTTGTCAGTCATCTTGTGTACAGGGAGGATCCCAGTTAGCATGATCCCCCACCTCCCCAGAACCAGTGATTGGAGCGCTGTTCGCTGCTTTCGGTCGCCTATATCTGCGTCGTGGGGGCTGAGTGGAGACCAATTTGCTGGCTTGAGGTGGTCGATGGTGAAAGTCTCTTGCTTCGCACCAATATCCAGCACACTTACCGTGAAGTGTGGAATGAACGATACACACCCAAGAAGTTGAAGTCGAAGACTGGTTTGTTGAACTGGCAGCTCTGCTTATATACTCTCCCACTGCTGAGGACAGGTCTTTTGAGATGGCAGAGCCAGCCTCGGATTGGTGGGTGTTCCTGCCATTGCTCATTGCTTCCCGCCGTGCAGGATGTCACCTGGGATGAAGGTTGTTGGTTCTCGAGGGATCTGCTCAGTCACCGTGTTTGTGAACCGCAACAACCATATATTGTGGACGAATGTGGAGCACATATTTACAAAGGGTGGGTGTGAATATTTAAATGAAACTCTGACATTCCCTTTCTCCTTAAGGCCTCAGTTTATGAAAAGGAACATTAAAGTAATCAGCGCTCCTGTTTGGGGGGGTCCCTTGTCCTCATTTTTCTTCCTTTTTCTTTTAGCACGGGGATAGAGGGGGGATGGGGTGGTTTATGGGGGGGGGATTTCTTTATTCTTTCTTTTAACATGTATTTATATTTGATTTGTATTATTATTAATTGTGTGAATTCTTTGTGGATTTATAAATTATTTTTTAAATGATCAGAGGTCATTCCACTGGACCTAAAGAGGCCTAGAGCAACACTGGGGACACCCTCCTGCCCCCCACCCCCCCACCACCCCAAATATCAATGTGATCCACTACGATCATTGACAAAATCATCGAGGACCCCTTCACCCGGCCAACAGCATCATCCAGCTATTCCTGTTGGGAAAGAGATCCAGGAATTTTAGAGCCGGTACCACGAGGCCCAGGAACAGCTGCTTCCTCTAAACAGGGAGAACGTGGAACAATTGATGAGCTGCTCATACAAATACTCCTCCACTCTGCTATACAACAATAGTGAGTTATTTTTCTGGACATGCTCCACATGTATTATTTGTCTGTTGTGTGAGGGCTTAGTTCTGTGTTTGCGTGTGTTTACCCCAAGAACTCTGTTTTATCAGGTCGTACTTGTGCTATCCAAGGGTAATAAATTTGAGGTTGTACTTTGGAGTGGATGCAGAAGAGATTTCCTGGATCGGAGAAAGTATCTCATGAAGTAAAGTTGACTGAGTAGGGCTTTTCTCATCCCACTACCACCACCCACCCCCCACCACTCAGCGAAATTGACTTTATTCACAAATTATTTCCAAAGAGGAAGACCGTTCCAAGTCTTTTCTCCTCCTCCTGTTGTATCCAGATATTCCCTTCACTGCACATTGCTGCATACGTCTCTCTTTACCTTCATTGCCACCACTCAGATACCGTGTGGTTACAGCTCCCCTCTGCTGTTGGAGGAGTTCCCCTTGGTCTCAGCCTCTCAATGCCCGGTAATGAGAGGGTTATGATCCATCCCCATAGTGCCTTCGTTTTGGCTGTGCCAAGCCTCCATCCATCCCTCAGCATGTACTCCTGCAGCCTGGAATGTGCCAGTTGGCAGCGTTCCCTCCCCAACATCTCCGCTTGCTGAAAGACTGACAGGTTTAACGTAGAACACGAGAGCACAGTACAAGCATTTCGGCCCTCGATGTTGTGCCGACCGATGTATTCCAACCAAAATAAAAATAACTAACCCCTTCCTCCCTCATAACCCTCCATTCTTCTTTCATCCATGTGACTCAGAGACTCTTAAATGCCCCGAAGGTTTCAGCCTTCACCACCACCCCAGTTCTAAGGCTCATCCTATGTCCCTGACCTGGTAGGCATACACTGTATCCCCTCCCCTTGTCACCCTCCTGCTGCCCCCACCCCGAGCCAGAGGTGAAGGTGGTTTCTCAGCCGAGGAGCATATCTGGGAGATGAACCTCAACTGCATCGAATTCAGGTTCCCGCAGATCAAAGCAGGTCCGTGGGCCAAGATGAGTGACCCGATGGTGAACCGGAGATCCAGGGGTGGTCTCCGTCCTCTGGGTCCATCCTCAATACTGTCCCCTGTCACCCACCAGGCCCATCCCCAAAGCCCCCATCTCCCACCAGGCCCATCCCCAAACCCCTCCCCTGCTGAGATCGTCCCCAAAACCCTGTTCACCCCCGATCCTGTCAATAAAGTCCCTATCCCCCACCAGTCCCGTCCCCAAAGCCTCTGTCCCCCACTGGGCCTGTCCCCAATGCTCCGCCCATTGCTTGGACTGTCCCCAGAGCTCCTGTCTCCCACCAAGGCCTTAAACAAGCCACTGTCCTTCAACATGCCCAGCCCGTCCCCGCACCCCCACCCCAATTGATCTGCAACCAAAGGCCCATCGCCATCAGGTCTGTCCTCCCACCAGACCGGTTCCCTCACTGGGACCCTCTCCAATCGATCACCCATCACAACTACCCCACCCCAGTTCTTGAACCTCCCCCTTCCCCACCCACAGGCCTTGGAATCAGAGCTGCTCCTGGGACACCCAGACAGTGGAGATGTGGGGAGGGCAGTGATCCATCTCCTTCCTGGTGGCAGCATTTCATACCTTCACCAAATTGGGGAATCCCCTGACCCTTGGCACTGGGTCAATTGACCCATCTGAGCCAGGCCTCTCTCTCCCCCCACCCTGGAGAATGTGGCCCAATTCAGTTGGCTGCTACAGTACACACTGCCCTTCAACTCTTGTCCCAGGACTCCTGCTCCCACTTGTCCTTCAATGAGCTGTGTGACTACAGCCAGGAGCTTCCCCCTCCTCATTACCCTTGGCCCTGTGGGTGAGTGGGTGGGACATGACGAGGGGGTTGTAGGTCATGGAATTGGGGTAAGAAAGTTTGGGTGAAACCTGGGAAAGGGAGCGGTGATCAGCCGGCTGTGATCATCCGGTAAAGATTGTGTCAGGCATTGAAGACGGAGTCAATGCAGTCCCCTGCCGGGTCCATTCCCCACCGGGTCCATCTCCAAAACTCTCCACCAGGTCGATCCTCAATATTATCTCTCGCCGGGACCATCCCCAATCACGTCTGCACTGGGTCCAACCCCAATACCGTCCCCTGCCGGATCTGTCCCAAATACCGTTCCCTGCCGGGTCCATCCCCAATCCTGTCCCCGCTGGGTCCATCCAAAATCCCGTCACCCGACAAGTCCATCCCCAATCCATTCCCCCGCTGCATCCATCCCTAATCTCTTCCCCCACTGGGTCCAACCCCAATACCGTCCACCGCCGGATCAGTCCCCAATACCATCCCCCATTGGATCCGTTACCAATCGCATCACCACCGGGTCCAAACAAAATCCAATCTCCCTCTGAGTCCGTCCACAATACCATTCCCAACTCGGTCTGTCACTAATTCTTTTGTCCAACAGGTCCTCCCACAAACCCTATTCCCCACTTTTCCCTCCCCAAAGCCCCTGACCCCCGCCAGGTCCATTCCCAAAGCCATTGTCCTTCACTGGCTGGTCCCCAAAGCCCCCGCCTCCCCACAAGACTCATCCTGAAGCCCCAGCCCTCCCCTGGGCCTGTCCCAAAGGCCCATTCCCCATCATGTCTGTCCTCCCACTGAACTGATACTCTCACTTGGCCCATCTCAAATCGATCACGCATCAGAACTGCCTCACCTCAGTTTCTGCACCTCCCCTTCCCCCACCGACAGGCCTTAGAACCTGTGCTACTCCTAAGACCCCAAGACGGTGGAGATATGGAGAGGGCAGAGGTCCAATCTCCTTGCCAGTGGCAGCATCCCAGTCCTTCACCGAGCTGGGGAGTTCCCTAAACCTTTGCACTGGGACATCTGTCCCATCTGAGCGAGTCCTCTCTCTCTCCCCACACCCTGGAGACTGTGCCCCTGTACAGCTGGCTGCCACAGTACACACTGCTCTCCACCTCTTGCCTCAGGACTTCTGCTCTCACTTGTCCTTCGACAAGCTATGTGACTACAGCCTGGACCTGCCCCCACCTCGTTACACTTGGTCCTATGGGTAAATGGGTGGAACATGACAAGGGAGTTGTAGGTGGTGGAATTGGGGTGAAAAAGTTTGGGTGAGAGCCAGGAAAGAGAGTGATGATCATCCGGCCAATGAGAGGCATTGGGGACAGAGTCACTGGGGAGGGGTCAGAGCCTCAGGGAAACAAGGGCCCTGGATTTGGTAGCAATCACAGCTCATGGAAAGTAGGAGGAAGAATCCTGGGAATCATTGAGTGTGGCAAGGTTAGCGTCGCGGTTAGAACAACGCTGTTAAGGGGGCAGCAAGCCGGGTTCAAATTTGACACTGTCTCTGGGGAGTTCTACATTCTTCCTGTGTCTGCGTGCATTTCCACCAGTTGCTCCTGGTCCTTCCACCATTTAAAATGTTCCGGGGGTTGTAGGTCATTGGTGTAATTGAGTGGTTGTGGCTCATAGGCTGAAAAGGCCTGTTTCCGGGCTGCATGTGTCAATCTAAAATCACCATCTAAAATGATAGTCCAGCCTGTCATGAATTTTTTAAATATTCAATTCAAAAGACTGGTCCAGATAGACAACTCCGAAACAGTCCTTTCAGCCCATCTTTTCTGATGGCCAAGCTGCTTGCAAACAGTCCATATCCCTCTCAACCTTTTCATTCCACGGACCCATTCAACTCGCATTGCTTTGTCAATCTCACGGCCTGTGGGAAGAAATTATTTCCCTGCCTGTCAGCCTGATTTTGTTCCTCCATATCTCCTTCCTGATGGTAGTGGGTCAAAGATGCTGTGTGCTGGATGTCTGCGGGTCTAATTACAGGCCCCATCCCTGGACAGTCAGAGGCCCCTTGTCTCAAAGTCCCATCCATGTGGCCTCTCACTCAGCAATCCCTCGTCGGAACACAACTACCCCCTCCTTACCTACCTCTACCAGCCCTTAGTATCCTCATGACAGTTCCAGGCACCTGTTCTGTCGACCCTTGATGACCTGCGCCAGCTCTAATTTGGACCCTGCCTCACCTAAACCATTGGAATAACCAGCGCCTTCTACCCTCGAGAGCCCGAGGGAATCCGTACCCTCAGCAGTGTCCTGCTGGTGCACAATCGAATGCCCTCCATCCCCTTCCACGGGTTCCCTGCTGTTATCAGGCTCCTGTATGGACCCCACCCTGGCAAAACTAAGAAGAAACCTGTAAAGGAACTTTATCTTTTTTTGGTATAACTGTAATTATTGCATTGGAACAAGACTTGGGTAATCGAAAAGTGTCATAAATTTGTTGTAAAACATCCTTATATATAGGAAATATATCAGCATAAAAAGTTTTATAAAACTCTATAGAAAACCCATCTTCACCAGGTGCCTTTCCATTTGGCATATCTCTTATGGCCGTTTCTATTTCCCTTTCTGTAAAGGATTTATCTAACTCCTGTCTATCTTCTTGATTCAATTGTGGCAATTTAATATTTTTCAAAAAAGAATCTATAGCATCCTCAGTTACATCTTTACATTCTGAAGTACATAATTTTTAATAAAAATTACAAAATTCCTCATTAATTTCCTTTTGACTAAAATTAATACCCGATTTCTTTCTAATTACTGGTATAATTCTACATAATTGTTCCTTTTTTAACTGCCATGACAGAACTTTATAAGATTTCTCACCCCATTCATAAAATTTATGTTTAGTTCGGTTCATTAAACATTCAAACCGATAAGTTTGTAATTCATTATATTTAAATTTTAAATTAGTTAACTGATTCTTTTGCGTTTCAGTAGCATTTTTTTTGAAATTCTTTTTCAGTAACAGTTATCTTTTTCTCTAAATCTTCAATCTCTTTAATTCTCTCTTTCTTTACTTTAGAAGCATAACTAATAATTTGACCTCGTAAAAAAGCTTTCATTGCATCCCATAAAACAAATTGACTAGAAACAGAATTAGTATTATTACTAATAAAAACCTCAATTTGTTGTTTTAAATAACTAATAAATTCCGTTTTTTGCAGTAACATAGTATTGAATCTCCATCTTGGAGCTCTCTGAACATCCTGTGAACTCTGATATTTTAATAATAATAATGAATGGTCCGAAACCAGTCTTGCCTTATAATCCACAGATGTAACTCTATCCTGCAAATGTGCTGTGTTATAGATAGAGAATTTAGGTTAAAATGGCTTAAGTTAAAATGTGATGATTAATCATAAAAAGGGAAGCCAGAACGGACAGGGAGCTTACTAGCAGCCAAGGACAAAAAGTTCAGCTGGATATGTTTTTTAAACATATCTTTTCATGGTCATAGTGAGAGACATGCAGGAGACAAAAGATTGATAAGAAGGGTGAGAAACAGAATTTAGTGTATGTAGAGTTCGCAGCGTACGTAACGAACGTGATAATTAAAAATGCAGTTGTACTTAGAATGCTTTTGCAATACTAACCAATTAAAACAGTATTAATAAGAAGGGGAAGGGCAAACAACAAGGGTATAAAAATCAATGCACTGTATGTATCGGGGCTTAACTGGTGAGAAGCCAGTTGAGTCCAACTCTGCAGACTTGTAAATAAAGCTTGTCGTGTCATCAGTTTTAAAGAGACTCATGTGTGAGAAGTTTTATTTCTGACAAATGGGGGCTCGTCCGGGATCTACACTCCGGCCGTGAGGGGAGGCGAGAAGAGGGACATCGGAGGTGGTGCACCCCGCTGAGTTCAGCGGCTCCTAGTCCCTTGCTCGTCGCTTCGGGCGGCTTGAGCGAGTGGTATCCGGACAAGGTGACACGACAAGACGGAGAGGAGAAGGGTGACGGTTCAATCCCCGAGAAGACACCGGTAAGTGACGACTTACGATTGTGGTGTGGGGATTGGGTAACAGGTGTAATGGGATACACCTGTTTGGAAAAAAAAAACCTAACGTAATAGATCAGGTATAGAGCTTTTGTCGTGGCGTGAGGACCCTGTCGTGGGACTCTAGGATAGACCCCAGGGAAACCTCGGCGGTAACCGAAGGAGGGACAGCACCTCCGACGAAGTGCCGAGAAGAGAGGGGTCGACCCCAGGGAAACCTCAGCGGTAACCGAAGGAGGGACAGTACCTCCGACGAGGCGTCTGAGAAGAAGGGAGTAGGGTCCAGAATGAGAGGGTCCTCAGCAACGATAAACGGATCTAGGTGGGAAAATGGGAGGATCAAAATCTAAGGGCTCGTCTGAAAATTCAGGACAATTCCTGGGAGTTCCCCTTGACAGCCCTTTGGGGAGAATGTTTGAAAATTGGGATAGTAAAAGATATCGAGACAAAAACAAGAAAAAGATGGTTCAATATTGTCTCCTTTGCTCGAAACAACCTATTAAAGGTTCCTCGGTCTGGTGGCCGAAATTTGGATCTGATGAGGATTGGGTTAGACAAGCATTAAACATATATGTAAATTCGAGACCAAAGGTGAATCAAGAAGAGTCAGCATATGCATTTTGTTGGGTTCCCTGGCCAGGATCCTTAACAAAATGTTTTAAATTGAGGGTAACGGGAGAAAAGAAGTGGGAACCTCTGGACAACCTTCCCCCTCCTTATATTCCCCCGGTGCCTACTGCGCCCGAGGAAAGCTCATTACCGGAGGGGAAAGGTGATGAATCTGATTGCCCCGAAAGGGGCCGGGAAAAAAAGAATGAATTAAGGGAGTCGGACCCTAAACTTCCACCGGTAAACCGACCCTGGACAAGATCCCAGACTGGTCCAGGACCATCAAAGTTTTCAATAAGCCTAAATCCCCTGAGGGAAGTTCCTATGGGAGGACCGGGAGGGGGAACGGGATATGTGAATGTTCCCCTAACTAGTACAGAGGTGCGGGGATTTAAGAAAGAAATGAAAAAGTTATTGGAAGATCCTATAGGACTGGCTGAACAGCTCGACCAATTCCTGGGACCAAACACATATACGTGGGAAGAGATGCAGGCAATAATGGGAACATTATTCTCACCCCAGGAGAGGCAGATGATTCGACGGGCTGCCCTCCTCATGTGGGAATATGAACAACCTGGGGACCCCAGACCCCATGAACAAAAATATCCCTTAAATGAACCCAGGTGGGACAAATGAACACCCGAGGGATTGGCAAGTATGAGACAATATAGAGAGTGGACAATTAAAGGGATACGGGAGGCTGTGCCAAAGGGTCACAATTTTACCAAGGCATTTGGGAACCACCAGGGGAAAGACGAGTCCCCTACTGATTTTTTGGAGAGGGTGAGAAAGAATGTTCAACAGTATGCTGGCGTGGACCCTAGTACACCAATGGGTGAACAGCTTATTCGAATTGAATTTGTTTCCAAATCATGGCAGGACATTAGAAAGAAACTAGAAAAGGAGGAGGACTGGAGCGAAAAACCCCTAAGTGACCTGTTAAAAAAGGCGCAAAAAGTATATGTGCAGAGAGAAGAAGAAGATCAAAAGAGGGCGACAAAGGTTATGGTACAGACTATCCGACAGATGAATGCCGAATCCAGAGGGGAAAGAAAACAAAATCTTCCTCTAAACAATCCAAGATATCCAAGAGAGGGAAGACCCCGGAGGTTCGTTAAGTGCTATTACTGCAATGAGGAAGGACACTTTAAGAGGGAATGCCCCCGATACAAGAGGGAATTGCGTGCCCTCGAACTTATGGAAGAAGATTAGGGGGGTCAGGGGTTCCAAATGTTAGGGACCGAGTATAAGAGGGAACCCCTGGTAAAACTAAAAATTGGTCCCAAGGGAGAAGAGGTGGTGTTTATGGTGGACACAGGAGCGGAACGAAGTAGTGTAATAAATGTGCCAATCGGAACTGAGCCTGTAAAAAGTAATTTGACAATTTCTGGGATAGAAGGGGCTCCCAGAATGGTATCAATAATTCCCCAAGTAACAGTGAAACTGGAAGAAAGAGAAGGGGTACAAGACCTCTTGTTGTTACCGTCGGCTGGATTTAACCTCCTAGGAAGGGACTTACAGGCTCTCCTAGGTTTGGGTGCTCTCCCTGTGGACGGAGAAGTGCGAGTCCACCTCTGTGCTCTAAAGGAAGAGGATGAACGGCAGATTGACGAGAGAGTCTGGTATAAGGAGGGAAATCGAGGAGGTCTGGACATCCCACCTTTACATGTCACATTAATACCAGGTCATCAGCCGGTAAGGAAACGTCAGTATCCTATTTCTTTGGAAGGGAGAAAAGGGCTACAGCCGGTAATTGAGACTCTAATACGAGACGGACTATTAGAAGAATGCATGTCACCTTATAACACCCCTATACTCCCAGTGAAAAAGTCAGATGGATCCTATCGCCTAGTTCAGGATCTAAGAAGTTTGAATGCTATTGTTCAGACCCGCCACCCAGTGGTGCCTAATCCCTATACTATTATGAGTCGGATTCCCCCAGACCATGAGTGGTTTAGTGTTATCGACTTGAAGGATGCCTTCTGGACGTGTCCATTAGAAGAGGAAAGTAGAGATATGTTCGCGTTTGAATGGGAAAATCCATGGACAGGTAGACGGAGACAGCTTCGGTGGACTGTATTGCCCCAAGGGTTCACTGAATCTCCGATCCTGTTTGGACAAATGCTAGAACAAATCCTGGCGGACTATCCACAATCTGATGATTCCCAACTAATGCAGTATGTGGACGATTTACTATTATCAGGACCCAAGGAACAAGAAATGAGGGGAGATACAATTAGACTCTTGAATTATCTGGGGAAAAGGGTCTACGGGTGTCCAGGAACAAGTTACAGTTCGTTGAGAGAACTGTGGTATATCTGGGACACCAAATAAGTGAAGGACAGAAACGGATTACCCCTGAACGGATTGCGGGAATCACTAGAATGCCGTTACCCCGTAATAAGAAGGAAATAAGACAATTCCTGGGACTCTTAGGTTACTGTAGGTTATGGATAGAGGACTACTCAGCGTTGGTGAAGTTTATGTATGAAAAGCTGACAAATGAAAATGAATATCCATTGAAATGGACCCAGGAGGAGGAGGGATGGTTTGAGGACTTGAAGCATCGGCTGACACGAGCCCCGGTACTCACTCTGCCCTCTTTAAAACAGCCCTTCCAGCTATTTGTCACTCATAACCAAGGAACAGCTGTGGGAGTTTTAACACAGGAAAAAGGCGGTCAGCGACACCCAGTGGCTTTCCTTTCCAAAATGATGGACCCAGTGTCTCGCTGATGGCCGACGTGTATCCAGGGAGTAGCGGCTGCTGCTCTGTTGGTAGAGGAAGCACGTAAACTTACTTTTGGAGGAAAGATGACTGTGTACACCTCCCATTCTGTGAGTGTTTTATTAACACAAACTGCCCATCGATGGCTGACTGATTCTCGCATATTAAAGTATGAAACCATTTTAATGGTCGGAGAAGATCTACAGTTTGCAAAGATTAATAGCTGCAACCCAGCTCAGTTTTTATACGGCAGTGAAACAGAGAGAGAGGTGGAGCACGACTGTGTCGAGTTGATGGATCTTCAGACCAAGACCCGAGAAGACCTTTGCGATACTCCTCTGGGAGAAGGATATGAATTCTACATTGACGGCTCCGCCAGATGTGTTGACAGAATGAGAAGAAGTGGGTATGCTATAATAGAAGGAAATACTTGGAAAGTAGTAGAATCCACGAGACTACCCGGAAGCTGGTCAGCACAGTCCTGTGAACTATATGCCTTGCAGAGAGCCCTCAGAATACTGGCAGAGAAAACTGGAACGATTTACACTGATTCCAAGTACGCATATGGGGTAGTGCATACCTTTGGTAAGATCTGGAAGGAGCGTGGTCTAATTACATCAAGAGGAAAGGAATTGGCACACGAACAGATGATTACTCTGACTTTAGAAGCCTTGACATTACCCCAGGAAATAGCAGTGGTCTACATACCAGGCCATCAGAGGGGAGATACCCCGACAGCAATTGGAAACAGACTGGCTGATGAAGAAGCCAAAAGGGCAGCCATGCAACAAGAAGTCCGTTTGCTGACCTTAATCCCAATAAGACAAGGCATAAAGAAGGCTCCCATTTTCACTGCTAAGGAAGAAAAGGACATGGCTCAGCTGGGCGCAAGCCAGCTGCCTGATGGAACATGGAAGACACCAGATGGAAGAATGGTTCTAAATAAAGAAATAACTCGCAATATTTTAAAACACCTGCATCATCAGAGCCACTGGGGCACCCAAGCCTTATGTGACACAGTGCTTCGAGAATATGTGTGTAAGGGAATCTACACCTTGGCCCAACAGGAGGTGCAGAACTGTCACCTATGCACAAAAATTAATAAGAAGATAATGAGGACAGGGACCATGGGAGGTCAACCATTAGCCATACGCCCTTTTCAAAGTATCCAGATGGACTTCACAGAGTTACCTCAAGTCCAAAGATGGAAGTATCTGTTGGTGGTAATAGATCACTTTACCCGATGGGTGGAAGCCTTCCCAACAGTAAATGCTACAGCCTCTACAGTAGCTCGCCTCCTCCTAGAGCAGATAATCCCCAGATATGGTATAATGGATTCTATAGACTCAGACAGGGGTCCACATTTTTGTTCAAAAATCCAGCAATTGATTTGTAATGCATTACAGGTCTCTTTGCATACCCCTTGGCATCCACAAAGCTCAGGGAGGGTTGAACGTATGAATGGAACCCTAAAAATGCAATTGACAAAATTAATGGTGGAAACTAAAGTGCCTTGGATAAAGTATCTGCCCCTGGCTTTATTGAGAATTCGTACTGCCCCACGAAAAGATGTAGGGTTGTCCCCTTATGAAATGATGTTTGGGCTTCCCTTCTGGAGTACAGTTGAGGGGTGTCCCACCTTGGGGGAAGGGGATATATTTGTTAGGAACTATTTACAGGCACTATCACGCTCTCTTACAGATTTACGAAAGAGAGGACTATTGGCACAAACACCGCCTCTAGACTTTTCTTTACACAAGGTGGAACCAGGAGACTGGATTCTCATCAAGACCTGGAAAACTGAAAAACTCCAGCCCCAGTGGGAAGGTCCATACCAAGTTCTCTTAACTACAGAGGCTACAGCACGAACAAGAGAGAAGGGGTGGACGCACGCATCCAGATTTAAGGGACCTGTAGAGGCGCCTCAGGACCCTGATACGAACTCAGATTGGACTTGTGTTCCTGGAGAAAAACCTCTTACCTTGCGATTTCGCAGAAAGACTTGATTCACAATGTTATTGTTATGTTCTTTGATTTTTCTTAGTTTGCCTATGTCTTTATCAGGTGTGAAATGTAAGAAATGCAGAGACACAGTGGTCCTGTTTCAGGACCGCATTTGGGGAAGAAAGGAGGGTAATTTTATTTCCCATACCTCAGTTCCTGAGAAATGCTGGGCAGAAAATACCACCCAACATCCATATACCCCTTGTGTGGAAAGAGGAGGAAATACTATGGGTCATTATATACAGATTCCTAATACCACTCCTTTCCCTCTTGACAGTTGGTAGGGTGACTCAGGCCCACCATGCCCTGATGGACTCTGGTTTTGCATACACCAGCGTACTGTTCCAATGAGAAGTTGTGGGTCATCGGAGGTATTTTATTCCTCCTGCTTGTTTTGCCCTGTTTTATTCCCTGTCTACACAGCCTAGTGATTTCCATGGTCCAACAGGCTATGCAACCAGGGGAACTGGGAGACCCCGTTAGAATTTTACTTCAGCACGAAATTAATTTATCATGAGACGTTTCTCTTCCCCGAGTTAAAATCCCCATTCATATATATATATATATATATAATACACACATTTTAAAGAGAGAAAGGGGTGGATTGTTATAGATAGAGAATTTAGGTTAAAATGGCTTAAGTTAAAATGTGATGATTAATCATAAAAAGGGAAGCCAGAACGGACAGGGAGCTTACTAGCAGCCAAGGACAAAAAGTTCAGCTGGATATGTTTTTTAAACATATCTTTTCATGGTCATAGTGAGAGACATGCAGGAGACAAAAGATTGATAAGAAGGGTGAGAAACAGAATTTAGTGTATGTAGAGTTCGCAGCGTACGTAACGAACGTGATAATTAAAAATGCAGTTGTACTTAGAATGCTTTTGCAATACTAACCAATTAAAACAGTATTAATAAGAAGGGGAAGGGCAAACAACAAGGGTATAAAAATCAATGCACTGTATGTATCGGGGCTTAACTGGTGAGAAGCCAGTTGAGTCCAACTCTGCAGACTTGTAAATAAAGCTTGTCGTGTCATCAGTTTTAAAGAGACTCATGTGTGAGAAGTTTTATTTCTGACACTGAAATTAAAAAATAATCAATTCTAGAAATCATTCTGTTTTCAAAAGAGAGGATACAAATAACCTCCCAAGGATGTTGGGAAAAATAGAGACTAATGCAAGGGAGGAACTGAAAGAAATCAGTATCTCTAAGGACATGGTCTTGAGAAATTTATGGGATTGAACGCAGATAAATCCCAAGGGCCTGAAAATCTACATCGTAGGGTACTTAAGGAAGTGGCCATTCAGATAGCAGATGCTTTAAGAATTATTTTCCAGAACTCAATAGACTCAGGATCAGTACCCATGGATTGGAGGGTAGCTAATGTTACCCCACTATTTAAAAAGGGGGGTAGAGAAAAAGCAGGGAATTATAGGCCGTAGAGCCTTACTTCAGTAGTGAGCAAAATTATGGAATCCATTATTAAGGAGGTAATAGCGGAGCATATGACTAGCAGAGAAGGGATCGGACAGAGTCAACATGGATTTACAAAAGGTAAATCGTGTTTGACAAATCTATTGGAATTCTTTGAGATGGTGACAGGTAAAATAGATGGGGGAGAGCCAGTGGATGTGGTGTACCTGGACTTCCAAAAGGCCTTCAATAAGGTCCCGCATAAACGACTGGCTTCCAAAATCAAGGCTCATGGGATTGGGGGCAAAGTATTGATGTGGATTGAGAACTGGCTGGCAGGTAGAAGACAGAGAGTTGGGATAAATGGCTTGTTTTCTGAGTGGCAGGCGGTGACCAGTGGGGTGCCACAGGGATCTGTACTGGGACCCCAGCTGTTCACAATTTACATTAATGATCTGGATGAGGGGATTGGTTTTAATATCTCCAAATTTGCAGATGACACTAAGCTAGGAGGGGTTGTGTGCACGGAAGAGGGGGTCAGGAAGCTCCAGTGTGATTTGGATAAATTGAGGGACTGGGCAGATACATGGCAAATGCACTATAATGTGGATAAATGTGAGGTTATCCACTTTGGTAATACAAACCGGAGGACAGATTACTATTTGAATGGCAATAGATTAAGAGATGGGGAAGTGCAGAGAGACCTAGGGGTACTTGTACACCAGTCTCTGAAGGCGAGCATGCAGGTACAGCAGGCGGTTAAAAAGGCAAATGGTATGTGGCCTTCATATAAAGAGGGTTTGAGTACAGGAACAAGGATACCTTACTGCAGCTGTACAGGGCCTTGGTGATACCCCACCTGGAGTAATGTGTGCAGTTTTGGTCACCTTATCTAAGGAAGGATGTTCTTGCAATGGAGGGAGTGCAGAGGCGATTCATCAGGCTGATACCTGGAATGGCAGGAATGACTTATGAGGAAAGATTGAGCAAATTGCGATTGTACTCGCTGGAGTTTAGAAGATTGAGAGGGGATCTCATAGAGACATATAAAATTCTGGCAGGACTGGACAGAATGGATGCAGATGGGATGTTTCCAAGGATGGGAAAATCCAGAACCCGGGGCCATGGTTTGAGGATAATAGGCAAACCATTTAGGACCGAGATGAGGAGGAATTTCTTTACCCAGATGGTGGTGAATCTGTGGAATTCATTGCCACAGAGGGCAGTAGAGGCAGGTTCATTAAATATATTTAAGAGGGAATTAGATATATTTCTTCAGTATAAGGGTATTAAAGGTTACGGAGAGAAAGCGGGGACGGGGTACAGAACTTTAAGATCAGCCATGATCTCGTTGAATGGCGGAGCGGGCTCGAAGGGTCGAATGACCTACTCCTGCTCCTATCTTCTATGTTTCTATGTTTCTATCCCCATTATACCTACACCTCACTGTGATCCTGTATATACATCACTGTTAAACCTTTTAACTGCTCTGAACCCAGTGTCACAGTTTCTGTCCCAGTCTACCGTACATCACCATTAAACGTTCTCCACACTGTGAACACAGTATAACTGAATATGCAACAGTGTGACGTGAATCATCGTTAAACTTCTTCCCCACTGTGAACCTGTTGTCACAGTATCTGCCACAGTTTATTGTACATCACTCTTAAACCTTCTCACTACTGTGAACTCGGTGTCACAGTACCTGCCTCTGTCTACTGTATATCACTGTTAAACTTTCTCCCCACTGTGTAACTGGTGTCACAGTATCTGGCTCAGTCAACCGTACATCACCGTTGATCTATCTCTCAACTGTTAATCCAGTGACACTGTATTTGCCATATTATATCGTACATCACCATTAAACCTTTTCCCCATTGTTGACTTGATGCCACAGCATCTGCTGTCGTTTATTGTACATCACTGTTAACCTTTCTCATTGCTGTGAACCCAGTGTTACAGTATCTGCCACAGTATATCGTACATCACTGATGAACCTTGTTCCTTCAATATTTCCGAATAAAAATAAGGTCAGATTCTGCGGAAAAATATCTCCTATAACTTGTTCCATTAATATTGTAATTCTCCCCAAAAAGATCTTGCATTAGGACAAAGATAAGTTGAATGCAAGAAAGTTGCAACATCTTCACCACACCTAAAACATTGATCTGATAATTCTGATTTTATTCTATTCAATTTCACTGGTGAAAGAAGTAACTGTGGAAAAAAACTAGTTGTGAATTCCTTCCTCACTGCTGCAGTGTGGAATTCTGGTCAATAGTTCCAGACTGCTGAGTTGAAGTGAATTAATGCAACTCCCCTGGATCATGTGATCTCTATTGGAAATCAGCTTCCTGAGGAGCTTTTCAAATCCAATAGCCTGAATCACCTGACTCGAGGTGCAGCTTTCAGATAAAATCCTTGCTGACATCTGCTGACATGACTGATGTAAAAACAATTATACTGAACTAATTTATGTCTTGCATTGAGATCCTTATATGGATGTCCCCATATTTGCCAATCAATTAAATTATTCAGATCCATTTCCCACCTTTGTCTCAACTTATGAACTCCTCATTTAAAAGTTCCTACTTGTAATAAAGATGACATCATCAAATATTTTTTTTTAACAATTCCTCTTATAAAGAATTTCTATTTCAGTACAACATGGTTGGTCCTAACTTATCCTTCAAATATGCTCTAAGTTGGAAATAGCAAAAAAACTTGCGATGAGTATACGATATTTATTTCTCAGTTGCTCAAATGACATTAATTGACCCCTTTCATAACAATCTTCAACATTTATAATTCCCTTACGAAACCCGCTATCCAGAAATTGATGATCCTTTGAAAAAGAAATGAGGATTTTGAATCAAAGCAATTCTGGGTGATGTACATCCACTTACACCAATTACATCATTTATTTTATTCCATATATTAATCAAATGTTTCAACAATTGTGTATTTTTATCACCAACCATTAATTTTGATTCCCAGTTGTACATAAATTCTTCTGCTTTTCCCTCTCCTATTTTATTTGATTCTATTTTAACCCTTTCAAATAAAGAAGCAAGAAATCTCATTTGAGCTGCTCCATAACAATTTTTAAAATGAGGAAGCTGCAGTCCTCTCAATGCAGAATTTGCAATGGGTTATTTGTAACATGGGATTCAATCGGAAATGGGTTCACGTGACATAAAACCACGATGCAGACTGTTTTCTAAGAATGGAATGCAAGAGGAGGGTTGTCTAGGTCTCCAGCAGGATATAGATCACAAGATATAGGAGCAGAAGTAGGCCCGTTGAGTCTGTTCCACCATTCTTCCACTCAGCCCCACTGCCCAGCTCTCTCCCCGTTACCCTTAATTCTTTGACATATCAAATACCTGTTAATCTCTGCCTTAAATACATCCAATGACCTCACATGGGTCTCACGACCCATTGACAAAATCAATTTTTCCACATTTATTTTAAATTGACACCCTTTTATCCAGAAATTATGCTCTCCTGTCCTAGAATCCCCTACCAATGGAAATATCTTTGCCATATGTACTCTGTCCAGGCCTTCCAGCATTTTAAATGCCTCTGAGGTCCCCCTTATCCTTCTGTACTCCAACTAGTACAGTCAAAGACATGTACGGTTACATGATATTATGTCTTGTTGATATTTACCACTCGGGAAGGTTCTTGTTGGTTTTCAGATAGAGGTTTGTTGTTCAGGGAAGAATTAATGTTTTTGTGATTCAACGTACCAGCATCTGAAGTCTGTTATCTCTTCAGAAAAGCTTGATAGCTTTAGCATGGAGCAGAGCTGAGCCACAACTTTGCAGGTATTTAAGGGAGTGTGTGGGCAGGGTTTGTTCTGGACCAACAATCTCACCAAATGACTCTGCTTGAAATCAAGATTCAAACCATTTTGAGGAATACAACAGGAATTGTTCAACAAGAGCCTGGTGTTCCCTGAGGAGTTTTCTTTCAATAGTGGAAATGATTTTTTTTTTAAAGCCTGTTAATATTCCTGATACAGATCTTTGTATTTAACTTTCAGGTTGCTATCTGTTGTTAACTTGGAGGCCTTTAATGGGGTGACTGGGTGGAATTTTTGCTTTAACCAAGCAGTTCTCTTGCAATTTTCCAGCTGTTGGATGCAATTCAGTTGCTTGCAAGTTTAGCAAGTGGGATTTTGATGTGAAATTGCAACTCACAGCGTCATTTTTGTGTTTGAAAATGCCAATGTGAAAATTTTAACTTTGGTCTCCTTGGTTTGCTTAAGTTTACAGAGGAGACGTTGGGTCAAGCTGAGAAGACAGAGTTGGATGCCCATTTGGCGAATCGGGTGGGCAAAGCATTAAGCACAAAACGAGGGGCTGAAAAAATAATGAAGCAGACTGAAGTGCCGTTAAACCAAACCCAGGTAAAGAATTTCATTTTGTGCAGTCTACTTAAGAGACCAAACGATTTGGGCTTTTAGTGGTGACCTATTTAAATGAACAAAATCTGATTAGAATTGAAATTTATGGAATGTTTGGAAGTTAATGTTTATAATTACCATAAATGAACAAATCAATGAGCCTGGTGTAACAGTATCTGCCTCTCTCTACTGTACATCACCGTTAAACCTTCTCCCCAATATGAACCTGATGTCAAAGTATCTGACACTGTTAATCGTACATCAATGTTAAACCTTCTCACGAATGTGAATCCTGTCTCAAAGTTTCTGCCTCAGTCTATCGTACATCACTGTTAAACTTTCTCCCACCTGTGAACCTGGTGTAATAGAATCTGCCTCAGTCTACCGTCCATCACCGTTAAACCTTCTCCCCACTGTGAACCTGGTGTCACGGTATATATCTGAATTTACAGTATATCACCGTTAAACCTTCTCCCCCCTGTGAACCTGGTGTAATAGAATCTGCCTCAGTCTACCGTCCATCACCGTTAAACCTTCTCCCCACTGTGAACCTGGTGTCACGGTATATATCTCAATTTACAGTATATCACCATTAAACATTCTCCCCGTAAACCTGGTGTCACAGTATCTGCCTCAGTCTACCGTACATCACCGTTAAACCTTCTCACTATTGTGAACTTGGTGTCACAGTATTGATCTCAGTCTATCGTACATCACTGATAAACCTCTTCCCCACTATGCACCCGGTGTCACGGTATCCATCTCAATTTACCGTACATCACTGTTAAACATTCTCCCCAATGTGAACATGATGTCACAGTATCTGACACAGTTTTAAGTCAATCACTGTTAAACCTTCTTACTCCTGTGGAATCCATCTCACATTTTCTGCCTCAGTCTACCGTTCATAAACATTAAACCTTTTCCTCCTGTGAACCTGGTGTTAAAGTATCTCCCTCAGTTTAATGTACATGACCATTAAGCCTTCTTACTGCCCTGAACTCAGTGTCACAGTATATGCCAAAGTCTACTGTACTTTACCGTTAAAACTTCTCCCCACTCTGAACCTGGTGTCGCAGTATCTCACACAGTTTATCGTACATGACTGTTGAACCTTGTTAATGTTGTGAACCCATTGTCTCATTATCTCTTATCAGTCTACCATACATCATCGTTAAACCTTTACACATCTGTGAATGGGTGTCACTGTATCTGACACAGTTTATCGTAGATTACTGTTAAACCTTTTCACTGCTGTGAACCCAGCGTCACAGTAACTGTCTCAGTCTACCGTACATCATCGTTGAACTTTATCCCCACTATGCACCTGGTGTCATATTATCTACTTCAACATACCGTAGATCACCGTTAAACCTTCTCCCCATGTGAACCTGGTATCACAGTATCTGACACAGTTTATCGGACATTACTTTTCAACTTTCTCACTTCTGTGAACCCAGTGTCACAGTAACTGTCTCAGTCTACCATTCATCATTGTTGATCATTCTCCAGCTGTGAACCTGGTGGCAGAGTATCTGCCTCAGTCTCCCGTATATCACCATTAAACCTTCTCCCCACTGTGAACCTGGTGTCACTGTATCTGCCTCAGTCTACCATACATCACCGTTAAACATTATCCCCATTGTGCACCCGGTATCACTTTATCTACCTCAACATACCGTACATCACCATTAAACCTTATTCTCATGTGAACTTGGTGTCACAGTATCTAACACAGTTCATAGTATATCACTGTAAAACCTTCTCACAATTGTGAATCCTACTATAAAATAATGCACCCCTTCTAAGTCTCGCTGTATTCAAATCCCACCTATTTTAAAAATTCCAAAAAAAAGAGAAAAATCAATCCCAAAACAAGTTACTCAAAAGTAGTAGCCCCCTAAAAATCTGGGTATGGTAAAGTCCACAAGTGGCAGGTGACTAAAGGACTCAGTGTCACCCACCCCCAGTCAGACTTTCACAAAGTCCTGAAACAAAAACATTCAACCCAGTGATTCCAGTCCCACTGATTGTTCAGGATCTTCAATATCGAGAAGACTTTGCGTCAATTCAACTTTTTTCCCATTCTTTCCATATTTTCCAATCTTTCCATTTTCATTCCCATTGACCCTTCTCTTCGGTGACAATGGTGACGATCACCCATTTCCTCGAACATCTGACAATGAATTAGCAAATATTAAAGGATCATGGTCATCATCAAAAAACAGAGATTGAAAATTCCCATAAAAATCTTTCAATACTGCCGCATAACGAAAAGCAAATTTTTATCCCTTTCGCCACAATTTTTCTTAGGCTGAATTAAATTCTCAATCTCTTCTGATAATTTCTTGACTCAGATCTGCATTAAAAAAACCCTATTATTTTGAACCATTATTGGAGCCTGATTTTGCCGTGTTTTCTGCACCACCAATCGGAGGATCATCTCTCTGTCTTGATATTTAAAACAGCGAATCTAAACTGCTCGTGGTAATTGGCCTGGAAACGGTTTCTTCCTTAACTCTCTGTTCGCTCGATCTAATTCCAGTCCATCTGGAACAAATTAGCTGCCCTACACTTCTGGGATCCATTTCTTCAAAACCTTCACTGGATCCGAACCTTCCATATCTTCTGGAAAACCTACTATCTTAACATTATTTCTACGACTTTGGTTTTCTAATGAGTCAAACTTCTTCAATAATTCCTTCTTCTGAATCCCCCAATCTACAAAAGGATCTTCCACTATTTCCATTTTTTCTCTATTACGCTCCACTTGACTCTTGCATTCAAGAAAGCCTCCTCAATCTTTTTAAAATGATTTTGCACAGTATCCACTGATCGTGTCCATCTCGTAACATCACTCTTAACTACATTAATATCTTGCTTCATAAAAGTTATTTCTTCACACACAGTGTTCATTTGAGTTTTCATTTCTGAAAATCCTTGAGTCATCTGATGAGTCATTTGCATTGATATATTTGACATATCTTCCATGAGCTGAGCAATCCCTTCCAGAATTGGAAACACAGAATCCAGTCCAGGATCCATCACCTCCATTTGAGGCTGACCTTCTTTTGCGACAGTCCCCAGTTCTTCAAATTCTAATGAAGTTGAGCATCTTCTTCCTCCATAGCAATAGGTCCTCTTCTGGAGCTGCTGCAGGTCTGGACACCTGGCACAGTGTGCCGACCTCGTCAGTTCACCGTCGCTCAGGCTCCCCCACATCCCACACCTTCTCCAAAGGTTTGTGGACCCTCGACACACTGTGCATGCCCGGTAGGGCCACCGACTGCACAGGTGCGTCTTCTGATGTTACATTGTACCTCTCCTGACCACCAGGCAATGCTGCAGGCTCACGTGCCTGTCCTCATTCAGCTGGCTCGCCCTCACGCCTGTGTTCACGAGTGCACAAGTCGAAACCGCTGAACTCATCGCTAAGCTGGCACCGACGAAATACTTAGCCAGGCAGGAGTCGTCTGAGGCTTGGGGACTTCAGTCGACAACTCCGTTGCTTCAACTTGAATTCGGCCTCAATTCTTCAACTCTTTTGTAAGGTAATTTCTTCTGGAACTGAGTTTTCGATTTTTTCACATTTGTAGCTATTTTGATCCTCCACAATTCCAAAGCCTATAAACAGTATTTTTAATCACTTTTACAACTTTTAAAATCGAGCATTTAATAGTCTAACTGGGGATGGGTGGAACCACACGTCTACCCTCTGCGCCATCTTGTCACAGTATCTGACACAGTTTATAGTAAATCACTGTTAAACCTTCACATTACTGTGAATGCTGTCTCTTAGCTTATGCCTCAATCTACCGTTCATCAACGTTAAACCTTCTCCCCCTGTTAACTTGGTGTTAAAGTATCAGCCTAAGTTTACCACACATCACCATTAAACCTTCTCCCCATTGTGAGTCCAGTTTTACTGTATCTGCCACAGTTTATCGTACATCACTATTATACCTTCTCACTACTGTGAACTCGGTGTTACAGAGCCTGCCAGTCTACCGTACATCACCAGTAAACCTTCTCCTCAATGTGAGCCTGGTGTTACTGTATCTGCCACTGTTTAGTGTACATCATCATTAAAAATTCTCCCCAATATGAAGCTGGTGTCACTTTATTCGCCAAAGGTTATCGTACAACTCTGTTAAACATTTTCCCCACTATGAACCCGGTGTACAGTAACTGTCTCAGTTTCCCATACATCGCCAATAAAGCTTTTTTTTCCCACTCTGAGCCCAATATCAATGTATCTACGTAGTCTCCTGTACATCACCATTAACCTCCTCCCCACTGTGAACCAGGTTTCACAGTATCTGCCACAGTTTATTGTACATCATTTTTAAACCTTCTCACCACTGTAAACCTGGAGTCACAGAATCTGCCTTATTCTACCATACATCTCTGTTTAACCTTCTCAGGACTGTGAACACAGTGTCATAGTATCTGCAAAAGTCAACTGTACATCACCGTTAAACATTCTCCCCACGTTGACCCATTTTTCACTGTTTTTGCCACCATTTATCGTACATCACAGTTCAGCCTTCTCCCCGCTGTAAACTTGGAATCACAGTATATTCCACAGTTTATTGTACATCACTGTTAAACCTTCTCACTACTGAAAACTTGGTGTCACAGTATCTACCAAAGTCTACTGTATATCACCGTTAAATATTCTCCCAACTGTGAACCTGGTGTAACAGTGTCTGATACAGTTTATCGTACATTACTGTTGAACCCGCCAGATAAGCTCCAGATAGCGAAAGAGGAGTTCTCGCATCTGCAGGAACTGGGGATCATTCGTCGCTCTGACAGTCCTTGGGCCTCGCTGCTCCACCTTTTCCCAAAAGCCTCCGATGGCTGGCGACCCTGCATAGATTATCGACGGCTTAATGACACGACAGTACCTGACCGTTACCCCATCCCTCACATTCAGGACTTTATGGCCAATCTGCATGGTGTGAGAGTATTCTCCAAGGTCGATCTGGTGTGTGTGTATCATCAAATCCCATTGCACCCCGAGGACATCCCCAAAACGGCCATCATCACCCCCTTTGGCTTGTTCGAATTTTTATGCATGCCTTTCAGGCTCAAGAACACCGCCCAGACCTTCCAGCACCTCATGAATACGGTGCGCAGGGATTTGAATTTCGTGTTCATTTATCTGGATGGCATTCTTGTCGCCAGCAGAGACTGGGCACAACACAAGTCTCACCTGCACACCTTCTTCTCCCGACTGGCCGAATTCAGCCTAATGATCAGCCCGGCCAAATACCAGTTTTGTGGAGAAGAAAATTTGGATGGGATGAAACTAATCCAGAATCCATTACACAAGATTGGAAAAATTAGATTGAGCGTCTTCAAATACTTGGAAGTTTTGACGTCAGCAGACTTTGGAGTGGCCACATTTGCTCAGTTACACCATTTTTCTGATGTAAGTGAAGATGGTTTTGATCCTGTCAGTTACTGAGTCCTGTGAAATAACCAGGTGCGAGTAGATGGTGGATTTGTAATGGGAAAAGCCAGAGTGGCTCCTTTAAAGTCAGTCACAAGACCTTGAATGGAATTGACTGTTGCAACTGTGGTGAGCAAAATGGACGCTATGTTAAGAAGAGAATTACAGATGGAGTTAGCAGATCCTGTGTTTTGGACTGATAGAACATCAGTGCTTAAATATATTAATAATGAAATCATGAGGTTTCATCTCTTTGTGACTAACAGAGAGAATGAAAACCTGGACAACAACAAATGGCAGATTTACCACAGGACAGAGTTTCACCTGATGAATTCCCATTTACATCCGTGGACATTGATTATTTTGGTCCTTTGCAAGTAAAGTGAGGACAAAGTGTTGAAAAACGATATGGAGTTATTTTCACTTGTTTGACTATGAGAGCAATTCATATTGAAGCAGCGTCATTGCTTGATACAGACTCTTTTATTAATGTTCTTTGGTGTTTTATTCCTAGACGTGGTCAAGTAAAAGAATTATGTTCTGATAATGGATCTAAATTGAAAGGAGCTGAACGAGAATTATGAAAAGTTATTCAAAATTGGAATCAACATCAAATTCCTGATGCATTAATTCAGAAAGAAGTTAATTGGATATTTAATCCACCCATAGTTATGGGTGTGGTACGGGTAAGGGTTAGTTGGTTGTGGAGAACGTTAACAAAGGTCTGTACTGGGCAATACTGGGCAGCAATGCTTAATGTTGTAATGGATGCGGAAGCTCTGGGAAGGGGTAAGGGAGGGACTGGCCAGGAAGTCTGCAGATGCTGGGTCCGAGGGCAATGCACAAACATGCTGGGGAAACTCATGAATAGTTTTGTGAGGAGCAGATCCTGCATCACGAGTCAAATTGAGTATTTCGAGAAGGTGTCAAAGGAAATAGATGAAGGTCAAGGTCTGTATGTGCTGCACGTGGATTTTAGTAAGGTGCTTGACAAGGTCGTCACAGTGGCCTCATTTAGAACGTCAGGAGGCATGGGATCCATGGAGCCTTGGCTGTGTGGATTCAGAATTGGCTTGTCTGCAGAAAACAGAGGGTAGTAGTAGATGGAACAATGACTAGTGGCGCTCCAAAGAGATCTGCTCTGGGACCCCTGCTCTTTGTGATTTTTATGAATGATGATGGGAGTGGAAGGGTGGGTACGTCAGGGGATGACACAGAGGTAGAGATGTTGTAGACAGTGTAGAAGGTTGTCATAGGTCATCCAGTTTGCAGAGAAGTGACAGATAGAGTTGAATCCTGTAAATACAGATGTACTTAAACAAGCAACTGGTACAGGTTTATTTCCATAGTCATTTTCAAGGGCATGAATAAAAGTTATTCCAAAGAAGGTTGGAGACCCATTAAACTTAGCTTCAAATAGACCAATATCTTTATTGAATGCGGATTACAAGAACGTGAGGGCAGAGCACTTGGTTAATGGCAGGATTATGAACAGTGTGCAGGACTGAGATATATTTAGATCCTGCGCCATAAATCGCTCAAGGTTGCTGTGCAAATTGAGAGGGAGTTTAAGATGGTGTATTGTGTGCTGGCCTTCAGGAGTCAGGGAATTGAGTTCAAGAACTGAGATGTAATGTTGCAGATGTATAAAATTCTAGTCAGACCACACTTGGAATATTTGTGCATTCCTGGGGCGAGAATACCAGAGGACGTCTAAATAAGGTGAGATGAGGGAACTTTAGACAAGATGTGAGGGGGTTATTTTATTCACACAGAATGTAGTGGGTGGCTGGAATACATTGCCAGGGGTGGTACTGGAGGCTCATCCAAAAAAGGCACAAAAAAGATTTTAATATAGGGACAGGAATAAAAGAAAAACAGAAGGTACTGGTGAGAGGGAGGGAAGAGTAATATTGTTGTGGGGTAGGTTCAGATGGGTCAGCTGAAGGGACTCAACTGATCCATCCATGATTTGTCCAGCATCTTGCTGCCATGTCGTGGTGAACCAGGGTGTTGCCTGATGGAGACACGGTACTCTGAGCTCTGCAGATATAGATTGTGGTTTTCTCCATAACACACTTCCTCAGGTGAAGCAGAGGAAGAGAAAGGCCCTAGTGTGCAGGGGTAGGGAGGGGGGTGGTGGGGGAAGAGTTGGGGCCCTCCAAAGTCATCGTGATCAGGCCTCGGAGACGGCATCTCTATCACTCGTATTTCTCTTCCCAGGAGAAGGAGCGATCTCAGAGACAAGACACGAGTCCAGAAGAACATTACATCCCAGCTGAACAGAGGACGGTCAACATCATGATGGCCTGAACCCCTCCCCTTCTCCCTCTGACCCTGCCAACTCCATTCCCCACCTCTTCCATATCCTTTCACCCACTTCCCCCCCATCCCCCATTTCTCCCCTACCTCTCCTCCATTCCAACCCCCTCCCACTCACCTTCCCCTTCACCTACCCTCACACCTATGCCCTAAACTCAGCCCTCCTCCCTGCACCTCCCCTTCCCCTCTCCTTTCCCCCTCCCCTTCGCCTCCTCCCCTTCACCTCCTACCCTTCCCCTCCTCCACTTCCCCTCCTCCCCTTCCCATCCCTTCCTACCCCTAACTTAGGGGAAGGAGGGATAGGGGAAGGGGGTAGGAGAAAGTGGGTAGTGAGAGGGTAGGGGTAGGTAATGGGGTAGTGGTATGGGGTGCGGGTATGGGGTAGGGCTAGGGGAAGGGGGTAGGTATAGAGGATAGGGGTAGGGTTTAGTTTAAGGTTGGGGAAGGTGGGTAGAACTAAGATAAGGGTCAGGGACGGGTAGAGGTACAGTTAGGTTTAGAGTTAGGAGATGTGGGCTCGGGTTAGGTCGAGGTTTAGGGTTAGGTTTAGAGTTTGGGGAAGTGGGCTTGTTTTAGGTTTAGGAGAAGGGGGTAGGAGTAGGAGGTAGAGGTGGGGTGTGAGTTGGGGTTTGGGGAAGGTGGGTAGGATTAGGGCTGGGTTTAGGGGACAGCGTAGGTATAAGTTTAGGGGACAGGGTGGAAATAAGAGTTAGGGTTGGGGACGTGGTGTAGTGTTTAAGGGTATCGGTAGTGTTAACGTTAAGGTTAGGGTTTGTTAGGGTTAGGTTGGGGAGGGGAGCGGGGGAGGCGAGCGGGGCATGGGAAATGGGGAGGTGATGGGGAGGGAAATGGGCAGGGGAATTAGGAGGGGTACAGTGTAGAGGAAATGGGAGGTGAACGGAGGCAGGCATCCCTACCCCTTCCCCTCCCCACCCCTTCCCCCACATTATCCCTGCCTCCTCTCCTCCTTACAGAGGAAGCCAGGCCTCATTCCGGCTAGAACCTCCCTGTGGTTTCAGAGCCTCCGTTTCAGGAAGTGCCTTCGACGCTTGCCGCTGGACATACATCTTGTCTCTTGATTCATTCTATACCGTTGATATTAAATTTAAAAATGGTTTGGTCTTTTAAAGCTGAACTCAAAAGGCTGGTCCAGATAGACAACACAGAAACAGGCCCTTCAGCCCCACTCTCCTGCTGGGTGTGCTGTTGTAATCAGTCCATATTCCTCTCCACCTTTTCATTCTTAGCTCCCATCCAGCTCATGTTGCCTTGTCAATCTCATGGCCTGTGGGAAGAAGCTATTTCCCTCCCTGGCTTCTCTGCTTTTATTCCTCTATATCTCTTTCCTGATGGCAGGGGAACAAAGATGCTCTTTGCTGGATATCTGTGATTCTATTTACAGAGCCCATCCCTGCAAAAAATTGAGTGGTCCCCTGCCTTGAGGTTCCACCCATGTTGCCTCTCCCTCAGCACTCTCTCGTTAGAACACAACTGCACCCTCCTTCCCCTCCTCTCCCAGGTCTCAGTATCCCCCTGACAATTCCAGTCAGCTGCCATGTCTACACCCTGCCCCACCTGCTATCGAATGCCCTGCCTCCTCCTTCCCCGTTGGTTTCCTCCTGTTATCAGGCATCAGGATGGACCCCATCCTGTTGAAACTACCCGTATTCTCACTGATCTCTCTGCGCGTCTGCCCTCCATCCAGGGGTCTTGGTTGTCTTGTGGTGATGGTGGAGAACAAAGTACCAACTCAAGGAGATGGGGAGCAGTAAGGAGACCCCCAGTTCCAGGAGACAGGGAGAACCACAGAGATGCCCAACTCTCTCAATCCGGTAGAACCTGGTCATCAGGTGCAAGGAGCTCTTGGTACTGCTGCACGTGAGGCTGGTGTGGCCCATCCCCACACCTCCACCCTGTCAATTCCCAAAACACATTTCCTATTCATGTGGGGGTCAAAAATGGATAGAGTCTGGAGGACCATGTACGTCGTCAATCAATGGGGGCATAACCCTAACCAGCATGGCTATTGTGTGTGGCTGTGCTTGGAAACAACGTGCAAGGGCATGAAAAGCCACTATTTGCTGAGGTTCTACCTGGCTCAGGTGTTGCGAAAGATTGGTCTGGCCCTGATGCCACACAATGTCCTAGTCAGCAGGACTTTGCCCCATCACCTTCATGGGAATGGTTGCATAGACAAACACTATTGACCACAGGGCCATCAGGCAGTGGTCAGCATGGAATTCCTGCTGACACAGAGACTAGGACTTGATGAGATACTGTGGGGTGGTCCCCTGAGCAGAGCATCCAGAGACAGACATCCAGAACTGCTGGAAGACCAGAATCTCAGTGAAAGATGCCCTTTGGTCTGCCTGAAACCCAGATAAGAGAAGCAAACACTAGAAGCCCAAAGCAAAGGGAGGAATATTTAGGGGCAATATCAGGGGTACTTGTTTTTACACAGAGTTGTGGGTGCCAGGACTGCCTTGCCAGGAGTGGTGGTGCAGGCTGAAATATTAGCGGCATTTAAGGGCTTCTTGGACACATGAATGAAGGAAACATAGAAGATAGGAGCAGGAGTAGGTCATTCGACCCTTCGAGCCTGCTCTGCCATTCAACGAGATCATGGCTGATTTTAAAGTTCAGTACCCCGTCCCCGCCTTCTCTCTGTAACCTTTAATACCCTTATACTGAAGAAATAGATCTAATTCCCTCTTAAATATATTTAATGAACCTGCCTCTACTGCCCTCTGTGGCAATGAATTCCACAGATTCACCACCCTCTGGGTAAAGAAATTCCTCCTCATCTCGGTCCTAAATGGTTTGCCTCTTGTCCTCAAACCATGGCCCCGGGTTCTGGATTTTCCCACCATTGGAAACATCCCATCTGCATCCATTCTGTCCAGTCCTGCCAGAATTTTATATGTCTCTATGAGATCCCCTCTCAATCTTCTAAACTCCAGCGAGTACAATCCCAATTTGCGCAATCTTTCCTCATAAGTCATTCCTGCCATTCCAGGTATCAGCCTGGTGAATTGCCTCTGCACTCCCTCCATTGCAAGAATGGAGGGTTATGAAGGAGGAAGGGTCTAGTTTTTATTTTGCTTGGAATTGATAGGTCAGCGCAACATCGAGGTCCGAAGGGCATAACTGTTCGATGTTAACCTGCTGGTCTTTTAGCACATGGAGATGTGGGTGAGGGAACGCTGCCCACCGGCCTATTCCAGGTTGCTGAGAGATGCACTGAGACTTGGCGCAGCCAACACGAGGGCGCTGTGGGGAAGGACTCTAATCCTCCGGGTCTTGAGGGGCGGAGACTAAGGGGAACCCCTTCAACCACAGAGTGCAGGGAGTAACCACGAGGTGTCAAAGTGGTGGAATGATGTTAAACAGAGAACATGTGCAGTGATGGGAATATAGGCATGCAACACGAGGATGAGAAAAGACATGGAACAGTTGTCCTCTTGGTCAATAATTTTAGAATAAAGTTAATTTTGGGGTGAAAAAGAGAAAAGCCCGAACTCAGTCAACTTTGTTTCATGAGATACATTCTCCAATCCAGGAAAGCTCCTCTGTACCCGTTCAAATTTAACCCGAGGAAACTGTATTCATGGTGGAAACCTCTGCAAACACACAACGGGACCTACGCACAGAGAGACAAATGATACACGTGCAGTCCCTCCCAAAAAAGAAATAAATTCTGTTGAATCAATAGCAGAGTCATGGAGTCTTTGTCTGAGCCGGTCATCCATCATTCTCCATCCTCACTGCTCGCAGGAAGAATCAGTTTCTGGGCCTGGTGCTACTGGCTCCGATATTCCTCGACCTCTTTCCTGATGAGAAGAGCTGCCAAATGCTGTGGGCAGGTGGAATGGATCCTCGACGACGTTGACAACGACAATGAACCCGGTTGATATTTGGGGTGGGTGGGTTGGGGGGAGAGAGTCCCCATGATCCTATCTGCCACTCGTGGTCCTGCCGATCATTTTAAAATATATTTATAAACTTAAAACCACAACAAATTCACACAATTAATAATAATGCTCATCTAATGTGTGGCATCTATAAAAGAAAGAATAAACAAACCACCCCCCACCCCCATTCCCAATATCCTAACCCCTCCCCTTCTCGCCTCAACAGAAGTGTCTGTTACTTTAAAGTTTCATTGAATAAACAGAGGCCTTCAGGTGAAAGTGAGTGTCAGGGTTTCATGTAAATATGCACACCCACCCTTGGTAAATATGGGCTCCATATTCTTCTGACATATCGAGTTGGAGTGGCCTGTTAACCGAGACATGAGCCACTACACTAGAGAGCCGACAAACACACTGACAGCGCAGACCTCGTTGGGGCCAATGCCCTTCATCCCAGGGGATGACCCACATGGTGGGAAACAATGAGCAACAGGAGGATCGCCTTCCGACCCAAGGCTGGAGCTGCATGTTCAAGCAACTTATCTTCCACTTCCACTACTTGGGTGCATGTCATTCTTTCCAGACTTCGCGGGAGCACGCCTGCTACAGTGGTGACCTCAGCAGGACCCAGCCCTTCAGTTGGACATGAAGATCACGGTCCAGGTGGCTCTTCAGATGGTTTGGTTGAAGCTGTGAACGTTCTGGATGTCGCAGCCACACGTGGGGTTCAAACAGGCCAAGGAACAGTTCCACCTCCAAGAGATCACCGCTGATGACATCCATTACTCCTCCATGATGTTCTTGCTCATCAGGACACCGGTTGTGTGTTTGCAGAGATTTCCACCATGAACACAGTTTCCTCAGGTTAAATTTGAACGGGTACAGAGGAGCTTTCCTGGATTGGAGAATGTATCTCATGAAACAAGGCTCATCGACTTCCGACATCAGCCTCCCGAGCTAGGCAAATAGGATGCCCTCAAGGAGCTCTTAACCCGCACCTTCATCCTCCACCTCATTCTGTTCCTGCTCTCACTGTCGCATGGCCCAGACAGTCATCCCAACATGACTCCCTTCGTGCTATTTCTTTTCAGCTCTCACCATCGCCCTGGACCCACTTTTCAGGAACTCGTCCCTCTTCCTCCCTATGTCATTGGTATCTCCATGTACCACACCCTCTGGCCCACTTTAGGATGTCTTGGACACCAGCAGCAACACCCCAGACACTGGCACCAGGGAGGCACCACCTGGAAAAGGTCCAGGGTCCTAGTCCAACAGTCCTTTTCCTGAGCATCCAGGCAGCAGAGAAATATCAATGGTTGCTCAATGCAAAATCCTCATTGCGGTGCCCACCAACAAGTTGAGGCACAAAGTTTTGTGGGTCTTTTGGGTTACTGGTGCCAACATATTCCCCATCTCACCCTGCCCCTCCATCTACTGTACAATGTTGCCCAGAAAAAAAAATCTCCGCTTCATTGATGACCTGAACAACAAATGGCTTCTTAAATGGCAAAGCACACTGTTGAACACCACTGCCACTGAACACAAGCACCCCCCAACCCCTCAAAACTGGAACACCCTTTGAATTACTTGTCTCTGCCATGAAGAAAATGGCCTAGTGGAGCCTCGAGCGAAAGAGGCAAGGTTGCCGAGTCCCACACAGCTTCTGGTTCAATTCCCTCCTGGAAGCTGCCTCACGCGACTCCCCATCTGAGTGTCAGATGCTCGCCTGCTCACCACAGAGAACCAGATGACAGCAGAGACAGTCACACTCCAGCCACACCTCCCCAACATGTGATGGGTTAAATCTGCGGATGCCACTCACAGCGGACCGAAGAAGTGGTACATGGCAGACCACACAGAGGCCGGGCCCGAAGGGCTGAGCCACTTGCAAGAACAGATCATGTCCTGCCCGAAAGTGACAGCCTCCCACCTGAATGACCCCCGAGAAGAGCTTGGCACCATGGCCTGGGGCAAACCGTTCATCACCCTTGATGCTGGACAGCAGGAAAAAGCTTGGTTTACTGACGGCTCGGGCTGGTGGAGGTGCAGAAAACAGCGGTGTAAGGTGGGAGCGCTCCAGCCCACCACAGATAAAGTACTGACAGAAGAGGGTGTGGTGGAGGGGAGAGCCAAATGTCCAAGCTGGCAGCTGTGGCACTGATACGAAAAGGGACAACCAGGCGGGCCCAGGAACCTATTTTCCGATCAGTGCCACAGGATTTCTGGGCTGTGCCAAACAGAACGTCAGTGTGGATGGGTCGGCGGCAGGAGACAGGGAGGCAGATCCATGGCTGTCTGCTCTGAGGACAACAGCACTGGCAGATCTTCTGAGAGGTGGAACAACAAAAGAATAGTCAGGGTCCACCACGTGGATGGAGACACCTCCAGGAAAACCGCTGAAGCTGACGCAATGCCACTGTGGACTGAGCTGCTCAAATATGCTCTGCCACTATTTTCCCCAAGCAGAGTGACCCCGGAGCCTTGGCAGCATTGGTGCATCATAAATGTGGGCATATGGGGGCACTATGATGGACAGAGGATCTGGGGGTCTCATGATGTTGCAAGAACTGTGATGGCCAAATGCCCTATTTGTCAGCAATTAAAACCAAGGGCCACATTCGCTGGAGTTCGGGAGCTGGACAAGTCTGATAAATTGACCATATCAGGCCTCTCCCCTGCCAAAATAAAAAGTGATATGTTCTCACGATGGTCAGCACATACTCGGATGTCCTGCCAGCGGGCCGATAAAGCACATTTTAAGTGTGCTCCATATGAGGAATACCCTATCGGGTAACGTCCGACCAGCAATGGGTGGTGATGCCAAGTATTTGGGCCACCTGCATATCCCCTACCACCCACAGGCATCCAAGATCAATGAGTGAATGAATGACCTGTTCAAGGCATCGTATGTGACAAGTTGATTGTCAAGTCTTCTATCCATGAATGGTTGCAAGTGTATCGATTAATCCGGCGAGTTTGTGTCTGTGTGTGTCTTTTACTCCTCGTGCGACTTCACTACATGTGTCAATAAAAGACAACTGTGTTCAAATTCGCCACCCTTGGGACCCCTCGAATCAGTTTCACACATATAATAATTGGTGCAGTGAGCAGGGTCCTTCGAGTTCTGACTGAACACAGCTGCAGTGGAGATGCTTTGGAATCAGGACAGGAACTATAGTGCAGGCAGGGAGAACAAGATCTGCGGGTGGACTGACGAGAGTGCAGGATTGGTGAGCTTGGCAAGCATGCTGGCAGACCACGGCAAACTGGTAGACTGGTCCAAGCTCCTGGATCCACATTTTGAGAAAATATGTCACCACGTGTTGTCCCACTTCAAGAAGTCGGGGTTCCCAAAATCTAAGGGGAATCAGAGGGTGCCTTTTGGCTGCCAGTGTTTCTCCTGAGAAAGAAATGTGAGGTCATAGAAAGGAAAGATTTGGAGAGGGCCCAGGAAAATAAGGAGATAAAGGTGGTCCAGCAGCGCTGCTGTGCACTGCAGGAGCCAGCACAGATTTCCCCAACCTGAGCCACTGATATCGAGATGAGAGGGACAGAGGTAGCCAACAGGCATGCCGATCAAGGTCTGACTCCCCACCCCCCACACCCCCAGTGAGTGAGTTTGTACTGGCCATGGAGCGATTAGCCGAGGCCATTTGCCAGGATTCAGGCATTAAAGGTTTCAGAACAGGCCAGGAAGAGCATGAAATCAATTTATTTGCAGAAGTTGTTCTGATATATCTGACAGACCCGACAGACTCATTGCCCAAGTTGTGCTCCACCCTGGAGGACTATGGGGAGATCTCTGGGTATAAGTTCTTTTGGGATATGTGCAAAATCATGTCACTTCGGAAGGGGGATTAGAGCCAATGTCAAGAAAATAGTCAACAAATGTGGCAGCAAAATGGGATCAAATATCTAGGAGTTAGAATAGATAACAACGAGTAATTTAGACCAGCTGAATTATTCTCCTCTTGCTTGGGGAAATTGAGGAGGATTTAAATGGTTGGATGTCCCTGCCCATTACACTAGTGGTGTTACAGAGAGGGGAGGTATCACAGAGGGGGGAGATGATGACACAGAGGGGGTGATGATGTCACTGCATGGGCCAGCCATAGCTGAGTTGTGCCATGGCACAGCAACAAGAGAAAGATGCCTCTCCTGGAAAGGGATTCTGGCCCACGTGTCGGAGTAGGACGCTGTCTCATCCCAGGGACCCTCTGATCAACAGGGTTGTGTTTGGAAGCACCCTGCGCCCATGGGTGAGATAAAGAGCCTGTTACAGGCTCCCCGACTGGGACAGAACCTCCTCTGGCACCATCCTTCACCCAGTGTGGGCAGAGAGAATGGAGGCTGCATTTAATTTCCCCTCTCCCCACCCTGAGTGCAGGGCACTTTATGAGGCAGCTGGAGGGGAGTGGGGAGGGGAGAACAATGGCATGTGAGGGGATACAGGGATGGGGTCTGTAGGAGTGGAGGGGAGAACAAAGGGACGGGGTAGCACCACAGGCTAATGTCAAGGGAGATTGGATCAGAGATAGGGGACATAGGGTTGAGCTGGGGGGATGGGGTGCGAGGGGACGGAAAGGACTGGGGAAACCATGGGGGTGGTGTTGGGTGGGGGATGAGAGTGTGGTAGAGGAATCGGGGCAGGGGAGAGAGTGAGGTGTCTGAGAGAGAAGTGAAGTTGCGAGGGGGATGGAAGGCAGACCTTTCAACAGAAATGGGACAGAGCTCCCCCTCCACCTGGAATGGGATCTGTCCACTGAGAGACAGGACCGCTCCTCCTCCCCGTGGTTACAAGATCCCTTCCACCCTTGCATACACCCCCACACCCCCCCAACCGGGATAGGATTCTTTCTCCCAGTGGACCTGGATCAAGGTGCTAGAAAGTGTTTCTGCTGCGGTGGACCCAGCAGAGTTGAGCGATGAAGCATGGGTCTATCTCCGCCCCACCTGCTCCCTCATGCGATGAGGTCTCGCTTGCATCATGGAAGATCACGGTGTTGCTGAACTTCTGGGAATGTGGAGGGCTTCTGCTAAACCCGTGGTAGGGTTCAGAGTGGTTCATCTCCCCGGGACGTGCTGAAGGTCAAGGATGACCCGATCCTCCCATGGAGGGAGGGTCGTAGACAAAGTGAACGGCTGCGGAACTGGCCTCAGTCTGAGGAGAGTGATCAAAGAGGAACCTGGGGTGGCAATATTTCTACTGAGAGGCTGGAACAAACCACCAGAGGATCAATTCTGACATTTAGGTGACCCTTGGAAGGGAGTTAGAGGGAGGGGTAGAGACTAACTTGGACAGCAAGGCTGGGTTGGGATAAATGACCTGTTGTGTACCCTCTGGGTGTGTAAATGCTGCTGCTTCTGCCCCAGAGGACATGGCAATAAGGTCACAACAGAGATGGCCACTCTGTGTCATGGACCCAACGTCCCCAAGGTGGTGTCCTGCACAGATGATAAAATCATCGACAATGGATCTTTCGGTGTGGTGTACCAGGCAAGGCTGGTGGACTCCGGAGAGCTGATTGCCATCAAGAAGATCTTGCAGGACAAGAGATTCAAGGTGAGGGGGTGGAGCAGTTGTGTGGAAATGGAACACCCTGATATTTAACTTTAGGCCTACAGCACGTTCACAGGCCCTTGCGACACATGAGCCCGTTTCACACAATTACACCCAATTGACAAACACCCCAAACACATTTTTGAAGGGTGGGTGGAAAGAGGAGCATCTGACAGAGACCAAAGCAGCCATGGGGTTTGGAAACAGAGAAAGTCACACAAACCCACAACAGCAGCCCCCCTCCCCACACACAAACCCCCACCCCACACACACACACACACACACACACACACACACACACACACACACACACACACACACACACACACACACACACACACACACACACACACACCTGGCAAATATCAAAGATTTTCTGCAAATTCATTGTTTAGTAGAAGCTGGGAAAACAATCATAAAAACGGAAGTGATACTTCATTGAACCCCCTGACGAGTCCCCGCTCCAGCAACACAAAAAGTTCCCCCCCACCGACTCTCGACGAGTCCCCCATTTCGGCCTCCCTTGGAGTTCACCACCTCTGACCTCTTGACGAATCTCCTCCCCGCCTCCCCCCTCAACTTGGACAAGTCGCCCCTCAGGGCTCCGAACCATCGCCCAGCCTTGCTGATGTTCCTCTCTCGCCATAGAACCGCAAACTGCAGATCGTGCGAAAGTTGGATCACACCGTCATTGTCCCTCTTCTCAACTTCTACTCCTCTGTAGTCAAGGTAAGATCCACCTGCACCCACCCTACCCCCACTCTGATGCATATCATTTGCTGCTACCTTCCCCATTCCTTCAATTGATCTGTCTCGCTGCAGCCTCTCTGTTGCCTCCATCCTGCCCCTCTGACCAGTGCCGACTCCTTGACACTGGCTGCCCTGCTCCTCACCCATTAACTCATGACCTCTTCCCATTTCAACTCCAGACAGCAGCAGCCAAGACCACAAGACAAGGTCGCCAAATTCGGCCACTCAGCCCCTCCAGTCTGTTTCCCCAATTCATTTCACGAATGTATTTTCCCCCATAACTCACTTCCCCAGAACCTTTTGGTGCCCTTCCAAATCAACGCCTGCTCTGAATCGTCCCAACAACTCAGCCTCCACATGTTCGACCCCAGACAACACCCGGCTGCAAACATTTCTCATCTCGAAACGTCAATGGTTTTTCTCTCCCGGTGAATCCTTGCCTCACGAGGGAGGGCGGTCAGAGCTGCACATTTTGTGCAGTCTCACCAGAAGCCGAATGATGGGGCAGCGGACGGGTCCACTACGGCCTGTTGACGCTCTGCTCGCTGAGCCCTTGGATTCATGCCATGTTGTGTTGAGCAGTGGGGGCATCAGGCCTACTGAGATCAGGAGGGGCTGGCACTCCAGTTGGGAGAGGCACTGGGTGTTGGAGGGTAAATCCAGCTGACATGTTTATATTGTGTCCAAGAGAAAGAGGAGGTTTATTTGAATCTGGGTCTGGTCTATGTTCCCGAGACGGTTCACTGCATGCCCAGCACTTCAACAAGGCCAAGCAGCCCATTCCCATGATCTACATCAAGGTGGTTGTGGGTCTGGGTGGTCAAGTTGTCCACTGGGGCAAGCTTGGATGGTGGGGTTGGAGGATATGAAGGAGTTTACTGGCTGAGTCTCGCTGGGGACTGGATATCGATGAAGGGTGCATGAGGGTCTCAATGGGTATTGGTGAGGAGAGAAAGGGTAGTGAGGGGAGAGGGGCGGAGAGGATGATGAGGATGGATGTTGATTGGCAGGGAGGAGCCCTTCACCCACCTCCCCTTACCCTCAGGATATAGACCCGGCCAGTGTGGAGGCAGAGCTGGTCATGTTATATCGTTGTGTTGCCAGATGTTCATGTACCAGCTGTAGCAGAGCATGGCCTACTTCCATCCTCAGGGGGTTTTCCATTGAGACATCAAGCCCCAGAAGATGCTGGTAGATCCCGAGATGGCCTTCTTATTGCTCCTTTATTTCGGCAGGTAGATCCACCCATGTCTGTCCGTTCACCACCTCAACGGGGTGCTGATCCCTCTCCCCAACACGGCCTTGTCCCCTCCCCATCAGCTCTCACCCCTCCCCCACCAGCTCTCTCCCCTCCTCCCTCTCCCAACTTGCCCCTTCCACAGCTTAATAACTTATTCTAAATAAGATTGTGGGGGGCTTAGATGGAATGAACAGCCAGAAACCTTTCCTAAAGTGTCAGGTGCAAATCTCAGAGAGCATCCGCTTCAGGTGAGGGGAGATTTTTTTTATGCAGAGAGTTGTGAGAGCTTTGAATGCGTCACCGGAGAAAGTGGTAGCGGTTGGTAGAATAGGTACATATTAAAGTCTCTGAGACGAGCATGTGGATGTAAGGGAACAGAATTTTTACATGATAGAGGAATTTGGGGATATGGCGAGAAGGCAGGGTAGGTCGAGTTTGGTCATAAATTAGATCAGCCATGATCATATTGAATGGCGGAGCAGGCTCGATAGGCCATTTTTGTCCTACTCCTGTTCCCACTTCCTATGTTCCTATGGGTGTGGTACAGGTAAAGGTTGTGGAGAACATTTACAAAGGTCAGTACAGCCTTTATGGGCCAAAGGGCCTGTACTGGGCAGCAATGCTTGATGTTCTAATGGATGCGGAAGCTCTGGGAAGGGGTAAGGGAGGGACTGGCCAGGAAGTCTGCAGATGCTGGGGCCGAGGGCAATGCCCAAACATGCTGGGGAAACTCATGGATAGTTTTGTGAGGAGCAGGTCCTGCTTCACGAGTCAAATTGAGTTTTTCGAGGAGGTGTCAACGGAAATAGATGAAGGTCAAAGTCTGTATGTGCTGCACGAGGATTTTAGTAAGGTGCTTGACAAGGTCCCCACGGAGGCCTCATTCAGAATGTCTGGAGGCATGGGATCCATGGACCCTTGGCATGTGGATTCAGAAATGGCTTGTCTACAGAAAACAGAGGGTAGTAGTAGATGGAACAATGACTAGTGGCGCTCCAAAGGGATCTGCTCTGGGACCCCTGCTCTTTGTGATTTTTATGAATGATGATGGGAGTGGAAGGGTGGGTACGTCAGGGGATCACACAGAGGTAGAGATGTTGTAGACAGTGTAGAAGGTTGTCATAGGTCATCCAGTTTGCAGAGAAGTGACAGATGGAGTTCAATCCTGTAAATCAGATGTTCTTAAATAAGCAACTGGTCCAGGTTTATTTCCAGAGTAATTTTCAAGGGCACGAATAACAGTTATTCCAAAGAAGGTTGGAGACCCATTAAAAGTAGCTTCATATAGACCAATATCTTCATTGAATGCGGATTACAAGAATGTGTGGGCAGAGCACTTGGTTAATAGCAGGATTATGAACAGTGTGCAGGACAGAAAAATATTTAGATCCTGCTCCATTAATCGCTCAATGTTGCTGTGAAAATTGAGAGGGAGTTTAAGATGGTGTATTGTGTGCTGGCCTTCAGGAGTCAGGGGATTGAGTTCAAAAACCGAGAGATATCGTTGCAGATGTATAAAATTCTCGTCAGACCACACTTGGAATATTGTGTGCATTCCTGGGGCGAGAATACCAGAGGACGTCTAAATAAGGTGAGCTGAGGGAAATTTAGGCAAGACGTGAGGGGTACATTTTATTCACACAGAATGTAGTGGGTGGCTGGAATGCATTGTCGGGGTAGTAGCGGAGGATGGTCCAAAAAAGGCATGAAAAGGATTTTAATATGGACAGGAATTCAAGAAAAATGGAGAGTACTGGTGTGAGGGAGGGGAGGGTAACATTGTTGTGGGGTAGGTTCAGATGGATCAGCTGAATGGTCTCGACTGATCCATCCATGATTGTCTAACATCTTGCTGCCATATCATGGAGAACCAGGGTGTTGCCTGATGGACACACGTTGCTCTGAGCTCTGCAGAGAGAGATCGTGGTTTTCGCCAAAACAGACTTCCTCAGGTAAAGCAGAGGAAGGGGAAAGGCTCCAGTGTTCAGGGGTAGGGGGGATGATGGGGGAAGAGTTGGGACCCTCCAAAGTCATTGTGATCAGGCCTCAGAGACAGTATCTCTATCACTCGTATTTCTCTTCCCAGGAGAAGGAGCGATCTCAGAGACAAGACACGAGTCCAGAGAACCTCGCATCCCAGCTGAACAGAGGACGGACAACATCATGATGGCCTGAACCCCTCCCCGTCGTATCCCTCTGGCCCTGCCAACCCCATTCCCTGCCTCTTCCATGTCCCTTCACCCACTTCCCCTCTTCTCCTCTACCCCTCCTCCATCCTAACCCCCTCCTGCTCACCTTCCCCTTCTCCTGCCCTCACACCTATGCCCTAACCCCAGCCCTCCACTCTTCACCTCCCCCTTCCCCTCCGCCCTTCCCTTCCCCTTTCCCCCTCCCCTTCCCCTCCCCCATCCCCTCCCCTAACCCTCCCCCTTCCCCTCCCTTTCTCCTCCTCCCCTTCCCCTCCCCCTTCCCTTTCCCCTTCCTACCCCTAACCTAGGGGAAGGAGGGGGAGGGGAAGGGGGTAGGAGAAAGGGGGTAGTGGAAGGGGGTAAGGGTAGGGGTTGTGGTAAGGGGTAGGGTAGGGGGTAGTGTTAGGGGGTGCGGGGATGGGGAAGGGGTAGGAGGTAGGGTTAGGGGAAGTGGGTAGGTTGTTAGGGATAGGGTAGGGATAGTGGTAGGGGGTGCGGGTATGGGGAAGGGGTAGGAGGTAGGGTTAGGGGAAGGGGGTAGGTTGTAAGGGATAGGGTAGGGGGTAGTTGTAGGGGGTGTGGGTATGGGGAAGGGGTAGGAGGTATGGTTAGGGGAAGGGGGTAGTTGTAGGGGGTGCGGGTATGGGGAAGGGGTAGGAGGTAGTGTTAGGGGAAGGGGGTAGGTTGTAAGGGATAGGGATAGGGTTTAGTTTAGGGTTGGGGAAGTTGGGTAGAGTTAGGGTTAGTGTTAGGAGACATGGGGTAGGGCTATATCTTGGTTTATGGTTAGGTCTATAGTTCGGGGAAGTGGGCTTGTGTTAGGTATAGGGGAAGGGGGTAGGAGCAGGGGGGTAGAGGAGGAGTGAGGTTTGGGGTTAGGGGATGGTGGGTAGCATTAGGGTTGGGGTTAGGGGGCGGCATAGGCGTAGGAATAAAGTTAGGTTTAGTGGACGGGGTGGGGGTAGAGTTAGGGGACGTGGAGTGGTGGTAGGGGGTATCGGTAGTGTTAAGGTTAGGTTTAGGATTTTGTTAGGGGTTAGGGTTAGGAGTAGGAGGAAGGGAAGGGGGAGGGGAATGGGGGAGGCGAGCGGGGGACGGGTACTGGGGACTGGAAGGGGGAGGGGATGTGGGAGGGGAACGGGCAGTGGAAAGGGGAGGGGAACGGGGTAGAGGAAAGGGGCGGTGAACGGTGGACGGCATCCCTAGCCCCTCCCCTCCCCTTCCCTTCCCCCGCATTTCCCCTGCCTCTCCTCTCCTCCTTCCAGAAGAAGCTGGGCCTCTTTCCGTCCAGAACCTCCCTGTGGTTTCAGAGCCTCCATTTCAGGAAGTGCCTTCGACGCTTGCTGCTGGACAGACAACTTGTCTCTTGATTCATTCTGTACCGTTGATATTAAATTTAAAAATGATTGGGTTTTTTAAAGCTTGAACTCAAAAGCTGGTCCAGATAGACAAAACAGAAACAGGCCCTTCAGCCCCTCTCTCCTGCTAGCTGAGCTGTTGTAATCAGTCCATATTCCTCTCACCCTTTTCATTCTTAGCTCCCATCCAGCTCATGTTGCCTTGTCAATCGCACGGCCTGTGGGAAGAAGCTATTTCCCTCCCTGGCTGCTCTGCTTTTATTCCTCCATATCTCCTTCCTGATGGCAGGGCGACAAAGATGCTCTGTGCTGGATATCTATGAGTCTATTTACAGAGCCCATCCCTGCAATCAATCAGGGGTCCGTTGCCTTGAGGTGGCACCCATGTTCCCTCTCCCTCAGCACTCTCAGAACACTACTGCACCCTCCTTCCCCTCCTTTCCCAGGTCTCAGTAACCCGCTGACAATTCCAGTCAGCTGCCATGTCTATACCCTGCCCCACCTAAACCGATGGATCGACCAGCGCCTTCTCCCCTCAAGAGTTTGAGGAATCCACTCTCTTGCAATGTCCTGCTATCGAATGCCCTGCATCCTCCTTCCCATTTGGTTCCTCCTGTTATCAGGCGGCTGGATGGACCCCACCCTGTTGAAACTACCCGTGTTCTCACTGATCTCTCTGCGCCTCTGCCCTCCATCCAGAGGTCTTGGATTTCTTGTGGGGGTGGTGGAGAACAAAGCACCAACTTAAGGAGATGGGGAGCAGTACAAAGACCCCCAGGTCCAGGAGACAGGGAGAACCACAGAGATACCCATCTCTGTCATTCGGGTAAAACCTGATTATCGAGTGCAATGTGCAAGGAACTTTCGGTCCTGCTGCACGTGGGCCAGGTGTGGCCCATCCCCACACCACCACCCTGTCAATTCCCAAAACAAATTTCTTATTCATGTGGGGGTCCAAAATGGATAGAGTCTGGAGAAGGACCGTGTACATCGTCAATCAATGGGGACAAGGGTGTAACCAGCATGGCCATAATTGTGTGTGGCTGTGCTTGCAACCAAAGTGCAAGGGCACCAAATGCTGCTATGTGCTGAGGTTCTACCTGGCTCAGGTGTTGCGAAAGATTGGCCTGGCCCTGGTGCTGCACAATGTTCCAGTCAGCAAGACTTTGACCCTTTACCTTCCTGGGAACGGTTTCATAGACAAACACATTTGACCACAAAGCCATCAGGCAGTGGTCAGCAGAGAATGTCTGACACAGAGACTCTAGGACTTGATGGGATACTGCGGGGTGGTCCACGGAGCAGAGCATCCAGAGACAGACATCCAGAACTGCTGGAAGACCAGAAACTCGGTGAAAGATGCCCTTCAGTTTGCCTGAAACCCAGATGGGAGTAGCAAACACTAGAAGACATCTGTCTGAAGCAAATGGAGGAAGATTTAGGGGAGATATCAGGGGTATTTTCTTTTACCCAGAGTTTTGGGTGTCAAGAATGCCTTGCCAGGAGTAGTGATGAAGGCCAAAACATTAGGGGCATTTTAGGGGTTCTTAGTTACATTGAGGGGCTGAGACCAAGGAGGATATTCTCCAACAGCAGAGGGTGGCAGTAACCACAAGATGTCAAAGTGGTGGCAATGAAGCTAAACAGAGACCATCTAATGTGACTGTGCGCCTGGCTGCGGGAATTTGGACTTACTATATAAACCTTGCTAAGTGCTAGTTCAGGTTGGAAACGTTCGACTTCCTTGGGGGTCAAATCAACAGGCACGGAACTAAACCCTGCTTGAAAAGGTAGAGTTTGTTAAGTGCTTCCTCAAACCCCACATAATGAAGGGGCTGCAAGAATTCACTGGTACGATTAATTTTTATCACCCATTCATATCGGTAGTGGCCGACATCATTTTTTTGTTTTTAAACTTTATTTAAGTATTTATAACATGAATAACATATAGAATTACATTTAAAAAATTAAGAACAAAATAAGAAAATTACAATACAGTATCAGTAATCTAAATAAAGTATACCCTCCCCAATAATTCCAACCCCCCCTTCCCCCCAATATAGAGAGTGAAGAATTAATAAAGTTAATAATATATGTGAGAAAAAAACCCACTTACAAAAAAAAACAAAAACATAACCGATTAAAATACTAACAAAAAGAAAAGTAATTAATACTAAGATATCAGACTTAAAAAACATATTTAAATCAAACTTAAATGCATATATTTAACAGAGTTAAGATGAAACATATAATTAACAAACTTAATATAAAAAATTAGTAAAATTAGTAACATTGTCTATCAAAAATTCTTAAACAATAATCAATTCTTTAAAAAAAATTGTAGCATGAGAAAAAAAAAGATGAAAAATAAAACTTTCTCTATAGAGATAAACCTTCACCAAATATCAACTAACTTCACATCTAACATCATATTAGTCACATAAACTGCCATCTTAAAACAAAATTCCAACCTCATTAAACATTGTAGAATTCAAATTTGGTACTCTTCCACCATTTTTCCCTTTTAACCTTGAATAATTACCCAATAAAAGCTCCAATACCACATTTAAATATCCCCAATCATTACGTTAAAATTCAGATATCCAAATAATAAAAATACATCTACAACGAAATCTATATCTTCAACAAATAGAGCATAAGCCACAAACAAAATTCAAGCCTCATTAAGAATTGTACAATTCAATTTATAACTTTCACCATTATTCCCTTCGTTCTATAACTAAAATAGCAAAATAATATGCACCAGAATTACCACTCCTTTCACCTTAAAGTTAAAGAAAAAATATTTAAAAAAAACTTATCCATCCCATTCACATTTAAATTTCAAAAATTCCTGATCTACTGAATAAACTTTACAAAAAAAACCACATGAATTTTTAGTTTTTTAAACAATCAAATACTTTCTTATGCTTTTTTTTTCAACACAAAAGAAAACCCTTAACTCTTTAATCTAATAATACAAAAAAAGAAAAAAAAACAGGTAGGAGGTTAAAAATACCCCCTCCCGTCTAAACCACGCAATGCGGTAACTCCCAAAAAAAATGGGTGTGAGATAACTCACACGTAGCAGATGACTTTCAGGAAATAGTGCCCATCCAGTTCTCTCCCCCAACTCTCACTTCATCTTAAACTAACATCATCATTATTTAATATTCATTTTTTTTTAAAAAAATTAAAAAAAAGAACAACTCTTCTTTTAATCAGCTCCAACTGCCGAGTCACCATTACAACCATTCCTTCTTGGAGCACGACTCTTTTCTTCCATCTCTTGTCTCCTTAGAGATCGCGGCGACTACGTCTCTGTTGAAACCGAGTAATTGGCAGCACTTGAGCAAATGCTATAGCTTCCTTTGGAGAATCAAAGAACTTTGGTTGGCAACCACCTTGAAAAACCTTCAAAACAGCTGGATATCTAAAGGTTGCCTTATAACCTTTCTTCCACAACAACTCAACTCTTTAGCAGAATTGAATTCCTGTCATTGGAACATAACTTCTTGACTCAAATCTGCATAGAAGAAAACTCGATTATTTTGAATCATCAAGGGTGATTTTCTCTGTTGTGCATTTCTAATAGCCACTCGTAAAATTATTTCTCTGTCGTAATAATTCAACCAACGAACCAAAACAGGTCTTGGACTTTGACCTGAAATAGGTCTTCTACGCAAGGCTCTGTGAGCACATTCCAGTATTATATCTTCCGGGAAATGTTCTTGACCCAGCACCTGCGGAATCCATTCAGTAAAAAATTTTCTTGGGTCTGGTCCCTCCATTCCTTCTGGCAAACCAATAATCTTTATATTGTTCCGTCTGGATTGGTTTTCCAAATAATCAATCTTTTTCACCAAATCTTTATTTTGAGTTTGTAAGTCTTTGACCATTTTGGTCACATCTGAAACATGATCTCGTATTTCGTCTATATCTTCTTCACACGAATTAAATTTATCTCTCACTTCAAGCTTAAAAGCTCCAAACTCAGCCATCTGTTGAGAATGTATTTTCACCACAGAGTATTAAACCTAGTACCAAGTTCAGTCATAATCTTGGATAATCCCTGCATTGTATAAGATCATTTAGAATCAAGATTCACAAGAATCTTTTCAATTGGAAGAGATTCTGGCTCAACAGATTCCTGCTTCTTCTGCATAACCAAAGGGTCTTCTTTTGCTTCCTTCATTCTGGTTGCCTTCCTTGTAGTATAGCTGCGTGTGGAAACCCCAGCCACAGCCTCTCCAGCAATGACTGGAGGACGCTGGCCGGGGTTTTCCCCATCCATCAAGTTGTATAGGTTCTTTTATCTCAAAAGGTGCAGTTTGCAGTGCCACCGCTACAGTTGACAAATGCCTTTCCCCAGCCGGTACTTCAACTGATGTTACTACAAGTGGTTCATTCATAACATTGCCGTCAGATATAACTGCACATGTGCGAACCTGAGTAACTCTTTGTTCTAAAGGCTGTTTGGCGCCCTCTTTAGATGGCTCTACCGATGTAATATTGAACTCTACATCCGAAAGCTGTACCTTTCTCCTGGGATCCATTTCAGGCTGAGTCTCGATGTCTTTCCTGTAGGTAGGCTCCAAAACTTGAACTTTTGGAAAATGTAGTTTTTTGATAATCTGTTGTCGTTTTTTTTTGCTCTTTTCCACCAATTTTACCATCATAAATTAAATTAACAGCACTGAAGTTATCTAAACTTTTAAAGAATTTTAACGGGCATTTCTAGACAAAACATTAAGATAGAGTCAGGAGAGGACTGGAAGGCACGTCTGATCCTTACGCCATCTTGCCACGCCCCCCGTGGCCCTCATCATGCGGAGAAAGGTAAAGACATTACCTGGGACAATAGGATTTGGAGGCGTCCAGAAGGCCAAGGACGCACTGGCCAACACAACCCTTGTGGTACACACCAGGCCAGAGACACCCACCACTCTCACAGTAGATGCTTCCTGCACAGCAGTAGGGGGTGCACTGGAGCAATTTATCAAAGGGGAATGGCAGCTCCTGTCCTTCTTTAGCAGGCACCTCTGGCCACCTGAACTCAAATACAGCGTCTTTGACTGAGAACAATTGGTGCTGTACCTGGCAGTCAGGCACTTAAGGTAATTTTGGAAGGTAGACAATTCAGTGTCTTCATTGACCAGAAGCCATTAATATTTGCCTTCCATAAAGTGTTAGACCTGTGGTCGGCCAAGCAGCAGCGACTCCTCTCATATGAGTCTGAGTTCACTACAGACATTCAACACATCGTGGGTGACGCACTGCCCCATCCCCGCAATCAAGTCTATCCAGGCCCTGTCCCAGTGAATAGACTACTTAGCCCTCGGCAGGGGACAGCAGGATGACCCTGAGATCCTTGCAAGCAAGACAGCAATGTCCAGGCTCAGGCTGGAGGATGTTAACATCGATCCTGGTAAGTAGACGCTCCTCTGCGACATTCCAATGGCAAACACCACCTCATCGTGCCGACAGCATTGAGATGGCAGTTTTATGATGAGGTGCACAATCTGACGCACCCGGCCATCAGTACTGTCAAAATGGTGGTCAATCGGTTGGTCTTGCTGAGCCTCCAGAAACAGGTTGTCAGTGGGCCAAGGCCTGCTCACTCTGCCAGATGACCAAAATACAGACATACATGAAGGCACCATGCCAGACATTCGAGCCAGCACCACATAGGTTCAGCCATATCTACAATGACATTGTAGGGTCACTACCGGCCTCCCACGGGATGAGTTACCGTCTCACCATGATTGCCTGCTCCATAAGGTCCCCCGAGGCAGTCCAGCTGGCTGACACTACCACTTGTGTCCTCCATTAAATTGGAAGCGGTAATAAATATAAAGGAAAGTTTGATAATAAATAGTCTCCCTTGCAGTTGGGGTACAATGTATTTCTTGAGATCAGAGGAATCCTGGAGCCAAGACAAAGTGATCCTGTGTTTCCCAAGGATTAGATTGAGTTGTTGGGGTAGTTGTAAGTGGAAGGGCCGAAAGGTCTCCTGCTCCTTCCACTGCCTTTGTTTTCTGTCTTGCGATGCTGATTGGGTTCTCCTGTGTGTTCGCTCGCTCGCTGATTGGTTGCTTCAGTTGCGCGAGCCAATGGGTTGATTCGGTGAGGCCGCTATTGGATTGGACGCTGAAGTCAGGTTGGATTGATGGGCGGGTTCGCGGGCTGATTGGCTCTTGCTGTGAGGAGGCGGGACGTTGGCGGCGGCGTCGTCTGATCGGGGTCCGTCGGGTCGCCGCGGGCGCGAATGGGATGAAGTTGGCGGCAGCGCCGGGAACTTCCTCAGCCGCGCGGTCCAGGGAAAGCGGGCGACCCGCAGCCCGCCGGGCCCCACCCGGGAGTGGCCGGTACCGGCGGGGTGTTTGGGTGGAGCCGAGGCGTCGGTGCAGGGGGCGGGGCAGGTCAAGGAGGGGAGGGGGAGAAGGGCAGGGGGGGGGAGAGAGAGGGGCCGGGGGGGGGGAGAGAGAGAGGGGCCGGGGGGGGGGGAGAGAGGGGCCGGGGGGGGGGGGAGAGAGGGGCCGGGGGGGGGGGGGAGAGAGGGGCCGGGGGGGGGGGGGGAGAGAGGGGCCGGGGGGGGGGGGGGGAGAGAGGGGCCGGGGGGGGGGGAGAGAGGGGCCGGGGGGGGGGGGGGGGAGAGAGGGGCCGGGGGGGGGGGGGGAGAGAGGGGCCGGGGGGGGGGGGGGAGAGAGGGGCCGGGGGGGGGGGGGGAGAGGGGCCGGGGGGGGGGGGGGGAGAGAGGGGCCGGGGGGGGGGGGGGGAGAGAGGGGCCGGGGGGGGGGGGGAGAGAGGGGCCGGGGGGGGGGGGGGAGAGAGGGGCCGGGGGGGGGGGGAGAGAGGGGGCCGGGGGGGGGGGGGGGAGAGGGGCCGGGGGGGGGGGGAGAGAGGGGCCGGGGGGGGGGGGAGAGAGGGGCCGGGGGGGGGAGGGAACCGCCTGTTTGCCCCAGGTACCCAAGTCCCCTCTCTGTGTGTGTTGGCTTCCACCTGCCCTCCACCCCCATAATTTAATGGTCCCATTTCTGACCTTCTCTTCCTCATCTTTCCTTGATGAAGGGAGAAACCCATAATGTGTTTGATGTCTCTTTCTCTTTGCTCTATGTCTGTTTGACCTGCTGACTCTCTCTAACTCTGTGGCTTTACCCCCTCATCTTTCGCTGGTTGAACCCAATGGAATTGGAAGAGCTCAATTTGTGAAGGGTTGTATCTGGATTTGAGTCGTTTGACACCATGTCGATTTCTTTAAATTGTGGCAAAAGCAAATGAAGGATTTCAAAACCTCGTCATCGGTCCTCTTTCAAACTCCTCTGAATTTCTTGGATGAAGAAACATTGCTCTGAAACTTACTCTGCGAGAGTTTATTTTCCTCTCTTGCAGGGAGGTTTCAGAATCTGTTCCACATGATGAATCAGTTGTCTTTTCAAAGAGACAGTGGAGTGGCTATTTTCTTCCACCAAGTCAAGGGCTGAACTAAGTCTCCATTTAAAAATGGTTATGTTGCAAATGCAAGATTACTTTGGCTTTATTCATCAAAAGTGGCCATTTCCACGGTCTCAACAAGGCTGCTCTCTTGATCTCAAAGAGACGGTTAGAAATAGTCTTCCTCCTTCAAAATCCACTTGTTACTCCTGGTCAAAGGAGAAGACGATGTAACTGTACCTTCTCTGACGACTGTATCTTCAATCCTCTCTTCCCCACAGCATGGACAACATCTTCTGCCTCTCATTTGTAATGTTTCTCCAGAATGGCTCATCCCATGACACATGCCGTCATTTTACCTTTGAAGTCCATTCAGCCTCTTCAAAAGTATGAATCATGAACCAATGGACTCCAGCCTTGAATCAAGAACTCGCTTATTCGAACAGCTGCCATCTCTCAGCACTCTATTGACTTAGTTTCAATTTTAAGTACACAGATAATCAACAGATGGTCTCTCGATTTGATCAGCTGTCTTTCCTAACAACACAAATTCTTCCCTTTTTAATAAAGCAAACACTCCAGTATCTCAAGGACCATCATGAAGGTTTTCCTCTTTCGGTTTCAGATGCAGAATGAGCAGAAGTTTCATCTCCGTACATGGCTTGCCTTCTGGCATCTCAAAGGATTGTGTGTGTGACCCTGAATCCAACCCACAAAATAACTTGATAATATATATAAACTATTGTAACTTTAAAGACTAATATTTGCACAAAATGGTCCATGATAATTCACAGGACAATGGCATCTTCAAACAATAATTTTCATTGGTAAAGATTAATAACAACACTTTTTACTTCACTCGAACTCCACTCTGCACAAATATATGTGTGTGTGAGTGTATGTGTGTGTGTGTGTGTGTATCAAAACCAAAACCATTCCAATTCAGGCAGTGTCCATCTTCTTTTCTTCCTACAGTCGACAATCATCTCCTTGGTTTTGGTGGCATTGAGTACGAGGTTGTTGTTGGTCCATGATTGAACCCTGCTTTCAATCTCCCTCCTGAATGCTGACTCGTTGCCCTCCTCATGCAGCTCATGACTGTGCTATCGTCAGTAAATTTGTAGATGGTGTCGTCATACCAAGCCATGCAGCTGTAGATGTAAAGCGAGTCGAGCAGGGGTGAAATATGCAACCCTCTGGTGTTTGGGAGCTAATGGAGATTTTGGAAGAGTTGTTCTTGCCAATCCACACTAATTGGGGCCTGGAGATGAAGAAATTCTGGATCCAATTGCACAGTATGTTATGGAGTCCCAGGACTTTGGAATTTGCTCATCAGCTTTGATGGGAGGATGGTATGGAATGCCAGACTCTAGTCAATAAAGAGCATTCTGATGGATGCACCTTTGTCGTCTGGGTGTTTCAGGGTTTTGGCAGAGCCAGTGAAGATGGCATCTGCCATAGGTCTGGTACTGCATTAACCAAATTGGAATTAATCCATGTCGTCCCTTGGACAGGAGCTGATGTACTTCAACACCAGTCCCTCAATCCACCTCATCACTGGATGTGAGAGTCACTCGTCAATCATCATTTAGGCAGGTTACCCCACTCTTTGGAACTGGTATGTTTGATGCCTATTTGAAACAGGTGGGTGCCACTCCCTGTCGGAGTGAGATGTTGAAGATATCCATGGCCAGTTGGTCAACACAGGTTATCAGTCCTCTGCTGGGTTCTCCATCCAGGCTTGATCCTTTCCTTTGATTCACTCTCCTGAAGGCAGCCCATGTTGTCATCTTTGGTTACTGATAGCAGCGGATCATCAAGAGATGTAGTGGGGGAGGGGGGATTTGCGATGGTTCTTCCCTGTACTAGTGGTCATATCAGGTGTAGAAGGCATTGAGTTCATGTGGAGTGAGGCTTTGCCGCCTCCCACTGCACCAGATTTGTTTTTGCAGCACTTTATGTCATTTAGGCCCCTGTCACAGCTGATGGGTATCGTTTGTTTTTTCCATTCTTGTGCTGAATCTCCACCACCTGCTAGATGGCTTTCCATGGTTCGTATTGGCTCCTTGTGTATCTGTATCACCAAACTGTGATTTGGCTCTCAGCAATTTCTGGATATTGTTGTTCATCCAGGATTTCTGGTTGAGAAAACTCCCTGAACAATTTAGTGGGGATACCCTCGTCCACAGCTGTTTTGATAAAGTTCGCTATGGTCCTGGTACAGTGATTCAGTTCCTCAGCTAGGTTCTTGAACACGATCCAATGCAGGGACTCGAGGCAGTCCTGCAGCTGGCTTCCCTCACGTGACCACCTTCTGGTTGTCCTGATCTAATAAGTGTTGTGAGCAATTTTAGGCACCATTTCTAAGAGAGGATGTGATGGCCTAGAGGTGGTTTACAAGAATGATCCTGGGGATGAGAGGAATAATGTTTGAGGAGCATTTGATGGTTCTGGGCCTGTACTCGCCCGAGTTTAGAAAGATGAGGCAGGACCTCATTGAAATCTGAATATTGAAAGGGCTGGATGGAGAGTATTTTGCCAGGAGTGGGAGAGTTTAGGATCAGTGGGCACAACCTCAGAATGAAAGGATGTCTGCTTAAAACTGAGATGGAGAAACCTTTTCATCTAGAGCAGTGATTTTCAAACTCCTCCTCCACCCCACCCTCAACCCCACCCCCTGCTCCCGGATCATATTCTACATAATCCATATGCCAGAAGTGCTCTGTTAGTAAAGGATTAGTTAAAGTGGGAGGTGAGTTTAAAGAAAGTTTGAAAACCACTGTTTTAAGTTTATCTCATTGACTTGTTCTGTGCGTGGTTTCATAACTCCAGAGGAAATGGGCCAATGAGAACTTTTCTTAAGTAATTTTTTTCCTTCTTAATTAGGTCAACAGCAGTCTTTCTCAGCGTTTTTTCCCATTCATATGCCACTTTAAGCAATCTTTTACTCATTTTTCAACACTCCAAGGAATAAAGTCCCAACCTGTTCAACCTTTCCCATAGCTCAACTCATAAAGACCTGGCAGCGTCTTAGTAGATCTTCTCTGCACTTTTTCAATCTTACTAATACCCTTCCAGTAGCTAGGTGACCAGAATTGCACACAATACTCCAAATGTGGCCTCACCAACATCTTATACAACCTCACCATAACTTCCCAACTCTTATTTTCAATATGTTAATTAATGAAGGCCAAGGTGATAAAAGCTGTCTTTAGAACCCTGTCTTCCTGTGACACCACTTTCATGGAATTATGCAACTGTGTTTTATCTCTTGCTGCCGATTTGTATAACTTCTCTGTTCAATTTCATAATGTTGGCTTCTGGTCTATTTTATTGTGCCCTTGATGTAGAGCGTTCTGGCAGGGCAAAACAATTTTGTTTTCTTTTGTCAGGTCAAATTTTGTCACATTGATCCAAAAACAAGTATTTTCACCATTCCTTCATTTCAGATTCTCTGCAGCTGTGGTATTGTACCTCACAGTGACGGCATCATGTTTGTCTAGTTTATCCTTTACCCCTCCATCCAGACAGATGTGCTGATCAACGAGTCGACTTCACTCATCCAGCAGCCAATTCTGCTGCTTGGGCTTTTCATCCCACATATTAAGTTTGTTATTTCCCCTCTTCTTTTTCTCTGCAAAGAGAATCAGGTTTGTTTGATCATCTTTCTGAATCCCAGTGAAAGGTTATCGACCTGAAGGTTTTAACTCCGATTATTTTTCCAGTAGATGACCTGCTGAGTATTTCCAGCATTGAGAGTTTATTTTACTTTCTTGGTGTATTACTGAGTACTTTGAATGGGAGAAGAGATGTGGGTTGGGTTTAAGTAGAGAAGTCTCGATCATGGAGTGGATTTAGAAAAATAGACATAAAAGGGGAGGGTGCATGGAGATAGTTAATTCATCTTTTGAAATTGTTTTTTGAGCTATGATTATTTTCTGATGTACGCGCAGTGTTCAGAATTAAAAATTTATTGTGATGAACATGTCAGAAAATTTGTCGTTTTGTGGCAACAGTACAGGTGCAAATATTGTTCTAAATTACATTTTAAAAAAAGAAATCCATTTGTGCAAAATGAAGAGTAAGTGAGGGAGTGACTGTGGTTCCTTGTCCATTCAAAAATCTGATGGCAGATGGGGAGAAGCTGTGTATGTACCATTGGGTGTTCGTCTTCATGCTCCTGGACCTGTTTCCCTGGTGATCAGAGTGTGAAGAAGGCCTGGTCTGGGTGGCGAGGGTCCTTGAGGATAGAGGTTGTTTTCTTGAGACTGCCTCTTGGAGAAATCCTTAATACATGGGCAAAGGATGAAAGGGGAAAAGTTTAGTGGAAACATGAAGGGGAGCTTCTCCACACAAGGTGGTGGGAAAGTGGAACAAGCTAGTAGCTGCATGAGGAAATGTGAGCTCAATGTTAGCATTGAAGAGTTTGGACACGTTCAGGGATACGAAGGAGATGGAGGATGATGGACTGGATGCTGGTCAGTGGGACAAGGCTGAATAAGAGTTTGGCACAGACTAGAAAAGGTGAAAGGCCTGTATCGGTGCTGTAATGTTCTGTGAATCCATGGAGTGATGCACTGGGTCGTACATCTACAACCCAACAAAACTACCATGGTGCCTGCACAAAAGCACACAATATGCAGCACGTAATGACCAAATGAATAATCTAAATAAATATATGTAGAGGGCCAAGCGGGCACACAGCCCACGTTGTGAACCGTCGGTGACGCGAGTCTCTGACGTCTCGCAATACCATAAAACAGACCACTGGGCACTCACCCATTTAATGGACCACACATGCACGGTGCTGCATGCCGAGGAACGGCACGTTGATCTGTGGTGTCTTCTGCGGGTAGGTGAAGGACATTCACAGGGCTTAATTTAAACCTGCTGGTTCCATGGATCGATAGCAAACTCTTAATAATGTCTCACCATGTCTTATTTGGCAGCCTATAATATACCCCAATAATAGTACCCTCATCCTTCTTATTTTTTCATTTTACCCACACTGCCTCCCTCGATGAGCCCTCCAGTCTCCTTTATCTTTCTCTGGATTCTAGATGTTGTAAGCCAAGAAACATTTTTGTAAATCTTCTCTGCACTCTCTCCACCTATCTCTATCCTTCCTTTGACAAATGAGACCAGAACTGAACACAATACTCCAAACCTGGCCTCACCAATGCCTTCAACAATCGCAGCATCAGTTTCCAGCTGTACTTTATGCTATGATATATGAAGGCCAGTTTTCCACAACCACCCTGTCTACCTGGCAATCCACCTTCAAGGAACTCTGTACCGTAACTCCAAGATCCCTCTCTTCCTCTGCATTCCTCGATGCCCTTCCCTTAACTGCATATTATTTTGGTTATTTTTTCTGGAATGCAGCAACTCACACTTGTCGACATTAAATTCCTTCTGCCATCTTTCAGTCCACTTTTCCAAACAAACCAAATCCTGTAATCTAAGAAAACCTTCCTCACCATCCACCACTCCCCGTATTTTCATATCATCTGCATATTTACTTACCCAGTTAACCATCCCATTTCATTCCCCAACTACAGATCGAGCATTGCCCCCACTGTAGTGGGCATCTCCACATACTGCTGCAACAAGCAGTCCTGAACACATTGTACAAACTCTAAGCCATCCTGCCCTCTCACTGACTGTGTTTCCCAATCGATGTTAGGAAAATTGAAATCCCCAACCCACACCACCCTATTCCTACTGCAGATCTCAGCTAATTCCTTGCACATTTGCTCTTCTAGTTCTCCCTTCCCATTTGCCAGACTATAATGTACCCCTATAATAGCAACCTCACCCTTCTTATTTTTTAGTTTTACCCACACTGCCTCCCTCAATGAGACCTCCAGTCTCTTGCCCAAGCACCGCTGTAATATCTTCCCTGACAAGTAATGTGGTATATAAAAGAAGTCTGTAAAGTTTGAATAAAGCAGTCTTGTGTTGACTAACGTGGGTATGTATATGACTTTAGTAGCTGTACTGAAGTTGCCGCCAGAAATGGTGACCCCCGAATGCAAGATTCAGCCGAAGCTTGAATCTCCAGTGATCATGGACACAACGACTGCAGCAGCTGCCACCACGGCTGCAGTTAAACCAGGTTCTGCCTATTTCTCCTGGAATTGACTAGACATGAGCTTTTAAATATGGAGGGCCTGAGTGACAGGGATCCATCTGATCTAATGAATGAGATGCTCGTATTAGCAGATGGCCATTCTCATTGTTTACTTTTTGAGACTCTATTCCTGTCCAAACTCCCGGGTCGTGTCGCAATACCAATCGTTAACATGGATTTCTGCCATCCCCATGATGTAGCGTGGGAGGCTGACAGGCCCGATCATACTGCAATGCAAGCATCTGCTCACAAACAGCCTCTTTGATCAGTAGATCCATCTCCTGTGTCCTACAAGCCTCCTATATCTGCAGTTCAGTTAAAGAAGGATGAGTGCACTGACAGGCAGTGAGAATGGTGTTTCTACCATCGCCAATGGGGAAAAAAGCACATAGATGTGTACCGCCATTTATCTATTAGAAAAAAAGGCAGGAAATGAAAAGAACGGCTGCCAGTTGGGGCCTCGACAGCTGGCACAAGTACCGACTGGCCTATTGTATCTTCAAGACGACGCTGGTAAGTACAAATATCCCGCCAACCTATTTTGAAAAAAAACACATATATAACAACACCTGGCTCTTCAAGCAGCAAATGGAACTACAATTCCCTGCTTTGGCACAGGACGGGTTGCAATTGGGAAAGGAGGTGCGACATTCCTTTGGAATTGCATATTGTCTTCATTTGCACAGGTCATTTTGGGTGCAGATTTTTGAAGGTCGCATGACTTGCCAGTAGACGTGAAGCGGAGGAAATTGGTTCATGCCACCACTTTGAAAACATACCCACTGGTCTGCAGCCAAGGGAGAGTTTCCCATCTCGGGGTGCATATCCTGCACAAAGATGCCTATGCTGCCCTACTCAATGAATATCCTGCTATTATCTCTCCTAATTACAACACCTCCAAAACAGCCCAGGGTGTGTCCCATTACATAGACGCTTCAGACCCGCTGATTTATGCCAGTTCTCATCATCTTCCAACTGATTCACTGCGGCAGGCAAGGGCAGAGTTTATTACAAGGGAGAAATAAGGCATCATTCAGTGCTCCAACAGTCCTTGGGCATCACTGTGACACATGGTATCCAAAATAACAGGTGGATGTAGATGCTGCGGTGATTACCGTAGGCTCATTAACTACACCCGACAGATACCTTCTCCCTCATATGCAAGATTTCGCTGCCCATCTGCACATTTTCCATGATTTCTCCAAAGTTGATCTTATCAAGGGATACCATCAGATCCCGGTGTATAAGGAAGACATTATTATTCCTTTAAGGCCATTTGAATTTTTTAAGGATACCATTTGGGTTGAAAAACGCTGCTGAAACTTTCCGGCATCTTATAGACGCATTAGGCAGAATCACTTCCATACACTTGGATAACATCCTCATAGCCAGTCAAACTGAACAGGATATCTCCAACTGCATTTACGCCGCCTGTTCCAATGGCTGGAGGAATTTGGTCTTCCCATCAACCCTAGCAGATGTCAATTTAGCAAGTCCACCATCAATTCCTGGGACCAAGAACACACCTAACGGTGTCTTTCCCTTAGCCAGCAAGGTAGAGGCAGTCCATGCTTTTTCAACACCTATCACGATTCAGGGCCTGCAGAAATTCTTGAGCAGGAAAAACTTTTATCACCAGTTCATTCCAGCAGCTGCTGACATTCTTCGACCACGGTTTCCGATCCTCACCACAAAGCACACGGATGTTCCCTGGACAACAGAAGCAAAGGTTGCGTTTGTGATGCCAAAGACGCTTTAGTCAATGCAGAAATGCTCCCCCATCCTAACCCCAACACATCCTTGACATTTAGTCCTAATGCCTCGAGTACGGCCATGGGTGTGTTTCTTGAGCAGTACGTCGATGGCCATTGCCAACCCCTCACATTCTTTAGCCAACATCTATGGCCATCAGAGATGAAATATCGTGCATTGCATCGAGCCACAAGGCACTCCTATTTGTTTTGGAGGGTTGGCATTTCACTGTGTTCACAGACCACCAGCCACTCGTCTTTACCTTCAGCAAAATAACAGATCCATGGTCGGCAAGACAGCAGGGCCACTCTCTTACATTTCAGAATTTACCACGGACATGGGCTATATTTCTGGTAAAAACAATGGCATCACGAATATTATGTCCAGACCGACTGTATATCATATTCAGGGTGACTTTGATATTCCTGAATTAGCCAGTGTCCAGGCAATGGACCCCGATGTTCAGGCATACAATACGGCCATTACTAACCTGGACATACAGCATGGGGCAGCACAACTGGATGGCCAACCTTACTTTGTGACATGTCTTTGGGCTACACTCGACCAGTGATTCCACCATCTTGGAGGCAATGCCTTATTGACCAGATACACAGCTTGTCTCATCCATCCATCAGAACATCTGTCAAGCTCATGTCAAATAAATATGTAGGTCATGGACTGAAAAAAGGTGTCGCGCCATGGGTCTGCACATGTACCTCCTGCCAGACAGCCAAAATTCAGTGGCACACTAAGACACCTCTTCAACCTTTCCCAGCGGTATGCAGGCAGTTGGATCACATTCATGTGGACCGGCTCAGATCATTGCCAGTATCTCAAAACCTGAGATATATTCTAACAGTTGTTGAACGTTTCACGCGCTGACCAGAGGCCATCTCGTTGCATCCAGTGACATTGAGACAAGTGCCAGAGCATTAATTGTCAATTGGATGGCTAGATTTGGTTTTCTGACCCACATTACTTCAGACCATGGAGCACAATTCACTCACAGTCCAATGGCCTTTTAGAACATTTCCACCGGCAACTGAAGTCAAACTTAAGGCCTGACTCACCGGTCCCAATTAGGTCAACGAGTTGCCATGGATTCTATTGGGAGCGTGCATGGCTCCAAAGGAAGATATGTCTGCATTGTCCGCAGAGATCGTTTATGGTACGGTCCTTACATTTTCATGGGACATTCATTTCACAACCAACTCTGATCTGAATATTCTTCATCAGCTTTGACATGGTGTCATGATCAGTAAACCTTTTCCTACCCACTGGCATGGATCCCCTAAACAGAATATGCCCCCACCACTCCTGGACGATGATTTTGTTTTTGTGTGCAGACAGATCCCAAGAGCGCCGTTACAATGAACGTATGAGGGCCCTTTCCGCGTGTTGAAGAAGGATGAGGTTGTGTATACATTGGACATTGGGGGACATTTACAGCTGTTTCTGGCGACTGTTCGAGGGGGGGGTGTTGGTGTAGCAGCTGTCTAGTGGCCGAGCAGGCAAAGTTCTTTGGCGGGCGTGCAAAATCATGAAACAGACAGCTGGAAACTCATCCATTTATTTGACTGCTCATGCATGGTGCTGCGTGCTGTCGAATGGCATGTTCTCTGTAAATTCTCCTGCCAGAAGGCGCGGAACATTCACAGGGCTTAGTTTAAACCTGTGGTCCCGTGGATTGGCAGCAAACTCATAATGATGTCCCAGCTTGTCCCATGGAGCCCAGGACATGCTGTAAATAAAACAAAGCCTGTAAAGTCTGAATAAAGCAGTCGTGTGTTGACTAAACTGGTGTGTGCATGTGTGTTGCTTTAGTAGCTCTATCAAAGTAGCTGCTACATATATAAATATTTTGGGTGATTATCGCACTTCTAGCTATTCCCTAGCCTGTCAGTCCTGATTTTGATGATGGACATGGTTATAGATGCTGTTCACTGGATGGAAATGGTCATTTTATAATTCCTTGAGCCCTATTTGAACAACGCTCCCAGTAAATGCAATCTAAAGAAGTAAGGGAGACCCCAGTGATCCTCACAACTCTGCATAATTCCTGTCTGATGCTTTACAGCAACTAGACCATCCAATGATGCAGCCAGACAGGAGACTCAACTGCACTCCTGTAAAATCTCAGGATGAGAGCCGTTGGCCTTGACCACTTCAACCTCCTTGGGAAGTGTAGGCACTTCCTGACCAATAAGGAGGTGTGCTTGTTTTGTGTATTAATACGTGTGCTGTATGGATGGGAATTTTACGTGATTGTATTGTCTATTCTTGCTCTTTAACAATCTTTAGTGGATAGAAGTAGTCATTGTACTTTAGGATGTACAATCATGTACAGATTGTCATAAAATAGCCATTTGTCCCAGATGTCTATTCAGTCCAAGAATACTTTCGATCACAGGCAGATTTTGAACAATAACCCCATTCATTCTGCAACAACTGCCACTTAATTTTGCCAGTTGTTCAAAGTTAAGCTCTATGGGGAAAACACCACTGTCAACTCTTCTACCTTAAAGGAGTAAATATATTGAAATGGGCAGTAGATCAAGAGATGGAAACAGTGAAATCAGACAGAGGTAAATGGCTGCTTAAAATTAGAAACATTCGTGTTCATGCTATATAGTTTAAGGCTGCCCAGGAGGAATATAATGTGTTTTCTATAAGTTTGTTTCCCCTCACCCTGGCGAAGGATGGGGCCAACAGACATGTTGCTGGAAGGGTTTGGGAATTAATATTTTAGGCCACAGGAAGCTCAAGTTTCGATCCACAGAGCACAGGTGTTTAGCAAAATGGCCACCCAGACTGTATTTGGTCTTGCTGATATCGAGGTCAACTAAGTCTACCAAATATAGTAGATTAGGTTCGATGGGATGCATGTGAAACATTGCCTCACCTCGAAGGTCTGATTGTGACATTGGATGGAGGTGAAAGGAGATGTAGGGACAAGTTTGGCAATTTCTGCAGTTCCAATGGGGAGTGCGTCAGGTGGTGGTGGGAGGAGAGGGTAGTGCTGTCGAGGGAGTCACAGAAAGACATAACCCTGTGAAAAGAGGATATGAGTGGAGCAGGTTAGATGTAGCAGGTTGTAGGATGGTGCTGAAGTTGGAAATGTCCAAGGATAACATGTCAGATGTGGCAGCTGATGGGTGGTAAGTGAGAAACCTAAGGGATTCTGTCATTGTTCTGTCAGAGCGGAGGTGGGGTAAGGGCAGAAAAAGAATTGGAGATAAGGGTGTAGGCTTTATCAAAGACAGTATAGGGGAATCAGCATTTATTGAAGAAATAACATATTTTGGGTATCCTGGAGTAGAAGTCCTCATCTTGGGATTTTTACAGGCCCAGAGGACCCCAAAACCTAGCAGCAATAGAAAATCACCAAGACAAATGGATACTTAAACAAACATCATTTTTAATTTTCTTTGAACAAAAAAACAGGATCAAACTTTAATTTAACACTATTAACTTATCAGCCTCACATTACCCCCTTCTAATTCTAAGTGCCGGTGTATTTAATGTGTATAAAGTTCTTTGAAACAACTCCAAGTTCACCGTGTCTATCAATTCTTAAACTGTGCACAGAATTGAACATTTATGAATTTTCACCAAGCTCTGGTACTTAAAAGTAAATGTTTACCCCTCCAGGAAGGCTCTTGTTGGTTTCAGAGAGGACTTACTTGGTCATTGGACACAAAAAGACTGATTCCCTCTGATCAGCCACTTTGGAGTCTTGCCAATGAAACCCATCAGGGTTTTCCAAATGATAACCTCTTCTGCAGGTCACCATAGAGTTCTCTTTGTTTCCCTTATTTCAGGTGAAACACTCGAGCCAGCTATTTCCTCTTGTATGGATGCCAAAGCTATTTCCTCTTGTATGGATGACAAAGTTTTGCAACAGGCTGAACTGAGAACTCACGACCCGTGTTCAAAATGGGTTTCTCTCTCTCTCTCTCTCTCTCTATCTCTCTCTCTCTCTCTCTCTCTCTCTCTCTCTCTCTCTTAGAAAATGTCTATTTGGTGTCATCTCTCTGCTTGCAAATCCACATGAACTTCTTAGAACAGCAAACTGGAACATGCTTTTGAAATTCTTCAGCAAAACAGTCTCCTTGTTTTGTCTTTGCAAATGCTCTCAGTACCTGCATGACTCACTCTCAGCAAAGCCTTTGCAATTTAAATAAGAGCTGTTTTGTGAAGTGTTTGTGTTTGTTTGTGACCTAAATGACTCCTACAATCCATCTCTTTCAAAAACATATCTTTGTACAATGTAAAATGTATAATCTGTCACAGGACAAATGCAGTAGAGGAGTTGTGATAAAAACCAATGGTGTCCTTGCAAACAAAAAGTGGGAAGAGGTATACAGTTAGTTCTGGTGAGTGGAGTTTGTAATAGTTGAAACGTGAAACTCTCTCTAGTTCAGGAGACAATTTCACATAAAATTGCTTTTTTCCTGCTGTAAGGCAGACAGATTCGCCATTGGCAGAAATTGCTGAAATGACTCTTGCACTCTGAGAAAGAAGCAAAAGAGAGTCATGCTCTCCCCCCCCCCCCTACCAACCATCCCAAACCCTGGGCCAAGTCACTGAGGGTCTGTGGATTCTCTTTCAATGCTCACAGACCAATCCAAGTCATTTGCAATGTGAGCTCCACTTTTTAACCTCTGACACGATTACACGATTAGGAACCAGTTAGCACCCACTCGTATCCCGTCTGATACCTGATACACTTTTAGCCAGTTTTGAACCATTCTCTAGCAATCCATAGCCTAGCGTGAGTTCCTTGACTACTTTGTCCGGAAGCCCATAGCCTGCATGGGTTCCTCTCCTCAAGTCACCAACAGCCTGCCACCTTTGTGGGTCCTTCAGCTGCAAAACCCCTCACTGGTCTGCTTCCATGGTCACTGACTCATGGAATGATTCCTCTGCTTCTCAGATGTTGATGGGGTGTGGTCTTTCTGTTTTCTGGTGCCCTGCACTAGTCGTCCGCTTCCCCAGATTTCACAGTGGCGAAGAAATCTAACAAATCTAAATAAAAAAAAATTAACTAAGAGGAGAATCTTACATGTGTGGAGGGATGGAAAGGGCATTATTACAAATTGAAGCCTGATATTTGAATATTCAGGTGCCAAATTTGCAAAAGCATCGAGTATATATTTCTCAACCTATATGTAATTTTTCCTAAAGGAATACAATTTTGAATTTTTGCATGTCATCTTAGCATCTCTAAAAATATATCTGATTTCCAAGTAAGTGCAATACATTTCCTCATCACCGCAAATGCTAATTTAACAAATTTCAATTGATATATTAATAGTTTTAATTTGGGCCTTGTTCCTTCAATATTTCCTAATAAAAAATAAAGTTGAATTTTGCGGAGAAACAACTCCTGTAACTTGTTCCACAAAATTTGTAATTTTCCCCAAAAAGATTTGCATTTGGACAAAGCTAAGTTGAATGCAAAAAAGTTGCGACATCTTCACCACACCTCAAACATTGATCTGATAATTCTGATTTTAGTTTATTCATTTTCTCTGGTGTAAGAAGTAACTGTAGAAGAAAAACTAGTTGTAAATTCCTTCCTCACTGCTGCAGTGTGGAACGATGGTCAATAGTTCCAGACTGCTGAGTTGAAGTGAATTAATACAACTCCCCTGGATCACATGATCTCTGTTTCCAAATCAGCTTCCTGTAGAGCTTTTCAAATCCAAGTGCCTGAGTTACTTGACTCCAGGTGCAGCTTTCAGATAAAATCCTTGCTGACATCTGCTACATGACTGATGTAAAAACAATTATACTGAACTAATTTATATCTTATATTGAGATCCTTATACGGATCTACCCATATTTGCCAATCAATTACAATATTCAGATCCATTTCTCACCTTTGTCTGGACTTATAAACACATCAAAGTAATTTTTTAACAATTCCTCTTTATAAGGAATTTCTATTTCAGTACAACATGGTTGGTCCTAACTTATCCTTCAAATATGCTCTTGGGTGGAAATAGCAAAAAAAATTGCTTTGAGTTATATGATATTTATTTCTCAGTTGCTCAAATAACATTAATTGACCCCTTTCATAACAATCTTCAACATTTATAATCCCCTTACGAAACCAGCTATCCAGAAATTGATGATCCTTTGAAAAAGAGGCGAGGATGTTGAATCAAAGCCATTCTGGGTGATGTACATCCACTTAAACCAATTTCATCATTTATTTTATTCCATATATTAATCAAATGTTTCAACAATGGTGTATCTTTATCACCAACCATTAATTTCGATTCCCACCTAGATATAAATTCTTCTGCTTTTCCTCTCTTCTGTTTTATTTGATACAATTTTAACCCATGGCAATTATTCCCTTTCAAACAAAGAAGCAAGAAATCTCATTTGAGCAGCTGGACACTAATTTTTAAAATGAGGAAGCTGTCGTTGTGTCAATGTAGAATTTGCATTGAGAGAAACGCAGCTGTCTTTAGTTACCTTATTGAATTGGCTAAAATGGCAGAACATGAGAGCAAATGTCCTGGAGGAGTGTGGGTCACTTGTAACATGGGATTAATTCGGAAATGTGTTCACATGAAATAAACTCATGATGCAGACTGTTTTCTAAGAATGGAATACAAGAGGAAGATTGACTAGGTCTCCAGCAGGATATAGATTACAAGATATAGGAGCAGAAGTCAGCCCACGGACCAACTTTCTCCCCTTAACCCTTGATTCTTTGATGAATCAAATACCTGTTAATCTCTGTACTAAATACACCCAATTACCTCAGTTCCACAGATTCATGACCCACTGACACAATCAATTTTTCCACATCAGTTTTAAATTGACACCCTTATATCCTGTAATTATGCTCTCTTGTCCAAGCATCCTCCACCATGGGAAACATCTTTGCCAAATGGACTCTGTACAGGCCTTCCATTATTTGAAATGGCTCTGAGGTCCCCCTTATCCTTCTGTACTCCAACTAGTACAGTCAAAGAGTCAACAATTGTTCCTCATACACTAACCCTTTCATTCCTGATATCATTCCAGTAAATCATCTCTGGCCTTCTCCAACACCAGCACATCTTTTCTCAAATACGGCACCCAAAACTCTAAACCTGATTGAATGGAAAGGTAATTCTCTAACAACACAAACACAACAGTTAAATGATATTATGTCTTGTTGAAAATTACAAAAAAATTATTAAAGAGTCAAATAAAAAATTTCAAAAGATGCCGGGGCTCATTTATGGACTCTTATCATAACCGAAAGAATTCGGGTTGTTCTGCTGTGTTACGAGACCAGAAGATCCCAAAACCCACAGCAATAGATATTCACCAAGACAAATGGTTACTTAAACAAAAGTTGATTTTAATTATCTTTTAACATGAAAACAGAATTACACTTTAACTTACTTACTTTACCTAACTTACCCCCCTTCTAATTCTAAGTGCACCTGTGAGTAAGTTCAGAAAAGTTGTTTGGTTCACAGTCCAATCTCACTTCTCATTCATCCAAGTTCACTGGTTGCAGGCCATTCTTATACTGTGCACAGAATTTAACATATATAAAGTTCACCAGGTTTGGTGCTAGAAGGGTAAATAATTACTGTTCAGAATGGTTCTTGTTGGTTTTCAGAGATAGGTGTGTTGTTCAGGGAAGTATTAGGGTGTTTTTGACTCAACGTTACAGTATCTGAGGTCCGTTATCTCTTCAGAAAACCTCTGATAGCTTTAGCATGGAGCAGAGCTGAGCCAGGACTTTGCAGGTATTTAAGGGAGTGTGTGGGCAGGGTTTGTTCTGGACCAACAATCTCACCAAATGTCTCTGCTTGAAATCAAGATTCAAACCATTTTGAGGAATACAACAGGAATTGTTCAACAAGAGCCTGGTGTTCCCTGAGGAGTTTTCTTTCAATAGTGGAAATGATTTATTTAAAAACCCCATTAATCTTCCTGATGCAGATCTTTGTATTTAACTTTCAGGTTGCTCTCTGTTGTTAACTTGGAGGCCTTTAATGGGGTGACTGGGTGGAATCTTTGCTTTAACCAAGCAGTTCGCTTGCAATTTTCCAGCTGTAGGATGCGGTGCAGTTGCTTGCAAGTTTAGCAAGTGGGATGATGATGTGAAACTGCAAGTCACAGCATGATTTTTGTTTTTGAAAATGCAAATATGAAAATTTTAAGTTTGGTCTCCTTGGTTTGCCTAAGTTTACAGAGAAGACAGAGTTGGATGCCCATTTGGCGAATCGGCTGGGCAAAGCAGAAAGCACAAAACGAGGGACTGAAAAAATAATGAAGCAGACTGAAGTGACATTGAACCCAAACCCAGGTAAAGAATTTAATTTTGTGCTGTGTACTTAAGAGATCAAATGATTTGGGCTTTTAGTGGTGACCTATTTAAATGAAAAAACTCTGATTAGAATTGAAGTTTATGGAATGTTTGGAAGTTACCACAAAAAAATGGAGCATATAAATTAGATGTTGTAATTAAGATAAATGAACAATACAATGAGCCTGGTGTCACAGTATCTGCCTCCCTCTACCATACATCACCGTTAAACCTTCTCCCCAATATGTACCTGATATCACAGTATAGGTCAGAGTTTATTGTACATCACTGTTAAACCTTCTCACTACAGTGAATCCGGTGTCAGCAGTATCTGTCAAAGTTAACCGTACATCACCTTCAGCATTCTTCCCACTCTGAACCCGGTGTCACAGTTTCTGTCCCAGTCTACTGTACATCACCATTAAACGTTCTCCGCACTGTGAACTTATCACAGAATCTGCCACAGTTTAATGTACATCTCGTTAAACATTCTCCCCACTGTGAACCTGGTGTCAAAGTATCTGCCACAGTTTATTGTACATCACGTTAAACATTCTCCCCACTGTGAACCTGGTGTCACAGTATCTGATACAGTTTATCGTACATTACTGTTAAACCTTCTCACTGCTGTGAAGCCAATGTCACAGTAACTATCTCAGTCGTCCATATATCAGCATCTCTCCACTGTGAATCTGGTGTCACTTTGCCTGCCACAGTTTATTTTACATCACCGTTAAATTTAATCCCAATGTGAAAGTGGTTTTCACATTATCTGACGCAGTTTATAGAACGTCACTGTTAAACTTTCTCACGACTGTGAATCCTGTCTCACAGATACTGCCTCAGTAAAGTGTACTTCTCCCCCCTGTGAACCTGGTGTTACAGTACCTGCCTAAGTCTACTGTTCATCACCGTTAAAACCTACCCACTGTGAACCTGGTGTCACAGTATCTGACACAGTTTATCGTACATTAATGTTAAATATTTTCACTCCCGTGAACCCATTGTCTCAGTATCTATCTCAGTCCACCGTACATCACCGATAAAAATTCTCCCCCCTGTGAAGCTGGTGTCAGAGTATCTGCGTACGTCTATCGTACGTCACCATTAAACATTCTCCCAACAGTGAAAACAGTGTCACTTTCTCTGCCACAGTTTATCATACAGAATTGTTAAACATTCTCCCCACCGTCAACCCGGTCCATGTCCCAGCATCTGCCACAGTTTCTCGTGCATCACCAGTAAACCTTTTCCCCACTGTGAGGCCGGTTTTACTGTACTGACCACAGTTTATTGTACATCACCATTAAACCTTCTCCTCACTGTGCACCTAGAGTCACGGTATCTACCTCAATTCACCATATATCATCATTAAATTTTCTTCCCACTGTGAACACAGTGTCACAGTATTTGCCTCAGTCTACCATACATCACTGTTAAACCTTATTCCCCACTGTGCACCTGGTATCACAATATCTATCTCAATTTACCGTACATCACCGTTAAACCTTATACACAATGTGAACCATTTGTCAAAAGTTCCTGCGAGCATTTATCATACATTAAGTTAAACCTTCTCCCCACTGTGAACACTGTGTCATAGTATCTGCCTCAGTTTCTGTACATTACCAGTAAACCTTTTCCCCACTGTGACCCCTATTTTACTCTACCTACCATAGTTTATCGTACATCACCATCAAATCTTCTCCGCTCTGTGCACCTAGAGTCACGGTATCTTCCTCAATTCACCATACATCATCGTTAAATCTTCTCCCCACTCAGAACACAGTGTCACAGTATCTGTCTCAGTCTACCGTACTTCACTGTTGATCTATCTCTCAACTGTTAATCCGTTAAACATTTTCCCCACTGTTGACCTGATGCCACAGCATCTGCTGTAGTTTATTGTACATCACTGTTAAACCAACTAACTACTGCTGTGAACCCGGTCACACAGTATCTGCCTCAATCTGCCGTACATCACCATTAAACCTTCTCCCAACTTTGAACCTGTTGTCACAGCATTAGCCACAGTTTATCGCACATCTGTTTTAAACCTTCTCTCTTCTGTGAACTAATTTTCATGGTATCTGCCAAAGTTTACCATACATCACTGTTAATCCTTCTCACTACTGTGAACGCGGTGTCACTTTATCTGACCCAGTTTAATGTACATCACTTTTAAACCTTCTCCCCACTGTGAACCCAGTGTCACAGTATCTGCCACAGTCTCCCGTGTATCAGAACTAAACCTTCTCCCCACTGTGAACCTGTGTCATGCTTTTTGCCGGAGTTCGTTGTACATTACTGTTAAAACTTCTCCCCACTCTGAACCTGATGTCACAGTATCCACCTCAATATAACTTATATCACCCATAGACCTTCTCCCCACTGTGAACCCGGTGAAATAATATCTGCCTCAGTCTTTTGAAAATCACCATTATAATTTCTCCCCACTGTTAACTCTGTGTCTCTGTATCTGCAACATTGTATAGCGTGTCACCTTGAAACCTCTTCCGCACTGTGAACCTGGTGTCACACTACCTGCCACAGTTCATTGAACCTGACTGTTAAACCTTCTCACTAATGTGAACCCGGTTTCACAGTATCCGTCTCAGTCTCCCATCCCCTCTGTGAATTCGGTATAACAGTATATGCCAGAGTTTATTATACCTCACTGATAAACCTCCCCACTGTGAACCGGGTGTCATAATATCTGTCTCAATGCACTGTACATCACCATTAAAGCTTCCCCCCACTGTGAACCGAGTGAAACATTTTCTGACACATTTTATCATACAACTCAGTTAAACCTCTCATTGCTATATAACCATATAAACATATAACAGCACAGAACAGGCCAGTTTGGCCCCATTAGTTCATGCCGGAACAAATCCCCACCCTCCAAGTTCCACTGACCAGCACCTGGTCCATACCCCTCCAATCCTCTCACCTCCATGTAATTATCCAGTCTTCTTCTTCTTCTTTGGCTTGGCTTCGCTGACGAAGATTTATGGAGGGGGTAAAAGTCCACGTCAGCTGCAGGCTCGTTTGTGGCTGACAAGTCCGATGCGGGACAGGCAGACACGGTTGCAGCGGCTGCAGGGGAAAATTGGTTGGTTGGGGTTGGGTGTTGGGTTTTTCCTCCTTTGCCTTTTGTCAGTGAGGTGGGCTCTGCGGTCTTCTTCAAAGGAGGTTGCTGCCCACCAAACTGTGAGGTTCCAAGATGCACGGTTTGAGGCGATATCAGCCCACTGGCGGTGGTCAATGTGGCAGTCTTACATTAAATGTTAATAACGTCCCTGCTTCAATCACCTCCGCCGGAAGCTTATTCCACATCCCAACCACCCTTTGTGTCACAAAATTTCCCCTCGTGTTCCCCTTATAATTTTCCCCCTTCAACTCAAACTATGGCCTCTGCTTTGAATATCCCCCACTCTTAATTGAAAAAGCCTATCCACGATGACACTGTCCCTTTTAAAATCTTGAACACCTCCATCAAATCCCCCCTTAATCTTCTACACTCCAGAGAAAAAAGCCCCAGCCCGCTCAACTTTTCTCTGTAACTCAAACCCTGACATCCTGTCAACATTCTCGTGAACCTTCACTGCACTCTCTCTATTTTGTTTAAATCCTTCCTATAATTTGGTGACCAAAACTGCACACAGTATTCCAAACTTGACCTCACCAATGCTTTGTACAATTTCATCGTAACATCCCAACTCTTGAATTCAATACTCCGATTTATGAAGGCCAGCATTCCAAATGCCTTCTTCACCACTCTATCTACCCGAGTATCAACTTTGAGGGTACTATTTACCATAACTCCTAAATCCCTTTGTTGCTTTGCTCTCCTCAATTGTCTACCATTCAATGTATATGACCTATTTAGATTTGCCTTTCCAAAATGCAACACTTCACACTTATCCGTATTAAATTCCATCAGCCATTTCTCAGCCCACCCCTCTAGCTTTCCTATATCTCTTTTTAAGCTATGGTAATCTTCTTCACTGTCCACAATACCACCAATCTTTGTATCATCTGCAAACTTACTTATCCACGTCACTACCCCTTCTTCCAGATCGTTAATATATATAACAACCAATAGTGGACCCAGGACCGATCCCTGAGGAACTCCACTAGTCACTGGCCTCCAATTTGACAAACAATTTTCTACCACGACTCTCTGACACCTCCCATCCAACCATTGCTGAATCCATTTCACTACCTCCTTATTTATACCTAATGCCTCTACCTTTTTACCTAACCTCCTATGGGGAACTTTGTCAAAAGCTTGACCAAAGACTAAATAGACACATCCACAGTCTTCGATTCATCAATCTTTTTTGTAACCACCTAGAAAAACTCTATAATGTTTGTTAAGCATGATCTACCCATGACAAAACCATGCTGATTACTACCTATCAATCCCTGTTCTTCCAAATATTTGTAAATGCCATCCCTCAGAACACTTTCCATTAACTTACCCACCACAGACGTCAGACTCACAGGTCTATAATTTCCAGGCTTACATTTGGACTCTTTCTTAAACAGCGGAACAACATGAGCCACCCACACTCCAATCCTCTGGCATTACCCCCATGACCAGTGAAATCCTAAATATCTCTGTTAATGGCCCCACTATCTGTACACTAGCCTCCCTGAGTGTCCTTGGGAATACTTTGTCCAGACCCAGAGATTTGTCCACCTTTATCTTTTTTAACACTGCCATCACTACCTCCTCGGTTATCCTTATATGATTCATGTCATCTCCACTATTTTTCTTTACTTCAACTGGTACAATATTTTTTTCCCTAGTGAATACCGAGGAAAATAAATCATTTAAAATTTCCCCCTTCTCCTCTGACTTCTCACTCAGCCTACCCTCCCTATCTAAAGGGGTCCAATTCTATCCCTCACTAATCTTTTAATTTTAATATACCTATAGAAACCCTTTGGATTTATTTTTACTCTTGTCTGCCAAAGCCTCTTCGTGCCTCTTTTTGGCCTTTCTAATTTCTTTCTTAAGATTTTATCTACACTCCTTGTAGTCCTCTTTCAATTTCTCATCACCCTGCTGTTTATACCTCTTGTACACCTCCCTCTTTCTCCTAACCAAATTTCTAATATTCCTCGAAAACCAAGGCTCCCTATGACTTCCAGCCTTTCCTTTGATCCTCACTGGGACACATCTACTCAGTACTCTCAAAATTTCTTCTTTGAATATTCTCCATTTTTCATTTACATCCTTTCCTGAAAAAATCATGTCCCATTCAATACTCCCCAAATCCATTCTTATTCCTTTGAAATTTGCTTTTCTCCAATCCAGAACCTCAACTTTAGGCCCTTCTTTGCTCTTCCCTAAAACTACCCTAAAATTAATAGAGTTGTGATCACGAGACTCAATTTGTTCTCTAACATTAACCTCAGACACCTGACCTATCTCGCTCCCAAACCGGAGATCCAGTATTACACCATCCTGAGTCGGTTCCTCTACGTATTGATTAAGAAAACTATCTTGTACACATTTGAAAAACTCTAGCCCTTCCAGGCCTCTTACTGTATGGGTATCCCAATCAATGTGAGGGAAGTTAAAATCTCCCATGATCACTACCTTATGTTTATTACACATATATGCTATCTCCTTACAAATTTGTTCCTCCAATTTTCTTGTCCCATTTGATGGTCTATAATACACTCCTATTAGTGCCCTCATGCCTCCTCCACCCCTCAATTCCACCCAAACAGCCTCACTGGACGATCCCTCCAAACCATCCTGCCACCTCACAGCAGTAATGTCCTCCTTCACACGTAGAGCAACTCCTCCCCCTTTTTACCCCCTGTTCTATCACATCTAAAACATTTGTATTCTGGAATATTGAGTTGGCAGTCCTGTCCCTCTCATAACCAGGTCTCACTAATTGCCACCACATCATAATTCCAAGTGCCAATCCAGGCTCTAAGCTCGTCTACCTTGTCACTCTGCTTTTTGCATTGAATGACATGCATTTCAGTATCTGTCTCAGCCCACTGTACAACAACATTAAACCTTCTCCCCACTGTGAAACTGATGTCACAGTATCTGACACAGTTTATTGGACATCAGTATTAAACATTCTCACTACTGTGAAACAGGTATCACTGTATCTGCAACATTGAATCGTGTATCACTGTTAAACCTCCATCCCACTGTGAACCTGGTGTCAAATTATCTGTCTCAGTCTACTGTACATCACCGTTGATCTATCTCTCAACTCTGAATCCATTGTCACAGTATTTGCCACATTATATCATACATCACCATGAAATCTTTTTCCCCACTGTTGACCTGATGCCACACCATCTGCTGTAGTTTATTGTACATCACTGTTAAACCTTCTAACTACTGCTGTGAACCCGGTCACACAGTATCTTCCTCATTCCTCCGTATATCACCGTTAAACCTTCTCCCCACTGTGAACCCGGTGTAACAGTATCTTCCTCAGTCTGCCGTACAGCGCTGTTAAACATTCTCACCTCCGTTAACCTTGTGTCTCAGTATTTGCCACAGTTTATCTTATATCACCGTAAAACCTTATTCCCATTGGAAACCAGTTGTCAAATTTTCTGCCCCAGTTCAACATACATCAAATATAAACCTTCTCCCAACTGATAACCTGGTGTCACAGTATCAGCCAGAGTTAATCGTGCATCAATATTAAACCGTTTCACTTCAGTGAACTAATTTTCCTGGTATCTGCCAACATTTACCGAACATCACTGATAAACCTTCTCACTACTGTGAACCCTGTGTCATAGAATCAGTTTCAATCTACCGAAAATCACTGTTTAACCTTCTCCCTAATGTGAACCCACTGTCACAGAATCTGCCTAATTCTACCGTACATTAATGTTAAACCTTCTATCTACTGTGAAACCGGTATCACTGTATCTGCAAAATTGAATTGCATATCACCATTAAATCCCCTTCCCACTGTGAACCTGGTGTCACAGTATCTGCCCCAGTTTATCTTACATCACTGATAAACCTTCTCCCGACTGTGAACCCGGTGTCACAATATCTACCTCAGTCTACCATATATCACTGCTCAATCCTCTCTCCACTGTTTCCCCATTTTCACAGTATCTATCTCAGTCAACCATACATCAGCATTAAACCTTCTCCCCACTGTGGACCCGGTGAAATAGTATCTGCCTCAGTCTCCAGAAAATCACCATTAAAATTTCTCCCCACTGTTAAATCTGTGTCTCTGTATCTGCAACAATGTATCACGTGTCACCTTTACACCTCCTCCACACTGTGAACCCGGTGTCACAGTACCTGCCACAGTTCATTGAACCTCACTATTAAACTGTCTCACTAATGTGTACCCGGTTTCACAGTATCCATTACAGTCCACCGTACATCTCCGTTAAACCTTCTCTCAACTGTGAACTCGTATCTGCCATATCTACCGTACATTAAGTTAAACGTTCTCCCCAATGTGAACCATTTGTCACTGCTTCTGCTATAGTTTATCGTACATCACAGTTAAACCTTTTCACTGATGTGAGTCCATTGTCTCAGTATCTATCTCATTATCATTAAACCTTCTCCCGACTGTGAACCTGGTTTCACAATATCTGACACAGTTTATCGTACATTAGTGTTAAACCTTCTCACTGCTGTTAACCCAGTGTTACAATGTTTGTGACAGTTTTTCGTACATCTCCGTGAAACATTCTCCCCACTGTGAAGCTGAAGTCAGATTACCTGCCTCAGTCTGCCAGATACAGCACCGATTGCTCTCAGCCAAAGGTGCTGTAGTTGAGTTCGGGTGGCCAGAGGTGTCTGCTCAAGAAGGCCAGGGGCTGCCATTGCCCTTCAATGAATTGCTCCAGTGCGCCCCCAACTGCTGTGCTGGAAGCATCTACTGTGAGAGTGGTGGGTGTCTCTGGCCTGGCGTGTACCAGAAGGGTGGTGTTGGCCAGTGAGTCTTTGGCCCTCTGGAACACCTCCTGGATGTCTCCGGATGCTCTGCTCAGTGGACCACCCCACAGTATCCCATCAAGTCCTAGAGTATGTCAGCAATTCTCTGCTGACCACTGGCTGATGGCTTTGTGGTCAAATGTGTTTGTCTATGAAACCATTCCCAAGAAGGTGAAGGAGCAAAGTCTTGCTGACTGGGACATTGAGTGGCACCCGGGCCAGACGAATCTTTCGCAACACCTGAGCCAGGTAGAACCTCAGCACATAGCACCGTTTGGTGCCCTTTCACTTTGGTTCCATGCATAGCCACACACAATGATGGCCATGCTGGTTACACCCTTGCCCCCATTAATTGACCATGTACATGGACCACCACATGAAGAGGAAAACTGTTTTGAGAATTGCCAGGGTGGAGGTGTGGGGATGCCCCACATGCAGCAGTACCGAGAGTTCCTTGCACCTTGCAACTGATCATCAGGTTTTATCTGATTGACAGAGTTGGGCATCTTTGTGGTTCTCCCTGTCTCCTGGAGTTGGGGGTCTCTGTACTGCTCCCCATCTCCTTGAGTTGGTGCATTGTTCTCCACCAGCCCCACAAGACAACCAAGATCCTTGGATGGAGGGCAGAGGTGCAGAGAGATCAGTGAGAACATGGGTAGTTTCAACAGTGTGGGGACCATCCAGGTGCCTGATAACAGGAGGAAACCAAGGGGAAGGCGAATGCAGGACATTCATTCGCAAGACATTGCGAGAGAGTGGATTCCTCGAACTCCTGAGGGGAGAAGGTGCTGATCGATCCATTGGTTTAGCTGGGCCAGGGCCTTGATATGGCAGCTGACTGGAATTGTCAGCAGGATACTGAGACTTGGGAGAGGAGGGGAAGGAGGGTGCAGTAGTGTTCTGACGAGAGAGTGCTGAGGGAGATGCAACATGGGTGGAAACTCAAGGCAAGGGACCCCTGATTGTTTGCAGGGATGGGATTTGTAAATAGACTCATAGATATCCAGCACAGAGCATCTTTGTCCCCCTGCCATCAGGAAGGAGATATGGAATAAAAGCAGGACAGCCAGGCAGCTTCTTCCACAGGCCATGAGATTGACAACGCAACATGAACTGGATGGGAGCAAAGAATGAAAACGGGGAGAGGAATATGGACTGATTACCACAACTCAGCCAGCAGGAGAGAGGGGCCGAAGAGCCTGATTCTGTGTTGTCTATCTGGACCAGCCTTTTGCATTCTAGCTTTAAAAAATGCAACCATTTTTAAATTTAATAATAACGGTACAGAATGAATCAAGAGACAAGATATCTGTCCAGCAGCGAACGTCTAAGGCACTTCCTGAAATGGAGGCTCTGAAACCACAGGGAGGTTCTGGCCGGAATGAGGCCCGACTTCTGCTAGAAGGAGGAGAAAAGAAGCAGGGATAATGTGGGGGAAGGGGTGGGGAGGGGAAGGGGTAGGGATGGCTTCCTCCGTTTCCCTCCCCTTACCTCCACCCCGTTCCCTGTCTTGCGTAAACTTGTACTTCTCACTTTGTTCATTTGAGATTGGTCACAGTGTTTGAGCTACCGAAAGAAAATAGACACCCACACTGAGAGCAGTTCAGTTTAAACAAATGTTTATTACAAATTCAAAAGCTGATTTCAAACTACAATATGCAAGCCCTTCCCAATTATACTTATCAACGCCTGGACTGGTCCCAACTGCCGAAGCGAGGCAACGACTGCACACTTGTAGTAGGTTGTCGGTCGCCGGTAGCAGCTTCTCTACCTCCCTCGACTGGGACGTTAGCTGGACTCCAGAAGTTCTTCTTCTTGATGACGGATGTTGCCACCTCTCGGAGAGTCTCAAACTTCAGCAGCGGGACCATGGCTTATATTACCCAAAAACTGCTTACCCAGCACCTATTCCCAGCACAGTAAGAAAGATAAGCGAGCAAGCTAGCATATTAGGCTTCGATTGAATAACATAATTCTCAGCTTATCACATTGAATACAATGGTTATTTTGCATCAAGGCTAGGCCTCTGACAGTCTGTGACCAAAACAAGCAGGAAGATTAAATGTTTTTGGTACACAGATGTCCTTTTGTCAGATAACTGCATCTCTGGCCCCTTGGTGGAATTTAGCTTATGTCTGCTGATTGTAAAAAAACAAGCAGGTTCTCAGCCTTGCAGAAGCAAAGTCTGCAAAAACATGGTTTAAATCTTCCATTACATTCCCCTCCCCCTTTCCTTCCCCCGCTCGCCTCCCGGTTCCCCTCCCCCTTCCCATTCCCCTACTCCTAACCTTAACCCCTAACAAACCTTAATCTTCACACTACTGATACCCCCTATCACTACTCTACGTCCCCTAACTCTACACCTACTCCGTCCCCTAACTCTACCTCTACCCCTATGCCGTCCCATAACCCCAACCCTAATCCAACCCACCTTCTCCTAACCCTAACCCTCACCCTACCTCTACCTCCTACTCCTACCCCCTTCCTCTAAACCCAACACAAACCCACATCCCCGAGCTCTAAATCTCACCCTGAACCTACACCTAATCCGAGCCCATGTCTCCTAACCCTAACCATAATGCTACTTCAATCCCAGCCCTCTCCACCCACCTTCCCCATGTCTCCTAACCCTAACCATAATGCTACCTCTATCCCAGCCTTCTCTACCCACCTTCCCCAACCCAAACGTAAACCCTACCCCTATCCCCTACACCTATCCCCTACACCTATCCCCTTCCCCTAACCATACCCCTCACCCATACCCACACCCACAACCCTACCCCTTACTCTTACCCTTACCCCCTTTCTCCTACCCCATTCCCCTACCCCTCCTTCCGCTAGATTAAGGTTGGAAGGGGAAAGGGGGAGGGGGAAGCTGGAAGGGGGAGGGGAAAGGGGGAGGAGGAAGGGGGAGGGGGAAGGGGAGGTGAAGGGAGGAGGGCTGGGGTTAGGGCATAGGTGTGAGGGAAGGGCAAGGTGAGCGGATTGGGATCGAGGAGGGGTAGGGGAGAAGGGGGGGTGGGTGAAGGGACATGGAAGATGCAGGGAATGGGGTTGGCAGGGCCAGAGGGAGAAGAAGGGGGAGGAATTCAGGACATCATGATGTTATCTGACCTCTGATCAGCTGGGATGCGAGGTTCTTCTGGACTTGTGTCTTGTCTCTGAGATCGCTCATTCTCCTGGGAAGGGAAATATGGGTGATAGAGATGCTGTCTGCGAAGCCTATCACGATGACTTTGGAGGGTCCCAACTCTTCCCCTATCACCCCCCTCCCTACCCCTGCACACTAGGGCCTTCCCCCTTCCTCTGCTTTACCTGAGGAAGTGTGTTTTGGAGAAAAGCACGATCTATCTCTGCAGAGCTCAAAGCTCCGTGTCTCCATCAGGCAACACCCTGGTTCACCACGACATGGCAGCAAATGCTGGACAAATCATAGATGGATTGGTCGAATCCCTTCAGCTGACCCATATGAACCTACCCCACAACGATATTACCCTTCCCTCCCTCACACCAGTACCTTCTGTTTTTCATTTACTCCCGACCCCATGTTAAAATCATTTTCATGCCTTTTATGGACCAGCCTCCACTACTACCCCTGGCAAAGCATTCCAGGCACCCACTACTTTCTGTGTGAATAAAATATACCCCTCACGTCTTGCCTAAATTTCCCTCCTTATTTAGACGTCCTCTGGTATTCTCGCTCCAGGAATGCACAAAATATTCCAAGTGTGGTCTGACTAGAATTTTATACATCTGCAACGTTACCACTCAGTTCTTGAACTCAATCCCCTGACTCCTGAAGGCCAGCACACAATACACCATCTTAAACTCCGTCTCAATTTGTACAGCAACCTTGAGTGATTTATGGAGCAGGATCTAAATATTTCTCTGTCCTGCACACTGTTCATCATCCTGCCATTAACCAAGTGCTCTGCCCTCACGTTCTTGTAGACCGCATTCAATAAAGAATTTGGTCTATATGAAGCTACTTTTAATGGGTCTCCAACCTTCTTTGGAATAACTTTTATTCGTGCCCTTGAAAATGACTCTGGAAATAAACCTGTACCAGTTGCTTGTTTAAGTACATCTGTATTTACAGGATTGAACTCCAACTGCCACTGTGAGGACATGGTCAAGCACCTTACTAAAATCCACGTGCAGCACATACAGATCTTGACCTTCATTTATTTCCTTTGACACCTTCTCGAAATACTCGATTTGACTCGTGATGCAGGACCTGCTCCTCACAAAACTATCCATGAGTTTCCCCAGCATGTTTGTCCATTTCCCTCGGCCCCAGCATCTGCAGACTTCCTGGCCAGTCCCTCCCTTACCCCTTCCCAGAGCTTCCGCATCCATTACAACATTAAGCATTGCTGCCCAGTACTGCCCAGTACAGACCTTTGTAAACATTCTCCACAACCAACTAACCCTTACCCGTACCACACCCATAACTATGGGTGGATTCAATATCCAATTAACTTCTTTCTGAAATAATGCATCAGGAATTTGATGTTGATTCCAATTTTGAATAACTTTTCATAATTCTAGTTGAGCTCCTGTAAAGTTAGATCCATTATCAGAACATAATTTTTTTACTTGACCAGGCCTAGGAATAAAACGCTAAAGAACATTAATAAAAGAGTCTCTGTCAAGCAATGAAGCTACTTCAATATGAATTGCTCTCATAGTCAAACACGTGAAAATAACTCCATATCGTTTTTCAACACTTCGTCCTCACTTTACTTGCAAAGGACCATAATAATCAACTTCCACGGATGTAAATGGGAATTCATCAGGTGAAACTTTGTCCTGTGGTAAATCTGCCATTTGTTGTTGTCCAGGTTTTCATTCTCTCTGTCAGTCACAAAGAGATGAAACCTCATGATTTCATTATTAATATATTTAAGCACTGATGGGTAGACGTGTGGTTCCACCCTTCCCCAGTTAGACTATTAAATGCTTGATTTTAAAAGTTGTAAAAGTGATTAAAAATACTGTTTATAGACTTTGGAATAGTGGAGGATCGAAACGGCTGCAAATGTGAAAAAATCGAAAACTCAGTTACAGAAGAAATTACCTTACAAAAGTGTTGAAGAAATGAGGCCGAGTTCAAGTTGAAGCAACGGAGTTGTCGACTGGAGTCCCCAAGTCTCAGAGGACTCCTGCCCGGCTAAGTATTTCATCGGCACCACTTGCGCTATCGCAAGATGGTGCCAGCTCAGTGATGTGTTCAGCGGTTTCGACTCATGCACTCGTGAACACAGGCGTGATGGCGAGCCAGCTGAATGAGGACAGGCACGTGAGCCTGCAACATTGCCTGGTGGTCCGGGGAGGCACAGTGTAGCATCAGAAGACGCACCTGCGCAGTCGGTGGCCCTACGAGGCATGCACAGTGTGTCGAGGGTCCACAAACCTTTGGAGAAGGTGTGGGCTGTGGGGGAGCCTGAGCGACGGTGAACCGACGAGGTCGGCACACTGTGTCGGGTATCCAGACCCGCAGCAGCACCGGAAGAGGACCTATTGCTATGGAGGAAGAGGATGCTCAACTTCATTAGAATTTGAAGAACTGGGGACTGTGGCAAAAGAAGGTCAGCCTCAAAGGGAGGTGATGGATCCTGGACTGGATTCTGTGTTTCCAATTCTGGAAGGGATTGCTCAACTCATGGAAGATATGTCAAATATGTCAATGCAGATGACTCATCAGATTTTCGGAAATGAAAACTAAAATGAACACTGTGTGTGAAGAAATAACTTTTATGAAGCAAGATATTAATGTAGTTAAGAGTGATGTTACGAGATGGACACGATCAGTGCAAAATCATTTTAAAAAGATTGAGGAGGCTTTCTTGAATGCAAGAGTCAAGTGGAGCGTAATAGAGAAAAAATGGAAATAGTGGAAGATCCTTTTGTAGATTGGGGGATTCAGAAGAAGGAATTATTGAAGAAGTTTGACTCATTAGAAAACCAAAGTCGTAGAAATAATGTTAAGATAGTAGGTCTTCCGGAAGATATGGAAGGTTCGGATCCGGTGAAGGTTTTGAAGAAATGGATCCCAAAAGTGTAGGGCAGGTAATTCATTCCAGATGGACTGGAATTAGATCGAGCGAACAGAGCGTTAAGGAAGAAACCGTTTCCAGGCCAATTATCACGAGCAGTTTTGATTCGCTGTTTTAAATATCAAGACAGAGAGGTGATCCTCCGATTGGTGGTGCAGAAAACACGGGAAAATCAGGCTCCACTGATGGTTCAAAATAATAGGGTTTTTTTAAATGCAGATCTGAGTCAAGAAATTATCAGAAGATGCTGAGAATTTAATTCGGCTTAAGAAGTATTGTGGCGAAAGGGATATAAATTTGCTTTTCGTTATGCAGCAGTATTGAAAGATTTTTATGGGAATTTTTAATCTCAGTTTTTTGAAAATGACCATGATCCTTTAATATTTGCTAATTCATTGCCAGATGTACGAGGAAATGGGCGATCTTCACCATTATCACCGAAAGGAAGGGTCAATGGGAATGGAAATGGGAAGATTGGAAAATATGGAAAGAATGGGAAAAAAGTTGAATTGACGCAAAGTCTTCTCGATATTGATGATCCGGAACAATCAGTGGGACTGGAATCACTGGGTTGAATGTTTTTGTTTCAGGACTTTGTGAAAGTCTGACTGGGGGTGGGTGACACTGAGTCCTTTACTCACCTGCCACTTGTGGACTTTACCACACCCAGATTTTTAGGGGGCTGCTACTTTTGAGTAACTTGTTTTGGGATTGATTTTTCTCTTTTTTTTGGAATTTTTAAAATAGGTGGGATTCAATACAGCGAGACTTAGAAGGGGAGTATTATTTTATAGTGGGATTCACATTTGTGAGAAGGTTTAACAGTGATATACTATGAACTGTGTCAGATACTGTGACACCAGGTTGACAGTGGGGAGAAGGTTTAACAGTAATGTACGATAAACTGTGAGATAGAGTGACACCCATTCACAGATGTGTAAAGGTTTAACGATGATGTATGGTAGACTGATAAGAGATACTGAGACAATGGGTTCACAACATTAACAAGGTTTAACAGTAATGTACGATAAACTGTGTGAGATACTGTGACACCAGGTTCACAATTTGAATAAGATTTAACGGTGATGTAAAATAAACTGTGACAGATACTATGACACCATGTTCACAATGGGAATAAGGTTTAACGCTGATGTAAAATAAAATGTGGCAGGCAAAGTGACACCAGATTCACAGTGGAGAGAGGTTTAATGCTGATGTGTGGACAACTGAGATCGTTACTGTGACATTGGCTTCACAGCAGTGAGAAGGTTTAACATTAATGCACAACAAACTGTGTCAGATACTGTGACACCAGGTTCACAGTGGGGAGAAAGTTTAACGAGATGTACGATAAACTGTGTCAGATACTGTGACACCAGGTTCACAGTGGGGAGAATGTTTAACAGTAATGTACGATAAAATGTGTGAGATACTGTGACACCAGGTTCACAGTGGGGAGAATGTTTAACAGTCATGTACAATAAACTGTGTCAGATATTGTGACACCTGGTTCACATGGGGAGAAGGTTTAACGGTGATGTACGGTATGTTGAGGTAGATAATGTGACACCAGGTTCACAGTGGGGAGAAGGTTTAACAGTAATGTACGATAAACTGTGTCAGATACTGTGACACCAGGTTCACAGTGGGGAGAATGTTTAACAGTAATGTACGATAAACTGTGTCAGATATTGTGACACCTGGTTCACATGGGGAGAAGGTTTAACTGTGATGTACGGTATGTTGAGGTAGATAATGTGACACCAGGTTCACAGTGGGGAGAAGGTTTAACAGTAATGTACGATAAACTGTGTCAGATACTGTGACACCAGGTTCACAGTGGGGAGAAGGTTTAACAGTAATGTACGATAAACTGTGTCAGATACTGTGACACCAGGTTCACAGTGGGGAGAATGTTTAACAGTAATATACGATAAACTGTGTCAGATACTGTGACACCAGGTTCACATGGGGAGAAGGTTTAACGGTGATATACGGTAGACTGAGGCAGATACTGTGACAGCAGGTTAACGTTGTGGAGAAGGTTTAACGGTGATATACTGTAAATTGAGATATATACCATGACACCATGTTCACAGTGGGGAGAAGGTTTAACGTTGATGGACGGTAGACTGAGGCAGATTCTATTACACCAGGTTCACAGGGGGAGAAAGTTTAACGTTGATCTACGATAGACTGAGGCAGAAACTTTGAGACAGGATTCACATTCTTGAGAAGTTTAACATTGATGTACGATTAACAGTGTCAGATATTTTGACATCAGGTTCATATTGGGGAAAAGGTTTAATGGTGATGTATGGTAGAGGGAGGCAGATACTGTGACACCAAGATCATTGTATTGTTCATTTATCTTAATTACAACAACTAATTTATATCTCCATTTTTTTGTGACAACTTCCAAACATTCCATAAACTTCTATTCTAATCATATTTTGTTCATTTAAATAGGTCACCACTAAAATCACAAATCATTTCGTCTCTTAAGTACACAGCACAAAATTAAATTCTTTTCCTGGGTTTGGGTTCAATGTCACTTCAGTCTCCTTCATTATTTTTTCAGACCCTCATTTTGTGCTTTATGCTTTGCCCAGCCGATTCACCAAATGGGCATCCAACTCTATCTTCTCAGCTTGACCCAACGTCTCCTCTGTAAACTTAAGCAAACCAAGGAGACCAAAGTTAAAATTTTCACATCTGCATTTTCAAAAACAAAACACTGTAACTTGCAGTTTCACATAATAATCCCACTTGCTAAACTTGCAAGCAACTGCACCGCATCCTACAGCTGGAAAATTGCAAGAGAACTGCTTGGTTAAAGCAAAGATTCCTCCCAGTCACCCCATTAAAGGCCTCCAAGTTAACAACAGATAGCAACCTGAAAGTTAAATTCAAAGATTTGTATCAGGAATATTAACGGGCTGTTAAAAAAAAAATTATTTCTGTTATTGAAAGAAAACTCCTCAGGGAACACCAGGCTCTTGTTGAACAATTCCTGTTGTATTCCTCAAAATGGTTTGAATCTTGATTTCAAGCAGAGTCATTTGGTGAGATTGTTGGTCCAGAACAAACCCTGCCCACACACTCCCTTAAATACCTGCAAAGTTGTGGCTCAGCTCTGCTCCATGCTAAATTTATCAAGCTTTTCTGAAGAGATTACGGACTTCAGATGCTGGTTCGTTGAGTCACAAAAACACTAATGCTTCCCTGAACAACACACCTCTATCTGAAAACCAACAAGAACCTTCCCGAGTGGTAAATATCAACAAGACATAATATCATTTCACTGTTGTGTTTGTGTCGTTGGAGAATTCCCTTTCCATTCAATCAGAATTAGAGTTTTGGGTGCTGTATTTGAGAAAAGATGTGCTGGTGTTGGAGAAGGTCAGAGATGATTTACTGGAATGATATCAGGAATGAAAGGGTTAGTGTATGAGGAACAATTGTCGACTCTTTGACTGTACTAGTTGGAGTACAGAAGGATAAGGGGGACCTCAGAGGCATTTCAAATGCTGGAAGGCTTGGGCAGAGTACATATGGCAAAGATTTTTCCCATGGTGGAGGATGCTTGGACAAGAGAGTATAATTTCAGGATAAATGGGTGTCAATTTAAAACAAATGTGGAACAAATTGATTTTGTCAGTGGGTCGTGAAACCCACGTGAGGTCATTGGGTGTATTTAAGGCAGAGATTGACAAGTATTTGATTCGTCAAGGAATCAAGGGTTAAGGGGAGAAAGCTGGGGAGTGGGGGTGAGTGGAAGAATGGTGGAACAGACTCAACGGGCCTACTTCTGCTCCTATATCTTGTGATCTATATCCTGCTGGAGACCTAGTCAACCCTCCTCTTGTATTCCATTCTCAGAAAACAGTTTGCATCATGAGTTTGTGTCACGTGAACCCATTTCCGATTGAATCCCATGATACAAATAACCCAATGCAAATTCTGCATTGAGAGGAATGCAGCTTCCTCATTTTAAAAATTGTTATGGAGCAGCTCAAATGAGATTTCTTGCTTCTTTTTTTGAAAGGGTTAAAATAGAATCAAATAAAATAGGAGAGGGAAAAGCAGAAGAATTTATGTACAAATGGGAATCAAAATTAATGGTTGGTGATAAAGATACACAAATGTTGAAACATTTGATTAATATATGGAATAAAATAAATGAAGTAATTGGTGTAAGTGGATGTACATCTCCCAGAATGTCTTTGATTCAAAATCTTCGTATCTTTTTCAAAGGATCATAAATTTCTGGACAGCGGGTTTCGTAAGGGGATTATAAATGTTGAAGATTGTTATGAAAGGGGTCAATTAATGTCATTTGACCAACTGAGAAATAAATATCGTATAACTCATCACAATCATTTTTGCTATTTCCAACTTAGAACATATTTGAAGGATAAGTTAGGACCAACCATGTTGGACTGAAATAGAAATTCCTTATAAGAGGAATTGTTAAAAAAGTTATTTGATGATGTTCTCTTTATTACAAGTAGAAACTTTTAAATGAGAAGTTCATAAGTTGAGACAAAGGAGGGAAATGGATCTGAATATTGTAAATGATTGGCAAATATGGGCAGATCCATAAAAGGATTTCAATGCAAGATACAAATTAGTTCAGTATAATTGTTTTAACATCAGTCATGTAGCAGATGTCAGCATGGATTTTATTTGAAAGCTGCACCTTGAGTCAGGTGACTCAGGCTGTTGGATTTAAAAACCTCCTCAGGAAGCTGATTTGGCAATAGTGATCACGTGATCCAGGGAAGTTGTATTAATTCACTTCAATGCAGCATTTTGGATCTATTGACCAGAGTTCCACACTGCAGCAGTGAGGAAGGAATTCACAACTAGTTTTTCTTCTTCAGTTACTTATTACACCAGTGAAATTGAATAGAATAAATTCAGAATTATCAGATCAATATTTTAGGAGTGTTGAAGATGTTGCAACTTTCTTGCATTCAACTTATCTTTGTCCTAATGCAAGATCCCTTTGGGGTGAATTACAATATTAATGGAACAAGTTATAGGAGATGTTTTTCCACAGAATCTGACCTTATTTTTATTAGGAAATATTGAAGGAACAAGGCTAAATTAAATCTATTAATATATCAATTGAAATTTGTTAAATTAACGTTAGCGGTGATGAGGACATGTATTGCATTTACTTGGAAATCAGTTATATATATATATATATATATATATATATATATATACATACATTTTAGGGATGCCAAGATGACATGCAAATATTCAAAGTTGTATTCCTTTGGAGAAAATTACATATAGCTTGAGAAATATATACTCCATGCTTTTGCAAATTTGGCACCTGAATATTCAAATATCAGGCTTCAATTTGTAATAATGCCCTTTCCATCCCTCTAGACATGTGAGATTCTCCTCTTAGTTAAATTTTTTTTATTGAGATTTGTTTGATTTCCTTGCCACCGTGAACTCTGGGTAAGCGGACAACTAGTGCAGGGCACCAGAAAACAGAAAGACCACACCCCACCAACATCTCAGAAGCAGAGGATTCAATCCAAAGGTCAGTGACCAAGGAAGCCGACCAGTGAGGAGTTCTGCAGCTAAAAGACTCATATAGGTGGCAAGCTATTGGTGACTTGAGGAGAGGAACCCACGCAGGCTGCGGGCTTCTGGACAAAGCAGTCAAGGAACTCACACCAGGCTGTGGAATGCTAGAGAATGGTTCAAAACTGGCTAAAAGGGTGTCAAGTATCAGACCTGGGATACAAGTGAGTGCTAAATGGTTCCTAATTATGTCAGAGGTTCAAAACTGGAGCTCACATTGCCAATGACTTGGATGGTCTGTGAGCATTGAAAGAGAATCCACAGACCCTCAGTGACTTGGCCCAGGGTTTGGGGTGTTGTGGGGGGGGGGGGGAGCACTCAGTCTATCTCTGACTGCAAGAGGCATTTCAGGCAATTTCTGCCAGAGGTGAGTCTGTCTGTCTTACAGCAGGAAAAAAGCAATTTTGTGTGATATGACACTTTTTAATTACATGACAGTAAATTGTCTCCTGAAATAGAGAGAGGTTCAAGTTTCAAACTATTACAAACTCCACTCACCAGATTATACCTCTTCCCACTTTTTGTTTGCAAGGACATCATTAATTTTATCACAGCTCCTCTGCTGCATCTGTCCTGTGACAGATTATATATTTTACATTTTATATAGAGATGTTTTTGAAAGAGATGGATTGGAGGAGTCGTTTAGGTCACAAACAAACACAAACACTTCACAAAACAGCTCTTATTTAAAATGCAAGAGCTTTGCTGAGAGTGAGTCATTCAGGCGCCAAGAGCCTTTGCAAAGACAAAACAAGGAGAATATTTTGCTAAAGAATTTCAAAAGCAGGTGTAAATGGATTATTGTTTTTAAACAACAGATGTTTGGACTCAGAAGTGTGGGTCTGGTGTAGTCATCTGGCTGGTCCTAGTTTGCTGTTCTAAGAAGGTCATGTGGTTTTGCAAGCAGAGAGGAGAGACCAATTAGGCTTTTTCTAAAAAGAGAGAGAGAGAGGGGGGGGGGAGAGAGATGGCAAGCTGGCATTTTGTTTTGAAGATAGTTTGTGAGTTTTCAGTTCAGGCTGTTGAAAAACTTTGTTGTCCATACAAGAGGAAATGTCTGGCTAGAAATGGTGTTTCACCTGAAATAAGGGAAACAAAAGGAACTCAATGGTGACCTGTAGAAGAGATTATCATTTGGAAAACCCTCATGGGTCAAGTTTCTTTGGCAAGACACCAAAGTGGCTGATCAGAGGGAATCAGTTTATGTGTGTACAATGAGCAGGAAATCCCTCTCTGAAACCAACAAGAGCCTACCTGGAGGGTAAACATTTACTTTTAAGCACAAGAGCTTGATGAAAATTCATAAATGTTGAATTCTGTGCACAGTATAAGAATTGATAGACACCGGTGAACTTGGAGTTGTGTCAAAGAACTTTATGCACATTAAATACACCTGCGCTTAAAATTAGAAGGTGGTAATGAAAGGCTGTTAATAGTGATAAGTTAAAGTTTGATCCTGTTTGTGTTTCTGTTTAAAGAAAATTAAAAACAATGTTTGTTTAAGTATGAATGGTATTATTGTTCAAAATCTGCCTGTGATTGAAAGTATTCTTGGATTGAATAGACACCTGGGCCAAATGGCGATTGAAGGACAATCTGTACATGATTGTACATCCTAAAGTACAATGACTACTTCTATCCACTAAAGATTGTTAAAAAGCAAGAATAGACAATACAATCACATAAAATTCCCATCCATACAGCACATGTATTAATACACAAAACAATCACATCTCCTTTTTGTTCAGGAAGGGCCTGCACTTCCCAAGGAAACTGAGGAGGTCAAGGCGAACGGCTCTCATCCTGAGATTTTACAGGAGCGCAGTTGAGCCTCCTGTCTGGCTGCACCATTGGATGGTCTAGTTGCTGTAAAGCATCAGACATGAATGATGCAGAGTTGTGAGGATCACTGGGGTCTCTCTTTTTCTGTAGATGACATTTACTGGGAGTGTAGTTCAAATCGGGTTCAAGGAATAGTACAAAGACCATTTTGATCTAGTGAACAGCATCTTTAACCATGTCCATCATCAAAATCAGGACTTACAGGCTGGGGAATAGCTTCTTCCCACAGGCTGTGAGATGGATGAAAAGTATCCTGGAAGTGCGATAAACCTCCCAAATATTTATATATGTAGCGGATACTTCGATAGAGCTACTAAGGCAACACACACACACACACACACACATATCAGGTTAGTCAACACAAGACTGCTTTATTCAGTCTTTACAGGCTTCTTCTATTTACAGCGTGTCCTGGGTTCCATGGGCCAAGGTGGGACATCATTATGAGTTTGTTGCAGATCCACGGGACCACAGGTTTAAATTAATCCCTGAGTGTCCCGCACCTTCCGGCAGGAGAATTCACAGATCAACGTGCTGTTCCTCGGCACGCAACACCACGTAGATGCGGTCAATTAAATGTATGAGTTCCCAGCTGTCTGCCTTATGATTTCATGCGCCCACCAAAGAACCATGCCCACTCGGCCCGCTTCACAGCTGCTACACCTCCCCCAGAACCGTCGCCAGAAAGTAAAACACCAGCTGCATTCACCTTAGGTGGACACCCTCGTCATCTGGGATGGGGGCACTGAAAGGTTGAAGCGGGATCCACATGGGCAGGCTTATGTCTTTTCAAACTAAACAGCTGCGAATGTCCCCCAATATCCAAAGTATACTCAAATCCATCCTTCTTCACCACGTGGAAAAGGCTGTCATACGGTCGTTGTAACAGCACTCTTGGGTACTGTCTGCGCTCAAAAGCAAAATCAGCGTCCAGGAGTGGTGGGGCACATTCTGTTAAGGGGATCCAAGCCAATGGGTAGGAAAAGCTTTGCTGATTGCGATAACATGTTGAAGCTGCCAAAGGATATTCAGATCAGAGTTGGTTGTGAAATGATTGTCCCATGAAACTGTAAGGACCGTACAATAAACCATCTCTGCGGACAATGCAGACGTATTTATTTTGGAGCTGTGTGCACTCCCAAAAGAACGCATGGCAACTCATTAACTTAATTGGGACCAGTGAGTCGGGCCTTAAAAGTGGACTTTGGGAATGTGAGCGCATTGCCAGTGGGAATGTGAGCGCATTGTGTTCCACGGACTGAATTATTGTGTCGGAAAACCAAATCTAGCCATCCAGTTGACGATGAATGCTCTGGCCCTTGTCTCAGTGTCACTGGATGGCAACGGGATGGCCTCTGGCCAGCACGTGAAATGTTCTACAACTGTGAGAATGTATCTCATGTTTTGAGATTCTGGCAATGGTCCAAGCAGGTCCACATGCACGTGTTCCAACTCCCTGCATACTGGCGGGAAATGTTGAAGAGGTGCTTTAGTGTGGCACTGAATCTTGGCAGCCTGGCAGGAGGTACATGTGCAAACACATTGCACGATGCCTTTTCGCAGTCCATGCTATACATATTTATTTAACATGAGGTTGACAGATGTTCTGATGGATGGATGAGATAAGCTGTGTCTCTGGTCAATAAGGTGTTTCCTCCAAGATGCAGGAAACATTGGTCTAATGTAGCCCAAAGACATGTCACAAAGTAAGGTTGGCCACCAATTTGTGCTGCCCCCTGCTGTATGTCACGTTAGTAATGGCCATACTGTATGCCTGAACATCGGGGCCCATTGCCTGGACACTGGGTAATTCAGGAATATCAATGTCACCCTGAATATTATATATAGTCGGTCTGGACAGCATATTCGTGATGGCATTGTTTTTACAAGATGTTATCCAAGTAGATGTAAGGGAACTCTAAATCTCTGCCCAAAGTACCTATAACCCGCTGGCAGGTGTGAGCACCATTCTTCAACTCAAGTGGCATCCTAAGACATTCAAAAAGCCCAGAAGGGGTAATAATCACAGTTTCAGGAATGCCTTTCTTATGGACGGGATCTGATGGTATCTCATGACAAGATCAACCACAGAGAAAGCACAGAAATTGTGCAGATGGGGGGCAAAATCTTGCATATGAGGGACATTAAGACAGTGGGTCTTAACCTGAGATATGGTCTGCTGGCCTTCATAAATCATAGCATAGACTAGAGTATAGCTGGAAAGTGATGCTGCAACTGTTTAAGGCATTGGTGAGGCCAGGTTTGGAGAATTGTTTTCAGTTCTGGTCTCCAAATAGAGGAAGGAAATAGATAAGGTGGAGAGGGTGCACAAAAGATTTACAAAAATGTTACGTGGCTTACAACATCTCGAGTACAGAGAAAGATTAAGGAGACAGTGACTTTATTCATTGGAACGTAGGTGGATGAAGGGGGTTATGATAGAGGTATTCAAAATTATGAAAGGAATAGATAGAATAGACGTGAGTAGACTCTTTCCCCTGAGGGCAGGGGAGGTTGGAACAAGAGGGCATGAGTTCAAGATAAGGGTGCAAAACTTTAGGAGGAATGTTAGAGGATGTTTCTTCACTCAGAGAGTGGTGGCAGAATGGAATGATCTTCCAGAAGAGATAATTGCGGCAGGGTCCTTTCTGTCATTTAAGAGAAGGTTGGATGTGTACATGGATATGACGGTGTTGGAGGGATATGGCCAGAGTGTTGGAGGGGAAAACTAGTGGAATTGTTCATGTGAACTGGCACAGACTCAAAGGGTCGATATGGCCTGTTTCCATGCTGCAAACTGTCCTATGGTTATATGTGCTGGGCTCCACGGGACAAAGTGGGACATCATTAAGAGTTTTCTGCCGGCAGGTTTGAATTAAACCCCGTGAGTATCCCACGCTTTCCGGCAGGAGACTTCAAAATTCGAAAAGATTACTAAACTATTTCCATGAACCCTCCACATTTACATCTATTTTTCTAAATCCACTCCATAATCTAGACATCTTTACTTAACACAGCCCACATTTCTTCTCCCATTCAAAGCACTCAGTAATACACCAAGGCAGTAAAATAAAAACTCAATGCTGGATATACTCAGCAGGTCATCTACTGGAAAAATAATCGGAGTTGAAACATTCAGGTCGATAACCTTTCACTGGGATTCAGAAAGATGATCAAACAAACCGGATTCTCGTTGCTGAGAAAAAGAAGAAGGGAAATAACAAAATGAATACGTGAGGTGAAAAGCCCGAGCAGCAGAAATGGCAGTGTTGCTGGATGAGTGGAGTCGACTCATTGATCAACACATCTGTCTGGATGGAGGAGAAAAGGATAAACAAGACAAACATGATGCCGTCACTGTGAGGTACAATACCACAGCTGCAGAGAATCTGAAATGAAGGAATGGTGAAAATACTTGTTTTTGGATCAATGTGACAAAATTTGAGCTGACAAAAGAAAACAAAATTGCTTGGCTCTGCCAGAACTCTCTAGATCAAGGGGCATAATAAAATAGTCCAGAAGCCAACATTATGAAATTGAACAGAGAAGTTATACAAATCTGCAGCAAGAGATAAAACACAGTTACATAATTCCATGAAAGTGGTGTCACAGGACGACAGGGTTCTAAAGACAGCTTTTGTCATCTTGGCCTTCATTAATTAACAAAAAGAAAATAGGAGTTGGGAAGTTATGGTGAGGTTGTATAAGATGTTGGTGAGGCCACATTTGGAGTATTGTGTGCAGTTCTGGTCACCTAGCTACAGGAAGGGTATTAGTAAGATTCAAAGAGTGCAGAGAAGATTTACTAGGAAGGTGCCAGGTCTTCAGGAGTTGAGCTGCAGGGAAAGGTTGAACAGGTTGGGACTTTATTCCTTGGAGTGTCGAAAAATGAGTAAGAGATTGCTAAAAGTGGCATATGAATGGGAAAAAAGGCTGAGAAAGACTGCAGTGGACCCAATTGTGAAGGAAATATTTTGCTTGAGGAAAACTGTCATTGGCCCATTTCCTCTGGAGTTATGAAACCACGCACAGAACAAGTCAATGACGTACAATTAAAACAAAGGTTTTCAAACTTTTTCTTTCCAATCACATTCCACCTTAAGTAATCCCTTACTAACAGAGCACTTCTGGCACAAAGATTAAGTGGAATATTATCCGGGGGTTGGGGCTGGGGGGGTGGAGGAGTTTGAAAATCACTGCTCTAGATGAAAATGTTTCTCCATCTCCGTTTTAAGCAGACATCCTTTTATTCTGAGGTTGTGCCCACTGATCCTAAACTCTCGCAGGACTGGCAAAATCCTCCCTCTCCAGCTCTTTCACTATTCATCAGATTTCAGTGAGGTCCTGCCTCATCCTTCTAAACACGGGCGAGTCCAGGCCCAGAACCATCAAATGCTCCTCCAACATTATTCCTCTCATCCCCAGGATCATTCTTGCAAACAAGCTCTGGGCCATCACATCCTCTCTTAGAAATGGGGCCTAAAATTGCTCACAACACTTACGAGATCAGGACAACCAGAAGGTGGTCACGGGAGGGAAGACAGCTGCAGGGCTGCCTAGAGTCCTTGGATTGGACGGTGTTCAAGGAGTCAGCTGAGGGGAGGGGGGGGCGGGGTCGTGGAAAGATGGCATCGGAAAATGACATGAGAAGACACCTCTCCCTGACTGAACTGTTCAATACTCGAACTGTAGTGACTTTTTTGACTTTATCAGTGTTTTGAAGAGTAATTTTCTACTGTAGAATTCTGGAAATGAAGAAAGGAAAAAAGCAGTGTTGGGCACTGACAGTTGCCCCAATAATCACAGAGACAAAGACTGAGGGGAATGATAGGGTTTATTATACACAAGACTGCAGGCCCGGGTCCAAGTGAGGGAAGTGAAGGGATGGAAGAGGTGGCTCGACCTTTATGGCCTGGATCACAGGGGAGGAGTCCAGGGAGGAGTCTAGGAGAGGATGTCATCAGGAGGGTGGGCCAGCCCATGCCTGTACTAGTCAGTACATTCAATACCATTTCATTACCAGCAACTTAGAAAAAAAACCTAGGTTTTCAACCTTTGAAAAGTGCAGAAGAAGCAAGGCCGACCTTTCAGAAGGAACCTCAGGAGCAGTTAGAGATAGATCCGAATCCTCAACATGGAACTGGGGAGAAGCTGGAAGAAACGTCCGCATCCTCTGCGCATCCAGAGATGCAAGATGTCGCCAAGATCTTTGGTCTGGCGGCGGGCCAGGAGGAGCGCGAGCATGGAATCTGACCCGAGCCTGGCTTGACTAAGGAGAGCGGGGGGGTGGGTGCCCAAATGCAAGCACGAATTAGCAGGAAGACGACTGACAGTATGCAGCGCCCCATCTGGAGATGCTCCCCTGCGTGCTACTGAGCTTCTCAGCATGGATGGATGTTATCACATGCAGGAAATTCTGGATCAGATCCACAGTAGGGCTGCCAGGTATGAGGTGGAGGAGGACAACTCAGAAATTCGAGAAGAAGAAGAGCAAGAATGACTACTTGCTGCAGTTGGACTCACTGAAGGAAGGCCTTAGGCTTTAAGAACATCTCCTTCAATTAAAGCTGTTGTTTAACCACAGACACCTTCCCCAATCTTCAAGGCCCCTGCAACAGGGATAGAAGTCAACTTCATGTCTACAGAACTGATCCAACCAAATGAAAAGATGATGTCTTCTATGACCTAAAATTTTGAAACTTTAAATGATCAATTTGCTGGTATAAAGGAAATAATGGCTGGTATGTGTGAAGAAATTACATTTATTCAAGTTGATATTAATAAGAGTTTAACTGCAGTGGACACTGGACAAGATCAATTTAAGAAGATAGAAGACATTTTTATTGACTGTAAGGACCGTGTGGACCACCATTATGCGGAGAGAATGGATCATATTGAGGATTTGTTTACAGGCTGGGATGTCCAGAAGAGAGATTTGTTAAAAAACATTGATTTGTTGGAAAATAAAAGTTGTTGTAATAATATTAAGATAGTTGGTTTACCGGAAGATATTGAAGGTTCAGATCCTGTAAAATTATTTTTGGAAATGGATTCCAGAGATGTTGGGAGTCGAGTCTTTTTAGATCGGGCTCATAGGGCGTGAAGGAGAAAACCTTTTCTGGGTCAAATGTGAAGAGCAGTTCTTTTAAGATGTTTGTGATATCAGGATAGAGAAATTATATTGTGGCTTGCGGATCAGAAAGTTGCCTTGATCAGCTTTTATGCTGATTTAAGTCGGGAGATTATTAAGTGATGGAAAGAGTTTAATCTGGTCAAAGCAGTGCTGTGAAAGAAAGGGTACAAGTTTACTTTTTGGTATCTGATGATATTTAAGGTGATTTATGGGCGAGATCAGTCTCAATGTTTTGAGAGTTCTTATTGTGCATTATCTTTTGCAAATTCCTTCCCAGATTTGAAGGAATCGATGGGGAAAATGTCCGAGGATAACATTGAGAATGGGAACGGAAAAAGAAGTTGGAATCAGAATCGGTGAGTGATGTTGAAGATGAAGCTCAAGCTCAATGTGGGTGTTATCACTGGGATGACTGATTGGTTTTAATGTTCGGTTGGAGGGGTGATGGTTGACTCTGCGACTTCTAAAGCCATCTGCCACTTGCGGTATTGACTGCACCTGGTCCACAGAGGGGGGTCCGACTCTTGGGCTCTTAGGTTTTTACATTTTTTACAGGGGCTTCTTATTGTTTGAAAGGGGGTTTTGGGTTTTTTAAAAATTTATACCTAATTGTAATTGCTGTGTGAAGTGTCAATCTCGGGAGGAAATTAAGTTATGGCTCATTTAAATTTTGTGATCTTTAATGTTAAACGACTTAATAATCCGATTGAAAAGAAGGAAATATTAAAGAAAATGAAGGTTGATCTTGCTTTTTTGCAAGAAACTCATTTGTCTGAGAAAGAATATATGAAATTGATGAGAGATTGGGTAGGACATGTTTTTGCATCTTCATTTAATTCGAAAGCTCGAGGTGTTGCTACTTGGGTCATAAGAAGTTACCGTTTCAGTTGGAATCATTCTCTGCCACATCGGGTAGAGAGCTGTTGGTGAATTGTAAAATTTTTGCTGCAGCATGGACTTTGATGAATGTTTATCCACCCAATGAAAATGATGAAGACGTTAGTTTTGAAACTTTTTTGAATCTGGGTCAAGCTAATGAAAATATTTTGGTTGGTGGGGATTTTAATTGTGTGTTGGATAAATTTCCAAAAACTATACAAGGAACCAAAATAGCTAAATGGATGTTAGACTCAATGAAAGATTTGAATTTGGTAGAAATGTGGAGGAAGTTAATTCTGACAGAAAAATACTTTTATTTTTATTCACCCAGACATGATTCTTTTTCGAGATTCGACTTTTGCTTAATGTCAGTATTATTACAGGGTAGATTTATACATGCAGATTATAAGAGTAGGATTTGTCTGATCATTCTTCATTGTTAAGTAGAAGTACACAATCCTTTATCCAGACATCTAAAATCCAGAAAGTTCCAAACACCAGCAAGTGGGGAGAGAGACAGCAGCACAAGTCAGGTGGGAGAGGGGTGGGTGAGGGAAATGGCAGCATGACTGGAAGGGAATGGATACCGCAGCACGATTCAAGTGGGCTTAAATCTAGCTTTCCAAAATCCAGAAAAATCTGAAAGCCGAACCACAGTGACCCCTCCAAGGGTTCTGGATAAAGGATTGTGCACCTGCACATGTTCTGGTTTGCATAATGTAGACACCCCTTATCGGTGAAGGTTTAATGGGATGTTATTGAAGCAGCCAAACTTTCTAAGTTATATCAAAGACCATATTCAGTCTTATTTTCAAATTAATACATATTCAGTACAAAGTAAATTTGTTTTGTGGGATGTTTTAAAAGCTTATTTAAGAGGTCTGATAATCAATTATACTGCAAGAATTAAGACACAGCATTTGGCAGAGAGGCAAAATTTGGAGAAGGAAATAACAATTTGAGAGAAGGAATTCCAACGAAATTCAACTGTGGATAAAAACTTTTTTGATTCAGTTGAAACTGTTATAATATAATGCAAACATATAAATATGAAAAATTAATACAATGATCTAAATAGCGATACTATGAGTAAGGAGAAAGAGCGCATAAGGTTTTCGCTCGGCAATTAAAGACTGAACAGGCATCAAGGACAATAAATGCGATAAGAAATAATTCAGGAATCACTTTTAAACCTCAGGAAATGAATGATGAATTTCACTCATTTTACCAGAATTTATATCCTTTTGAAGTAAGTCAGGATGAGGAACGTGTTGAGTCTTTTTTAGGTAGTTTGGACTTATCGGTTTTGGACAATAAAGATAGGACAGAATTGGAAATTCCTTTCAATGATTTAGAAATTGAAGAAGCGATATTGAATATCACCTGGAGAAGATGGGTTTACAGGAGGATTTTATAAAGAATTTTTGGTGGATGTTCTTAAACAAGCTACAGAAGAGCAAAAGCATTTCCAGAATCCTTTTCTAGACCTAGACTTAGCTATTGCAAAAAAGAACGAGCCCCAATGGAAGTTGCCTCATATCGACCAATATCTTTATTAAATGTAGATTATAAGATAGTAGCTAATAGACTTGCAAAGTATTTATCATGTTTAATACATGTTGATCAAGCAGGTTTCATTAAGAATAGATTTTCTTCTGAAAATATTGTTAGACTGTTGACGTTGATTAATGTGTCAAGACATTGTTTGAATCAATCAATGAGAGTGGCATTAGATGCGGAAAAAGCCTTTGATCGAGTTGAAAAGTACTTTTTATTTAAAGTACTTGAAGATTTAAGTTTGGACCTTTTTTACCTGGTTGGGTTAAAGACTTGTATAAAAATCCCTTGGTGAGGATGGTGACGAATGGACAAATTTCAGATACGTTTAATTTAACACGCTCCACTAGGCAAGGTTGTCCTTTGTCACCATTGGTGATAGAACCGCTAGCCCAAGCTATAAGACAAAATGATAAAATTAGTGGGATTAAAATAAAGGAAGAGAATATAAGGTTTGGTACAATATGGAGAAATGTATGGTTATAAGGTTAATCAGGATAAGAGGAAGATATTACCAATTACAGAGGAAGATTATCCTGCTTGTAAACAGATTACACAGCTTAGATGAAAAATGAAAATTAAATATTTAGAGGTAATGGTTGATGTGGATTATCAACATTTGTGTAAGTTGAACTATATTTCTCTATTGATAAAATTAAAGCTGATTTAATCAAATGGAAAAACCTTCCTTTGACATGAATGGCACATGTGAATTGTATTAAAAAGAATAATTTTCCTTATATTCAATAGCTTTTTCAATCAATTCCACGTTCGCTTCCAAACATAGTTTTTAAAGAGTTATGCAGCAATCAGAATATTTTTATAGAAAGGTACATTGGCTAGAGTATTATTGCAAAATTTAACATGGCAATATGCATTAGGGATGACAATGGCTTCATTTTCAGAATTATTTACTAAATTATTAGTTAATTATCAGTTAAAATTTATTAATAGGATGTTCGATGTTAATCAACCTCCACACTGGGCTAAAATGTTATTATCACAGATTTCACATTTTATTATACATCAGTGTATATTTAGATGGACTCCTCGTCTTTTGCATTATTATAATGTGCCAGTATTATGACATGTATGTGATACTTGGTATAAAAGAAATCTGTCAATAGGAACTGGAGATAAGGTTTCATTACAAATTCCATCATATCAGGATAAATACATCTCCTTCTCGATAAGTAATCTCAGTATTAAAAGATTTGCCAGATAAAAGGTGTTCAAGTGTTAGCAGATTGTTTTGAAGATGGGATATTTTTTTTCTTATGTTAGGCTTCAGGAAAAAATTGAGGTACTGTTAAATTCTTTGCTTGCATATTTTCAAGTACATGCTCCAGTAGTGAAGAGTTTTGGGTGGGAATCGAACATGCCTAAGTTAACTAAATTTAAAAATTTAATTGTAAATGGGGCAGAAAGGGATTTATTTCAGAAATGTATTCTTTGTTGCAAGAAAAAATGGCTAAACTGGATTTAGATAAATCAAAGCCTAAATGGGAGAAAGATTTATCCTTAGAATTATCCCAAGAAGGATGGACTACTATGTGTGAAGATAGTGTGACTATATTTGGTGAACTATAATTTTCAACATCAGTTGTATTAAATGCCAGAAAAGTTAAAAAGATATGGATTTAGTTATTCGGATTTATGTTTTAATTGTGGGACTCAAATTGGTACTTTTTTTTCAATTCTGTCTGGTTGTGTGATAAAGTAAGTCTTTTAGGATAAAAATTAAAGAGTTTAAGGCGGAATTATTGGAGACTACTTTAATGTTAGATCCACTGCTTTTTTTAAATGGGGTATATTACAACTTTAACAATGGGTTTAAGAATGGATAAATCTCAAATTGAATTTATTCAGTTAGTATGAGCAGTGGCGAGGGAATGTATTGGGATTACTTGGAAAAATTATGTGGATTTAAATATGAATAATTGGCAAAATGAAAGCTTGTATTTGTTTGGAAAAGATAACAAATTACGTGATTTTTTAAATGTGAAGATTGGTCTAAAATTTACAGTCTTTTGCCTCTCTTCCTTCTTAAAGAGTGGAGTAACATTTACAATTTTCCAGTCCAAACTGGGCAGACAAGGATAGATGGACTTTAAACACGAACATGGTGAGTAATTAGTGAAGCTATTCATTCAGATATACTCCTCACAACGAGGTAATTCCAAAAGACCCAAGTTATAGGGTTCCACATGAGAGACGAGGCCAATAGCCGCAGAGATCAAGACAAAGCTGAATCATACACACCATTACTACCAAGATTTACATTAGTGACATATCAGAGTCAATGCGAGACTTTAAGATTAGTTACAGCACAGTAACAGACCCTTTAGGCCCACAAATTCACCTTCAACACCCCCATACTTTTTGAACAGTGGGAAAAATCTGGACCCCCCTCCCCCACCCCAGGGAAAACCTACAAACACACATGGAGAACATAAAAACTCCTCACAGAGAGATTAGGATTTGAATCCCATCCCTATCACTGGCAGCGCAACAGAGTTGCGATTCTGCCATCCACTGTTGAACCATGTTGGACAGGAAGAAACTCAAATCAAGGAAGTCAATAAATGGAGAGCATCAATATTTCATGAGTTGGTACGGATTAGTCCAGATTTTGAGAAAAGATGGATGGACAGGACTTTGCAACAACATAATAACAGTCAGTACAAAAGAAGCCACAGCGAGCTTGCATGGGAGCCAGGAAGGGAAAGTAGCCACTTGATTGAAATAGAAGCAAGAGAATAGGCTCAGGAGCCAGAACCCAAGTGAGAGAAATTCTGGTTCATGAGCAAGTCACGAAAACCCAATGATGCCTTCCAAAGTTCATTCCAAAGGCATTCATCTCAATTTATTTCTCCAGTTTGGGTATTTTAGATCATGACCATTCCACAGTATTCTTCAACATGTGTTGCTATGAGGTGTAACAATGCAGCTCGTATTTGCACAGCAGATACAATAAGGGATCCACCCTTCCCCCTCTCCTTCATAGTGTCTATTTAAGACAAACATTTTTCTCTCAATTTGCCCATAATCTGCAAAGAAATGATGATGAGATCACGAGATGAAGCAATAGAACTTCCTTCATCTTTTGATTTGATTGTCTAAACAAGTTTTTTTTTAAATACAGACTTGTGAGGGTCTGGGATGCATTGCTGGGGTGGAGGTGGGGGCTGGTACAATGAGGACATTCAAAAGACTAAGATACATGGATGGAAAAATAATAGAGGGTAACGAGTTTGAGGTAGGGAAAGGTTAGATTTGTAACAGCACTGATATACCATCGTTTACAAACAATTAAAGAATACCCTCACTCGTTTCCTCCAGAAGACAATGCAGTCGACCTTCTTTATCCTCCTCAGACACAACATTGCATTCTTCAACTCCCCAAACACCACCCAGCCAAACTCCTTTGACCTTCTCATTGGCCCGGTCCCACATGGTGATCCTGACCCTCTCTCTCAACTCCTCCTGCATCCGAGATCCATCACCCATATACTGATGCTTAACACACCCGGACACATAGGTTAATCCTCCAGCGTGATGCTTCAATTACATTAATCAGTGGCAACTGGCACCACTCCCAAAGCAGGCAGAGGCATCACTGTGACAGCCCCCTCCCCACCCCCCACCCCCCACCTCCAGCCACCGAGCCATGCAAGAAGGCAACTGAATGGTACTGTCCCCAGTATAAAACTGGTCTGGAGGGTTGACAGTTCAGCCTGATCTCGTATGATACTGCAAGACAGGCGATGCAGGGGTATGACTGGTCCTTTCGCTCTGGCCCTGATGCAGAATGTGGACATTCGAAATACACTGGCTTCAACCTTTTCCATTCCTGTCAATCTCAAAACACTATGGATGGTGTCATAAGACCTGGAAAGAACTATCGTAAATGGGCTAAAGTGGTTTACGAACAACTTTTTCTCGAAGACGGTCAAGATAACTGACCTGTTCATGAGCACTGTGTCTGGACTCAGATTCACAAACTCACCTGGCAAGGTCAGCATACAGTCATAGACTAGCTGTACCACTAAACATCCATGATCTGCCCTAAGAGCTGTAGTCACACAAAGGAGAACCATGGACAAATGTTCACTCCATGTCGATGATTTGCCACCTGCTGTCAATGGTGCTTTCGATCGTCAAGGAAAATGCTCAAAGAAGCTGTTGGCCCTGAAATGCTTAGCCATAATTCAGGTAGTGCCCAGAGGATCAATGAGAGGTCGGACCAATGCTGACTCGAACTGAGACCCTCGATCTGTTGTAATAGTGCCCAGAACACCAAATGATGGAATCCAATGATCCACAAATGTCCCATCAATTGTCTCTGCAGAGATGCCGATGATAGGAATTTCATCCTTCCACCTGGTAGTCCTGTCCTCACACGTGAGCAGAAAAGTACATTGCCGAGATGGCAGAAGTGGACCTTTCAAGCCACAAGGTGCACGTGCTGGAAATGGGAATCCAAAACAACAAAACCCCCAGCTTGAATTTCATGTGCTTGGAGACTTTAGGGCATTGACCCAGCAAGCAAGTCCTTGCCCATAATCCAACATTCTGTTTTAAACGAACCCAGGTAAGATGTTCCTTAACCAGTTTGATTGATGCTCTTCTACCAGGAAGAGATAGATTGTGAAGGGAAAATCTCCTGCCTCATAGCTGCCCACACAAATAGCCTAGTCCTTCCTGTTGGGGGAAAAAAAAATCAGACCAACATTTCAGCCGATTCATTCAGGGTCACATCTTGAAGATGGAGACCAGAGTTGATCTGGTTACACCGGATGAAATCGGGATCAGTGCATCGTACATGAGCCATGGCATTGAAATTGATGTCAGTAGTTGTATGTAATGTCGCACCTGGATTGGGCACCAGTTCGCTTTCTCTCAGATGTCACGTGTGTCCGATGAAAATTGAAGGATGAAGTGCAAGTGCTGAATCTCCCTTGGCAAGTAGAGATACAGTATGCATAAGAGGCTGGTGGTCTGTACAAATGGTCAAAGGATGACCTTCCAATAAAAAAGCTGAAATATTGGATTGGAAATTGAGATTCATGAGGGAATTACAAAGAAACATTTCCAAATTGTATCTTCTTCTTCAAGAGGAATCTCCAAATCCAGACTTGAATAAATCAAAAGAAAGATGGGAATTGGATTTGGGAACTGAAATTGACCCTTTTTGCTGGTCTGACATTTGTTGGGACAGGAATTAACGTTTTTGATAGATTAGTTAATTATAACTTATTCATCAATTATATTTAATGCCACATCAATTAATTTATTCCTAATTTTTCAAATTCATGTTTTAGATCTGAATCCCATCTTAAAATTGATTGTGGGGAAATGCAAAATTGTATTTCCTTAGCAAAGGTGATTTATAATATTAGAACTGGGTATGATACCTACTTCAAAATATGGAAACCATATTTAGATATGGGTTTGGATATCTAATGTATTCACTTCTCCACCCCACCACCACTTTTCTTTAATCTTAATGGTTGAACCTTATCATGTTGGTTTAATTCTACTATTTTATTAATATCCTGCCTTTCCTTTTGGGAGGGAATAGTAATCACAGGAGCTTTGCACCTAGATCTGTATTTTTTTCTTTTATACTTTTTTTCTCTTCTCACTTTTATGTACAGTACAACATTTATTTTTTTATTCTATTTTGATCATTGAACGTATCATTTGGATACGATTCTATTATTATATTGAACTGTATACAAAACTATAAATATATATTTTTTAAAACAGAAATGTTTCACTGCGAGATAGATAGCTAAGAGTTCTTGCCCAAATGTACTATACTTTGCCTGAGCCGGTGACCGCTTGGCTGAAAAAAAACACCAAGATTCCAATTGCCCACAGACTAGTTGTTCGAACACTGCTCCCACAGCACTGACAGATGCATCTGTTGTAAGAGAGCAAGGCCTTAGGCATTTGATGTACAAGCTTAGTGACATTTGCAAGAAAAGTGTTCACATCATGGAAAGCATACACAAAGTTAAGGTCTTTTTGAAGCAGACATCAGATCCTTTGAGTCGTTCAGCAAGAGGTAATAGAAATGCTGTGGCATTCACCAGGGAACAGCGATAAAAATTCCTCATACCTAAAAACCATCACAATTGGCCAACCTTAATGGGGGGAGGAAATTCTCAAAATTCACGCACTTCTCATTCATCAGCCAAAATACCATGTTGCATAACTCTAGGTTCCAAAAATACAAGATCAGCAGCTCCCGAAACACTTTCCTGGGATTGATCACGATGCCACATTCCTCAAGCCTCGGAAACAATGAGATAAGGTGGCTCTTGTGCTCCTCTTCATCCACACTTACAACCAGAATCTCCTCGATCAACACAAGCACCAAAAAAAACCCAAGGCCAGTGAGTTCGTGGTCCATGAACCACTGGAATGTCTGAGCTGCATTCCATTGACCGAATGGTATTCTCAGAAACTCAAACATGCCGAACGGGACCATCACTGCTGTCTTCGTGACATCCGAAGACTCAAATGGAATCTAATAGTAAGCACGTTCTAGATCTATTTTAGCAAATGCATATTTGCCGTGGAGGTTGGCTGAGAAGTCTTGTCAATTTGGAATATTGTATCAGTCAGGCACGGTGGAATTTTTCAGGGGACGATCATCTCTGCAAGGCCGCCAATCCCTAGTATTTTTCAGAACCATATGCAACCGTGAAGCCCAGCAGCTGTCAGATCTGTGGACTACGCCCAACTCTTGCCAATCCAATCTTGCGATTTTAAGATAATCTGGGGGCATTACGACCTGCGCCTCAGACCCTGCCTTTATATGGTGGCTTATTGCATGTCTGTACATTGTTACAATGGGGTCACGAGGTGAGGGAAACACTTGAGCAAGGCTTGCAAAGGTCAGGAATCAGGTTGAAGGCTTGTCAGGCAGCAGATGGTATTGGAAGGACAACAAATGAAGCTCAGTTGCATTCAAGAGCTGCAGTCCACACAACAGCATTTTTTCAAATACATCACGGAAAAATGTGACAAAAAATCCACTCCCAAAATGGAATTTGCTACATTTATAACTGAAAAACCACCCAAAAAGATTGCAAGACTGAAATGAAGCACGTGTAAATCTCTGGCCATGTTTGAATAAGAGAATCATTTGTAGCTGAAAGAACACATGACATATTAGAAAGTCTATGTTCCTCAGGGTTTGGAGGGACCGGCACCGCTCCAAAGTGACAGATAGTTTTGGAGTTTTACATCGAGATGCCAAAATAATAACCTACTCTAACAACTGCCTAGAATTTTACCTCCATTTTTCTCAGTTGCATTCAATAATCTCTCTCAAATGGGAACAAGATCACAGATAAAGGACTGAACCAGGCCACCAGGCCCATCGAGTCTGCTCCGTAAATAGACACTAAGCTACTCTACACTCCATCCAATTTCTGGACATTTCCCCATATCCCTTCATGCCCTCACTAACAAGATAATTGTCCATTTCTTGTTTAAATACTCCCAGTGACCTGTCTTCCACTGCTGTATGAGGCAGTGAGTTCCACAGATCCACAACCCTCTGGCTAAAGAAGTTCTTCCCAATCCCTGTTTTATGTGGATAACCTCTAATTTTCTTGTCCTCGATTCACCCACCAAGGAAAACATCTTACCCGCATCCACCCTGTCTAAACCTTTCAAAATACAAAATGCCTCCTTGAGATTTCTTCTTTAATTTCCTGTACTCCAATGAATACAACCCAAGAGCTGTCACACACTCCTCGTACATTATCCTTTGCATTCTGGGAATCATCCTAGTCATTCTCCTCTGCAACCTCTCCAATAACATCACATTCATTCTCAGATAGGGGGCCCAAAACTGCACACAGTACTCAAAATGAGGTCTCACCAGTGCCCCATAGAGCCTCATCAACACCTCTTTACTCTTGTACACCATTCCTCTTGAAATGAATGCCAACATAGCATTCGCTTTCTTCATTACCAATTTCACCTGGTCATTAATTTTTAGGTTTCCTTGCACAAGGACACCCAGGTCCCTTTGTACATCCAAGGTCTGAATTTTCATCCCATCCAAATAGTATGCTTCCTGTTTATTTCCACTGCCAAAATGTACAACTGTACATTTCTCGGTGTTAAATCTCATCTGCCATCATTTTGCCCAGTTTCCTAATCTGTCAATATCCTTCTGCAACTTTACGGTTTCTACACTTCCTACTCTGTCCCCTATCTTGGTGACCTCCGCAAATTTGGCCACAAAACCATTTAAACCACAATTCAAATCATTAATTTATTTTTCCTTGGAATATATCTATCCTGCATTCCTTTTATTACTGCCACATGCCAATCCAGAATCGATCATGACTGAACCTGAACATGTTTATTGTGATAAACATCTTCTAATAAATGTTCTGGGTTTAATTTTTAAAAATGTCGTTGTGGTTCCTCTTCATCAACTGTTTGGAAGCTGAATTCACAAAATTTTCCAAATATTTTTTCAGCAATAATTCTGTGGTACAGAGGATTACTCATCTTTCCTAGAGGTTAAAAGTTGCATTTTGATTTTCTTGTCTCAACTGAACATTGTACAAGGTGAAGGCTGATTAAAATGGATTCAGTCATGATGGCCTTCAAATGTTGCATTATTGCTGTGGCTACACAGCTTGAATGATAAACTGCTGTTTCTACAGGGAATTAACTCATGGAAATGTTCTAAATACATTCATTGGAGATAGACCTTTGTGAAAAGTTTATTGCCCATCGGCAACAATCCTTGAAAAGAGATGAATCATCACCCAACAGAATCATCACCTGCCTCACTTCTCTCCTTTATCCCTTTCATGTTCAATAGAGGCATCGTAGTATTTTTACATTTCCCACAGGGGCAGGGGAGAAGAAATCTACCCTCTCCATGACTACAATAGTTGTATAAATTTCAACCAGGTCATCTCTCAGCCTCAAATGCTCCAGAGAAAACTGTTCAAATTTGTCCAACCTCTCCTCAGAGCCAATGCTCTAACCCAAGCAACCCTCTGTCATGCAGTAACTAGAATTGCAGAAAACACTCGAAATGTGGCCTAACCACATTTATACTTCATGCCCTGCTCAATGAAGAATACTTTCTTTTACACCCTACATTTGTGTTGCTACTTTCAAGGAGCTAGCGCTTGCACCCCAAGATCCCCCTGCAACACTACTACAAGTCTTCTCAAAGTGCAAGACACTTGTCCAGTTTAAACTCCATCTGCCATTTCTCTGCCCATATTTATAATTCATCTGGTTTGGAAGGGAGAATACGAGGGGGACTGGGTGAATCAGCAGGAGAGAGAGTGAAACCTGTGGAGGGGGGAGGTGGTGGGCAGGTTACATGATTTTGGAAAATTCCATATGCATACTATCGAGTCACAAATGCAATAAGAGATGGTTCCTCTGGATTTGACCTCACCTTGACAATGGAGGAGGCAGAAGACAAAGGTCAGTGTGGGAATGGAATGGAACTTAAAACAGCTTGTGACCATGAGCCAAGATGGCCATTGTGATCCAAGTGGAGGCGCTCAGCCAATCTGTCATTTACTCTGGATTGGGTTTCCTGCCACAGAGGGCACGGACATGTTTGGAGCATGTGCATATGAAACTTTACCCTGCATGAGAATCCCTGGATGGTGGTGACTGATGCAGATTGCAGGAGAAAATGCCCAAGGATGGGGAGGAATTAGGAGTCTGTAATTAGTTGTAAGATCTTACTTCAAAATTCATCACCAACGAGTAGGAAAACAGATTCAGTCTATTCTCCCTCTCAGAAAGATTTAGTTAATAAACAAAACAATCTTTCAGCACAGCCAGGGGCAAAAGGGCTCTTAGTTTAGTCTTACAATCAACAGACTTTGAAATTACCCACCGTAAATGACTCAAAATTCAATTCTAGATTCACTTCTGGTGGAAGTATAAGAGCCAGTGTCTTGCCTAATCAGATTAGCCTTATTCTGAGTATTCATTTTGACTTTCACACCATCAAATGCAAGCCCCAGTTTTGATCCCCAACTATTTTCTATCCTTACCCACTTTTCAACCACACCTACCTGAAATTGGAACAAACAACAACTAATATTTCCATGTATAAATCATATACAAAATAATTTACCCACATTTTCACATCACTGTAACCACTGAGTGATAACTTGTGCCCATCAGGAAACTGCACCAGCCACTACAGGGTCCTACTTACCTTGGTGTTACTGACTCTTTTCCAGTGTTACTTGCAGACATAATGACATATTTAACATGCACAATATTTATTTTCTTACTGACCAGAACTAGAAAGCATTGTGTGAAAAAGAGAAAAGCTCAAGTCAACCAGGAGATACAAACTCCTGACTGCAATGTTGCTGTGCAAATTTGCTACATTATTGAAGTCTCACAGAGCTTACAACAGATATTCAAAGTCAAGCAATAACAGAAATAACAGAATATTACAGCACGGTACAAGCCCTTTGGCCCACGACGTTGTGCTGATCGAGATATTTCTAACCAAAATAATAATAAAAATAATACCCTGTAGCGGCTCCTACGGTAGATGCTACTCAATAAAGGCAAACACACACAAAGGGAGTCAACTCAAGACTGGTTTATTGCAGAACTACACAGACCTTTTCTTCCCTGCCTGTTAATGAGCTCGTTAGTTAACAGATGCTGGTTATAAGATATAACGAAAGTGCCTTATAGCCAGATAAAGTGCTAATAGTTCACGATCAAAGATGCTGTACATCATTTCCACTGGTCTTAAATGACGATTCAAGAAGGCAAGGGTCTGATAATGGCCATTGACGTATTGTTCCAGAACTGTACCCACAGCTGTTCCTGAGGCTTCTGTGTGAAGCATCAAATCAGTTTCAGGATTTGGATGCGCAATCATTGCTGCTTTGGCTAATGCCTCTTTGGTGGACATAAATGCAGTCTCTGCCTCTGCGGTCCAGGTAATGTTTTAGTTTGGAGCAGAGATGATGTCAAACAGGGGTTGCAGGATGTCAGAAATCCCAGGAATAAAACTGTGCGAAAAAAAAATTAACATTCCCAAAAACTTCTGTATCCCTTTGACGGTAACAGGTCTGGAGATTGTATGATGTTGTCAACCTTGCCTGATATTGGAGATGTGCCATCTGCTGGTTCATTTGCCAAATTGACACTTGTCAAGTTTAATTGTCAGTAGTCCAAAGTCTTCGTGACATTGGAAAAGGCGGCGCAAATGCAGGCAGTGACCTTGCTCATTTTGCCTTGCTACAAGGATGATGCCGTCCAAGTAAATATACGCAAAGACTAAATCTCTTCCTGGAGTGTCCATAAGCCGCTGAAAAGTTTGTGCGGCATTCTTTAAGCGAAATGGCATTCTGAGGAATTCATAAAGACCAAACGACATAATAATTGCTGTCTTGGGAATATCATTCTCATGAATCGGTGTCTGATGCTATCCCTTAACCAAATCAATCTTTGAAAATATGTGGCAATGATGCAGATGGGCGGCGAAATGCTGTATGTGTGGAATTGAGTATCTGTCAGGTGTTGTGACATCATTAAGCCTACACTAGTCACTGCAGGGTCTCAATCCGCCTGTCTCCTTGGGTACCATATGCAAAGGTGAGGCCCAAGGGCTGTTTGAGCATCGGACAATACCCAATCCTTCCATTGCTTTAATTTCTGCCACAATTTATCAGGTGCCAGATGTCAAGTCCTGGCATGGGCCAGTGGGCCTGATGTGTCTATGTAATGAGACCCACCATGGACTATTCTTGAGGCATTGAAGTAAGGGGTGAGAAGATGGGTAAATTCAGTGAGTAGAGCAGTATATGCATCCTTGTGTAATGTATGTACTCTGAGCTGTGAAACTCTCCCCTTGATGCACACCAGTGGATATGTCTGAAAGATAGTGGCATGAACTAATTTTCTGCATTTTATGTCTATCAATACGTCGTGAGAACGTAAAAAATCCACACCCAAATGGGACGAGTGACAGAAGCGAAGACACAATTCTAATAGAACATGGTTCCATCTATTCCAATTGCGACTTGTCTAGTGCCGAAACTTGGAATGGCAGTTCCATTCACCGCTCTCAGGGCCAAGTGGTATTTTGGATGTGTTCTTTCAAAATAGGTCAGTGGGTGCAAACTAAGTTCAACACCTGTGTCTACAAGAAATTTGCACTTACCCATAGCGCCCTGAAGATACAATAGGCCTGGTCATCTCTCGTTTCCCGACTTCTTTTTGTAGTAGAAACATGGGTGGACGCACTTATGGGCATATTTTCCACTGCAGCGATGGTAAAAACACCACTCTTAATGTACTCTTGATGTACGTTGCTCTTTCTTGGATTGGACTGCAGATACTGGAGACTGGTAGGATGCGGGAGATGCTTCTGCATCAAAAACAGGATGTATTGGGGCAGACTCTTGTGTAGGAGTATGATAGAGCCTGTCAGCCTCTCGAGCCACGTCATGGGGATGGTGAAAATCCATGTTACCAATGGTTATGGCCGTGTGTGCTGGAATTTTTGACAGAAATAAGGTTTCAAAAAACAAACAATGGGAATGACCATCTGACAATGCCAGAATCTCATTCATCAGGTCTGATGGATTCTTGTCAGTTAGGCCTTCTATGTTCAAAAGACCCATGCCACGCTCATGCCTAGTAAGTTCCAATGTGTCAAGAAGAAACTGCTGGAACCTGGTGTACTGGTCTTCTGCCGGAGGATGAGCAATAAATTTGCTTACTCGCGATGCAGTGGCCGTGCCCAATTTACTCACGACATGCCAACATTTTGTCTCTTCCACCATTAGACCCCGATGCGAAACTGGGTTTCATCTTGAAGAAACCAAATTTGAGGCTGATGTGTCCAGAAAACAGGGAAAGGAACCCCAACTGCATTAAATGCTGGGGCGGCGGCAGTTGTTGAAGCTGTTGTAATTTCCTCCTTTTCCACAATGATTCAAATTCGTTAAATCTTAACTTTGGGATCAGCAATTTGAGGCAGCTTCTACAGTAGATGCTACTAAATAAAGGTAAACACACACAAAGGGAGTCAACTCAAGATTGGTTTATTGCAGAACTACATAGACCTTTTGTTCCCTGCCTGTTAATGAGCTCGTTAGTGAACAGGACCAGCAGGTTAAAGCTATGAGCCATGCCTTTAGGCAAGGGTGTTCATCTGATCCACTCGCTGCACTTTGGCGCCCAGCACTGTTAGCCCGCGATGTGTCAGGTAAGTCTGTGAACTGACGGTGGAGGTTCGTAATACTGCGCTGTGCACCCGCTACAACCCTGTTTTTCTTTCACCCATGCATGCCTGTCTAAGAGTCTCTTAAATGCTCTTTACATGATATTGTAATCAATAAATATATTTGGAGATTTTGGTAATATTTGGGAATTTGGTAAGATTTAGAATAGGTTACATACATACACAAACACACACATTTTAAAACAGATCTTATTTGAAAGACTGAAGAAATATTGAAGATCTCTGGAGAATGTTATTCACATTCACAAGTAGGTGTTAATCGAACTGATGTCATAAAATGAATGACCATTGTTTGGAAATGGAGCCAGGATGGCTACAAGTACTTTTCTGCAGGGTGCTTACAGAAAAGTCACTCCCGGGTTTTGTTTATCTAACAACAGCTTGAGCAGAAGCAAGAACTCCTGTTGTTTGGATTAAGAGGAATGGAAATCTGTAGTAGCTTGCAGAAAGAAATTACCCTCTGAAAAACCCTGATGGGGCAAGTTTCATCAGTGAGACATTGAGGTGACAGATGGTGGTACCTCAGTTGTGGAAATCCTGGAACAACAAATCTCTTTCTTAAAAAACCCTACAAGAACCGTCCTGAGCAATAAACATTTAACTTTCAAGCACCAAAACCTTGTGAAATTTATACATGTTGAATTCTGTGCACAGCAGAAGAATTGCTTACATCCAGAGAACTTGGAAGAAGGAGAAGTGAGATTGAACTGTGAAGCAAAGAACTTTTCTTAAATTTAAACACATTACAAACATGTTCGCTTAGAATTAGAAGGGGTTAATTTGGGTTAGTTAAGTATAGAGTTAAGTTAGTTTCATTCTATTTTCAGGTTTAAATTTGATTAAAATAAATTTGGTTTTAAAAACCACTTGTCTTGCTGAATGTCTATTGCTGCTGGGTTTTGGGATCCTTTGGGCTCATAACAATATCTGCTTGGATAATGACATTGGGCCTGTTCAAAATAGGAAATGGCTTCTACCAGCATGAGTTTCTATTTGTGCGAAATATTGATAGGTGGCTGGCCACATACCTTTCCTAAAAATTAATACCCTCTCCCTCCCTAAACCACATTCAGCCCCGTGACATCTTTCTGCATTGCATTACTGGGGGACCACCAAGGACCTGACCCATTTCCCATCTCTCCTTGCAATGCCAAGATGGCAGCTGCCATTAAGAACTGACAAATCTCATTTTAATTCAGCAAGCAAGATGAAAATCATCCTGACATCCTGCTTAAAAACAAGGGTCAACAAACCTTCCTAATTTTGTCACTTCATTTTTATTTCGAATCCCACGGAGCATTAGCAAAAAATTTGGCTCACCAAATTATGAGTAAAATCATGATCCCTGTTCATGAAAACCCATAACCTTCAATGTTACACAGATAATCTAGGAAGAATTCTGTAATAAAAGTGAATGAAATATTTAAAGAATTTTCGCCTTATAAATGCTGAGATTGTAGTGCGTCAAGCGACCAGGCGAGCAAAAAAGGCCAAATTGCTGCAACACTCAGACAGTCCAAGATGGCATGGTCTCCCCTTCACTGCCGAGAAGGATCTAGTGCCTAGCTTCCGCATAGCGGCCAGCCGGCCGGAGAGTGACGCCATGACACAATGACATCACTGCTGCAAGTCGGGGGGTACGTCACCAGAATTTGGCGGGCCAGCGAGAACACGTGGGGAATTTAAACCAGAAAAGCCAGTCTTTGTTTTACACTCACCTTGGGTGGATGTCTCTTTATTTGGTAGCGCTGCCACAGCGAATGCTACAAGGTGATAACTTCTTACTTGCTGCAACCAAACAGGTCTGCAAGATACACCAACCTAAATAGAAAACATGACCAGAAATCTCAGAGATCATAAATTCAAAAGGATTGGTGAAATCTTTTCTCTGTATTGTTAACACCAAAGTCCCTATATTTTTCAAGGCATTCGGACAAGTAACTGAGAAACATTACATTTTAAACACATGGTACGTCAGGATCAGAAGGATTGGAGCATTATTGTTCAGGTGACACAACTTTCAAAAAATAACATCTAACTTGATGAAGAATGTGATACAACAACAGGAAAAACGGATGGAATCAGACACATTCTATGAGCATTGGGAAGCAAATAAAAATGGATTGGTTTTCCATCCCTTCCAAAGTGACCCATGACCCCGACAGGTCCTCCCAGACCTGCGACCGTAATGGAGCTGAAGGATCAGTCAGATCCCACATTGGTTGCAAGTTGGAGTTTTGCCCCCGTGCGAGGAGCCCTGATGTCTTAGGAGACGTGATAGACCCCGAGCAGAAGACGCCGCCACCAATGTCCCACCTCCTCACAGAAAGAGCCAATCAGCCCGCAAACCCACCCATCAATACACCCCTACTTCAGTGTCCAATCCAATAGCGGCCTCACCGAATCAACCAATTGGCTCGCGCAACTGAAGCAATCAATTAGCGAGCGAGCGAACACACAGGCGCACCCAATCAGCATCGCAATACAGAAAACAGAGGCAGTGGAAGGAGCAGGAGACAATTCGGCCCTTCAACTTTGAACTACCCCAACAACTCAATCAAATCCTTGGGAAATATAGGATTACTTTGTCTTGGCTCCAGGATTCCTCTGATCTCAAGAAATATATTGTACGCCAACTGCAAGGGAGACTATTTATTATCAATCTTTCCTCCAAATTTATTACCGTTTCAAATTTAATGTCTGCTACTTTTTTCAAAGTACCTGCATCTAAGTTCAATGCATATGATTCCTCTACATATGTGTAGGACAATAAACTCATCACAAGTCCATGGATCCCAATTTCAAATGAACCTTCAACAGGGGAGAGAATTCCAAGGATATTACATTTTCATTGAAGACATTTCTTAAAGTCCAAGCAGGTGATCAGTTATTGGGAAATTGTGACACTTGGTGTTCGGCTCCTTTACATTATCCTCTCTCGATCCGTGCTGCCGTGTCCTCTCATAATGTTGTCAGGTCATCTCCCTTTTTTCCAACAACAAAGAGATCCATTTTCAAACTTTCCTCCTATCAACCGTTTAAAACATCCCAGAAACAAGTCTGACGGTCTTTGTGCACTTCTCACGCTTCAGAAAAAGAAACTGTACACATGACTCCCAATGTAAGATGAGCAAGACCATTCGATGTGAAATTGGAGTGTTCGTGCTACTGTGAAGCGTAGAAAGGAGGACACACACTCAAGAAATCAAAGTCAAAGACTACTTCATTACACTGGCTGCTCTACTTCTATTCTCTCCCCGCTGCTGTCAACTGGAGTGATGTCACAGCCGTGCCGGCCTCCAATTGGTCGGTGTTCCCATCCTTTTTGATTTCTGCCATGCAATTTGACCCCTGGGACAAAAGTTGTTGGTCCCCATTCACTCTACGCGGTTGCCTCATTCGTCAGCCATCTTGTGTACAAGGTTGCATCCCAGTTAGCATGAGTCCCCACCTCCTCAGAATCAGTGATTGGATTGGTGGTCGCTGCTTTCGATCACCTATATCTGCATCGTGGAGGCTGAGTCGTGACCGGTTTTCTAATGTCCAGATGTGCTGGCTTGAGGTGGTCGATAGTGAAAGTCTTTTCCTTCACACTGATATCCAGCACACTTACCGTGAAATGTGGAATGAACGATACACACCCAAGAAGTCGAAGTCGAAGACTGGTTTGTTGAACTGGAAGCTCTGCTTATTTACTCTCCTGCTGTTGACGACAGGAGTTACGAGACGGTAGCACCAGCCTGGGACAATGTTTGTTGGTTCCCGCAGAACCTGCGCAGTCACCGCATTCGTCAGCCATCTTGTGTTCTGGTCCGCGTCTCGGTTAGCAGGCCGCTACAGCCATACATTTTGTAAGAATATGGAGCCCATATCTGAATGAAGCTCAGACATTCCCTTTCTCTTTAAGGCCTCTTTAAGGCCTTTTATGAAAAGGGACGTTAAAGTAATCGGTGCTCCTGCTGGGGGTCCCTTGTCCTCATTGTTCCTCTTTTTCTTTTAGCAAAGGGATGGAGGGTGGATGGGGGTGGTCTATGGGGGGATTTCTTTATTTTTTTCTTTTAACTATACCACATGTATTTATTCAAAAATATTTAGTTATTTTTATGGACGTGCTGCACATGTATCATTTGTCTGTTGTTGTGAGGACTTGGTTGTGTGTTTGCATATGTTTATCCCAAGAATGCTGTTTCATCGGTTTGTACTTGTGCTATCCAATGGTAATAAATATGACCTTGTACTTTGGAGCGGGTGCAGAGGAGTTTTCCAAGATCGGTGAATGTACCTCATGAAGCAAAGTTGACTGAGTTAGGGCTTTTCTCTTTCCACCCCACCCCCCCACCACACCCAGCAACATTGACTTTATTCACAAATTATTTCCAAAGTGGACCGTTCCAAGTCTTTTCACCTCCTTTGCATCCCTTAAACTGCCATTGTTACCCCTCTTAGAATTTTTGTATTCATGTAAATGTCCTTTGGACTTAAAAATGCAGCCCAGACCTTTCAGAGTCTGATGGATGCGGTGGGCTGGTATTTCAGCTTCACGTTCATCTATTTGGATAATATTCTCATCACCAGTTGCATTCACACAGAGCATGCGGCCCATCTAAGAGCAAGTGTGCGCCTGGCTGCAGGAATTTGGACTGAGGATAAACCTTGCTAAGTGCCATTTCAAGCTGGAAACATTCAACTTCCTGGAGGGTTGAATCAATAGGCACGGAACTAAACCCCTGCTTGAAAAGGTAGAGGCTGTTTGGTGCTTCCCCAAACTACCCCACCACCACCACAGTGAAGGGGCTGCAAGAATTCACTGGTGATTAACTTTTTTCACTGATTCACACTGACAGCGGCCCACATCATGGACCCACTTTTTGCACTTATGGCGGAGAAATGAAAAGACACTAGCTGGGACAACGAGGCTTTGGAGGTATTCCAGAGGCCCAAGGATGCACTGGCCCACACCACCCTTCTGGTACACACCAGGCCAGATGTGCCAACCACTCTCTCAGTAGAAGCTTTCAGTCCACATATTCCCTTCACTGCACATTGCTAGATACACCTCTGTTTAGCTTCATTGCCACCACTTAGATACCATGTAGTTACTGTCCCCCTCTCCTGTTGGAGGGGTTCCCCTTGGTCTCAGCTCCTCAGTGCCCAGTTATGGGAGGATTATGATCTATCTCGTGTTGGCTGCGCCAAGCCTCCGTGCATCCCTCAGCGTGTACTCCTGCAGCCTGGAATGTGCCAATTGGAATGTCCCCAACATGTCTGCATTCTGAAAGACTGACAGGTTTAACATTGACTATAAGATGCACAGTACAACCACTTTGGCCCTCGATGTTGTGCCGACTGATGTATTCCTACCAAAATAAGAATGACTAACCCCTTCCACCCTCATAACCCTCCGTTCTTCTTTCATCCACGTGACTCAGAGCCTCTTAAATACCCCTAAGATTTCAGCCTTCACCACCACCCCTGGTGAGGCATTCCTGACACCCACAACTCTGGGTAAAAGAAAATCTCCCCTCAACCTTCCTCCCTTTGTTTTCTACAGATGTGTTTGCTACTCACATCTGGGTTTCAGGCAGACATTGTCCGATCCAGGAAATCTCCTCTGCACCTGCACCAAAGTACAAGGTTAAATTTAGTACCATTGGATAACACAAGTACAACCTGATGAAACAGGGTTCTTGGGGAAAACACATGTAAACACTCATTTTGATAATTTTGTCAATAATCCTAGTAGGTCACATTGATATTTGTGATCGGGTGGGCAGGGGGAGTAACTAGTGTTTCTCTCGGCCACTCATGGTCCCTTGGATTGAAATCCAATCATTTAAAAATATATTTTATTGATAAATTAAACACTACAAAGAATTCACACAATTGATAATAACACAAATTAAACACAAATACACGAGTCAGGGTTAAAAGAAATAATAAAGAAATCCCCCCCCCCCATAAACCACCCCATCCCCCTCCATTCCCTTGCTAAAAGAAAAAGAAAAATGAGGACAAGGGACCCCCAGCAGGAGTGATGAAAACTTTAACGCTCCTTTTCATAAACTGAGGCCTTCAGGAGCAAGGGAATGTCTGAGCTTCATTGAAATATTCATCCCTACCCTTTGTAAATATGGGCTCCATATTCTTACAAAATATATGGTTGTTGCCACCCGCTAACAGGGAAGCAACCCAGTACACAAGATGGCTGATGAGCGTGGTGACTGCGCAGATTCCGCAGGGACAGACAAACTTCGTCCCAGGTGACAACCCACATGGCGGGAAGGAATGAGCAATGGTGGGAACACCCACCAATCCAAGGCCGGTGCTACTGTCTCGTAAGTTCTGTCGTCAGCAGTGAGAGAGTATATAAGCAGAGCTGCCAGTTTAACAAAACAGTCTTCGACTTCTTGGGTGTGTGTTGTTCTTTCCACACATTGGTGTATCGTGCATGCTTCATTGGTGACCCCGACAGGTCCAACCGCCAGTTGGGCCTGAAGATGACAGATCAGGTAGTTCTTCACACAGTTTAGTTTAAGCTGTCAACATTCTGGGCATCACAACCACACATGTGGTTTAAACAGACCGAGGCCCAATTCTACCAGATCACCGCCAATGACATGCGTGACTACTATGTGGTGAGCTCGCTCGACTAGGACACGGAAGCAAGGGTCTTTGACCCCCCCTGTAGCAGCCTCCTGAGCAAGGCAAATACGATACCCTCAAGGAGCGATGAACCCCTACCTTTGGGTTCCCGCGGACAGAGTCCCATCTACCCTACTGAGCCAAATGCTTGCCCTTGCTGAGGGACACAGGCCTTGCTGCTCTTTGAGCAGATTTTCAAGGAACAGCTGCCCCTGCGCCTCCCCCCTGCACATGGTACCGAAGCAGGCAGGAGGGTGGAGGCCATGTGGTGACTATCCCTGCCCCAACGGGACCACCACACTGGAATGTGACCTCGTGCCTCATATCCAAGACTTTGCGCAAACTTACAAGGGGCGGGGTTATTTTCCAAAGTTGACCCCGTCAGGGGCTATCTCCTGATCCTGGTCCAGCACAATTGCATCCCTTAAACTGCCATTGTTACCCCTCTTAGAATTTTTGTATTCATGTAAATGTCCTTTGGACTTAAAAATGCAGCCCAGACCTTTCAGAGTCTGATGGATGCGGTGGGCTGGTATTTCAGCTTCACGTTCATCTATTTGGATGATATTCTCATCACCAGTTGCATTCACACAGAGCATGCGGCCCATCTAAGAGCAAGTGTGCGCCTGGCTGCAGGAATTTGGACTGAGGATAAACCTTGCTAAGTGCCAGTTCAAGCTGGAAACATTCAACTTCCTGGAGGGTTGAATCAATAGGCACGGAACTAAACCCCTGCTTGAAAAGGTAGAGGCTGTTTGGTGCTTCCCCAAACTACCCCACCACCACCACAGTGAAGGGGCTGCAAGAATTCACTGGTGATTAACTTTTTTCACTGATTCACACTGACAGCGGCCCACATCATGGACCCACTTTTTGCACTTATGGCGGAGAAATGAAAAGACACTAGCTGGGACAACGAGGCTTTGGAGGTATTCCAGAGGCCCAAGGATGCACTGGCCCACACCACCCTTCTGGTACACACCAGGCCAGATGTGCCAACCACTCTCTCAGTAGAAGCTTTCAGTTCAGCAGTAGGGGGCGCACTGGAGCAATTCATCAAAGGGCAATGGCTGACCATGACCTTCTTTAGCAGGCACCTCTGGCCACCCGAACTCAACTATAGTGCCTTTGACCGACAGCAATTGGTGCTGTACGTGGAAGTCAGACACTTCATATATTTTCTTGGAAGATAGACAATTCAGGGTCCATGAACCAGAAGCCATTAACCTTTGCCTTCCATAAAGTGTTGGACCCACGGTCGGCCAAGCAGCAGCAACACCTCTCATATGAGTCTGAGTTCATTACAGACATTCAAAACATCGTAGATAAAACCAACATGGTGGCTGACGCACTGTCCCACCCCACGATCGAGTCTGTCCCAGGGAATAGACTCTGCAGTCCTAGGCAGGGCACAGCCACAAATACTGAGATCCTGGCAAACGGGACAGCAGTTTCCCGGCTCAGTCAGGAGGATGTCGCCATCGACCCTGGGAAGTAGACGCTGCTCTGCGACATCTCCACTGGCAAACCCCGCCCCATCATGCTGGCTACGTGGAGACAGCAGGTTTTTGATGAGGTGCACAACCAGGCACACCCAGCCATCAGATCTGTCAAAATGGTGGCCAATCAGTTTGTCTTGCACAGCCTCCAGAAACAGGTTGTCATTGGGTCAAGACCTACACACTCAGCCAGATGTCCAAAGTGAGACACACGTCAAGGCACCCCCCAGACTTTCAAGCCAACACAATGTAGGTTCAGCCACATCTATATTGTCATTGTAGGGTCACTACCAGTCTCCCGATTGACTGCTCCATGAGGTTTCCAGACGCAGTCTGGCTGTCTGATGCAACCACTGAGACCTATGCCAGGGCCCTGATTAACACCTGGGAAGTCATTTCAGAGTCCTGGAGCTTATGCCTTCTGATAGAGGTATAAAGTTCATGTTGGGACTCTGGGCGGCGCTGGCCAACTTGCTATGAACCCAGCTTCACCATACCAGGGTGTACCACCCTGAGTCCAGTAGGTTGGTGAAGAGGTTCCACAGGCACCTAAAGGCAGCCTTGATAGTTTTGGCTCGAAGGGCCAAACTGGGAAGATGAGCTACCCTGGGTCCTCTTGTGGATCCGCACTGCGCCAAAAGAAGAATTCAACACCTCAGCAGCCGGGATGGTGATACCAGGAATGTTTTGGCTGCTGCCCAGTATCCACAGGACCTGACGGCCTCAATGACAAAACAAACGGAAAGATGGGAACTCAAGCCCCTCTGCAGCCTCCTCTGTACAGCCAGGCCAAATCCTTGGATTCAAAATTTCAGGGACCTGTGTGTACATTTTTGATCAGAGTGTGGCTATAGAAAGTAGTCGAACACAACGCGTCGACATGTGTGCTGTATATCGGTGTGAAGGAAGAGATCTTCACCATCGACCACCTCAAGCCAGCACATCTGGACATTAGCAAACTCAGGGCATTCCACTCAGCCCCCGTGATGCAGTTTGAAATTTAGATGCGAAGTTAATAACATCCATGATGAGAGGGTTGTATTATTTAAGTAAATCCTTAAATTCTCTGTAAAATTCAGATTTATTCGACTGTAATTAGCCTCGGTCCTTTTCAATTTATTTTTGAGTGCCTCTGATGGATATAAATTTGTATAAATCTGTGTCATTAATTTCTATTGGATTATATGAGAGTTAACTTGCTCCAGTTTGAATTGCATCAGTTGTCTTTCAACTTTCTTCTGTTCTCAGTTGCCAGAACAAGACCAGTTGGCTTTCTCCCTTCATGTCATTTTCAGCTCTCGAAGGATGTGACGTATTGGAGCTTTTTGTTTAAAAGCAATTTTTTAAAATTCCTTGGAACCAAACTGTTGGAACTCTTTTTCCAATTTCCAAATTTGTTTCCAGCTCTTCTATTTCTGCCACGTATTTCTTCTTCATCCCTTTTGTATGTGATATTATCCCCATAATATAAAACGATTGGGCGAAGAGGCACAGTTTGACTCGCAGAATAACTTGATCTGGTCGCTAATATTCTTTCCAAAATCTGGTTTTTGAAGATGGGTGGGGTTCAAACGCCATCTCTGTGAATTAGTTGTCAGCGTCTGTCTCACTTCACTACATCACGTGACCTTCACTAGGAGATCTTAAGGAAAGTTTGCTTGGATGGAAATGGTTTTTGAATATTTTATTTACTTTTTCTTCAAAAATATACTTGATAAATTTTTCAATATCATAATATGAAACTTTTTCTTACAATCAACCCTCCCTCCCTCCCTCCCTCCCTCCCTCCCTCCCTCCAACCCCTTCCAAACAAATGAATCCGCTCACCATTAGAGTTTATATGTCTTTTAAATATATAGTATCCAATTGGGGAAACCATGCTTAAATAAATATAATAGTTGCATTTATAGCCCCTTTTCTTTTTTATGACTATATTTGGGCCCCAATGTGGTCCAGGACCGGCTGCCAGATCTTTGCAAAAGTGTCATATTTATTCTTTAAGTTAGATGTGACTTTTTCCATGGGTTTCCAGCTGTCCATTTCTGCCATCCATTCTGCTATAACTCTGACGTCCAAGTGATCACGCCACTTTTTTGCTCCAGCCAATGCTATTTTATCAATGAGATTGTATATTTGTTCAATTTGTTGCTGACATCCATAACATTACCTAGTAGATAGCACTCTGGGCTGCCCGAGAAAGCCACTCCTGTTATCTCCGGTTAATTTTTCGGTGATTTCTTGCCAAAATGGCCTCACCTTCACCCACGACCATATGGCGCATCAAAAAGTTCCTGTCTCAGTCCCACATCTTTTTTTTGTTTATCATTTACATCAATACAAGCATTGTCAATAAAGAGAATATCTTACAACAACAGAATGCAAAATGATCCCAAATCTTTGGTCTATTTTCTGCACCCGCCTCCCTCCTTCTCCCCAAAGAAAGAGAAAGAGAAAAACACCTCAATCTATACAGTTGGTATTATTCCCAGAGTTATTTGATTTTCTAGCTAATAATTATTAACCATGAACTAAGAGGAGTGGGTGATGTGGAAGATGTCAATGGACTTTTATTCGCCATGTCCATGTACCGTTCCTGATCTGATTCCTCAACCAGAAGTCAATGTTTTTCTAACAGGCTACTTGGTTCAGGCTGTGAGTTAGAGGAGGTGGCGACTGGAGCTTGGGCGACGATCTGGAGGAGGAGCTTGGAGAGAGTGACGGGCAGGTAAGCTGTTAATTTCAGGGCTTACCGGGGCTTGGACCTACTTGTTTCAGGCTGTGAGTCAGAGGAGGTGGGGACTGGAGTTTGGGCAATGATCTGGAGGAGGAGGAGCTTGGAGAGAGTGAGGGGGTTAATTGGTCAAGGGGCCAATAAAAGGAGGATAAGTATAGGGGAGCGGCCAATGTGGAGCAGCCCAGTGAGTGAGTGGCACAGTGAAGGTGTGGGTCCTTTAGGCTTTGGCTCGAGAGGCTGAGGACAAGCGTGCTGCGCTAAAGGTAAGACATTCACAGTTAATTTAATACATATATGTTAATTTTTTTACTTTCTAAGGTGTGAGGAGAAGGAGGCAGGTTGAGTATCAGGGCAGTTTTCTGCTCTCAGTGTTATATGTGGGAAGTAATGGAGTCTTCATGTCTCCCGGATATCCATGTGTGCACAAAGTGTGCTGAGCCACAGCATCTAAGGGATCAAGTCAGGGAACTTGAGCTGGAGCTCAATAACCTCTCTCTGGTTAGGGAGAGTGAGGCCATCATGGACAAGGAGTGTGGCCTGAAGGACCGGATCAAGGAACTTGAGCTGCAACTCGATGACCTTTCTCTGGTTAGGGAGAATGAGGCTATCTTAGAGAAGAGCTACAGGCAGGTGGTCGCACAGGGGCCCACGGGAGGAGAGGCAGTGAGTTACCGTTAGGAGGAGGAAAGGGAGGGGTCAGGTTCATGTGCAAGCACCCAAGTCTGTTATCTTCAGAAATCAGTACTCCACCTTGAATACTGAGGAGGGGGGAAGTCAGACTATGACGGGCAGAGGTGTGGTGCCACACTCTATAGGGATAATAGTCATAAGGGATTCAATGGTTAGGAGGACAGATGCGATAAGGAAAACCAGATGGTGTTTGTCTCCCTGGTGCCAGAGTCCGGGATGTGACTATGCACGTTCAGAACATCCTAAAAGGGGAGGGTAAAGAGTGTGAGGTTGTGGTACATATTGGTACCAATAATGTTGGAACGAATGAGTATAGGGAGTTGGGTAGGGAGCTTGAAAGGAGGACCACTGAGGTTGTAATCTCTGGATTGCTTCCTATGCTACGTGACAGTGTGGGCAGAAATAGGATGAGGTGGAGGTTAAACATGTGGCTCAAGGGGTAGAGTAAGAGACTGGGTTTCAAGTTCTTGGACAACTGGGACCTTTTTTGGGGAAGCTGGGAACTATACCATAATAATGGGTGACATCTTAATCCCAGAGGGACCAGTCACCTGGCAGGGGTTTTGCTAGGGCTGTCAGGGGGGATTTAAACTAGTATGGTTGGGGACAGGGTTTCAACTTTGGCAAGGTGAGGGTTAGTCAGAGAGGGAAAGAGACAAGTTTAAATATTTCGAGGGAGGAAAAGCAGGAAGTAGTAAACAGATGTTGCAGTGAAAATTGTGAGAATGGTAGAGAGGAGGATATGCAGAAGGTAGGATGTAGGAGATCCCTGAGTTGTATTTATTTAATGCGAGGAGTGTAGTAAGGAAGCTGGATGAGCTAAAGGTGTGGATTGACATGTGGCATTATGATGTTGTGGCCATTAGCGAGACATCCTTCAAAGAAGGTTGTGACTGGTAGTTGAATGTTCCAGGATTTCGCTGCTTTAGATGTGACAGAGTTGGATTAAGAGGGGGAGGTGTGGCATTACATGTCAGGGAGGATATTACAGCAGTGTTGAGGCAAGATTGACTGGAGGGCTCGTCAAGAGAGGCAGTGTGGGTAGAGCTGAAAAATAAGAAGGGTGAGGTTACTATTATGGGGGTATATTATAAGCCTCCAAATGGGGAAAGGGAACGAAGAGAGCAACTGTCCAACGAAAAAGGTGAGATGTGCAGGTGAAATAGGGTGGTGTTGGTTGGGGATTTCAATTTTCCAAACATCGATTGGAAAAAGCAGTCAGTAAAAGGGCAGGATGACTTAGTATTTATGCGTGTGTTCAGGATTGCTATTTCCAGCAATATGTTGAGACGCCAACTAGAGGGGGAGCAGTGTTCGATCTGTTGTTTGGGAATGCAATGGGGTAGGTGACGGAGGTGAGCATTAGGGAGAACTTCAGATTCCGTGATCATGGGTCCATTAGCTTTAGCTTAATGATGGAAAGGGATAGATCGGGTCCGAGGTTGAAGATCTTCGAGTGGGGGAAGGGCAGATTTGGAGAAATGAGAAGAGATTTGCAGAGAGTTGTATGGGCTGAACTTTTTTCCCAGAAAGGATGTAGATAAAATTTTGGGGGCATTTAGTGGTGAGATTTTGAGAGAACAGGATCTTTATGTTCCAGTCAAGACAAATGGGAAGACTAAAGTTTCGAGGGAGCCGTGGTTTTCTGGTGAAATTAAGAAGTTGGTTTGGGACAAGAGGGAGGCCTATAACAAATATAAAAAAACAAGGGATTGAGGAGAGGTATGGTCATTACTTAGTTTGCAGGAAAAACCTTAAGAGGGAAATTAGAAAGGCAAAAAGAAGGTATGAGGTGTCTATAACTAATAAGGCGAAGGTGAATCCTAAGGGTTTTTACAGATATGTTAACAGTCAAAGGAAAGTTAAACATGGAATAGGTCCACTGGATGATGGGACCAATGAACTATGTCAGGGACCGTATGAGATGGAGAAATATTGAACATTTTTTTCCCATCTGTATTCACGAGGGAATGGGACATTGGGCAATACAAGATAAGACAGGCAAAGGGCTTAGTTATGGAAATGATCGTGATAAGTAAATTGAGAGTTTTGGAGCATTTAGGGTCAATTAAGGTGGATAAGTCTCCTGGTCCTGATGCAATTTTTCCCAGGACTTTAAGGGAGGTCAGGGAACAAATAGTAATTGACAGTAATTTTTCAAAGATCACTGGAGGAGGGTATGGTGCCACCGGATTGGAGGGTTGCAAATGTAGTTCTGTTGTTCAAATAAGGCAGTAGGTGTAGGCCAAGTAATTATCGGCTTCAGTGGTGGGGTAGGTTATGGAGGGCATTCTTCGAGATAGTATGTACAAATATCTGGATAGGCAGGGATTGATCAGTGACACCCAGCATGGGTTTGTGAAGGGAAAATCATGTTTGACAAAACATTGAGTTTTTTGAAGAGGTGACAAGAAAAGTGGATGAAGGTAGGTTGGTTAACAAGATCTATTTGAATTTTAGTAAGGCTTTTGATAAGGTTATTTAGGAAGGTTTAGTCACTAGAGATTAATAGATAGTTAGTTGGGCTCAGAGTTGGCTGTAAAACAGACAGCAGAGAGTGATGTTGGACTAGTGTCTGTCATGATGGAAGCTTATGACGAGCGGTGTGCCTCAGGGATCGGTGCTGGGTCCCCTGTGTTTATCATTTATATTCATGATTTGGATGAGGGGGTAGTTAACTGGGTAAACAAATATGCAGATGATATGAAAATAGGGGGAGTGGTGGATGGTGATGAAGATTTTCTTGCATTACAGGATTTGGTTTCTTTGGAAAAGTGGATTGAAAGTTAACAGATGGAATTTAATGTTGACAAGTGTGAGGTGCTGCATTCCGGAAAAAATAATCAAAATAGGACCTATACAGTTAAGGGGAGGGCATTGAGGAATGGAGAGGAACTGAGGGATCTTGGAGTTACAGTACAGAGATCACTGAAGGTGGATTCCCATGTAGTCAGGGTAGTTAAGAAGGCATATGGCATGCTGGCCTTCATAAATCATAGCATAGACGAGAGTAGAGCTGTTTAACACATTGGTGAGGCCAGGTTTGGAGAATTGTGTTCAGTTCTGATCTCCACTTATAGGAAGGATATAGATAAGGTGGAGAAGGTGCAGAGATTTACAAAAATGTTCCCTGACTTACAAAATCTAGAGTACAGAGAAAGATTAAGGAGACTGTGTCTTTATTCATTAGAACATAGATGGTTGAAGGGGGTTATGATAGAGGTATTTAAAATTATGAATGGAATAGATAGCCTAGACAAGAGTAGACTCTTTCCCTGAGGGCAGGGGAGGTTGGAACAAGAGGGCATTAGTTAAGTGTCAGGGGGCAAAGCTTAAGGAGAAATGTTAGAGGATGCTTCTTCACTCAGAGAGTGGTGGCAGAATTGAATGATCTTACAGAAGAGATCGTGGTGGCAGCGTCGATCCTATCATTTAAGAGAAGGTTGGATGTGTACATTGATATGAGGGGGTTGGAGGGATATAGGCAAAGTGTGGGAGGGGGAAACTAGTGGAGTGGTTCATGTGAACCAGCACGGACTCTAAGGCCCGAAATGGCCTATTTCCATGCTCTAATCTGTCATATGGTTATATGTGGCGGGTTCCACGGGACAAGGTGGGACATCATTAAGAGTTTCCTGCCAGCAGGATTAAATTAAGCCCCGTGAATATCCTTCGATTTCCGGCAGGAGACTCCACAAATTAACGTGCTGTTCCTCGGCACGCTGCACCACGCACGGTCCATTAAATGGGTGAGTACCCAGCTGTGTCTTATGGTTTCACGCACTCACTGAATAACTATTATTCTGCCTCATCTCACTGACCAGCATCCAGTCCATAGCCCTCCATCCCCCTTGTATCCCTGAACTTGTCCAAGTTCTTCAATGCTAACATTGAGCTCACATTTCCTCATGCAGCTGGCAGCTTGTTCCACTCTCCCACCACCTTGTGTGGAGAAGTTCCCCCTCATGTTTCCACTAAACTTTTCCCCTTTCATCCTTAGCCCATGTATTAAGGACTTCTCCAAGAGGCGGAGTCTCAAGAAAACAACCTCTATCCTCCCCCTTACCACCCAGGCCAGGCCTTCTTCACACTGCTATCACCAGGGAAACATGTCCAGGAGTGTGAAGACGAACACCCAATGATACAAACTTAGTTTTTCCCCCTCTGCCATCCGATTTCTGAATGGACAAGGAACCACAGTCACTCCCTCACTTACTCTTCAATTTGCACAAATAGATTTCTTTTTTTAAATGTAATTTAGAACAATATTTGCACCTGTATTGCTGCCACAAAATGACAAATTTTGTGACATGTTCATCACAATATTTTTTTTATTCTGAACACTGCGCGTACATCAGAAAACACTCATAGCTCAGAAAACAATTTGAAAAGATGAATTAACTATTTCCATGCTCCCTTCCCTTTTACAACTATTTTTCTTATCCCACTCCATAATCTAGACATCTCCACTTAACCCAACCCATATTTCTTCTCCCATTCAAAGCACTCAGTAATACACCAAGGCAATAAAATAAAAACTCAATGCTGGAAAAATAATCGGAGTTCAATCCTTCAGGTTGAAAACCTTTCACTGGGATTCAGAAAGATGATCAAACAAACCTGATTCTATTTGCTGAGAAAAAGAAGAGGGGAAATAACAAACTGAATACAAGGGATGAAAAGCCCGAGCAGCAGAAATGGCAGTGGTGCTGGATGAGTGGAGTCGACTCATTGATCAGCACATCTGTCTGGATGGAGGGGTAAAGAATAAACAAGACAAACATGATGCCGTCACTGTGAGGTACAATACGACAGCTGCAGAGAATATGAAATGAAGGAATGGTGAAAATACTTGTTTTTGGATCAATGTGACAAAATTTGAGTTGACAAAAGAAAACAAAATTCCTTTGTTCTGCCAGAACTCTCTAGATCAAGGGGCATAATAAAATAGTCCAGAAGCCAACATTATGAAATTGAACAGCCAAGTTATAGAAATCGGCAGCAAGAGATAAAACACAGTTACATAATTCCATAAAAGTGGTGTCACAGGACGACAGGGATCTAAAGACAGCTTTTGTCATCTTGGCCTTCATTAATTAACAAAAAGAAAATAGGAGTTGGGAAGATATGGTGAGGTTGTATAAGATGATGGTGAGGCCAAATTTGGAGTATTGTGTGCAGTTCTGGTCACCTAGCTACAGGATGGGTATTAGTAAGATTGAAAGAGTGCAGAGAAGATTTACCAGGACACTGCCAGATCTTCAGGAGTTGAGCTACAGGGAAAGGTTGAACAGGTTGGGACTTTATTCCTTGGAGTCTCGAAAAATGAGTAAGAGATTGCTTAAAGTGGCATATGAATGGGAAGAAAGGCTGAGAAAGATTGCAGTCGACCCAATTGTGAAGGAAATATTTTGCTTGAGAAAAATTGTCATTGGCCCATTTCCTCTGGAGTTATGAAACCACGCACAGAACAAGTCAATGAGGTACGATTAAACTTTTTCTTTCCAATCATATACCACATTAAATAATCACTTACTAACAGAGCTCTTCTGGCACAGGGATTAAGTGGAATATGATGCGGGGGGTGGAAGTGGGGGTAGGGGTGTGGAGGATGAGTTTGAAAATCACTGCTCTAGATGAAAATGTTTCTCCATCTCCGTTTTAAGCAGACATCCTTTTATTCTGAGGTTGTGTCCATTGGTTCTAAACTCACCCACTACTGGCAAAATCCTCTCTATCCAGCCCTTCCACTATTCATCAGATTTCAATGAGGTCCTGCCTCATCCTTCTAAACTCGGGATATAACAGGCCCAGAACCATCAAATGCTCCTCAAACAATATTCCTCTCATTCCCAGGATCATTCTTGTAAACCACCTCTGGGCCATCACATCCTCTCTTAGAAATGGGGCCTAACATTGCTCACAACACTTACGAGATCAGGACAACCAGAAGGTGGTCATGGGAGTGAAGAGAGCTGCAGGACTGCCTCGAGTCTGTGGATTGAATGGTGTTCAAGGAGTCAGCTGAGGGTGGGGGGGGAGGTCATAGCAAGATGCTGTTGGAAAAAGATGTGAGAAGACACCTCTCCCTGACTCAACTATTCAGTACTTGAACTGTAGTGACATTTTTGATTTTGATCAATGTTTTCAACAGTAATTTACTACTGTCGGATTCTGGAAATCAAGAAGGGAAAAAAAGCAGTGTTGGGCACAACCAGTTGGCCCAATAATCACAGAGACAAAGACTGAGGGGAATGATAGGCTTTATTACACACAAGACTGCAGGCCCGCGCCCAAGCTAGGGAAGTGAATGGATGGAAGAGGTGGCTCGACCTTTATGGCCTGGGTCACAGGGGAGGAGTCCAGGGAGGAGTCTAGGAGAGGATGTTATCAGGAGGGTTGGCCAGCCCATGCCTGTACTGGTCAGTACATAGAATACCATTTCATTACCAGCAACTTAGAAAAAAACCAAGGTTTTCAACCTGTGAAAAGTGCAGAAGAAGCAAAGACGACCTTCCACAAGGAACCTCGGGAGCAGTTAGAGATAGATCCGAATCCTCAACATGGAAGTCGGGAGAAGCTGGAAGAAACTTCCACATCCTCTGCACATCTTGTAGTCCAGACCTCACACATGAGCAGATCAGTGCATTGTCCAGATGGCAGAAGTTGACCTTCCAAGCCACAAGATGCAAGTGCTGGAAATGAGAATCCAAAACAACAAAATCCCCCATCTTAAAATTCATGTGCTTGGAGACTTTAGGGCGTTGACCCAGCAAGAGAGTCCTTGCCCATAATCCAACATTCTGTTTAACACAAAGCCAGGTAAAATGTTCCTTAACCAGTTTGATTGATGCTCTTCTACCAGGAAGAGATAGATTGTGAAGAGAAAATCTCCTGCCTCATAGCTGCCCACACAAACAGCCTAGTCCTTCCTGTTGGGGAAAAAAAATCACAGGCCATCTTTTCTCCCGATTCATCCAGGGTCACATCTTGAAGATGGAGACCAGAGTTGATCTGGTTACACCAGATGAAATCAGGATCAGTGTGCCATGCATGAGCCATGGCAGTGAAATCGATGGCAGTAGTTGTATGTAATGTCATGCCTGGATAGGACACCTACCACAGCATTTGCTTTCTCTCAGATATGATGTGTATCCAATGAAAATTGAAGGATGAAGTCCAAGTGCTGAATCTCTCTGGGCAAGTGGAGATGTGCGCTTGGACTTGCAGTATGCATAAGAAGCTGGTGGTCTGTATAAATGGTCAAAGGATGAACTTCCAATAAAAATCTGAAATATTGGATTGGAAATTAGGATTCATGAGGGAATTACAAAGAAACTTTTTTCAAAATTGAATATTCTATTTCAAGAGGAATCACCAAATTCAGACTTGAATTTATCAAAAGAAAGATGGGAATTGGATTTGGGAACTGAAATTGACCCATTTTGATGGTTTGTCATTTGTTGGACAGTAATTAATGTTTTCGATAGATTAGTTAATTACAAATTTATTCATCAATTATATTTAATGCTACATCAATTAATTTATTCCAAATTTTTCAAATGTATGTTTTAGGAGTGGCACAGAAATTGGTACCTTGAAAGATTCTCTCTGGTCATGTCTCAAGGTGACATCATTTTGGAAAGATGTGGACAAGTTTTTGGAACAAATTATAATAATGTTTACCATTAACACCTGAGCTTTTACTTTTGGGAAATGTATATGATTTGGAAGACTAATTCAAGTTCTCAAAAAAACAATTAATTATTTTTAAAAGTCGCATTGGCAGTGGCCAGGAGATGTATAGCAATTCCATGGAAATCTGAATCCCATCTTAAAATTGATTGTGGGGAAATGCAAAATTGTATTCCCTTAGCAAAGGTGACTGATAATATTAGAACTGGGTATGATACATAATTCAATATTTAGATATGGGTTTGGATATCTAATGTTTTCACTTCTCCACCCCACCACGAATTTTCATTAATCTTAATGGTTGAACCTTATCATGTTGTTTTAATTCTAATATTTTATTAATATCCTGCCTTTCCTTTTGGGAGGGAATAGTTATCACAGTAGCTTTGAACCTATATCTGTATTTTTTTCATTATACTTTTTTTCTCTTCTCACTTTTATGGATAGTACAACCATTTATTTTTTATTCTATTTTGATCAATGTATCATTTGGATACAATTCTATTATTATATTGTACTGTATATAAAACTATAAATTTTAAAAAAAACTGAAATGTTTCACTGCGCGATAGATAGCTAAGAGTTCTTGCCCAAATGTATTATACTTTGCCTGAGCCGGTGACCGCTTAGCTGAAAGAAAATGCCGGAGGTACCAATTGCCCACAGACTTGTTGTTCGAACACTGCTCCCACAGCACTGACAATGCATCTGTGGTAAGAGAGCAAGATCTTGGGCATTTTATGTACAACCTTAGTGACATTTGTAAGAACATTGTTCACATCATGGAAAGCATAAACAGGATGGTCTCCCAAAGTTAATGTCTTTTTGAAGCAGACATCAGAGCCTTTGAGTCATTCAGCAGGAGGTGCTGTGGCATTGGCGGTTCTTTGGCGGGCACATGAAATCATAAGGCAGACAGCTGGGAACTCATCCATTTAATTGACTGCATGCACGTGGTGCTGTGTGCCGAGGAACGGCACGTTGATCTGTGATTTCCCCTGCCGGAAGGTACGGGACACTCGCAGGGCTTAATTTAAACCTGTGGTCCCGTGGATCTGCAGCAAACTCATGAATGATGTCCCGCCTTGACCCATGGAGCCCGGGACACGCTGTAAATAGAAGAAGCCTGTAAAGACTGAATAAAGCAGTTTTGTATTGACTAACCTGGTATGTGTGTGTGTTGCTTTAGTAGCTCTATCGAAGGAGACGCTACATATATAAATATTTGGGGGATGATCACACTTACAGGATACTTTTCATCCATCTCACAGCCTGTGGTAAGAAGCTATTCCCCAGCTTGTAAGTCCTGATTTTGATGATGGACGTGGTTAAAGATGCTGTTCACTAGATCAAAATGGTCTTTGTACTATTCCTTGAGCCCAATTTGAACAACACTCCCAGTAAATGTCATCTACAGAAAAAGGGAGACCCCAGTGATCCTCACAACTCTGCATCATTGCTGTCTGATGCTTTACAGCAACTAGATCATCCAATGGTGCAGCCAGACAGGAGACTCAACAGCACTCCTGTAAAATCTCAGGATGAGAGCCGTTGGCCTTGACCTCCTCAGCCTCCTTGGGAAGTGTAGGTACTTCCTGACCGATAAGGAGGTGTGATTGTTTTGTGTATTAATACGTGTGCTGTATGGATGGGAATTTTACATGATTGTATTATCTATTCTTGCTCTTTAACAATCTTTAGTGGATAGAAGTAGTCATTGTACTTTAGGATGTACAATCATGTACAGATTGTCCTAAAACAGCCATTTGGCCCAGATGTCTATTCAGTCCAAGAATACTTTCGATCACAGGCAGATTTTGAACAATAACCCCATTCATTCTGCAACAACTGCCACTTAATTTTGCCAGTTGTTCAATGTCAAGCTATATGGGGAAAACACCATGTCGACTCTTCTACCTTAAAGGAGTAAATATATTGAAATGGGCAGTAGATCAAGAGATGGAAACAGTGAAATCAGACAGAGGTGAGTGGTTGCTTAAAATTAGAAACATTCGTGTTCATGCTATAGAGTTTAAGGCTGCCCAGGAAACCCTAATGTGTTTTCTTTAAAATTGTTTGCTTTCACCCTGGCGAGGGATGGGGCTAACAGACATGTTGCGGGAAGGGTTCGAGAATTAATATGGTGGGTCACAGGAAGCTCAAGTTTAGATCCACAGAGCCCAAGTGTTTAGCAGAATGGCCACCCAGTTTGTATTTGGTCTTGCTGATATCGAGGTCAACTGAGTCATCCAAATGTAGGAGATTAGGATGGATGGGGTTCATGTGAAACTCTGCCTCAACTGGAAGGTCTGATTGTGGCCTTGGATGGAGGTGAGAGGAGATGTAGGGACAAGTTTGGCAATTTCTGCAGTTCCAATGGGGAGTGCGTCAGGTGGTGGTGGGAGGAGAGGGTAGTGCCGTCGAGGGAGGCACAGAATGATGTGCCCCTGTGAAAAGAGAATATGAGTGGAGTGGGTTAGATGTTGCAGGTTAGAGGATGGTGCTGAAGTTGGAAGTTTCCAAGGATAACGTGTCAGATGTGGCAGCTAGTGGGTGGTAAGTGAGAAACCTGTGGGATTCTGTCCTTGTTGTGCCGGATTGGAGGTGGGGTAAGGGCAGAAAGAGAATTGGAGATATGGGTGCAGGCTTTTTCAATGACAGTATGGGGGAATCTGCATTTATTGAAGAAATACGACATTTTGGGTGTCCTGGAGTAGAAGACCTCATCTTGGGGCTGTTACAGGCCCAGAGGACCCCAAAACCTAGCAGCAATAGAAAATAACCAAGACAAATGGATACTTAAGCAAACGTAATTTTTAATTTTCTTTAAACAAAAAAACAATCGACCTTTAACTTATCACTATTAATGTAACTGCCTAACATTAACCCCTCCTAATTCTAAACGCAGGTGTATTTAAAGTGTATAAAGTTCTTTGACACTCCTACAAGTTCACCGGTATCTATCAATTCTTATACTGTGCACAGAATTTTCACCAAGATCTGGTGCTTAAAAGTAAATGGTTACCCTCCAGGAAGGCTCTTGTTGGTTTCAGAGAGGGATTTCTTGCTCATTGGACACACAAAACTGATTCCCTCTGATCAGCCACTTTGGTGTCTTGCCAAAGAAACTTGCCCCATCAGGGTTTTCCAAATGATAACCTCTTCTGCAGGTCACCATTGAGTTCCTTTTGTTTCCCTTATTTCAAGTGAAACACCATTTCTAGCCAGCCATTTCCTCTTGTATGTAGAACAAGGTTTTTCAACAGGCTGAACTGAGAACTCACAACCCACCTTCAACATGGGGTTTCAACAAGATGCCAGCTTGCCATCTCAGTCTCTCTCTCTCTTTTAGAAAAAAAGCCTATTTGGTGTCTCCACTCTGCTTGCAAAAGCACATGACCTTCTTAGAACAGAAAACTTCTGAGTCCATGTATTTGTTGCTTTAAAAACAATAATCCATTTACACCTGCTTTTGAAATCATTTAGCAAAACACACAGTCTCCTTGTTTTGTCTTTGCAAAGACTCTCGGCGCCTGCATGACTCACTCTCCGCAAAGCTCTTGCATTTTAAGTAAGAGGTGTTTTGCGAATTGTTAGTGTTTGTTTGTGACCTACACGACTCCTACAATCTATCTATCAAAAACATATATAAAATATATAATCTGTCACAGGACAGATGCAGCAGAAGAGTTGTGATAAAATCAATGGTGTCCTTGCAAAAACAAAAGTGGGAAGAGGTATAATCCAGGTAGCTCTGGTTAGTGGAGTTTGTAATAGTTTGAAACTTGAACCTCTCTATTTCAGGAGACAATTTATTGTCATGTAATTAAAAAGTGTCATATCACACAAAATTGTTTTTTTCTTGCTGTAAGACAGACAGATTCCCCATTGACAGAAGTTGCCTGAAATGCCTCTTGCACTCAGAGAAGGAAGCAAAACAGAGTCGTGCTCTCCTGCCCCCCCCCCCCACCACCGCAAACCCTGGGCCAAGTCACTGAGGGTCTGTGATTTCTCTTTCAATGCTCACAGACCAATCAAAGTCATTTGCAATGCGAGCTCCAATTTTGATATTCTGACACGATTAGGAACCCATTAGGACCCACTCTTATCCCAGGTCTGATACCTGACACCCTTTTAGCCTATTTCCAACCAGTATTTAGCAATCCACGGTGTGGTGTAAGTTCCTTGACTTCTTTGTCCAGAAGCCCACAGCCTGCGTAGATTCTTTTCCTCAAGGTACCAACAGCCTGTCACCTATGTTGGTCCTTCAGCTGCAGAACCCCTCACTGTTCTGCTTCCATGGTCACTGACCCGTGTATTTAATCCTCTGATTCTCAGATGTTAATGGGGTGTGGTCTTCATGTTTTCTTGTGCCCTGTGCTAGTCCTCTACTTCCCCAGAGTTTGCGGTGGCGAGGAAATCTAACACACTTAATTAAAAATTTTACATCTTGGAGGAGAATCTTACATGTGTGGAGGGATGGAAAGGGCATTATTACAAATTGAAGCCTAATATTTGAATATTAATGTGCCAAATTTGCAAAAGCATAGAGTATATATTTCTCAAGCTATATGTAATTTTTTCTAAAGGAAGACAATTTTGAAATTTTGCATGTCATCTTGGCATCCCTAAAATTTTATGTGATTTCTGTGTAAGTTCAATACATTTCCACATCCCTGCTAATTTAACAAATTTCAATTGATATATTACTAGTTTTAATTTGGGCCTTATTCCCTCAATATTTACTAATGAAAATTAAGTTGGATTTTGAGGATAAACAACTGTAACTTGTTCCAAAAAAATTTGTAATTCTCCCCAAAAAGATCGTGCATTAGGACAAAGCTAAGTTGAATGCAAGAAAGTTGCTACATCTTCACCACACCTCAAACATCGATCTGATAATTCTGATTTTATTCTATTCAATTTCTCTGGTGTAAGAAGTGACTGTAGAAGAAAAACTAATTGTGAATTCCTTCCTCAATGCTGCAGTGTGGAACTCTGCTCAATAGTTCCAGACTGCTGAGTTGAAGTGAATTAATACAACTCCCCTGGATCACGTGATCTCTGTTGCCAAATCAGCTTCCTGTCGAGCTTTTTAAATCCAACTGCCTGAGTCACCTGACTCCAGGTGCAGCTTTCAGATAAAATCCTTGCTGACATCTGCTACATTACTAATGTAAAAACAATTATGCTGAACTAATTTGTATCATACATTGAGAAACTTGTATGGATCTGCCCATATTTGCCAATCAATTACAATATTCAGATCCATTTCCCACGTTTGTCTAGACTTATGAACTCCTCATTTAAAAGTTCCTACTTGTAATCAAGAGGACATCATGGAAGTAAACTTTTTAACAATTCCTCTTATAAGGAATTTCTATTTCAGTCCAACAAGGTTGGTCCCAACTTATCCTTCAAAATTGCTCTTAGTTGGAAATAGCAATAAAGATTGCAATGAGTTATACGATATTTATTTCTCAGTTGTTCAAATAACATTAATTGACCCCTTTCATAACAATCTTCAACATTTATAATCCCATTACGAAACTCGCTATCCAGAAATTGATGATCCATTGAAAAAGATACGAGGATTTCGAATCAAAGCCATTCTGGGTGATGTTCATCCACTTACACCAATTTCATAATTTATTTTATTCCATATATTAATCAAATGTTTCAACAATTGTGTATCTTTATCACCAACCATTAATTTCAATTCCCACTTGTATATAATTTCTTCTGCTTTTCTCTCTCCTATTTTATATATTTTAAAGGCAATTTTTCCCTTTCACAAAAAGAAGCAAGAAATCTCATTTGAGCAGCTCAATAACAATTTTTAAAATGAGGAAGCTGCAATCCTCTGAATGCAGAATTTGTTTTGGGTCACATGTAACATGGGATTCAATCAGAAATGGGTTCACGTGACGTAAACTCATGATGCAGACTGTTTTCTGAAAATGAAATACAAGAGGAGGGTTGTCTAGGTCTTTCACAGGATATAGATCACAGATATAGGGGAAAAGTAGGCATATTGAGTCTGTTCCACCATTCTTCCACTCACCCCCACTCCCCAGCTCTCTCCCCATTACCCTTGATTCCTTGACTAATCAACTACCTGTCAATCTCTGCCTTAAATACACCCAATGACCTCAGTTCTACAGATTCACGACCCACTGACAAAATCAATTTTTCCACATTTGTTTTAAATTGACACCCTTTTATCCTGTAATTATGCTCTCCTGTCCTTGAATCCCCTACCATGGGAAACATCTATGCCATATGTACTCTGTCCAGGCCTTCCAGCATTTGAAATGCCTCTGAGGTCCCCCTTATCCTTCTGTACTCCAACTAGTACAGTCGAAGAGTCGACAATTGTTCCTCATATACTAACCCTTTCATTCCTGATATCATTCCAGTAAATCATCTCTGACCTTCTCCAACACCAACACATCTTTTCTCAAATACGGCACCCAAAACTCTAATTTTGATTGAATGGAAAGGGAATTCTCCAACGACACAAACACAACAGTGAAATGATATAATGTCTTGTTGATATTTACAAAAATTATTGAAGAGTCAATTAATAATTTTGAAAAGATGCCGGGACCCATTAATGGACTATTATCATAACCTAAAGAATGAGGGTTGTTCTGAAGCTTGGTGCTGTGTTACAAGACCAGAGGATCCCAAAACACAGCAGCAATAGATATTCACCAAGACAAATGGGGACTTAAACAAAAGCTAATTTTAATTATCTTTAAACATGAAAACAGATAACACTTTAACTTATTATTATTTTACTGCTTTAACTTACTTTACCTAACTGACCCCCCTTCTAATTCTAAGTGCACGTGTGTGTAATGTGTGTGTGTAAGTTCAAAAAAGTTCTTTGGTTCACAGTCCAATCTCACTTCTCATTCCTCCAAGTCCACTGTTTGCAGGCCATTCTTATACTGTGCACAGAATTGAACATATATCAAGTTCACCAGATTTTGGTGCTCAAAAGGTGAATGATTACCACTCGGGAAGGTTTTTGTTGGTTTTCAGAGAGAGGTATGTTGTTCAGGGAAGTATTAGTGTTTTTGTGACTCAACGTACCAGCATCTGAAGTCCGCTATCTCTTCAGAAAAGCTCTGATAGCTTTAGCCTGGAGCAGACCTGAACCCGGACTTTGCAGGTATTTAAGGGAGTGTGTGGGCAGGGTTTGTTCTAGACCAAAAATCTCATCAAATGACTCTGCTTGAAATCAAGATTCAAACCATTTTGAGGAATACAACAGGAATTGTTCAACAAGAGCCTGGTGTTCCCTGAGGAGTTTTCTTTCAATAGTGGAAATAATTTTTTTTTTAAAAAGTCCATTAATCTTTCTGATGAAGATCTTTGTATTTAACTTTCAGGTTGCTCTCTGATGTTAACTTGGAGGCCTTTAATGGGATGACTGAGTGGAATCTTTGCTTGAACCAAGCAGTTCGCTTGCAATTTTCCAGCTGTAGGATGCGGTGCAGTTGCTTGCAAGTTTAGCAAGTGGGATTATGATGTGAAATTGCAAGTCACAGCGCCATTTTTGTTTGTGAAAATGCAAATGTGAAAATTTTAACTTTGGTCTCCTTGGTTTGCTTAAGTTTACAGAGGAGTCGTTGGGTCAAGCTGAGAAGACAGATTTGGATGCCCATTTGGCAAATCGGCTGGGCAAAGAAGAAAGCATAAAACGAGGGACTGAAAAAATAATGAAGCAGACTGAAGAGCCGTTGAACCTAACCCAAGTAAAGAATTTAATTTTGTGCAGCGTCCTTTAGAGACCAAACTATTTGGGCTTTTCGTGGTGACCCATTTAAATGAACAAAATCTGACTAGAATAGAAGTTTATGGAATGCTTGGAAGTTGCCAAAAGAAAAATGGAGCATATAAATTAGATGTTGTAATTAAGATAAATGAACAATACAATGAGCCTGGTGTCACAATATCTGCCTCCCTCTACCATACATCACCATTAAACCTTCTCCCCAATATGAACCTGATGTCACAGTATAGGCCAGAATTTATTGTACATCACTGTTAAACCTTCTCACTACAGTGAATCCGGTGTCAGCAGTATCTGTCAAAGTTAACTGTACATCACCTTCAACATTCTTCCCACTCTGAACCCGGTGTCACAGTTTCTGTCCCAGTCTACTGTACATCACCATTAAACGTTCTTCGCACTGTGAACTTGTTATCACAGAATCTGCCACAGTTTAATGTACATCTCGTTAAACATTCTCCCCACTGTGAACCTGGTGTCAAAGTATCTGCCACAGTTTATTGTACATCTCGTTAAACATTCTCCCCACTGTGAACCTGGTGTCAAAGTATCTGCCACAGTTTATCATACATCACTTTTAAACCTTCTCAGTACTGTAAACTGGATGTCACAGTACCTGTCACAGTTCAATGAACCTGACTGTTAAACCTTCTCACGAATGTAAAACGGTGTCACATTATCCTTCTCACTCCTCCATACATCACTGTTAAAGCTTCAATCCACTGTGAACCCGGAGTCCACAGTATCTACCACAGTTTATCGTACATCACTGACACAACTCCCCACTGTGAACACAGTGTCACAGTATATGCCTCAGTCTACCGAACATCACTATTAAACCTTCTCTCAACTGAGAAACTGGTGTCACCTTATCTGCCACAATTTATCCGACAGCAATGTTAAACATTCTCCCCACTATGAACACGGTGTCACAGTATCTGCCTCAGTCTCCCGTACAGCACACTTAAAGCTTCTCCCCACTGTGAACCTGGAGTCACAATATCCGCCTCAATATACCTTACATCACCCATAGACTTTCTCTCCACTGTGAACCTGATGTAACAGTATCTGCCTCAGTCTCCCATATATCACCATTAAACATACTCTCCACTGTGATCCTGTATATGCCAGAGTTTTTTTATACATCACTGTTAAACCTTCTCACTGCTCTGAACCCGGTGTCACAGTTTCTGTCCAAGTCTACTGTACATCACCATGAAATGTTCTCCACACTGTGAACTCGTTATCACATTATCTGCCACAGTTTATTGTACATCTCATTAAACATTCTCCCCACTGTTAACCTGGTATCACAGTATCTGACACAGTTTATCGTACATTAACGTTAAACATTTTCACTCCCGTGAACCCATTGTCTCAGTATCTATCTCAGTCCACCGTACATCACCGATAAACATTCTTCCCCCCCGTGAAGCTGGTGTCAGAGTATCTGCGTACGTCAATCATACATCACCATTAAACATTCTCCCAACAGGGAAACCAGTGTCACTTTCTCTGACACAGTTTATCATTCAGAACTGTTAAACGTTCTCCCCACCGTCAACCCCGTCAGTGTCATAGCATCTGCCTCAGTTTCTCGTACATCACCAGTAAACCTTTTCCCCACTATGAGGCTGGTTTTACTGTACCTACCACAGTTTATCGTACATCACCATTCAACCTTCTCCTCACTGTGCACCTAGAGTCACGGCATCTACCTCAATTCACCGTATATCATCATTAAATCTTCTCCCCACTGTGAACACAGTGTCACAGTATCTGTCTCAGTCTACCGTACATCACTGTTAAACCTTATTCCCCACTGTGCACCTGGTATCACAGTATCTATCTCAATTTACCATACATCACCATTAAACCTTATCCCCAATGTGAACCATTTGTCAAAGTTTCTGCCAGCATTATTCGTACATCACAGTTAAACCTTCTCCCCACTGTGAACATGATGTCATAGTATCTGCCTCAGTCTACCGTACATCACTTTTAAAACCTATTCCTACTGTGCACCTGGAGTCATGGTATCTACCTCAGTTTACCATTCTTTTCTTTGGCTTGGCTTCGCGGACGAAGATTTATGGAGGGGGTAAAAAGTTTACCATACATCACCGTTAAACCTTCTCCTCACTGTGAACATGGTGTCACAGTATCTGCCTCAGTCTACCGTACATCTCAATTAACCCTTTTCCCATTGTGAACCTGGTTTCACAGCATCTGACACAATTTATCGTACACTGTTAAACATTCTCAAAACTGTTAACCTGGCATCAAAGAATCTGCCTTACTCTATCGAACATCCCTGACAAAACGTCTGCCCACTACAAACCCAGTCTCACCATATTTGCATCAGTCTACAGTATATCACCATTAAAACTTCTCTCCACTGTTAACCTAGTGCCACAGCATCTGCTATATTGTTCATCAATGTTAAACCTTCTCACTACTGCTGGGAACCCGGTGTCATAGTATCGGCCTCAGTCTGCTGTACCTCACCGTTAAACCATCTCACTACTGTGATCTCGGTGTCTGATTACCTGCCTCAATCTTCTGTACATCACCGTTAAACATTCTCCCCACTATGAACCTGGTGTCACATTATCCACCACAGTCTATTATACATCACTGATAAACTTTCTCATTGCTGTGAACCTGGTGTTACAGTATCTGCCACAGTCTATCATACATCACCTTTAATCTATCTCTCAACTGTTAATCCAGTGTCACAGTATTTACCACATTATATTGTACATCACCGTTAAACCTTTTCCCCACTATTGACCTGATGCCACAGCATCTGCTGTAGTTTATTGTCTTTGGCTTGGCTTCGCGGACGAAGATTTATAGAGGGGGTAAAAGTCCACGTCAGCTGCAGGCTCGTTTGTGGCTGACAATTCCGATGCAGGACAGGCAGACACGGTTGCAGCGGCTGCAGGGGAAAATTGGTTGGTTGGGGTTGGGTGTTGGGTTTTTCCTCCTTTGCCTTTTGTCAGTGAGGTGGGCTCTGCAGTCTTCTTCAAAGGAGGTTGCTGCCTGCCAAACTGTGAGGCGCCAAGATGCACGGTTTGAGGCTATATCAGCCCACTGGCGGTGGTCAATGTGGCAGGCACCAAGAGATTTCTTTAGGCAGTCCTTGTACCTTTTCTTTGGTGCACCTGTGTCACGGTGGCCAGTGGAGAGCTCGCCATATAACACGATCTTGGGAAGGCGATGGTTCTCCAATCTGGAGACGTGACCCACCCAGCGCAGCTGGATCTTCAGCAGTGTGGACTCGATGCTGTCGACCTCTGCCATCTCGAGTACTTCGACGTTAGGGATGAAAGCGCTCCAATGGATGTTGAGGATGGAGCGGAGACAACGCTGGTGGAAGCGTTCTAGGAGCCGTAGGTGATGCCGGTAGAGGATCCATGATTCGGAGCCGAACAGGAGTGTGGGCATGACAACGGCTCTGTATACGCTAATCTTTGTGAGGTTTCTCAGTTGGTTGTTTTTCCAGACTCTTTTGTGTAGTCTTCCAAAGGCGCTATTTGCCTTGGCGAGTCTGTTGTCTATCTCATTGTCGATCCTTGCATCTGATGAAATGGTGCAGCCGAGATAGGTAAACTGGTTGACCGTTTTGAGTTTTGTGTGACCGATGGAGATGTGGGGGGGCTGGTAATCATGGTAGGGAGCTGGCTGATGGAGGACCTCAGTTTTCTTCAGGCTGACTTCCAGGCCAAACATTTTGGCAGTTTCCGCAAAGCAGGACGTCAAGCGCTGAAGAGCCTACTAACTACTGCTGTGAAACCAGTCACACAGTATCTTCCTCATTCTTCCGTATAGCACCATTTATCGCACATCTGTTTTAAACCTTCTCTCTTCTGTGAACTAATTTTCATGGTATCTGCCAAAGTTTACCATACATCACTGTTAATCCTTCTCACTACTGTGAACGCAGTGTCACCTTATCTGACCCAGTTTAATGTACATCACTTTTAAACCTTCCCCCACTGTGAACCCAGTGTCACGGTATCTGCCTCAGTCTCCCATGTATCACCATTAAACCTTCTCACTTCTATGAACCTGTGTCACATTTTGTGCCAAAATTCGTTGTACATCACTGTTAAACCTTCTCCCCACTGTGAACCTGGTGTCACAGTATCTACCTCAGTCAACCATACATCACCATTAAACCTTCTCCCCACTGTGAAACTAGTGAAATAATATCTGCCTCAGTCTCTCGAAAATCACCATTAAATTTCTCCCCACTATTAACTCTGTGTCTCTGTATCTGCAACATTGTATAGGGTGTCACCTTTAAACCTCTTCTGCACTGTGAACCTGGTGTCACACTACCTGCAACAGTTCATTGAACCTGACTGTTAAACCTTCTCATTAATGTAAACCCGGTTTCACAGTATCCATCTCAGTCTCCCGTACATCACACTTAAACCTTCTCCCTTTGTGAATTCATTATAACAGTATATGCCAGAGTTTATTATACATCACTGATAAACCTCCCCACTGTGAACCAGGTGTCATAACATCTGTCTCCATGCACTGTACATCCCCATTAAAGCTTCCCCCCACTGTGAACCTCATGAAACATTATCTGACACATTTTATCATACAACACTGTTAAACCTCTCATTGCTATATAACCATATACTGCACAGAACAGGCCAGTTTGGCCCTACCAGTCCATGCCGGAACAAAATCCCCACCCTCCTAGTTCCACTGACCAGCACCTGGTCCATACCCTCCAATCGTCTCCCCTCCATGTAATTATCCAGTCTTTCCTTAAATGTAAATAACGACCCTGCTTTAACCACCTCCGCTGAAAGCTTATTCCACATCCCAACCACCCTTTTCATGAAGAAATTTCCCCCTCATATTCCCCATATAATTTTCCCCATTCAACTCAAACCATGGCCTCTGGTTTGAATATCCCCCACTCTTAATGAAAAAGCCTAACCACGTTGACTCTGTCCCTTTTAAAATCTTGAACACCTCCATCAAATCCCTCCTCAATCTTCTACGCTCCAGAGAAAAAAGCCCCAGGCTGCTCAACCTTTCTCTGTAACTCAAACCCTGACATCCTGTCAACATTCTCGTGAACCTTCTCTGCACTCTCTCTATTTTGTTTATATTCTTCCTATAATTCGGTGACCAAAACTGCACACAGTATTCCAAACTTGGCCTCACCAATGCTTTGTACAATTTCATCATAACATCCCAACACTTGAATTCAATACTCCGATTTATGAAGGCCAACATTCCAAATGCCTTCTTTACCACTCTATCTACCTGAGTATCAACTTTGAGGGTACTATTTACCTTAACTCCCAAATCCCTTTGTTGCTCTGCTCTCCTCAATTGTCTACCATTCAATGTATATGACCTATTTAGATTTTCCATTCCAAAATGCAACACTTCACATTTATCGGTATTAAATTCCATCAGCCATTCTCAGCTCACTCCTCTAGCTTTCCTATATCTCTTTTTAAGCTATGGTAATCTTCCTCACTGTCCACAATACCATCAATCTTTGTATCATCTGCAAACTTACTTATCCAATTCACCACCCCTTCTTCCAGATTGTTAATATATATAACAAACAATAGTGGACCCAGGACTGATCCCTGAGGAACTCCACTAGTCACCGGCCTCCAATTTGACAAACAATTTTCTACCACTACTCTCTGACACCTCCCATCCAACCATTGCTGAATCCATTTCACTACCTCCTTATTTATACCTAATGCCTCTACCGTTTTACCTAACCTCCTGTGGGGAACTTTGTCAAAAGATTTACTCAAGTCTAAACAGACAACATCCTTAGTCTTCCCTTTATCAATCTTTTTTGTAACCCCCTAGAAAAACTCTATAAGGTTTGTTAAGCATGATCTACCCCTGACAAAACCATGCTGACTACTACCTATCAATCCCTGTTCTTCCAAATATTTGTAAATGCCATCCCTCAGAACACTTTCCATTAACTTACCCACCACAGACGTCAGACTCACAGGTCTATAATTTCCAGGCTTACATTTGGACTCTTTCTTAAACAGCGGAACAACATGAGCCACCCACCCTCCAATCCTCTGGCATTACCCCCATGACCAGTGACATCCTAAATATCTCTGTTAATGGCCCCACTATCTGTACACTAGCCTCCCTGAGTGTCCTTGGGAATACTTTGTCCAGACCCAGAGATTTGTCCACCTTTATCTTTTTTAACACTGCCATCACTACCTCCTCGGTTATCCTTATATGATTCATGACCTCTCCACTATTTTTCTTTATTTCAACTGGTACAATATTTTTTCCCTAGTGAATACCGAGGAAAAGAAATCATTTAAAATTTCCCCCTTCTCCTCTGGCTTCTCACTCAGCCTCCCCTCCCTATCTACAAGGGGTCCAATTCTATCCCTCACTAATCTTTTACTTTTAATGCACCTATAAGAAACCCTTTGGATTTATTCTTACTCTTCCTGCCAAAGCCTCTTTATGCCTCTTTTTGGCCTTTCTGATTTCTTTCTTAAGATTTTTTCTACACTCCTTGTAGTCCTCTTTCAATTTCTCATCACCCTGCTGTTTATACCTCTTGTACACCTCCCTCTTTCTCCTAACTAAATTTCTAATATTCCTCGAAAACCAAGGCTCCCGCTGACTTCCACCCTTTCCTTTGATCCTCACTGGGACACATCTACTCTGTACTCTCAAAAATTTTTCTTTGAATATTCTCCATTTTTCATTTACATCCTTTCCTGAAAGAATCATGTCCCACTCAATACTCCCCAAATCCATTCTTATTCCTTTGAAATTTGCTTTTCTCCAATCCAGAACCTCAACTTTAGGCCCTTCTTTGCTCTTCCCTAAAACTATCCTAAAACTAATAGAGTTGTGATCACTAGACACAATTTGTTCTCCAACATTAACCTCAGACACCTGACCTATCTCATTCCCTAACAGGAGATCCAGTAGTACACCGTCCTGAGTCAGTTCCTCTACGTATTGATTAAGAAAACTATCTGGTACACATTTGACAAACTCTAGCCCATCCAGCCCTCTTACTGTATGGGTATCCCAATCAATGTGAGTAAGTTAAAATCTCCCATGATCACTTTCTTTCTTTGGCTTGGCTTCGTGGACGAAGATTTATGGAGGGGTATGTCTACATCTGCTTCAGGCTCATTGGTGACTGACAAGTCCGATGCGGGACAGGCAAGCACGGTTGCAGGGGTTGCAAGGGAAAATTGGTTGGTTGGGGTTGGGTGTTGGGTTTTTCCTCCTTTGTCTTTTGTCATTGAGGTGGGCTCTGTGGTTTTCTTCAAAGGAGGTTGCTGCCCGCTGCACAGTGGGAGGCGATATCAGCCCACTGGTGGTGGTCAATGTGGCAGGCACCAAGAGATTTCTTTAGGCAGTCCTTGTACCTCTTCTTTGGTGCACCTCTGTCTCGGTGGCCAGTGGAGAGCTCGCCATAGAACACAATCTTGGGAAGGAGATGGTCTTCCATTCTGGATCACTACCTTATGTTTATTGCACATATATGCTAACTCCTTACAAATTTGTTCCTCCAATTTTCTTGGCCCATTTGATGGTCTATAATACACTCCTATTAGTGCCCTCATGCCTCTTCCACCCCTCATTTCCACCCAAACAGCCTCACTGGACGAACCCTCCAAACCATCCTGCCACCTCACGGCAGTAATGTCCTCCTTCACAAGCAGAGCAACTCCTCCCCCTTTTTTACCCCGTTCTATCACATCTAAAACATTTGTATTCTGGAATATTTAGTTGCCAGTCCTGTCCCTCCCATAACCAGGTCTCACTAATTGCCCCCACATCATAATTCCAAGTGCCAATCCAGGCTCTAAGCTCATCTACCTTGTCACTCTGCTTTTTGCATTGAAGGGCATGCATTTCAGTATCTGTCTCAACAACATTAAACCTTCTCCCCACTGTGAAACTGATGTCACAGTATCTGACACAGTTTATTGGACATCAGTATTAAACATTCTCACTACTGTGAAACAGGTATCACTGTATCTGCAACATTGAATCATGTATCACTGTTAAACCTCCTTCCCACTGTGAACCTGTTGTAACATTATCTGTCTCAGACTATGTGAATCCATTGTCACAGTATTTGCCACATTATATCATACATCGCAGTTAAACTTTTTCCCCACTGTTGACCTGATGCCACACCATCTGCTGTAGTTTATTGTACATCACTGTTGAACCTTCTAACTACTGCTGTGAACCCGGTCACACAGTATCTTCCTAATTCTTCCGTATACCACCATTAAACCTTCTCCCCACTGTGAACCCGGTGTAACAGTATCTTCCTCAGTCTGCTGTACATCATCTTTAAACCTTCTCCCACTGATAACCTGGCGTCATAGTATCAGCCACAGTTAATCGTACATCACTATTAAACCTTCTCACTTCTGTGAACTCATTTTCATGGTATCTGCCAACATTTACCGTACATGTATTTGGCATTGGATACTGCAGGGGGGAACAGCCTACCAGGGACGAGTCGTGGGGGTCAGGTCTCTGACACGGGGGCTGCCCCTGAGGTTCAGAAGGGAAGGAGGGATAAGAACAGGATCCCTGTAGTTGGGGACTCATTAGTCAGCGGGACAGATAGAAGGTTTGTGGGACGAGATCAGGGATCCAGGTTGGTCTGTTGCCTCCCTGGTGCCAGGGTCCGGGATATCTCTGATCATAGCATTCTGCAAGGGGAAGGAAAACAGCCAGAAGTCGTGGTCCATGTGGGGACCAATGACTTAGTTAGAAGTGGGGATGAGGTCCTGAAACAGGATTATGTGGAAATAGGTAGGAAGTTAAAAAACAGGACCTCCAGGGTAGTAATCTCTGGATTGCTGCCCGTGACACGAGCTAGTGAGGGTAGAAATAGGAGGATGTGGAGGATGAATGCGTGGCTAAAGAGATGGTGCAGGGGGCAAGGGATAAGATTTCTGGATCATTGGGATTTCTTCTGGGGAAGGTCGGACCTGTACAAAAGTGACGGACTCCACTTGAACTGGAGGGGGACCAATGTGCTGGCAAGCAGATTTGCTAGAGCTGTGGGGGAAGGTTTAAACTAGTTTGGCAGGGGGGTGGGGAACAGAGTGTGAGTGCAGTGTCCAGGGAGCATGGCCACCTAGCTAGGAATAATAATGATAACAAAGGTAGGATGGAGATTAGGGTAAAAGTTAGAAAAGAGAATATAGGTGAGGGTCACTCTCTGAAATGCATATATTTTAATGCAAGAAGCATAGTGAACAAGGTAGATGAGCTGAGAGCATGGACAGATACTTGGGGTCATGATATTGTGGCAATTAGTGAGACCTGGCTACAGGAGGGGCAGGACTGCCAACTTAATATTCCAGGATACATTTGTTTTAGATGTGATAGAGCAGGGGGTAAAAAAAAGGGGGAGGAGTTTCTCTGCTTGTAAGGAGCACATTACTGCCGTGAAGTGGCAGGATGGTCTGGAGGGATCTTCCAGTGAGGCTGTTTGGGTGGAATTGATGGGTGAAGGAGGCATGAGGATGCTAATAGGGGTGTATTACAGACCACCAAATGGGCCAAGAAAATTACAAGAATAAATTTGTAGGGAGATAACGTATATGTGTGAGAATCATAAGGTAGTGATCGTGGGAGATTTTTAACTTCCCTCACATTGATTGGGATACCCATACAGTTAGAGGGCTGGATGGGCTAGAGTTCGTTAAATGTGTTCAAGATTGTTTTCTAAATCAATTAGTAGAAGACCCGACTCGGGACGGTGTAATACTAGATCTCCTGTTAGGGAATGAGCTAGGTCAGGTATCGGACATTAAGGTTGGAGAACACATTGGGTCTAGTGATCATAATTCTGTTAGTTTTCGGGTAGTTTGAGGGAAGAGCAAGGAGGGGCCTAAAGTTGAGGTTCTGGATTGGAGAAGAGCAAATTTCGAAGGAATAAGAATGGATTTGGGGAGTATTAAGTGGGACAGGGTATTTTCAGGTAAGGATATAAATGAAAAATGGAGGATATTAAAAAAAGAAATTTTGGAGATACAGAGTAGATATGTCCCAGTGAGGATCAAAGGAAAGGCTAGAAGTCACAGGGAGGCTTGGTTTTCGAGGAATATTGGAAATCTGGTTAGGAGTAAAAGGGCGGTGTACAAGAGGTATAAAGAACAGGGAGCTGACAATTTGAAGGAGGACTACAAGGAGTGTAGAAGGAATCTTAAGAAAGAAATTAGAAAGGCCAAAAAAAGGCATGAAGAGGCTTTGGTAGACAGAGTAAAAATAAATCCAAAGGATTTCTATAGGTACATTAAAAGTAAAAGATTAGTGAGGGATAAAATTGGACCCCTTGTAGATAGCGAAGGTAGGCTGAGTGAGAAGTCAGAGGAAATGGGGGAAATTTTGAATGAACCATTCGAAGTAAAGAAAAATAGTGGGGAAGTCATGAAGCATATAAGGATAACTGAGGAGGTAGTGATGGGTGTGTTGAAAAAGATAAAGGTGGATAAATCTCCAGGACTGGACAAAATATTCCCAAGGACACTCAGGGAGGCTTTTGGACAGATAGTGGGGCCATTAACAGAGATATTTAGGATGTCACTGGTCACAGGGGTAGTGCCAAAGGATTGGAGGGTGGCGCACGTGGTTCCTCTGTTTAAGAAAGGGTCCAAATGTAAACCTGGGAATTTTAGGCCCGTGAGTCTGACGTCTGTGGTGGGTAAGTTAATGATAAGTGTTCTGAGGGAGGGTATTTACAAATATTTGGAGGTACAGGGATTGATAGGGAGTAATCAGCATGGTTTTGTCAGGGGTAGATCATGCTTGACAAACCTGATTGAGTTTTTCGAGGGGGTTACAAAAAAGGTTGATGAAAGGAAAGCTGTGGATGTTGTCTATTTAGACTTTAGTAAAGCTTTTGACAAAGTTCCCCACGGGAGGTTAGGAAAAAAGGTGGATGCATTAGGTATAAATAAGGAGGTAGTGAAATGGATTCAGCAATGGTTGGATGGGAGGTGTCAGAGAGTAGTGGTAGAAAATTGTTTGTCCAATGGGAAGCCGGTGAGTAGTGGAGTTCCTCAAGGATCGGTCCTCAGTCCACTATTGTTTGTTATATATATTAACGATCTAGAAGTAGGGGTGGAGAATTGGATAAGCAAGTTTGCGGATGATACAAAGATTGGTGGTGTTGTGGACAGTGAGGAAGATTACTGGAGATTAAAAGGTGATTTAGGAAGGCTGGAGGTGTGGGCTGAGAAATGGCTGATGGAATTTAATACAGATAAGTGTGAGGTGTTACATTTTGAAAAGGCAAATCTAAATAGGTCATATGCATTAAATGGTAGGCTATTGAGATGTGCAGAGCAACAAAGGGATTTAGGAGTTGTGGTAAATAGTACCCTCAATGCTGACACTCAGGTAGATGGTGTGGTGAAGAAGGCATTTGGAATGTTGGCCTTCATAAATTGGAGTATTGAATTCAAGAGTAGGGAGGTTATGATGAAATTGTACAAGGCATTGGTGAGGCCAAGTTTGGAGTACTGTGTACAGTTTTGGTCACCAAATTATAGGAAAGATATAAACAAAATAGAGAGAGTGCAGAGAAGGTTCACGAGAATGTTGACAGGATTTCAAGCTTTGAGTTACAGGGAAAGGTTGTGCAGACTGGGGCTTTTTTCTCTGGCGCGTAGAAGATTGAGGGGAGACGATAGAGGTGTTTAAGATATTAAAAGGGACAGACAGAGTAAATGTGGATAGGCTTTTTCAATTAAGAGTGGGGGAGATTCAAACTAGAGGACATGGTTTAAGGTTGAAGGGGGAGAATTATAAGGAGAACATGATGGGAAATTTCTTTACGCAGAGGGTGGTAGCGATGTGGAATGAGCTTCTGGCAGACGTGGTCGAGGCGGGATCATTGATTACATTTAAGGAAAGACTGGATAGTTACATGGAGAGGAGAGGACTGGAGGGGTATGGACTGGGTGCTGGTCAGTGGGACTAGGAGGGTGGGGATTTGTTATGGCTGAACTGGCCTGTTCTGTGCTGTAAGTGGGTATATGGTTATATAGTTATCACTGTTAAACCTTCTCACTACTGTGCACCCTGTGTCATAGTACCTGTCTCAATCTACTAAAAATCAGCATTAAACCTTCTCCCTAATGTGAACACACTGTCACAAAATCTGCCTAATTCTACCGTACATTAATGTTAAACCTTCTACCTACTGTGAAACCGGTATCACTGTATCTGCAACATTGAATCGTATATTACCATTAAACCTCTTTCCCACTGTGAACCTGGTGTCACAGTATCTGCCCCAGTTTATCTTACATCACTGATAAACCTTCTTCCGACTGTGAACCCAGTGTCACAATATCTACCTCAGTCTACCATATATCACTGCTAAATCCTCTCCTCACTATTTACCCAGTTTCACAGTATCTATCTCAGTCAACCATACATCAGCTTTAAACCTTCTCCCCACTGTGAACCCGGTGAAATAGTATCTGTCTCAGTCTCCCGAAAATCACCATTAAAATTTCTCCCCACTGTTAAATCTGTGTCTCTGTATCTGCAACAATGTATCACGTGTCTCCTTTACACCTCCTCCACACTGTGAACCCGGTGTCACAGTACCTGCCTCAGTTCATTGAACCTCACTATTAAACTGTCTCACTAATGTGTACCCAGTTTCACAGTATCCATCACAGTCCACCGTACATCTCCGTTAAACCTTCTCACTACTGTGAACTTGCTGTCACAATATATGCCATATCAACCAAACATTAAGTTAAACATTCTCCCCAATGTGAACCATTTGTCACTGCTTCTGCCATAGTTTATTGTACATCACAGTTAAACCTTTTCACTGTGGTGAACCCATTGTCTCAGCATCTATCTCATTATCATTAATCCTTCTCGCGACTGTGAACCTGGTTTCACATTATCTTACACAGTTTATCGTACATTAGTGTTAAACCTTCTCACTGCTGTTAACCAAGTGTCACAGTGTTTGTGATAGTTTTTCGTACATCTCCGTGAAACATTCTCCCCACTGTGAAGCTGTGGTCAGATTACCTGCCTCAGTCTGCCAGATACAGCACCGATTGCTCTCAGCCAAAGGTGCTGTAGTTGAGTTCGGGTGGCCAGAGATGTCTGCTCAAGAAGGCCAGGGGCTGCCATTGCCCTTCAATGAATTGCTCCAGTGCGCCCCTTAATGCTGTGCTGGAAGCATCTACTGTGAGAGTGGTGGGTGTCTCTGGCCTGGCGTGTACCAGAAGGGTGGTGTTGGCCACTGCGTCCTTGGCCCTCTGGAACACCTCCAAATCCTCATTGTCCCAGGTAATGTCTTTACCTTTCTCCGCATGATGTGGGCCACTACTGGTATGAATTGGTTATAAAAATTAATTGTACTGGTGAATTTATGGTGTGTTTGGGTAAGCACTGAACAGCCTCTACCTTTTCAAGCACGGGCTTAGTTCCATGGCTGTTGATTTGATGCCCCAGGAAGTCAAACGTTTCCAGCCTGAACTGGCACTAAGTAAGGTTTATAGTAAGTCCAAATTCCTGCAGCCAGGCGCACAGTCGCCTTAGGTGGTCACTGTTTAGCTTCATTGCCACCACCTTGATATCTTGTGGTTACTGCCACCCTCTGCTGTTGGAGAATATATTTCTTGGTCTCAGCCCCTCAATGTGACTAAGAGCCCCTTAAATGCCCCTAATGTTTTGGCCTTCACTCCTGGCAAGGCATTCCTGGCACCCACAACTCTGTGTAAAAACAAGTACCTCTGATATTGCCCTAATCCTTCCTCCCTTTGCTTTTGTCAGATGCCTTCTAGTGATTGCAACTCCCATTTGGGTTTCAGGCAGACCGAAGGGCATCTTTCGCTGAGTTTCTGGCCTTCCAGCAGTTCTGGATGTCTGTCTCTGGATGCTCTGCTCCGTGGACCACCCCGCAGTATCCCATGAAGTCCTGGAGTCTCTGTGTCAGCAATGCTCTGCTCACCACTGCCTGACAGCCTTGTGGTCAAAAGTGTTTGTCTATGAAACCATTCCCAGGAAGGTGAAGGGGCAAAGTCCTGCTGACTGGGTCATTGAGCGGTACCAGGGCCAGACCAATCTTTCGCAATACCTGAGCCAGGTAGATCCTCAGCACATAGCAGCATTTGGTGCCCTTGCACTTTGGTTCCATGCACAGCCACACACAATGATGGCCATGCTGGTTACACCCTTGCCCCCATTGATTGACCATGTACATGGACCCCCACATGAATAGGAAAACTGTTTTTGGAATGGCCAGGCTGGAGGTGTGGGGATGGGCCACACGAGTTCCTTGCACCTTGCAACTGATGATCAGATTTTATCCGATTGACAGAGTTGGGCATCTCTGTGGTTCTCCCTGTCTCCTGGAGCTGGGGGTCTCTGTACTGCTCCCCATCTCCTTGAGTTGGTGCTTTGTTCTCCACCAGCCCCACAAGACAACCAAGACCTTTGGATGGTGGGCAGAGGTGCAGAGAGATCAGTGAGAACACGGGTAGTTTCAACAGGGTGGGGTCCATCCAGGTGCCTGATAACAGGAGGAAACCAAGGGGGAAGGAGAATGCAGGACATTCATTAGCAGGACATTGCGAGAGAGTTGATTCCTCAAACTCTTGAGGGGAGAAGGTGCTGATCGATCCATCGGTTTAGGTGGGGCAGGGTATAGACATGGCAGCTGACTGGAATTGTCAGCGGGATACTGAGACTTGGGAGAGGAGGGGAAGGAGGGTGCAGTAGTGTTCTGACGAGAGAGTGCTGAGGGAGAGGCAACATGGGTGGAACCTCAAAGTAAGGGACCCCTGATTGTTTGTAGGGATGGGATTTGTAAATAGACTCATAGATATCCAGCACAGAGCATCTTTGTCCCCCTGCCATCAGGAAGGAGATATGGAGGTATAAAAGCCAGACAGCTTCTTCCCACAGGCCATGAGATTGACAAGGCAACATGAGCTGGCTGGGAGCAAAGAATGAAAAGGGGGAGAGGAATATGGACTGATTACAACAGCTCAGCCAGCAGGAGAGAGGGGCCAAAGGGCCTGTTTCTGTGTTGTCTATCTGGACCAGCCTTTTGAGTTCAAGCTTAAAAAAACCCAACTATTTTTTAATTTAATAATAACAGTACAGAATGAATCAAGAGACAAGATGTCTGTCCAGCAGCGAGCATCGAAGGCACTTTCTGAAACGGAGGCTCTGAAACCACAGGGAGGTTCTGGCCGGAATGAGGTCCGACCTGCTAGAAGGAGGAGAGGAGAAGCAGGGATAATGTAGGGGAATGGGTGGGGAAGGGAGGGGGTAGAGATACCTTCCTCCATTCACCTCCCCTTTTCTCCACCCCGTTCTCTGTCCTGGGTAAACTTGTACCTCTCACTTTGTTCATTTTAGATTGGTCACAGTGTTCGAGCTACCAAAAGAAAATAGACATCCACACCGAGAGCAGTTCAGTTTAAACAAATTTTTATTACAAATTCAAAAGCTGATTTCAAACTACAATATGCAAGCCCTTCCCAATTATACTTATCAACGCCTGGACTGGCCCCAAGTGCCAAAGCAAGGCAATGACTGCACACTTGTAATAGGTTGTCGGGGCGCCAGTAGCAGCTTTTCCACCTCCCTCGACCGGGACGTTAGCTGGACTCTAGAAGTTCTTCTTGCTGAAAGATGTTGCCACCTCTCAGAGAGTCTCAAACTTCAGCAGTGGGATCATGGCTTATATTACGCGAAAACTGCTTAACTAAGCATCTATTCCCAGCACAGTAAGAAAGATAAGCAAGCAAGCTAGCATGCTAGGCTTCTGACAAATAACATAATTTTCAGCTTATCACTTTGAATACAATGGTTATTTTGCATCAAGGCTAGGCCTCTGACAGTCTGTGACCAAAACAAGCAGGAAGATTAAATGTTCTTGGTACACAGATGTCCTTTTGTCAGATAACTGCATCTCTGGCCCCTCGGTGGAATTTGGCTTAAGTCTGCTGATTGTAAAAAACAAGCAGGTTCTCAGCCTTGCAGAAGCAAAGGTTGCAAAAGTTAAAAAAAACATGGTTTAAATCTTCCATTACATTCCCCTCCCCATACCCCTGCCCATTACCCTCCCCATTTCCTTCCCCCGCTCGCCTCCCGGTTCCCCTCCCCCTTCCCATTCCCCTACTCCTAACTCTAACCCCTAACAAACCCTAACCTTAACACTACCAATACCCCCATTAATGCTCCACATCCCCTAACTCTACCCATACCCCGTCCCCTAACTCTATCTCTACCCCTACGCCGTCCCCAACCCCAACCCTAATTCTACCCACCTTCCTCTAACCCAAACACTCACCGCACCTCTATCTCCTACTCCTAACCCCTTCCCCTAAACCTAATACAAACCCACTTCCCCGAACTCTAATCCTAACCCTAAACCTAGACCTAATCCTTGCCCATGTCTCCTAACCCTAACCATGATGTTCCCCCAATCCCGGCCCTAACCCTTACTCTCACCCAACCCAAGCCTAAACCCTACCCCTATCCCCTGCACCTCTCTCCTTCCCCAAACCATACCCCTTACCCCTATCCCATACCCACACCCCCAAGCCTACCCCTTACTCACCCCGCTTCCATTACCCTCTTTCGCTTACCCCCTTCCCCTACCACTCCTTCCCCTAGGTTAGGGAAGGAAGGGGAAAGGGGGGGGAAGGGGAGGTGAAGGGAGGAGGGCTGGGGTTAGGGCATAGATGTGAGGGAAGGTAAGGAGGAGGTGGTTGGGATGGAGGAGGTGTAGGGGAAAAAGGGGGTGTGGGTGAAGGGACAAGGAAAATGCAGGGAATGGGGTTGGCAGGGCCAGAGGGAGAAGAAGGGGAGAGATTCAGGCCATCATGATGTTGTCCGTCCTCTGTTCAGCTGGGATGCGAGGTTCTTCTGGACTCGTGTCTTGTCTCTGAGATCACTCCTTCTCCTGGGAAGAGAAATACGAGTGATAGAGATGCTGTCTCCGAGGCCTGATCATAATGATTTTGGAGGGTCCCAACTCTCCCACATCACCACCCTCCCTACCCCTACACACTAGGGCCTTTCCACTTCCTCTGCTTTACCTGAGGAAGTGTGTTTTTGAGAAAAGCACAATCTATCTGTGCAGAGCTCAGAGCACCATGTCCCCATGAGGCCACACCCTGGTTCACCACTACATGACAGCAAGATGCTGGACAAATCATGGATGGATCAGTCGAGTCCCTTCAGCTGACCCATCTGAACCTATCCCACAACAATATTACCCTTCCCTCCCTCACACCAGTACCCTCTGTTTTTCTTTTATTCCTGTCCCCATATTAAAATCTTTTTTATGCCTTTTTTGGTCCAGCCTCCTTTAAATCAAATATTATAACAATTAATATCAAATCACAACATTACAGTGTTTACAAATATATGTTGATAACATATAAAAAAGAAAAGAAAGGAAAAGAAACTAAGATACGACTGTAGCGGCGGCTACTCTGTTACTGAATGACCTCACAAACAGACGGGTTGAGTTTAGTGTGCAAAAACTCCTTTATTCAGGTCTGCCTTGCTGGTCTTATGCTCCGAGCCCGGACCTGGCTGAGAAGCACACCGGGGGCCCTGATGTCACTGGGGGGTCACGTGGGCCGCAGGTTGCGGGCTTCTGAGTCTGGTGCCGAGGTCAGCAAGAAACCCCCGACAGCGCCATTTTGGCTGGCTGCCCCGCCACGTGCGTGACATGAGGGGCTGCATCGCCTGCCTCATGGCTGGCCACCACACACCTCCCCAGAACCGGCGTCAATGGCCTTTTTTGCCAGGCAGCCTCGCTTCTTGGGTTGAGCCGCAACCACTGCCTCGTTGGGATCGAGGTGTGCTTTCTTTAATCTGTCCACAGTAAACAGTTCCCTCTTACCACTGATGTCTGGTGTGAAGGTGGATCCCGAATGCTGCATGACTCTGTACAGCCCTTCATATAGTCTTTGAAGGAGTACTGTGGAAGGGCCTCATCTGATAAAAAACATACTCTGTGTAATACAGCTCACTGGGGATGTAAGAGGCCTGTGTGCTATATCTGGGCAGTGGTGGGGGTGTGAAGGGGTCCAACTGGGCCCGGAGGCAGAGAAGTAAACCGTGTGGTGACTGTTGCAGGTTGTGAGGTGCATTGATAAACTCACCAGGCAGGGCTAGTGGTTTACCGTAGACCAGATCAGCAGATGACATCTGCAGGTCTTCTTTGGGTGTCGAGCGGATTCCCAGGAGTACCCAAGGCAGCTCATCCACCAAGTTGGGGCCGGTGAGGCAGGCCATAGGTGCCGACTTAAGGTGGCGATGCAATCGTTCGACCAGTCCATTGGCAAGTGGGTGATAGGCCATTGTGTGATGCAGCTCAATTCCCAGTCTGTTGGTGAGCTGTGCCCAGAGTGAGGTGGGCCGGGATGCCGAACAAGGTAACCTAACCTGCTTGGGAACAGGAGTCCGTGGAGGCATCTGGCATCGAGATCACCTCAGGTCAACGAGTGGTGCAGTCTACCACTGTGAAAGGATAACAATTACTTCGGGAAACGGGTAAGGGGCTGGCAATGTCCACATGTATGTGGCTGAAAAGTCTCGGACGTGTTCAAAATCATGCACGGGCATTCTGGTGTGCCTGTGTACCTTGGAAAGCTGGCAATGGGTGCAGGTTCTGCCCCAGTCCACAATCTGCTTTCGAAGCCCATGCCAGACGAAGTGTTCTGCCACCATATGAACCTTGGACCTGATGGAAGGGTGGAAAAGGTCATGGATATGGTGAAGACTTGCCTGCGCCACTGCTGGGGAACCACTGGTCACATGGTGCTCATCACTGAGAGGCTTCGGGAGGATCTGGAACCGCAGGCCCATGATGGTAGTCCTGAAGGCCTGCATCTCCTCGTCGGACTTCTGATCCGGGATAAGCTGGTCGTAGTCTAGTCTGGGTATCAGCGAGCAAATGGCCGGTTGGGAGAGCGCTTCAGTAACCACATTGTCTTTCCCTGCCTTGTGCTGAATGTGGGTGGTGAACTCCGATACAAAGGACAGGTGATGGTGTAAGTGGGCCAACCAGGGAGCTCTAGCTATAGCGAGAGCTTGAGTGAGGGGCTTGTGGTCGGTATAAATTGTGAAAGGCCTCCCCTCCAAGAAATAGCGAAAATGAGGCACAGCAAGGTACATCCCCAGCAACTCACGGTTGAAAGCACTAGACTTGCGGTCTGGCGGATGAAGAAGTTGGCTAAAGAATTCCAGTGGTTTCCACTGTCCATTAGCCTGCTGCACCAAGACAGCACCAATGGTAGTGGCAGAGGCATTGATGGAGAGCACCATAGAAAGGTCGGTGCGTGGGTGGAGGAGCAGGGTAGCCTTCACGAGGGCAACCTTCGTGGCTTTGAACGCCCTGTTGGCCTCTGGAGTCCAGGCGAGTATCTTGTCCTTGGCGAAGTGTGTCTGCATGATGTGTGCAGCTCCTGGAATGAATCGGTTATAGAAGTTGACCATATCTGCGAACTCTTGTAGCCCCTTGTGGTTGTCCGGGCATGGAAAATCTCTGATTGCAGTGACCTTCATAGCAGCTGGTGTAGCTCCTTCAGCCATGATGATGTGGGCCAGAAACTTCATGGACTCTTTCCGGAACTGGCATTTGGCCAGGTTGATTGTTAGGCCAGATTCGGCCAGTCGGGAGAAGTGGGTGTGCAGGTGAGACTTGATTTGTGCCCAGTCTCTGCCTGCGACAAGAATGTCATCCAGATAAATGAACATGATATTCAAATCCCTGCGCACCGTATTCATGAGGTGCTGGAAAGTCTGGGTGATGTTCTTGAGCTCGAAAGGAATGCGTAGAAATTCAAACAAGCCGAAGGGGGTGATGATGGCCATTTTGGGGATGTCCTCAGGCTACAATGGGATTTGATGACACACGCGCACCAGATCGACCCTGGAGAATAACCTCACGCCATGCAGATTGGCCGTAAAATCCTGAATGAGAGGGATGGGGTAAGGGTCAGGTACTGTCGTGTCATTAAGCCATCGCTAATCTCTGCAGGGGCGCCAGCCACAGGAGGCTCTGGACCAGGTGGAGCGGCGAGGCCCCAGTTCCTGCAGATGCGAGAACTCCTCTTTCGCTATCTGGAGCTTATCCGGCAGGTTTAACAGTAATGTATAATAAACTATGTCAGATATTGTGACACGAGGTTCACATTGGGGAGAATATTTAACAGTGATATACGGTAGAGTTTGGCAGATACTGTGACATCAAGTTCACATTGGCGAGAAGTTTATGGTGATGTACGGAAGACTGACGCTGATACGGTGACACTGCATTCACAATAAGGAGAAGGTATATCAGTGATGTACAATAAACTGTGGAATATACTGTGACACAGTTACACCAGGTTCACATGGTGGAGAATGTTTAACGGTGATGTACAATAAGTTGTGGCAGATACAATAACACCAGGCTCACATTGGGAAGAAGGTTTACTGGTGATGTACGGTAGACTTTGGCAGACTCTGTAACACCAAGTTCACAGTAGTGAGAAGGTATAATAGTGATGTACGATAAACTGTGCCAGATACAGTAAAACTGGTCTCACAATGGGGATAAGGTTTAATGGTGATGTGTGGTAAACTTAGGCTGATACTTTAACACCAAGTTAACAGGGGGAGAATATTTAATGTTGATTAAAGGTAGACTGAGGCAGAAACAGAGGACTGTGAAGGTTTAACAGTGATTTACTATAAATTGTGTCAGATACTGTGACAAGATGGCGCAGAGGGTAGACATGTGGTTCCACCCTTCCCCAGTTAGACTATTAAATGCTCAATTTTAAAAGTTGTAAAATTGATTAAAAATACTGTTTATAGACTTTGGAATAGTCGAGGATCGAAATAGCTGCAAATTTTTAAAAAAGTGAAAACTCAGTTACAGAAGAAATTACCTTACAAAAGTGTTGAAGAATCGAGGCCTAGTTCAAGTTGAAGCAATGGAGTCGTTGACTGGAGTCCCCAAGCCTCAGAAGACTCCTGCCCGGCTTAGTATTACAGCAGCGCCATCTTGTGCAATCGCAAGATGGTGCAGGCTCAGCGATGAGTTTGGCTGGTTTCAACTCATACACTCGTTAACTCGGGGGCGAGGACGGGCCAACTGCGTGCCTGCAGCATTGCCTGGTGGTCCGGGGGTGCGCAGTGTAGCGTCGGAAGATACACGTGTGCGGTGGGTGGCCCGACCAGGCATGCGCCATGCGTCGAGGGTCCACGAAACTTTGGAGAAGGTGTGGGCTATGGGGGAGCCCGAGTGATGGCCAGCTGACGAGGTAGGCATGCTGTTGTCGGGTGTCCAGACCTGCAGCTGCACTGGAAGAGAACCTACTGCTTTGGAGGAAGAAGAGAGCTCAACTTCATTTGAATTTGAAGAACTGGGGACTGAGGCAAAAGACGGTCGGCCTCAAAGGGAGGTGATGGATCCTGGACTGGATTCTGTGTTTCCAATTCTTGAAGAGATTGCTTAGCTCATGGAAGATATGGCAAATATATCAATGCAGATGACTCATCAGATGACTCAAGGATTTTTGGAAATGAAAACTCAGATGAACACTGTGTGTGAAGAAAGAACTTTTCTGAAGCAAGATATTAATGTAGTTAAGAGTGATGTTACGAGATGGACACGATCAGTGGATACTGTGCAAAATCATTTTAAAAAGATTGAGGAGGCTTTCTTGAATGCAAGAGTCAAGTGGAGAGTAATAGAGAAAAAATGGAAATAGTGGAAGATCCTTTTGTAGATTGGGGGATTCAGAAGAAGGAATTATTGAAGAAGTTGGGCTCATTAGAAAACCAAAGTCGTAGAAATAATGTTATGATAGTAGGTCTTCCGGAAGATATGGAAGGTTTGGATCCGGTGAAGGTTTTGAAGAAATGGATCCCAAAAGTGTAGGGCAGGTAATTCATTCCAGATGGACTGGAATTAGATCGAGCAAACAGAGCGTTAAGGAAGAAACCGTTTCCAGGCCAATTACCACGAGCAGTTTTGATTCGCTGTTTTAAATATCAAGACAGAGAGGTGATCCTCCAATTGGTGGTGCAGAAAACACGGCAAAATCAGGCTCCACTGATGGTTCAAAATAATAGGTTTTTTTTTAAATGCAGATCTGAGTCAAGAAATTATCAGAAGATGCTGAGAATTTAATTCGGCTTAAGAAGTATTGTGGCGAAAGGGATATAAATTTGCTTTTCATTATGCATTTTTATGGGAATTTTTAATCTCAGTTTTTTGAAAATGACCATGATGCTTTAATATTTGCTAATTCATTGCCAGATGTACGAGGAAATGGGCGATCATCACCATTGTCACCGAAGGGAAGGGTCAATGGGAATGGAAATGGGAAGATTGGAAAATATGGAAAGAATGGGAAAAAAGTTGAATTGAAGCAAAGTCTTCGCAATATTGAAGATCCGGAACAATCATTGGGACTGGAATCACTGGGTTGAATGTTTTTGTTTCAGGACTTTGTGAAAGTCTGACTGGGGGTGGGTGACACTGAGTCCTTTAGTCACCTGCCACTTGTGGACTTTACCACCCCCAGATTTTTAGGGGGCTACTACTTTTGAGTAGATTGTTTTGGGATTGATTTTTCTCTTTTTTTTGGAACTTTTAAAATAGGTGGGGATTCGAATACAGCGAGACTTAGAAGGGGAGCATTATTTTATAGTAGGATTCACATTTGTGAGAAGGTTTAACAGTGATATACTATGAACTGTGTCAGATACTGTGACACCAGGGTCACAGAGGGATCAGATTTAACGGTGATGTACAGTATGTTGAGGGAGATAATGTGACACCAGATGCACAGTGGGGATAAGTTTTAATGGTGATGTACTGTAGACTGAGGCAGATACAGTGACACCAGGTTCAGAGTTGTAGAGGGTTTAACGATGATGTACGGTAGACTGAGACAGATACTGTGACAATGGGTTCACAGCAGTGAGAATGTTGAATAGTAATGTCCGATAAACTGTGTCAGATACAGAAGTTTAACAGTCATGTACGGTAGACTGAGGTAGATATTGTGACACCAGGTTCACATGGGAATAAGGTTTAACGATGATGTATGGTATGTTGAGATAGATAATGTGACACCAGGTGCACAGTGGGGATAAGGTTTAATGGTGATGTACTGTAGACTGAGGCAGATACAGTGACAGCAGGTTCACAGCGGGGAGGAGGTTTTATGGTGATGTAAGGTAGACTTTGGCAGATACTGTGACACCGAGTTTACAGAAGTAAGAAGGTTTAACTGTGATGTACAATAAACTGTGTCAGTTAACGAGACACCAGATTCACAGTGGGAATCAGGTTTAACAGTGATGTATGGAAGGCTGTGGCAGAAACTTCGACACATGGTTCACAATGGGGAGAGGTTGATCACTAATGTACGATAAACCATGGAAGATACTGTGACAGCAGGTTCACAGTGGGGATAATGTTTTAAGGTGATGTACAGTAGACTGAGGCAGAAACTGTGAGACAGGATTCACATTTGTGAGAAGTTTAACAGTGATGTACTATAAACTCTGTCAGATACTGTGACGCCAGGTGCACAGTGGGTATAAGGTTTAACGATGATGTACGGTAGACTGAGTCAGATACTGTTACACCGGGTTTTCAGTAGTGAGAAGGTATAAAAGTTATGTTCAATAAACTGTGGCAGATACTGTGAAAGCAGGTTTACTATGGGAATAAGGTTTAACGTTGATAAAAAAAAATAAAATGTGGCAGATAAAGTGACAGAAGTTTCACTGTAAGAAGAAGGTTTAACGGTGATGTAAAATAAAATGTGACAGATAAAGTGACACCAGGTTCACATTGGGGAGAGGTTTAATGGTGATGTACGGAAAACTGAGGCAGATACTGTGACACCGAATTCACAATGGGGATAAGGTTTATCAGTGATGTATGCTAAACTGTAGAAGATACTGTAATCGCAGGTTCACAGTGGGGAGCAGGTTTAGCGGTGATGTACGATAAACTGTGGAAGATACTGTGACCCCAGGTTCACAGGGGGAATAAGGTTTATCAGTGTTGTACAATAAACTCTGTTAGATACTGTGACCCCAGGTTCAGAGTGGGAAGAATATTGAAGATGATGTACGGTTAACTTTGACAGATATGCTTACGCTGGATTCACTGTAGTGAGAAGGTTTAACAGTGATGTACAATAAATTTTGGCATATACTTTGACATTGTGATGGTACAGATCTATCACCAATGTATATAGTGTATATAGTTACAGTATCTAGACTGTATTTACAGCGATTGGCTGAGAGCTTAGCCACGCCTACTGTCTGGGCCTTAAAGGGTTCTGTCCCTAGCCAGGTCGGATCATTCTGGACTGGTCGGCCACCTGTGAAGAGCTCCTGTCTTTTGCTAATAAAAGCCTTGGTTTGTATCAACAAGTCTTTGATTCTTTTGACGAGCTCTACAATTTTATTAGCAAAAAGAAAAAATATTTTTTTTGAACAGGATAGAGCGTTTGACTCGGCAAGAAGAACTTGACATCGACCCACAGTCAGGTACAGCCTTCAAAGCCTTTAAGTTCTGGCTAATGAACTTTGAAAACTTCCTGAGATTCATTCGGGTGGAGGAGGATAACCAGCGTCTAACATCATTGCTGTCTATGGTGTCCTTGAGAGTCTACGAGAACATCCAGGATGAGACCACTTACACCACAGCCATAAAGGTACTGAAAGAACTGTATGATCAACCGGTGAACAGAGTTCATGCCCGGCTCATGCTTGCGTCGAGGAAGCAACAGCCCAGCGAGTCCAGCAGGGCATATTTACAAGTATTAAAGGGATTGGGCAAGGACTGTAACTGTGTGGACAAAACTGCTGCCGAGATCACTAGCGACCTTGTCCGGGATGCCTATGTGGCCGGGCTCCGATCGAACGAAGTGAGGCTGTGCTTGCTCGAACAAGGGGTAGAAAAACTAGAGGACATGGTCTGGATTTCGATCACAATGGAGGATGCAGCCTTAAAGCCCAATGAGCTCTCTAGGGACTGGACCACACGTTCTGATGTCGGTAGAGTGCCCTTCTACCTACCACCCCCCGAGATACTGATGGCCTATCGGCTGCTGCTACACTGCCCCCTGCGAACCCAAAATGTTATTTCTGCGGGAGGGACAAGCACAGCAGGTCCCAGTCCCCAACAAGAAAAGCCAGGTCCCAGAAGTGCCTTAAAAAGGGCCACTTTGCTGCAGTCTGTAGGTCTAAAATGGCCGCCAGCAAACACAGTGCCTCGTGTGAAGCCCAACCACCACTATCCCATTCAAACTCTTCTTCCCCAGAGCTCTCGTCCAATGAGAGCGAGGGTTCCCTGCACGGCAACACCTAACGTCACGGAAATGCCAAACCCGGAAGGGGCAGCCCACCCTCGCAACCATGGTGTTGGCCCACTTCTCGCCCCCGTGCGGAACACTCGACCCAGCCACGGTCCCGACTGTGGCAACCGCTGCTGCTGCTGTCGCCACAGACACCCCCGGGGCCGACGCTACTGCTGCCCGCTCCCCGTCTGCCGCTGCCGACGCCGCTGCTGATGTGGCCACCACGACCGACTGGGGACCGGCCGCGGCCAACGCTACCACTGTGGAATATACTGTGACCCCAGGTTCACAGGGGTAATAAGGTTTATCAGTGTTGTACGATAAACTCTGTTAGATACTGTGACCCCAGGTTCAGAGTGGGAAGAATGTTGAAGGTGATGTACGGTTAACTTAGACAGATAATGCTGACACCGGATTCACTGGAGTGAGAAGGTTTAACAGTGATGTACAATAAATTCTGGCATATACTTTGACATTGTGATGGTACAGATCTATCACGAATGTATATAGTGTATATAGTTACAGCGATTGGCTGTAACTATATTGGGGAGAAGGTTTAATGGTGATGTATGGTAGAGGGAGGCAGATATTGTGACACCAGGCTCATTGTATTGTTCATTTATCTTAATTACTATATCTAATTTATATGCTCCATTTTTTTGTGGTAACTTCCAAACATTCCATAAACTTCAATTCTAGTCAGTTTTTGTTAATTTAAATAGGTCACCACTAAAAGCCCAAATTGTTTGGTTACTAAAGTACGCTGCACAAAATTAAATTCTTTACCTGGGTTTGGTTCAACGGCACTTCAGTCTCCTTCATTATTTTTTCAGTCCCATGTTTTGTGCTTTCTGCTTTGCTCAGCCAATTCCCCAAATGGGCATCCAGCCTCTGTCTTCTCAGCTTGACCCAACGTCTCCTCTGTAAACTTAAGCAAACCAAGGAGACCAAAGTTTTCACATCTGCATTTTCAAAAACAAAAATGACGCTGTGACTTGCAGTTTCAACAGATAGCAACCTGAAAGTTAAATACAATAATCTGCATCAGGAAGATTAACGGGCTTTTTAAAAAAAATAATTTCCACTATTGAAAGAAAACTCCTCTGGGAACACCAGGCTCTTGTTGAACAATTCCTGTTGTATTCCTCAAAATGGTTTGAATCTTGATTTCAAGCAAAGTCATTTGGTGAGATTGTTGGTCCAGAACAAACCCTGCCCACACACTCCCTTGAATACCTGTAAAGTCCTGGCTCAGCTCTGCTCGATGCTAAAGCTATCAGAGATTTTCTGATGATATAACGGTTTTCAGATGATGATTCGTTGAGCACAAATAAACACTAATGCTTCCCTGAACAACACACCTCTATCTGAAAACCAACAAGAACCTTCCCGAGTGGTAAACATTCACCTTTTGTGCACCAAAGTCTGGTGAGCTTTTGATATGTTCAATTCTGTGCACAGTATAAGAATGGCCTGCAAACAGTGGACTTGGAGGAATGAGAAGTGAGATTGGACTGTGAATCAAGGAACTTTTCTGAACTTACACATACATTACACACACGTGCACTTAGAATTAGAAGGAGGGGGGTAAGTTAGGTAAAGTAAGTTAGTAAAATGGTGATAAGTTAAAGAGTAATTCTGTTTTCATGTTTAAAGATAATTAAAATCAACTTTTATTTAAGCAACCTTTTGTCTTGATGAATATCTATTGCTGCTGTGTTTTGGGATCCTCTGGTCTCGTAACAAAGCACCAAGCTTCAGAACAACCCGAATTCTTTAGGTTGTGATATTTGTTCATAATTGGGCCCCGGCATCTTTTGAAAGTTATTATTTGACTCTTCAATAATTTTTGGTAAATATCAACAAGACATAATATCATTTCACTGTTGTGTTTGTGTCGTTGGACAATTCCCTTTCCATTCAATCAGAATTAGAGTTTTGGGTGCCGTATTTGAGAAAAGATGTGCTGGTGTTGGAGAAGGTCAGAGATGATTTACTGGAATTATATCAGGAATGAAAGGGTTAGTGTATGAGGAGCAATTGTCGACTCTTCGACTGTACTAGTTGGAGTACAGAAGGATAAGGGGGTCCTCAGAGGCATTTCAAATAATGGAAGGCCTGGACAGAGTACATATGGCAAAGATGTTTCCCATGGTAGGGGATTCTAGGACAGGAGAGCATAATTTCAGGATAAAAGGGTGTCAATTTAAAACAAATGTGGAACAAATTATTTTGTCAGTGGATCGTGAATCTGTGGAATTGAGGTCATTGGGCGTATTTCAGGCAGAGATTGACAGGTATTTGATTAGTCAAGGAATCAAGGGTAATGGGGAGAGAGCTGGGCAGTGGGGCTGAGTGCAAGAATAGTGGAATAGACTCAAAGGGCGTACTTCTACTCCTTTATCTTGTGATCTATATCCTGCTGAAGACCTAGACAACCTTCCTGTTGTTTTCCATTCTTAGAAAACAGTCTGCATCATGTGTTTATGTCATGTGAACCCATTTCCGATTGAATCGCATGCTACACGTGACCCACACTCCTCCAGGATATTTGCTCTCATGTTATGCCATTTTAGCCAATTCAATAAGATAACTAAAGACAGCTGCGTTTCTCTCAATGCAAATTCTACATTGACAGGACTACATCTTCCTCATTTTGAAAATTAGTATCGAACAGCTCAAATGAGATTTCTTGCTTCTTTTTTTGAAAGGGAAAAAATTGCCATGGGTTAAATTTGAATCAAATAAAATAGGAGAGAGGAAAAGCAGAAGAATTTATATCCAAGTGGGAATTGAAATTAATGGTTGGTGATAAAGATAAACCATTGTTTAAACATTTGATTAATATATGGAATAAAATAAATTATGAAATTGGTGTAAGTGGATATACAAATCCTCGTCTCTTTTTCGAAGGATCATCAATTTCTGAATAGCTGATTTCGTAAAGGGATTATAAATGTTGAAGATTGTGATGAAAGGGGTAAAATAATGTCATTTGAGCAACTGAGAAATAAATATCGTATAACTCATTGCAATCTTTTTTGCTCTTTCCAACTAAGGAAATATTTGAAGGATAAGTTAGGACCAACCATGTTGTACTGAAATAGAAATTCCTTATAAAGAGGAATTGTTAAAATGTTTACTTCGATAATGTATTCTTTATTGCTAGTAGGAATTTTTAAATGAGGAGTTTATAAGTCTAGACAAATGTGGGAAATGGATTTGAATGTTGTAGTAATGTATGATATAAATTAGTTCAGTATAATTGTTTTTACATCAGTCATGTACCAGATGTCAGCAAGGATTTTATCTGAAAGCTACACCTAGAATCAGGTGACTCACGCAGTTGGATATGAAAAGCACTGCAGGAAGCTGATTTGGCAATAGGGATCACGTGATCCAGGGGAGTTGTATTAATTCACTTCAACTCAGCAGTCTGGAATTATTGACCAGAGTTCCACACTACAGCAGTGAGGAAGGAATTTACAACTAGTTTTTCTTCTACAGTTACTTCTTACACTAGAGAAATTGATTAGAATAAAATCAGAATTATCAGATCAATGTTTTAAGTGTGGTGAAGATGTAGCAACTTTCTTGCATTCAACTTATCTTTGTCCTAATGTAAGATCTTTTTAGGGAGAATTATAAATTTTTTGAAACAAGCTACAGGAGATGTTTTTCCGCAAAATCAAACTTTATTTTTATTAGGAAATATTGAATGAACAAGGCCCAAATTAAAGCTATTAATATATCAATTGAAATTTGTTAAATTAGCCTTAGTGGTGATGAGGAAATGTATTTCATTAGTTGGAAATCAGATATATTTTTAGGGATGCCAAGATGACATGAAAACATTCAAAGTTGTATTCTTTTGGAAAAAATTACATATAGCTTGAGAAATATATACTCTATGCTTTTCCAAATTTGGCACATGAATATTCAAATATTAGGCTTCAATTTGTAATAATGCCCTTTCCATCCCTCTAGACATGGGAGATTCTCCTCTAAGTTGTAAAATTTTAATTTAGATGTGTTAAATTTCCTCGGCACCGCGAACTCTAGGGAAGCGCAGGACTAGCGCAGGGCACCAGAAAACAAGAAGACCAAACCCCATCAACATCTTAGAAGCAGAGGATTCAATCCACAGGTCAGTGACAATGGAAGCAGACCAGTGAGGGGTTCTGCAGCTGAAGGACCCACACAGGTGACAGGCTGTTGGTGACTTGAGGAGAGGAACCCACGCAGGCTGTGGGCTTCCGGATAAAGCAGTCAAGGAACTCACACCAGGCCGTGGATTCCTAGAGACTGGTTGAAAACTGGCTAAAAGGGTGTCAGACCTGGGATATGAGTGGGTGCTGAAGGATTCCTAATCGTGTCAGAGGTTCAAAACTGGAGCTCGCATTACCAATGGCTTGGATTGGTCTGTGAGCACTGAAAGAGAATCCACAGACCCTCAGTGACTTGACCCAGGATTCGGGATGGTGGGGGTGGGGGAGAGTGACTCTCTTTTCCTTCCTTCTCTGGCTGCAAGAGGCATTTCAGCCAATTTCTGCCAATGGCGAATCTGTCTGTCTTTCACCAAGAAAAAAACAATTTTGTGTGATATGACACATTTTAAATACATGAGAGTAAATTGTCTCCTGAAATAGAGAGAGAGGTTCAAGTTTCAAACTATTATAAACTCCACTCACCAGAGCTACCTGGATTATACCTCTTCCCACTTATTTTTTTGCAAGGACACCATTAATTTTATCACAACTCCTCTGCTGCATCTGTCCCGTGACAGATTATATATTTTACATTGTATATAGAGATGTTTCTGAAGGATAGATTGTAGGAGTTGTATAGGTCACAAACAAATACAAACACTTTGCAAAACAGCTCTTACTTAAAATGCAAGAGCTTTGCCGAGAGTGAGTCATGCAGGCGCCGAGAGCCGCCGAGAGCCTTTGCAAAGACTGTCTAGCTAAATAATTTTAAAAGCAGGTGCAAAATGGAATATTGTTTTTAAAACAACATATTATTGGACTCAGAAGTTAACTGTTCTAAGAAGGTCATGTGCTTTTGCAAGCAGAGAGGAGACACCAAATAGGCTTTTTGCTAAAAGAGAGAGAGATGGCAAGCTGGCATCTTGTTGAAACCCCATTTTGAAGACGGTTTGTGAGTTCTCAGTTCAGCCTGTTGAAAAACCTTGTTCTACATACAAGAGAAAATGGCTGGCTAGAAATGGTGTTTCACCTGAAATAAGTGAAACAAAAGGAACTCAATGGTGACCTGCAGAGGAGGTTATCATTTGGAAAACTCTGATGGTGAAAGTTTCTTTGGCAAGACACCAAAGTGGCTGATCAGAGGGAATCAGTTTTTGTGTGTCCAATGAGCAAGAAATCCCTCTCTGAAACCAACAAGAGCCTTCGTGGAGGGTAAACATTTACTTTTAAGCACCAGAGCTTGGTGAAAAGTCATAAATGTTGAATTCTGTGCACAGTATAAGAATTGATAGATACCGGTGAACTTGTAAGAGTGTCAAAGAACTTTATACACATTAAATACACCTGTGCTTAGAATTATAAAGGGTTAATGTTAGGCAGTTACATTAATAGTGATAGTTTAAAGTTTGATCCTGTTTTTTTGTTTCAAGGAAATTAAAAAGACATTTGTTGAAGTATCCGTTTGTCTTGGTGATTTTCTATTGCTGTTAGGTTTTGGGGTCCTCTGGGCCTGTAACAACCCCAAGTTTAGGTCTTCATACCTGGATACCCAAAATGTCTTATTTCTTCAATAATTGCCGATTCCCCCATACATTCATTGATAAAGCCTGCAACCATATCTCCAATTATCTTTCTGCCTTTACCCCATCTCCTTTCTGGCAAAACACGGACAGAATCCCGCAGATTTCTCACTTACCACCCATCAGCTGCCACATCTGACACGTTATCCTTGGACACTTCCAACATCAGCACCATCCTCTAACCTGCTACATCTAACCTGCTCCACTCATATCCTTTTTTCATAGGTGCACGTCTTTCTGTGACTCCCTCGAAGGCACTTCCCTCTCCACCCACCACCACCTGACGCACTCCCCATTGGAACTGCAGAAATTGCCAAACTTGTCCCTACATCTCCTCTCACCTCCATCCAAGGCCACAATCAGGCCTTCCAGGTGAGGCAGTGTTTCACATGCATCCAATCCAACCTAATCTAATACATTTGGTAGACTCAGCTGACCTCAATATCAGCAAGACCAAATACAGACTGGGTGGCCATTTTGCTAAATACATGTGCTCCGTGGATCTAAACTTGAGCTTCCTGTGACCTACCATATCAATTCTCGAACCCTTCCAGCAACATGTCTGTTGGCCCCATCCTTCGCCAGGATGAGGGCAAACAATCTTAAAGAAAACACATTATATTCCTCCTGGGCAGCCTTAAACTCTATAGCATGAACACAAATGTTTCTAATTTAAGCAGCCACTCACCTCTGTCTGATTTCACTGTTTCCATCTCTTGATCTACTGCCCATTTGAATATAATTACTCCTTTAAGGCAGAAGACTTGACAGTGGTGTTTTCCCCATATAGCTTACATAGATACATAGAAGATAGGAGCAGGAGTGGGTCATTCGACCCTTCGAGCATGCTCCGCCATTCAAAGAGATCATGGCTGATCTTAAAGTGCAGTAACCCGTCCCCGCCTTCTCTCCGTAACCCCTAATTCCCTTATACTGAAGAAATATATCTAATTCCCTCTTAAATATATTCAATGAACCTGCCTCTACTGCCCTCTGTGGCAATGAATTCCACAGATTCACCACCCTCTTGGTAAATAAATTCCTCCTCATCTCAGTCATAAATGGTTTGCCTATTATCCTCGAACCATGGCCCCGGGTTCTGGACTCCCCCACCATTTGAAACATCCCTTCCGCATCCATTCTGTCCAGTCCTGCCAGAATTTTATATGTCTCTATGAGATCCCCTCTCAATCTTCTCAACTCCAGTGAGTTCAATCCCAATTTGCGCAATCTTTCCTCATAAGTCATTCCTGCCATTCCAGTTATCAGCCTGGTGAATCGCCTCTGCACTCCCTCCATTGCAAGAACATTCTTCCTCAGATAAGGTGACCAAAACTGCACACAATACTCCAGGTGTTGTCTCACCAAGGCTCTGTACAGCTGCAGTAAGATATCCTTATTCATATACTCAAACCCTCTTGATATGAAGGCCAACATACCATTTGCCTTTTTAACCGCCTGCTGTACCTGCATGCTCACCTTCAGTGACTGGTGCTCAAGAACCCCCTAGGTCTCTCTGCACTTCCCCATCTCCCAATCTATTGCCATTCAAATAGTAATCTGCCCTCTGGTTTGTATTACCAAAGTGGATAACCTCACATTTATCCACATTGTAGTGCATTTGCCTGTATCTGCCCAGTCCCCCAATTTATCCAAATCACACTGGAGCTTCCTGACCCCCTCTTCAGTGCACACTAGCTTAGTGTCGTCTGCAAATTTGGAGATATTACATCCAATCCCCTCATCTAGATCATTAAAGTAAATTGTGAACAGTTGGGGTCCCAATACAGATCCCTGTGGCACCCCACTGGTCACCGCCTGCCACTCAGAAAACGAGCCATTTATCCCAACTCTCTGTCTTCTATCTGCCAGCCAGTTCTCAATCCACATCAATACCTTGCCCCTAATCCCATGAGCCTTGATTTTGCATGCCAGACATTTATGTGGGACCTTATCGAAGGCCTTTCGGAAGTCCAGGTACACCACATCCACTGGCTCTCCCCCATCTATATTACCTGTTACCATCTCAAAGGATTCCAATACATTTGTCAAGCACGATTTTCCTTTTGTAAATCCATGTTGACTCTGTCCGATCCCTTCTCTGCTAGTCATAGGCTCCGCTATTACATCCTTAATAATGGATTCCATCATTTTGCCCACTACTGATGTAAGCCTCACCGGCCTATAATTCCCCGCTTTTTCTCTACCCCCCTTTTTAAATAGTGGGGTAACATTAGCTACCCTCCAATCCATGGGCACTGATCCTGAGTCTATTGAGTTCTGGAAAATAATTCAGAATGTCCACTTCCTTAAGTACACTAGGATGTAGATTATCAGGCCCTTGGGATTTATCGGCCTTCAATCCCTTCAATTTCCCCAAGACCATGTCCTTAGAGATACTGATTTCATTCACCTCCTCCCTTACATTAGTCTCTATGTTTCCCAACATCCTTGGGAGGTTATTTGTATCCTCTCTTGTGAAAACAGAATTAAAGTAAGAATTTAATTGGTCTGCCATTTCCTTATTCCCCATTATATATTCCCCTGATTCTGACCGCAAGGGACTGTGAGAGATGAGAAAAACTGACATTGCAATATGAACATGAAGAAATGAAGAAAATAAAATTGATACATAAGTAAATGAATGAAGCCAGTGCAAACAACATGAGACATGGATATTGGAAGGCAGGAAGCTGACACTGTCTGAGTAAGGTAAGAATCTCTTACACCAGCAAGTTCACTGAATGAAGGAGAGAAGGACAGACAATTGAGAATAGAAGTAGAGTTAGTCTGAACGAGATAAGGGTCGCCAAGCCCCAGATAGAATTAGCAAGGCTTGCATAAATAATTAGAAGACCTTAGACAGTATTAGCAAGTTATACATATATAATTAGTAAGCCATACAACAGATTTTTCAAGTATGCGTATTTAACTAGTAAACCCTAGACAAGATTAACGAACCCTGCAGATGAAGGGACTGTAGCCCTGAGAGTCGGGAAGGTGTGAATGGGGACAAGGGCTAGGATGTGAATAAGGACAATGGGAATAATGGCAAAAGAAGACACCGACAGGATACCCCCTGGTCCTCCAAGTATACTGAAACTGCACGTAGGCAGGAAGGATTGCCTCTGCCAAACCCATCCAGGGGGCAGAAGAATGTAAGGGGGAGGGTATTCTGATACTGAAATTTACTGTATAAAAGTTGGGTGAGCCCCAGTGTATGTGTGTATTCCCAGGGTAAGGGGAAGCACCCAACTTTGCATTGTTGTTGTAATAAATGTTCTTTGTTCTCAATATTTGTCTCGAGCAATTTCTTTAAAGGTACTTCTATTTCTAACAAATGGGGGCTCGTCCAGGATAACACTCCCTCCACTGACAGAGTGCCCGACGACGAGAGTAGGTGCATCCCGGCTGATTCAGCTGGACTCACGGACGACGGATGGCTGGTCAGTGGAAGAAGCGAGTGATATCCGAGAAGAGGCATTGAGAACAAACGACGGAAGAACGTTAAGGAAGCGCGCTAGAGCCTTGCTACTGGAACCCGGTAAGAGGAATTTTACTTGCCTATCAGTATGGGAAATATGGGTAGCAAGGAAGAGAGTCCTGGTAAAGGATGTGAGGATCAGATAACTACACACAGCCCGCTTGGGTTGATGTTATCTGACTGGGGCACGGGAAGGACCCGTGGAAAGGACAAACTGACCATGGTCAGGTATTGTTGTAGGGACTGGGTTAAATACCCGATAAAAGGGAGCTCCGTGTACTGGCCAAAACTCGGATCCGAGGATGACTGGATGTGTCAAGCTTTGAACATCTGGCTCTATCAAAACCAGAGAGAGAACCTAGAGAGCAAGGAATATGCAGCCTGCTGGCTTAGGGGATCGTGTGATCAATTGGTTTTGAAAGAAAAAGAGTACAGGGACAAGAGAGAGGAGGAACCTTTTGTCCCTGAAACACAAGGGTGGGATGTGCTACATTCCCTCCCTCCACCTTATGTTCCTCCTATGCCGGCTCCTATCTTTCCTCCCCCTCCTATAACCTACCCTTCTGCACCTTCCCCACCTCCCCCATCACTAGAGAAGAAAGAAGAGAGCAGGAGTGGTATGATGACTCGCTCACAAAGCACTCGATTACCACCCCCGTTGACAGGAGAGAGAGGAAACTTTAATTCAGAACAGTGTGAGACTCTTCAGGAAGAAAGGGCAGAGCCCCCCAATCCATCTCCCAGGGGGCAGGAACCCAGACCTAATAAGCCAGAAACCAACTGGATGCGACCCCTGCGGGAAGTTCCCGTAGGAGAGGGTCTCGGTTTCGTAAATGTGCCCCTGACCAGTACTGAAGTGCGTAACTTTAAGAAAGAACTCACTTCCCTGATAGAAGATCCCCAGGGATGTGCCGAACAGTTAGACCAATTTTTGGGACCAAATCTATATACTTGGGAGGAGTTAACATCTATCTTTAGGACCCTGTTTACTTTGGATGAGCGTGGAATGATCCGCCAGGCAGGGATTAAAGTCTGCGATAGGGATCACCAAGGGGGACTAGATGCGGTACCAGGAGAAACTAAATTCCCCTTGGCAAGACCTAATTGGGATAAAAATACCAATGACGGTCGGGTATTGATGGAAGAGTACAGGGTTAATTTGATAAGAGGAATCAAGGAATCTGTCCCAAAGAGACAGAATTTCAAGAAAGCCTTTGAGGTTCCCCAAGGTCCCGACGAGACCCCCTCCGCATTTCTGAATAGATTGCGCACGGCAATACAGCAATATGGGGGTCTCGACATAGAATCCCCAGCAGGGCAACAATTGGTACTAACTGGTTTTGTTACCAACTCAGCCCCAGACATTAGAAGAAAATTACAAAAAACAGAAAACTGGCATGAGCAAGGAATTACCCAGCTACTACAGATTGCACAGAAAGCATTTGTCCAGAGGTCTGAAGATAAGCAAATAGGGAAGGCAAAATCATTAATCCAAGCAGTCAGAGAGGTAGTAGATGAGCGACATAAAAAGGATAGGGACTGTGTGCCAGCTCCTGTATGCGGTGAGGGAAGCCACGGGTGGGGAAGTGCAGACCCCAGTGGATGGAGGAGTAGAGGAGGATTCCGGGGATGAAGACCCTTCCCGGGGCACCTTAGAAACCCAGGTAGAGATTGGGAAATGGGAACATTTGTCTGTTTCCATTGTAAAAAGGAAGGACACTTTAAAAAGGATTGCCCACTGCGAGCCAGGGACACACGATCCTATGCCCCGATGGAAGCAGATTATGAATAGGGGGGTCACGGTTCTCAGTCAATACACACTGTGGGGCTGCACGGAGAACCATTAGTTAATTTATGCATAGGACCCCACAGTGACAACATGATATTTTTAGTTGATTCTGGAGCAGCCCGATCTAGTATTTTACACCAACCAAAGGGGGTTAAAATAGAAGGGACAATGATAGTTTCGGGGGTGGGAGGAAGAGACTTCACAGTCCCTGTATTAAGAGAGGTCAGAATCCAAATGGGAAATAAGGTAATAGTAGAGGATCTTCTACTACTTCCCCAGGCTGGAGTATGCTTATTAGGACGAGACTTACAGCACCAATTGGCTATCGGTACCAGACCACTAGAATCAGGCATTGGGGTTCAATTTTATATTTTAAGCGAGGAAGATCGAGAACTTATCAATCCAAGAGTATGGTCAGAAAAAGGCAATAGAGGAGTTTTAGACATTCCTCCCCTCCAAGTTACTTTAAAAGACTCGCAACAAACAATTAGAAGAAAACAGTACCCAATTCCTATGGCTGGCCGCAAAGGTCTGCAGCCCGTAATTGACCAGCTGCTTAAGGATGGTATACTCGAACCTTGTATGTCACCCTTTAATACCCCGATTTTACCTGTCCAGAAACCAGACGGTACCTATCGATTAGTACAGGACTTAAGGGAGTTGAACAAAATCATTCTCACCCGTCACCCTGTTGTACCTAATCCCTATACGATCATGAGTAAAATCGATCCCCATAGTAAATGGTTTAGTGTGATTGACCTCAAAGATGCTTTCTGGACCTGTCCGTTAGCAACAGAAAGCAGAGACATGTTTGCCTTTGAATGGGAAAACCCTTTTACTGGACGTAAAAATCAATACCGGTGGACTGTCCTTCCTCAGGGCTTTACAGAATCTCCAAATTTATTCGGTCAGGTCCTGGAACAGATACTAGATGAGGCTCCTCGAAGAGACAATTGTCAGCTAATACAATACGTAGACGACTTGTTAATTACTGGAAGAATATATGAATTGGCTAAAGAATTTACTGTTGCACTTTTAAATTTTTTAGAAAAAAAAGATCTTAGAGTGAGCGAATCCAAATTACAATTTGTTCAATCAGAAGTTAAATACTTAGGTCATCTGGTAAGTCAGGGAACTAGGAAAATAAGTCCAGAGAGGATATGTGGTATTCTGCAGATTCCCCCTCCCAAAAATGCCAAGGAACTTAGGAAATTCCTTGGCTTAGTGGGATTCTGTAGAATCTGGATGGAAAATTATTCTAGCCTTGTCAAATTTCTTTACGATAAACTCACGATTATAGAGACCGAAGCTCTAGTCTGGACAGATGATGAGATTAAAGATTTTGACTTCGTTAAACATAGCCTTACGCGTGCCCCAGTCTTGGCACTACCCGACTTAAATAAGCCTTTTGATTTATATACTAATGCCAAAGGAGGTGTAGCCACCGGAGTACTAACCCAGGACAGGGCAGGCTATAGACAACCAGTGGTTTTTCTATCAAAGATTTTAGACCCCGTTTGTCGTGGCTGGCCAGAATGTGTACAAGCCATCGCAGCCACTGCTGTTTTAGTTGAGGAAGGAAGGAAAATTACTTTCGGCGCCCCTATGATAGTTCACACCCCTCACACAGTCCGCAATATTCTCTTACAACGTGCTGGGAGATGGCTCACGGACCCTAGAATTTTAAAATATGAAACGATCCTAATGGATAGGGATGATTTGACCTTGCTCACGACTAAAACCCTTAACCCAGCAGCCTTCCTCGTTGCTCCAAATTCGGACAATTCCACAAATGAATTAGAACATGAGTGCTTAGAAGTCATAGATCTACAAACCAAAATTAGGGAAGATCTAACTGATGTCCCTTTAAAAGAAGGTGAAAGGTGGTTTATTGACGGCTCTTCACGATGCATTGCAGGAACTCGCTATAGTGGGTACAGTGTAGTGGATGGGAAGCAAGGACTAGTGATTGAAGCCGGTCGACTCCCTGGTCATTGGTCAGCACAATCCCGTGAATTATACGCCCTATGTAGAGCACTCCACGGCTTAGAGAACAAAATAGACACTATCTACACTGACTCTAAGTACACTTTTGGTGTAGTCCACACCTTTGGGAAGATCTGGAAAGAACGGGGAATGATAACTGGTAAAGGACAGAAGTTAGCCCATGAACAGTTAATTGTCCAATCCCTAGATTCTCTGACTCTCCCGACTGAAATAGCCGTAGTACATGTCCGAGGACATCAAAGTGGTGACAGTCCTGAAGCGAACGGCAACAGACAAGCTGATGCAGCTGCCAAACAGGCTGAACTTGCGGAAAAGATTCACATCCACCTATTACTGCCCACACCACTAGAGATTTAAAAAAAACCCATCTTTTCACGGGAAGAAGAGGTCTCAATGAAAGATCAGGGATTTCGCCAAACTGCCGACGGGTTGTGGTGGACAGCAGACGGACGTCAAGTCCTTAACAAAGCATTAGCCCGCCAAGTGGTAGATCAGCTACACCAACAGACACATTGGGGAACTCAGGCGCTTGTTGATGCCTTTCAACGATCTTTATACTGCTCCGGTATATATACAATTGCTAAACTTACTACTCGCAGCTGTCCGATCTGTCAGAGAATCAATAAAAAATCTATGCGGCCTGGCGGTCGCGACATAGCAGTTCGCCCGTTTCAACGCATACAAGTTGACTTTACAGAACTTCCTAAAATTGGTATTTACAAATACATTCTAGTCATGGTAGATCATTTTACACGATGGGTTGAAGCTTTCCCCACCCCGAATGATCGAGCTATCACTGTAATCGGAATACTTATTGAATCTGTGATTCCAAGATATGGTCTGATTCAAACCATTGATTCAGACCGAGGAACACATTTTACCTCTCAGGTTCTCCAGGGTGTCTGCAAGAAACTGGGAATAGACTGGCAACTACATACCCCATGGCACCCCCAAAGTTCAGGTCGAGTTGAAAGAATGAATCAAACTTTGAAAAATCAACTCACTCGACTTCATGAAGAGACTGGCCTCTCCTGGATTAAATCTTTACCATTAGCCCTGCTTAGAATTAGCACAGCCCCTCGTAAAGACCTTGCAGTCTCACCATACGAAATGATGTTTGGACTTCCATTTATGGGATTCCACACTGATACCCCTATCCCTGAGGCTAATGATCAATACATTTCAAAATTTCTACAGGGTCTTTCTACTTCTATACATGACCTGAAACAGAAGGGATTATTAGCCCAAACTCCACCCCTGGAATTTCCTATCCATTCTATTAAACCTGGTGATTGGGTTTATGTCAAAGCATGGCAAGATAACCAACTGAAACCTGCCTGGGATGGTCCCTACTGTGTTCTTTTGATTTCAGACGCTGCCATGCGAACAAGAGAAAAAGGCTGGACCCACATCCAACGGATTAAACCAGCTACCAAACCACAGGATCAAGACACTCAAACTCAACCCTCCACCTGGCGTGCAGTGCCTCATCCTTCTGACCTGAAACTTACACTACGCCGTGAAAAAGTGCCGTAATGTTGTTTTTATTCTTTATTGTATTGTTTAATTGTTGCTTCTCCATTTCTGGGACATCACTTAATTACTCACAATGTATTAAGTCCTCCTGGAATAGGGGCAGCAGAGGTCACAATTTTTTTCCTTTAGAGTTTAGACAAGGTGTAGATTTAGTTTTTAGCCATAGTAAGATATGTTTTAATAAGGGATTCCAATACGGACCAGGGGACCAGAACAGCTGTAGAGACCGTCACTTAACTTCCCACATAGATATTAAAGGTATGAGTTCTAAACCTGTAGCACAAAGAGAGCGATATGACACAGACACACTGAATGTTAGTAACCAATGCACCTGTCAGAGAAAGAGAGAGAAGACGTTTGCTAATGTACACAGACAGGCTTCGACTCACAACTTCAATTCTACTCAGACTGTTAAACACATCTCTAATCGTAATGCACAATCCTCCCCAGACTGGTCTTTTCTCAAACATCCTTTGGGTTCCGCCGGCATTTACAATCCTTACTACTGCATCGTTAAGGGAAGTTCCAGTTATAAACGGCAACAGCGGCTACAGATCGCTAACGCTCCTTGCCACCTGAAACATCTAATCAGACTCCATGCAGCCTTGGGCATTATCATCCAACACAACACAATGGCCCTGAGGTTACGGGCTGAAGATAAACAACGTTTACCAGACACACTTCAACAACACCGCCTGCCTCTCGATTACAGCTTCGCTGCTGAACGCAGCACTTGTGAAAGACTCCTTAAAGACACTACTCACAACGGGCAGGCGGTTAAGAACACTTCTTCAGGACGTCAAAAAACTTCCCATGCCCAGGGACAGACTTTGCCACCTCGGTCCTCTGCAGGATCGACTGGACTTTTCACCGGTTACTGGAATCTGATACTCGCAACCCTTTTAACAGCTGGACTCATTACTCTCACCATCTTACTGCTTCCCTACATACAGACTGGTACACATCGTTTAACTCATCAACCCTTTCGTCAGAACACTTACACCCAAAGGATGTACAATTCCCAACATCTTTCTGAGGACATAGAAACTGCTATCCGTTTATTTACCAGCTGGGAAAACCGACAAGTTCCACTTTACCGCATCAGTAATACTGATCTAAAAGAAAACGGAGGATTGTGAGAGACCAGTAACACTGAGATCAGTAACACTGATCATTGTGTGAGATCAGTATTACTGATCTAAAAGAAAAGTGAGGATTGTGAGAGATGAGAAAAACTGACATTGTAATATGAACATGAAGAAATGAAGAAAATAAAATTGATACATAAGTAAATGAATGAAGCCAGTGCAAACAACATGAGACATGGATATTAGAAGGCAGGAAGCCGACACTGTCTGAGTAAGATAAGAATCTCTTACACCAGCAAGTTCACTGAATGAAGGAGAGAAGGACAGACAATTGAGAATAGAAGTAGAGTTAGTCTGAACGAGATAAGGGTCGCCAAGCCCCAGATAGAATTAGCAAGGCTTGCATAAATAATTAGAAGACCGTAGACAGTATTAGCAAGTTATACATCTATAATTAGTAAGCCATACAACAGATTTTTCAAGTATGCATATTAAACTAGTAAACCCTAGACAAGATTAACGAACCCTGCAGATGAAGGGACTGAAGCCCTGGGAGTCGGGAAGGTGTGAATGGGGACAAGGGCTATGATGTGAATAAGTACAATGGGAATAATGGCATAAGAAGACACCGACAGGATACCCCATGGTCCTCCAAGTATACTGAAACTGCATGTAGGCAGGAAGGATTGGCTCTGCCAAACCCATCCAGGGGGCAGAAGAATGTAAGGGGGAGGGTATTCTGATACTGAAATTTACTGTATAAATGTTGGGTGAGCCCCAGTGTGTGTGTGTATTCCCAGGGTAAGGGGAAGCACCCAACTTTGCATTGTTGTTGTAATAAATGTTCTTTGTTCTCAATATTTGTCTCGAGCAATTTCTTTAAAGGTACTTCTATTTCTAACAGGACCTACTCTGGATTTCACCAATCTTTTCCTCTTGACATATCTATAAAAGCTTTTGCAGTTGGTTTTTATGTTTGCCGCAAGCTTACTCTCGTAATTTATTTTTACCCTCTTGATTAATCCCTTTCTCCTCCTTTGCTGCATCTTGAACTGTTCCCAGACTTCGGATTTGGTACTTTTTTGGCCAATTGATATTCTCTCTCTTTGGACCTAATGCTGTCTATAATTTCCCTTGTTATACACGGTTGAGTCACCTTTTTTGGTTTATTTTTATGCCAAACTGGTATAAACGATTTCTGCAATTCTTCCATTAGATCTGTGAATGCTTTCCATTGTCTATCCACCGTCAACCCCCCCCCCCCCATAAACACCACCCAATCAATCTTACTCAACTCCCATCACATACCATCATAATTCCCTTTATTTAAATTCAGGACCTTAGTCTCGGTTTTAATTTCTTCACTCTCCATGTCGAGTGAGAATTCGATCATATTGTGATCGCTCCTACCCAAAGGACCTCGTACAACAAGATTGCTGATTAGCCCCTATTCATTGCATAATACCCAGTCTAAAATGGCCTGCTCCCGAGTTGGTTCCTCGACATATTGGTCGAGATAACCGTCCCGTTAATATTCAAGGAATTCCTCCTCCTCAGTATTTTTACAAATTTGGCTAGTCCAATCAATATGTAAATTAAAGTCTCCGACAGCTGTTCCTTTATTGCACACTTCTCTAATTTCTCTTTTTATGCCTTCCCTCACCTCTACATTACTATTTGGAGGCCTATATACCACTCCCACTAACGTTTTCCGCCCCTTGCTATTCCTCAGTTCTACCCATATAAGATTCGGTATCTTCCGAGTTAATATCCTTTCTGTCAATCGTGTCGGTCCCTTCTCTCACCATCAATGCTACCCCACCCCCTTTTCTTTCTTGCCGATCCCTCCTAAATATCATATTCCCCGGGATGTTAAGTTTCCAGGCTTACCCACCTTGCAGCCATGTTTCTGTAATCCCAATCAAATTGTATTTGTTTGTCTCAATGTCCACAGCCAATTCATCTACCTTGTTCCGAATGCTTAAGATATAAAGCCTTCAAATTTGCTTTTTTTACCTTCCCTGCTCTTTCTGATTTTTTTACTTTCGCTGCCCAACCTAACTTTTCCTATTTTATCTTTCCTGTCCTTTGCCCTATCATACAGGTTCCCATCGCCCTACCAAATTAGTTTAAACCGCATCCGACAGCTGTACCAAACCTAGCTGCCAATATATTGACCCCTTTTGGGTCTAGGTGTTACCCATCCTTCTTGTAAAGGTCATGACTTCCCCAAAAGAGATCCCAATGATCCAAGAAGCCAAAACCCTGTCTTTTACACCAGCCCCTCAGCCACACATTTATTTGTCTTAACCTTCCATTTTTGTCCTCAGTTGCACTTGGCACAGGTAGCAATCCAGAGATCACCACCCTGGCGGTCCTTTTTTTTAGCTTCTGTCCCAGCTCGCTGTAATCCTTTTTTAGTACCTCCTCCCTCTTTTTATCTATCTCATTGGTACCCAATGAGGCATATACCAAGACATCAGGCTGCTCACAGTCTCCTTTCAGAATACTCTGGACCCGATTTGAGATATTCCTGTACCCTTGCACCAGGGAGGCAGCACGCCATGTGGGTATACCTATCTGGCTCACAGAATCTCTTGTCTGTACCTCTGACAATGGACTCCCCAATGACCACTGCATTCCTTCTCACCTTTTATCACCTTGATCCTGAATGTTGAATGTGTATGTTCATGTAATTTCCCCGTCTCTGTCGGTTTCTCCGTCCTAATTAGAAGTGTAGAGGCTTGCCTAACATATCAACCCTGTTGTCCTGTTTCCATCCCCGAAATAAATGTGTGCTTTGTACCTCCGCTTTGGTCTGGTTCTTAATCTGTGGGACCCACACGAATGTGACAACAATGGAGGAGGGGAAGCAAAGTATGTCAAAATGTGTTATTGCCTATGAACAGAGGCAATAGAATATTAAATTTATGTTATGACAGAGTATAAGATATTTTGAAGACGCTACATGGAAGAAATTCTTCAAACAATTAAACACAAATATGGAGAGGCAAGTGGGACCTTCTTCTGTTTTCTCCCGCTTAGATCGTTCTTATGAGAAAGATAGGGACCAACATTGACGCCACCTAAAATTAGTGAAATGGAACAAAGAGTTGGATGGGAAATACACCCAAAGTTATCAATGAAATGTATGATGCTCTCCAGAGAGAAAATCCAAAACTAGGATAGCAGAGGTCAGGAGAAAGATGGGAGTCGGGCTTGGATGTGACGATTTCAGAAAGAAGCTGTTCAGAGTGGTGTGAAGATTGAAATATACAAATTCAAGAAGAAATAGGGTCAGGATTGTGTCAAGAGTGTTACAAATATGATTAATGCCAGATATAAAAATAAAAATCTCCACATCAATTCTGCCATACTACATATAAATTAAATGGACTATCTCCAATTATTCCGAGAAATGTTTTCAATGTAATCAGGTGATTGAGACTTTTCTTTCCTTTCGGTTTGGACCTGTGTAAAAGTGGAAGGATTTCAGTCTATTATTAGGACAAATTATGAAGATTAAAATACAAAAGGATGTGAGAATATTTGAGCTTGGTCAGAGATATGAAGCAGATACAAAACTGAAGTTGAATAAATATCAAAAACATTTTCTGAGTCCAGCCATAACAGCAGTGAAGAAATGTGCAGCATGAACGTGGAGAGCAGAGAGTTGTGTAACGAGAGATGGGACATTGAAATGAAAACTGTGGCACCATGCAACCATATAACCATTTACAGAGCAGAAACAGGCCATGTCAGCCTTTTGAGACCGCACCGGTTCACTAGAAAAACTCCACTAGCTCAATCCTCCTGATTTCCGCCAATATCCCTCCAACCCCCTCACCTCCATGTACACATCCAACCTTCTCTTAAATGACAGAAGGGACCCTGCCGCAACTATCTCATTCGGAAGATCATTCCATTCTGCCTCCACTCTCTGAGTGAAGAAGCATCCTCTAAAATTTCTCCAGAAGTTTTGCCTCCTTACCATTAACTCATGGCCTCTTGTTCCAACCTTCCCTTCCCTCACGGGAAAGTGTCTGTCTATGTCTCGTCTATCTATTCCTTTCATAATTTTAAATAGCTATATTGTCCCCTCTCATTCGTCTACGTCCCAATGAATAAAGTCCCAGTCTCCTTAATCTCTCCCTGTAATCCAGATGCTGTAAGCCAGGCAACATTCTCAAAACAGCCTCACAAAGATAAGCGTATACAGAGCCGTTGTCATAACCACACTCCTGTTCGGCTCCGAATCATGGGTCCTCTACCGGCACCACCTACGGCTCCTAGAACGCTTCCACCAGCGTTGTCTCCGCTCCATCCTCAACATCCATTGGAGCGCTTACACCCCTAACGTCGAAGTACTCGAGATGGCAGAGGTCGACAGCATCGAGTCCACGCTGCTGAAGATCCAGCTGCGCTGGATGGGTCACGTCTCCAGAATGGAGGACCATCGCCTTCCCAAGATCGTGTTATATGGCGAGTTCTCCACTGGCCACCGTGACAGAGGTGCACCAAAGAAAAGGTACAAGGACTGCCTAAAGAAATCTCTTGGTGCCTGCCACATTGACCACCGCCAGTGGGCTGATAACGCCTCAAACCGTGCATCTTGGCGCCTCACAGTTTGGCGGGCAGCAACCTCCTTTGAAGAAGACCGCAGAGCCCACCTCACTGACAAAAGGCAAAGGAGGAAAAACCCAACACCCAACCCCAACCAACCAATTTTCCCTTGCAACCGCTGCAATCGTGTCTGCCTGTCCCGCATCGGACTTGTCAGCCACAAACGAGCCTGCAGCTGACGTGGACTTTTTACCCCCTCCATAAATCTTCGTCCGCGAAGCCAAGCCAAAGAAGAAAGAAGCCAGGCAACATTCTTATAAATCTCTGCACATTCTCCACCTTATCTATATTCTTCCTATAATTTGGAGACCAGAACGGAACACAATTCTCCAAACATGGCCTCACCAATGCCTTAAACAGCTGCACTCTAGCCTATGCTATGATTTATGAAGGCCAGCATGTCATTTGCCTTCTTAACCACCCTGTCTACCTGGGAACCCACCTTCAGTGAACTCTGTACCATAACTCCAAGATCCCTCTGTTCCTCTTCATTCCTCTACCCCCTCCCTTTAACTGCATATGTTCTATTTTTTATTTTTTTTTCCGGAATGCAGCACCTCACACTTGTCAACATTAAATTCCATCTGCCATCTTTTCCAAACAAGAAAATCTACCTCACTGTCCACCTCTCCCCCTATTTTCGTATCGTCTGCATATTTGCTTACCCAGTTAACCACACCCTCCTCTAAATCATTAATATTAATGATAAACAACAAGGGACCCAGCATCGATCCCTGAGGCACTCCACTTGTCACAGGCTTCCAACATGACATATAGTTGTCCACCATGACTCGCTGCTGTGTATCTCCCAGCCACTTCTGAACCCATCCCACTATCTATTAATCCCTGATGACTGAACCTTCCTAAATAACCTTACATGCAGCACCTTATCAAAAGCCTTACTAAAATTCAAATAGATCTCATCAACCACCCGACCTTCATCCACTTTTCTTGTCAACTCTTCAAAAAAATTCAACAAGATTCATCAAACATGACTTTTCTTTCAAAAACCCATGCTGGGTGCCCCTGATCTATCCCTGCCTATACAGATATTTGTACATACTATCTCGAAGTATACCATCCATAATCTTCCCCACTCGGAAGTCAAACTTACTGGCCGATAATTACTTGGACTCCACCTACTGCCTTTTTTGAACAATAGAACTATATTTGCAACCCTCCAATCCCACGGCACCACACCCTCCTCCAGTGATCTTTGAAAAATTGCTGTCAGTGCCCCCGCTATTTGTTCCCTGACCTCCCTTAAAGTCCTGGGAAAAATCCCATCAGCACCAGGAGACTTATCCAGCTTAATTGACCCAAGAAGCTCCAAACCTCTCACTTTACTAATCCTTATCCTTTCCATAACTAACCCCTTTGCCTCTCTTATCTTGTATTGCCCAATGTCCGTTTCCCTCGTGAATACAGACGAGAACAAATTGTTCAATATTTCTCCATCTCATACGGTTCCTGACATAGTTTCCGGTCCCATCATCCAGTCGACCTATTCTATGTTTAACCCTCCGTTTACTGTTCACATATCTGAACAAACCCTGAGGATTCACCTTCGCCTTATTAGCTATGGACACCTCATCCCTTCTTTTTCCCTTTCTAATTTCCCTCTTCAAGTTCTTAAGAGTATGTCAAAATGATCACTGGATCCGAAGTTCTCCCTAACGCTCACCTCTGTCACCTGCCCCATTGCATTCCCAAACAACAGATCAAACGCTGCTCCCACTCTAGTTAGCATCTCAACATATTGCTGCAAAAAGCAATCCTGAACACAATGCATAAATACTAAGCCATCCTGCCCTTTCACTGACTGCATTTCCCAATCAATATTTGGAAAATTGAAATCCCCAACCAACACCACCCTATTTCACCTGCATATCCCACCTATTTCCTTGCACATTTGCTCTCCTCGTTTCCTTTCCCCATTTGGAGGCTTATAATATACCCCCATAATAATAACCTCACCCTTCTTATTTTTCTGCCTCTCTTGACGAGCCCTCCAGTCTATCTTGCCTCAGCACTGCTGTAATATCCTCCCTGACATGTAATGCCACACCTCCCCCTCTTAATCCACCAACTCTGTCACATCTGAAGCAGCAAAATCGTGGAACATTCAACTGCCAGTCACAACCTTCTTTCAACCATGTCTCGCTAATGGCCACACATCATAATGCCACATGTCAATCCACATTAATCCTCGCATTAAAATAAATACAACTCAGGGATCTCCTACATCCTACCTTCTGCATATCCTCCTATCTACCATTCTCACAATTTTCACTGCAGTATCTGTTTACTACTTCCTGCTTTTCCTCGCTCAAATTATCTAAACTTGTCTCTTTCCTTATCCTACTAACCCTCACCCTACCGTCCTGCCTAACTTGAAACCCTGTCCCCAACCATACTAGTTTAAACTCCTCCTGACAGCCCTAGCAAATGCTCCCACCAGGAGACTGGTCCCTCTAAGATTAAGATGTCACCCATCATTATGGTATAGGTCCCAGCTTCCCCAAAAAAGGTCCCAGTTGTCCAAGAATTGAAACCCAGTCTCTGACTCCACCCCTTGAGCCACATGTTTAACCTCCACCTAATCCTAGGTGCTCGCTGGAAGTGCTCGCTGCCTGATGTTCCTCTCGGAATAAGTGAAACAGGAAGGACCACTGTGCTAGCCTGAAAGAACGATATTATCATCTGGAGAACCTGATGGGCCAAGTTTTATCAGCGACACATTGAGCTGACTAATGGTGTTAGATCAGTTGTGAAAATCCTGGAACAACAAATCTCTCTCTGCAAACCCCATGGAACTTTCCTGAGTGGCAAAGCCTGATCACTGGATCCAAAGTTCTCCCTAACGCTCACCTCTGTCACCTGCCCCATTGCATTCCCAAACAACAGATCAAACGCTGCTCCCACTCTAGTTAGCATCTCAACATATTGCTGCAAAAAGCAATCCTGAACACAATGCATAAATACTAAGCCATCCTGCCCTTTTATTGACTGCATTTCCCAATCAATATTTGGAAAATTGAAATCCCCAACCAACACCACCCTATTTCACCTGCATATCCCACCTATTTCCTTGCACATTTGCTCTCCTAGTTCCCTTTCCCCATTTGGAGGCCTTTAATAATCCCCATAATAATAACCTCACCCTTCTTATTTTTCAGCTCTACCCATACTGCTTCTCTTGATGAGCCCTCCAGTCTATCTTGCCTCAGCACTGCTGTAATATCATCCCTGACATGTAATGCCACACCTCCCCCTCTTAATCCACCAACTCTGTCACATCTAAAGCAGCGAAATCCTGGAACATTCAACTGCCAGTCACAACCTACTTTCAACCATATCTCGCTAATGGCCACACATCATAATGCCACATGTCAATCCACACCTTTAGCTCATCCAGCTTCCTTACTACGCTCCTCACATTAAAATAAATACAACTCAGGGATCTCCAACATCCTACCTTCTGCATATCCTCCTCTATACCATTCTCACAATTTTCACTGCAGTATCTGTTTACTACTTCCTGCTTTTCCTCCCTCAAATTATCTAAACTTTTCTCTTTCCTTATCCTACTAACCCTCACCCTACCATCCTGCCAAACTTGAAACCCTGTCCCCAACCATACTAGTTTAAACCCCTCCTGACAGCCCTAGCAAATGCCCCCGCCAGGAGTCTGGTCCCTCTGAGATTAAGATGTCACCCATCATTATGGTATAGGTCCCAGCTTCCCCAAAAAAGGTCCCAGTTGTCCAAGAATTGAAACCCAGTCTCTGACTCCACCCCTTGAGCCACATGTTTAACCTCCACCTAATCCTAGGTGCTCGCTGGAAGTGCTAGCTGCCTGATGTTACTCTCGGAATAAGTGAAACAGGAAGGACCACAGTGCTAGCCTGAAAGAAAGAAGTTATCATCTGGAGAACCCTGATGGGCCAAGTTTTATCAGCGACACATTGAGGTAACTAATGGTGGTAGCTCAGTTGTGAAAATCCTGGAACAACAAACCTCTCTCTGCAAACCCTACAGAACTTTCCTAAGTGGGAAAGCCTGATGAACTTTATACATGTTCAATTCTGTGCACAGTATCAGAATTGCCTCCAACCAATGAACTTAGAAGAATGAGAAGTGAGATTGAACTGTGAACCAAATAACTTTTCTTAAATTTACACACACATCATACACGTGCACTTAGACTTAGAAGGGGATTAAGGTTAGTTAAGTTAATAGAGATAAGTTAAAGTTTGATTCTGTTTTCATTTTAAAAGATAAATAAAACAACTTATTTTTAAATAACGACTCGTCCTGGTGAATGTCTATTGCTGCTGGGTTTTGGGATCCTTTGGGCTCATAACACCATAGTCTGGTGATGTACATGGACCTCCTTCCCACTCCATCCATTTTGGACCCCCACATGAAGAGGGAAACTGCTCTGGTAATAGCCAGGGCAGAGGTGTGTGGGATGGGCCACGCCTGCATCACACGCAGCAGTACCGAGAGCACCTTGCACCTGATGACCAGGTTCTTCCCCATTACTGAGAGGGAATGTCATTCCCACAGACCCAGTTTCTGGTGGACTTTTACAATCGGCTCTGACCATTTTTTTGTTGCATGCCTCGGCCTCTCCAAGCCAGTTCCCTGACACCTTCAGGTAGTCAGATCTGACTGTGAAGAGGACAGCGGACTGATTTACCAAAGTGCATTCCTCGCTTTTGTTCCAGTTTACCCTGGAACATAGATTTGTATACTTCCTGGTCCAGCCACTTACAGACTTGTGTACAACTCAGCCGGTCTCCCAGAACTGGGGGGTCTCTGTGCTGCTCCCTGTCTCCTGGAGCTGGGGGTTTCTGCACTGTCCCCTTCTTGGAGATCTGGGGGTCTCTACACTGCTCAGTGTCTCCTGATATTGTTGTTTTATTCTCCACCAGTCCAACAGCACAACCCTGACCCCTGGACGGAATGTAGAGGTACAGAGGGATCAGTGAAAATATGGGTAGTTTTTCCAGGGTGGGGTCCATCCAGGAGCATGATAACAGCAGGGAACCCGTGGAAGGGGATGGAGGGCATTCGATGGTGCACCAGCAGGACGCTGCTGAGGGTGCAGATTCCCTCAGGCTCTCAAGGGTAGAAGGCGCAGGTTATTCCAATGGTTTAGGTGAGGCCAGGGTCCAAATTAGAGCTGGCGCAGGTCATCAAGGGTCGACATAACAGGTGCCTGGAACTGTCATGAGGTTACTAAGGGCTGGTAGAGGTAGGTAGGAGGGGATAGTTGTGTACCGACGAGGGATTGATGAGTGAGGGGCCACATGGATGGGACTTCGAGACAAGGGGCCTCTGATTGTCCAGGGATGGGGCCTGTAAATAGACCCGCAGACATCCAGCACACAGCATCTTTGACCCACTACCATCAGGAAGGAGATATGGAGGAACAAAATCAGGCTGCCAGACAGGGAAATAACTTCTTCCAACAGGCCATGAAATTGACAATGCAATGCGAGTTGAATGGGTCCGTGGAATGAAAAGGATGAGAGGGATATGGACTCTTTGCAAGCAGCTTGGCCATCAGAAAAGAAGGGCCAAAAGGATGGTTTCGGAGTTGTCTATCTTGTCCACACTTTTGAGTTGAATCCTTAAATAATTCATGACAGGCAGGACTATCATTTTAGATGGAGATTTAAGATTGACACATGCAGCCCGGGAACAGGCCCTTTCAGCCTCTGAGCCACAACCACTCAATTACACCAATGACCTACAAACCCCGTTTTAAATGGTGGAAGGACCAGGAGCAACTGGTGGAAATGCACGCAGACACAGGAAGAATGTACAACTCCCCAGAGACAGTGTCAAATTTGAACCCGGCTCGCTGGCCCCTTATCAGCGTTTTTCTAACTGTGGCACTAAACTCGCCACTCTCAATTATTCCCAGGGTTCTTCCTCCTACTTTCCATGAGCTGTGATTGCTTCCAATTCCAGTGCCCTTGTTTCCCTGAGACTCTGACCCCTGCCCAGTGACTCTGTCCCTAATGCCTCTCCCTGGCCAGATGATCACCAGTCTCTCCTGGCTCTCACCCAAATTTTCTTACCCAATTCCACCACCTACAACCCCCTCGTCATGGCCCACCCACTCGCCCACAGGGCCAAGGGTAGCAAGGTGGGGGAAGGTCCAGCCTGTAGTCACAAAGCTTGTCGAAGGACAAGTGAGAGCAGGAGTCCTGGGGCAAGGGGTGAAGGGCAGTGTGTACTGTAGCAGCCAGCTACACAGGGTCACAGCCTCCAGGGTGGGGGGAGAGAGAGAACTGGCTCAGATGGGACAGATGTCCCGGTGCCAAGGGTCAGGGAATTCCCCAGCTCGGTGAAGGTCTGGGACACTGCCACCGGCAAGGAGACTGGACCACTGCCCTCCCCACATCTCCACCATCTGGGGATCCCAGGAGCAGCTCAGGTTCCAAGGCCTGTCAGTGGGGGAAGGGGGAGGTTCGGGAATTGGGGTGGGGTAGTTCTGAATGGTGATCGAGAGGATCGGTCCAGTGGGAGGACAGACATGACACACATGAGGGCTGGGGCTTCAGGACAGATCCCGTGGGGAGGCAGGAGTTTTGGGGTCCAGCCGGTGGGGGACAATGGCTTTGGAAATGGACCTGGTGGGGGTCAGGGGCTTTGGGGAGAGACCAGTGGGTTTGTGGGAGGACCTGTCGGGCAAAAGAATTAGTGACAGACCAAGTTGGGAATGGCATTGGGGATTGGCTCAGCAGGAGATGGGATGTTGATGGACCCGGCGGGGATGCGTTTGGGAATGGATCCGGTGGGGGATGGTATTGGGATGGATCAGGTGGGGGATGGTATTGGGGTTGGACCCAGTGGGGGACAAGATTGGGGATGGACCCAGCGGGGGGTGGGATTGGGGATGGACTCGGAGGGAGACGGGATTTTGGATGGACCCGGCGTGCACAGAATTGGGGATGGACCCGGCGGGGGACGGTATTGGGGACAGATTCAGCGGGGGACGGTTTTGGGGTTGGACCCAGCAGGGGACGGGATTGTGGATGGACCCGGCAGGGGATGATATTGAGGATGGACCTGGCGGGGTCAGTTTTGGAGATAGACATGCTGGGGGATGGACCCGGCAGGGGACTGCCCATTGACTCCGTCTTCAATGCCTCACACCGGCCGGATGATCACCGTTCTCTTTCCCAGGTCTCACCCAAACTTTCTTACCCCAATTCCACCACCTACAAACCCTTGTCATGTCCCACCCACTCACCCACAGGGCCAAGGGTAACTAGGAGGGGGAAGCTCCTGGCTGTGGGCACACAGCTCGTTGAAGGACAAGTGGGAGCAGGAGTCCTGGGGAAGAGGTGAAGGGCAGTGTGTACTGTAGCAGCTAGCTGAACTGGGCCACATTCTCCAGGATGGTGGGTGGGGGAGAGAGAGAGAGAGAAGACTGGCTCAGATGGGATAGATATCTGTGTGCCAAGGGTCAGGGGATTCCCTAGTTTTGTGAAGGTATGGGACACTGTCAACGGGAAGGAGATGGACCACTGCCCTCCCCACATCTCTACTGTCTAGGGGTCCTAGGAGCAGCTCAGATACCAAGGCCTGTGGGTGGGGGAAGGGGAAGGTTAAAGAACTTTGGTGGGGTAGTTGTGATGGGTAATCGATTGGAGAGGGTCCCAGTGAGGGAACTGGTCTGGTGGGAGGACAGACCTGGATACAGGCGAATTGGCGTGGGGGACGGGGACAGGGACTTTTGGCTGGTCATGTTGTGGGACAGGGGCTTGTTGAAAGCCCTGGTGGGAGACAGGAGCTCTGGAGACGGTCCAAGCAATGGGTGAAGCATTGGGGATGGGCCCAGTGGGGAATAGGGGCTTTGTTGACAGGCCTGACAGTATTTTGGGGATGATCTCAGCAGGGGGAGGGGTTTGGGGACAGGCCTGGTGGGAGATGAGGGCTTTGGGGAAGGGCCAGGTGGGTGACAGGGGACAGTATTAGGGAAGGACCCAGAGGACAAAACCACCCCTGGAGCTCTGGTTCACCTCCGGTCACTCACCTTGGCCCACGGACGTGCTTTGATCTGCGGGAAGCTGAATTCGTTGCAGTTTAGGTTCATCTCCCAGATCTGCTCCCTGGATGAGCTCCGCAACACCTGTTGGGACAGAAACCACCTTCACTACTGGCTCAGGGTGGGGGGAGCAGGAGGGTGACAAGGGGAGGGAATGCAGTGTATGTGTACCAGGTCATGGACATGGGACGAGCCCTAGAACTGGGGTGGTGGTGAAGGCTGAAACCTTAGGGGTATTTAAGAGGCTCTGAGTCACGTGGATGAAAGAAAAATGGAGGGTTATGAGGGAGGAAGGGGTTAGTTACTTTTATTTTGGTATGAATACATCGGTCGGCACAACATCGCGGGCTGAAGTGCTTGTACTGTGCTCTCATGTTCTATGTTAAACGTGTCCTGTCAGTCTTTCAGCAAGCGGATATGTCGGGGAGGGACCGCTGCCGACTGGCACATTCCAGGCTGCAGGGGTACATGCTGAGGGATGCACGGAGGCTTGGCGTAGCCAGCACGAAGGCACTAAGGGGATGGATCATAATCCTTCCATAACCGTGCACTGAGAGGCTGAGAGCAAGGGGAACTCCTCCAACAGCAGAGGGGGGCAGTAACCACACGGTATCAAAGTGGTGGCAATGAAGGTAAACAGAGACGTATGCAGCAATGTGTAGTGAAGGGAATATCTGGATACAACAGGAGGAGGCGAAAAGACGGAACGGTCTTCCTCTTTGGAAAATATTTGTAAATAAAGTCAGGTTTGCGGGGTTGGGGGAGGGGAAGAGAAAAGCCCTACTCAGTCAACTTTGCTTCATGAGATACATTCTCCGATCCAGGAAATCTATTCTGCACCCGCTCCAGAGTACAAGATCAAATTTATTACCCTTGGATAGCACAAGTACGACCTGATAAAACAGAGTTCTTGGGATAAACATACGCAAACACACAACCAAGCCCTCACACAACAGACAAATGATACATGTGCAGCACGACCAGAAAAATTACTCGATATTGTTGAGTAAATAGCAGAGTGGAGGAGTATTTGTATGAGCAGCTCATCAATCGTTCCACGTTCTCCCTGCCTGGAGGAAGAGGCTGTTCCTGGGCCTGGAGGTACTGGCTCTGAAATTCCTGGATCTCTTTCCCGACGGGAATAGCTGGATGATGCTGTTGGCCGGGTGAAGGGGTCCTCGATGATTTTGTCAATGATCATAGTGGATCACATTGATATTTGTGGTGGTGGGGAGCAGGAGGGTGTCCCCAGTGTTGCTCTAGGCCACTTTACGTCCTGTGGATTGACCTCTGATCATTTTTTAAAAATATTAATTATAAATAAAATCCACAAAGAATTCACACAATTAATAATAACACAAATCAAATATAAATACACTTGTCATAGTTAAAAGAAGGAATAAAGAAATTCCCCCCCCCCATTAAACCACCCCATCTGCCCTCCATCCCCTTGCTAAAAGAAAAAGAAGAAAAATGAGGACAAGGGACCCCCAACAGGAGAACCAATTACTTTAACGTTCCTTTTCAAAAACTGAGGCCTTAAGGAGAAAGGGAATGTTAGAGCCACCCTTTCTAAATATGGGGTCCATATTCTTCCACAATATATGGTTGAGGCGGCCTGCTCACCAGGACGAAAGCCAGTACACAAGATGGATGACGAACGCGGTGACTACACAGATCCTGCGGCAACCAATCATCTTCGTCCCAGGTGACATCCCACACAGTGGGAAGCAATGAGCAATGGCGAGAACACCCACCAACCCGAGGCTGGCTTTGCCGTCTCAAAAGACCTGTCATCACTAGCGGGAGAGTATATAAGCAGAGCTGCCAGTTCAATGAACCAGTCTTCGACTTCGACTTCACGGGTGTGTATCATTCATTCCACACATCATGGTGAGTGTGCTGGATATCGGTGCGAAGGAAGAGACTTTCACCATTGACCACCTCAAACCAGCACATCTGGACATTAGCAAATTCACCCCCCACGACCCAGATATAGGCGACCGAAAGCAGTGAACAGCGCTGGTTCTAGGGAGGTGGGGCATCATGCTAACTGGGATGCCACCCTGTACACAAGATGGCCGACGAATGTGGCAACTGTTCAGAGTCCACGGGGACCAACAACTTTCATACCAGGGGACAACGCGCACGGCAGGAATCAACAAAGAAGGGAACACCGAACAATTGGAGGCCGGCATGGATGTGACATCACTCCAGTCGATAGCAGCAGGGAGAGAATAGAAGCAGAGCTGCGAGTGTAATAAAGGAGTCTTTGACTTTGATTTTTTTGGGCGTGTGTCCGCCTTTACACCCATCACAGTAGCGCGCATGCTCCAAGTTCACATCGAATGGTCTTGCTCATCTTACATCGGGAGTCACGTGTACAGTTTCCTTACCTGAAGCATGAGAAGTGCACAAAAATCGTCAGATTTGTTTCTGGGGTGTTTTAAGCAGGTGATAGAAGGAAAGTTTGAATGTGGATCTCTTGGTCGTTGGTAAAAAGGGAGATGACCTTACAACATTATGAGAGGACACAGCAGCACGGATCGAGAGAGGATAATGCAAAGGAGCCGAACACCAAGTGTCACAATTTCCCAATAACCGATCAGCTGCTTAGACTTTAAGAAATGTCTTCAATGAAAATGTAATATCCTTGGAATTCTCTCCGCTTTTGAAGGTGCATTTGAAATTGGGATCCATGGACTTGTGATGAGTTTATTGCCGTACCCACTCGTAGAGGGATCATATGCATTGAACTTAGATGTAGATACTTTGAAAAAAGTAGCAGACATTAAATTGGAAGCGGTAATAAATATGAAGGAAAGATTGAGAATAAATAGTCTCCCTTGCAGTTGGGGTACAATGTATTTCTTGAGATCAGAGGAATCCTGGAGCCAAGACAAAGTGATCCTGTGTTTCCCAAGGATTTGATTGTTGTTGGATTAGTAAAAAGTGGAAGGGCCGAAGGGTCTTCTGATCCTTCGACTGCTTGATTTGTCTTCTGATGCTCATTGGGTTCACCTGTGTATTCGCTCGCTCGCTCGCTGATTGGTTGCTTCAGTTACGCGAGGCAACGGGTTGATTCGGTGAGGCCGCTATTTGATTGGACGCTGAAGTCGGGTTGGATTGATGGGCGGGTTCGCGGGTTGATTGGCTCTTGCTGTGAGGAGGCGGGACATTTGCGGCGGCGTCTGCTCGGGGCCCGTCGTGTCGCCTCGGGCGCGAATGGGAGGCGCCGGAACCTTCCACAGCCGCGCGGTCCAGGGAAAGCGGGCGACCCGCAGCCCACCGGGCCCCACCCGGGAGCGGCCGGTACCGGCGGGGTGTTTGGGTGGAGCCGAGGCGTCGGTGCGAGGCCTGATGCCGCCGACAGGGCGAGGCTGGAGGCCGCGGGGTTACTTGCAGCGGGAAGGGGCGGGGTCAGGTGATTGGCAAATCTTGTTTGCGCATGCGTGGTGAGTTCGCGCATATGTTGCAGATACGCATGTGCCGATTGAGGGCGACGAAACGAACCCTTTGCGCTCGCGGCAACTGACGACTGGCGCATGCGCACAGAAATTAAGATGGCTGCCCCCAGCTAATGGACCTTGAGTCACAAAGTCAATCCTGTGACTGTTCTCGTTTGTCAAATCATTTGATTTTAAAAATAGGCTCTAAGACTTCAGGTTTCCTCGCTCGGGGGCAATACCCCGACTTGCGACCATCGTGGACCCACCCTCCCCCCCGACTCGACCTTTGTGGGACCTTTGGACTAAACTCCTTTAATTAAAATAATAACTATTTATAAACTCCTACAAGACTTCAGGGCTCCTCGCACGGGGGCAAAACGCCGACTTGCGACCATTGTGGGGTCTGATTGATCCTTTGGACTACACTATGGTCGCAGGTCGGGGAGGACCTGTCGGGGTCATTGGGTCGCTGAGGAAGGGATGGAAAACCAATCCATTTTTTGCTTCCCAATGCTCATAGAATGTGTCTGATTCCATTCGTTTTTCCTGTTGTAGTATCACATTCTTCATAAAGTTAGATGTTATTTTTTTAAAGTTGTGTTACTTGAACAATAATGCTCCAATCCTTCTGATCCTGATGTACCATGTGTTTAAAATGTAATGTTTCTCAGTTACTTGGTCGAATGCCTTAAAAATATAGGGACTTTGGTGTTAAAAATACAGTGTAAAGATTTCACCAATCCTTTTGAATTTATGATCTCTGAGATTTCTGGTCATGTTTTCTATTTAGGTTGGTGTATCTTGCAGACCTGTTTGGTTGCAGCAAGTAAGAAGCTTTCCATTTGTAGCATCCGCTGCGGCAGCGCTACCAAATAAAGAGACATCCAACCAAGGTGAGTGTAAAACAAAGACTGGCTTTTCTGGTTTAAATTCCCCACATGTGCTCACTGGCCCACCCACTTCTGGTGACGTACCCCTGATTTCCAGCATCACTCTCCAGCTGGCTGGCCGCTACGCGGAAGTGAAGGGCATCTCAGCCCGCACATGGTGCAAGGCCCAGGCTCCTGCTCAGTGGTAAAGGGGACTCTGTGCCATCTTGGACTGTCCAAGTGTTTCAGTGATTTGGCCTTTTTTGCTTGCCCAGTTGCCTGGTGCGCTACAATCTCAGCGTTGATAAGGGGGAAATTCTTTCACTTTTATTACAGAATTCTTCCTAGTTTATCTGTGTAACATTGAAAATTATGGGTTTTCATGAACAGGGATCATGATTTTACTCATAATTTGGTGAGCCAATCGATAGGACAGTTTTTGCTAATGCCCCATGGGAAGCAAAATAAAAATGAAGTGACAAAATTAGGAAGGTTTGTTGACCCTTCTTTTTAAGCAGTATGTCAGGATGATTTTCATCTTGCTTGCTGAATTAAAATGTGATTTGTCAGTTCTTAATGGCAGCTGCCATTATTGGCATTGCAAGGAGAGATGGGAAATGGGTCAGGTCTTTGGTGGTCCCAGTAATGCAACGTAGAAAGATGTCACGGGGCTGAATGTGGTTTAGGGAGGGAGAGGGTATTAATTTTTAGGAAAAGTATGTGGCCAGCCACCTATCAATATTTTTTTATCAAATAGAAATTCCTGCTGGTAGAAGCCATTTCCTACTTTGAACAGGCCCAATGTCATTATCCAAGCAGATATTGTTAAGAGCCCAAAGGATCCCAAAACCCAGCAGCAAGACAAGTGGTTTTTAAAAGAGAAGTTATTTTTAATCAAATTTAATCATGAAAATAGAATTAAACTTTAACCTAACTCTATACTTAACAAACCCAAATTAACCCCTTTTTAATTCTAAGTGCACATATTTGTAATGTGTTTAAATTTAAGAAAAGTGATTTGGTTCACAGTTCAATCTTACTTCTCTTTCTTCCAAGTTCTCTGGATGCAGGCAATTCCGCTGTGCACAGAATGGAATGTGTATAAATTTCAACAGGATTTGGTGCTCGAAAGGTAAATGTTTACCGCTCAGGATAGTTCTTGTAGGGTTTTTAGAGAGATGTGTTGTTCCAGGATTTCCACAACTGAGGTACCACCATTAGTCACCTCAATGTCTCACTGATGAACTTTGCCCCGTTAGGGTTTTCCAGATGGTAACTTATTTCTGCAAGCTACTATAGAGTTCCATTCCTCTTATTCCAAACAACAGGAGTTCTTTCTTCTGCTTAACCTAGTGTCAGATAAACAAAACCTAGGAGTGACTTTCCTGTAAGCAGCCTGCAGAAAGGTACTTGTAGCCATCCTGGCTCCATTTCCAAACAATGGTCATTCATTTTATGACATCAGTTCGATTAACACCTACTTGTGAATGTGCATAACATTCTCCAGAGACCTTCAATATTTCTTCAGTCTTTCAAATAAGATGTTTTAAAATGTATGTGTGTGTATGTATGTAACCTACTCTTCTTTTTTTTCTTCTTTGGCTTGGCTTCGCGGACGAAGATTTATGGAGGGGGTAAAAAGTCCACGTCAGCTGCAGGCTCGTTTGTGGCTGACAAGTCCGATGCGGGACAGGCAGACACGGTTGCAGCAGTTGCAGGGGAAAATTGGTTGGTTGGGGTTGGGTGTTGGGTTTTTCCTCCTTTGCCTACTCTAAATCTTACCAAAATCGCAAATATTACCAAATTCTCCAAATATATTTATCCATTACAATATCACGTAAGGAGCATTTAAGAGACTCTTAGACAGGCTTATATGGGTGAATGAAAAACAGGGTTGTAGCGGATGCACAGCGCAGTATTACAAACCACCACCATCAGTTCACAGACTTACCTGACACGTCGCGGGCTAACAGTGCTGGGTACCAAAGTGCAGTGAGTGGATCAGATGAAGCCCCTGCCTAAAGGCATGGGGCACTAATGGCTCGTAGCTTTAACCTGCTGGTCCTGTGGACCGGAAGGTGTTCACTAATATTCTCATTGACAGGCAGGGAATAAAAGGTCTGTGTATGTCTGCAATAAACCAGTCTTGAGTTGACTACCTTTGTATGTGTTTGCCTTTGTTTAGTAGCATCTACCGCAGTAGCCGCTACAGGGTATTATTTTTTTGTTAGAAATATCAAGATCAACACATCGTGGGTCAAAGGGCTTGTACCGTGCCGTAATATTCTGTTATTTCTGTTATTGCTTGACTTTGAATATCTGTTGTAAGTACTGTGAGACTTCAATAATGTAGCAAATGTGCACAGCAACATTGCAGTCAGGAGTTTGTATCTCCTGGTTGACGAGCTTTTCTCTTTTTTACACAATGCTTTCTAGATCTCGTCAGTAAGAAAAGAAATATTGTGCATGTTGAATATGTCATTATGTCTAAAATTAACACTGGAAAAGAGTCAGTGACACCAAGGTAAATAGCACCCTTTAGTGGCTGGTCCAGTTTCCTGACGGGCACAAGTTATCACTTGGTGGCGACAGTGATGTGAAAATGTGGGTAAATTATTTTGTATATGATTTATACATGTTAAAATTAGCTGTTGTTTGTTCCAATTTCAGGTAGGTGTGGTTGCAAAGTGGGTAAGGATAGAAAATACTTGGGGATAAAAAACTGGGGCTTGCATTTGATGGTGTGAAAGTCAAAATGGAAACTCAGAATAAGGCTCATCTGATTTAGCAAGCCACTGGCTCTTATACTTCCACCAGAAGAGAATCTAGAATTGAATTTTGAGTCATTTACGGTGGGTAACTTCAAAGTCTGTTGATAGTAAGACTAAATTAAGAGCCCTTTTGTCCCTGGCTGTGCTGAAAGATTGTTTTGTTTATTAACTAAATCTTTCTGAAAGGGAGAATAGTGTGAAGCGGCTTTCCAACTCGTTGGTGATGAATCTTGCAGTAAGATCTTTCAAATAATTATAGATTCCTAATTCCTCCCAGTCCTCGGGCATTTTCTCCTGCAATCTACATCAGTTACCACCATCCAGGGATTCTCATGAAGGGTAAGTTTCAAATTCACCTCCTCCAACCATGTCCGTGCCCTCTGTGGCAAGAAACCCAATCCAGAGTAAATGACAGATTGGCTGAGCGCCTCCACTTGGATCACAATGGCCATCTTGGCTCATGGTCACAAGATGTTTTAAGTTCCATTCCATTCCCACACTGACCTTTGTCTTCTGCCTCCTCCATTGTCTGGGTGAGGTCAAATACAAAGGAACCATCTCTTATTGAATTTGTGAATCGATGGTATGAATATGGAATTGTCCAAGTTCATGTAACCAGCCCACACCCCCCCAGGTTTTCTCTCTGTCCTGTTGATCCACCCAGTTCCCCTCATATTTTCCCTTCCAAACCAGATGACTTATAAATGTGGGCAGAGAAATGGTAGATGGAGTTTAATCTGGACAAGTGTCTTGCACTTTGAGAAGAGTTGTAGTCGTGTTGCAATGAGGGATCTTGGGGTGCAAGCGCGAGCTCCTTGAAAGTGGCAACAAAAGTGTAGGGTGTTTAAAAAAAGTATTCTTCATTGAGCAGGGCATGAAGTATAAACGTGGTTAGACCACATTTCAAGTGTTTTCTGCATTTCTAGTTGCTGCATGACAAAAAGAGTTTATCAGGGGTTGCTTGGGATAGAGCATTGGTTCTGGGGAGAGGTTGGACAAATTTGGATAGTTTTCTCTGGAACATTGGAAGCTGAGTGATGACCTGGTTGAAATTTATCCAATTATTGTAGTCCTGGAGAAGGTAGATTTCTTCTTCCCCCTCCCCTGTGGGAGATGTAAAAATACTACGATGCCTATATTGAACTGAGAGGGGAAAAGGAGAGAAGTGAGGCAGGTTTTTGCACAGTGCGGTGGGGGTCTGGCCCACGCTGCCAGGATAGTGGTGAAATCACCACGATTTAAGAGGCATTTGGTTGGGCACATGAACAAGAGGGAATAATGGGTGATGTGTATGGACCATGTGCTGACAGATTGGATTATGCTCTGTTGGGTGATGATTCATCTCTTTTCAAGGATTGTTGCCGATGGGCAATAAACTTTTCACAAAGGTCTATCTCCAATGAATGTATTTAGAACATTTCCATGAGTTAATTCCCTGTAGAAACACCAGTTTATCATTCAAGCTGTGTAGCTACAGCAATAATGCAACATTTGAAGGCCATCATTACTGAATCCATTTTAATCAGCCTTCACCTTGTACAATGTTCAGTTGAGACAAGAAAATCAAAATGCAACTTTTAACCTCAAGGAAAGATGAGTAATCCTCTGTACCACAGAATTATTGCTGAAAAAATATTTGGAAAATTTTGTGAATTCAGCTTCCAAACAGTTGATGAAGAGGAGCCACAACAACATTTTTAAAAATTAAACCCAGAACATTTATTAGAAGATGTTTATCACAATAAACATGTTCAGGTTCAGTCATGATCGATTCTAGAATGGCATGTGGCAATAATAAAAGGAATGCAGGATAGATATATTCCAAGGAAAAAGAAATTAATGATTTGAATTGTGGTTTAAATGGTTTTGTGGCCAAATTTGCGGAGGTCATCAAGATAGGGGACAGAGTCGGAAATGTAGAAACCGTAAAGTTGCAGAAGGATATTGACAGATTAGGAAACTGGGCAAAATGATGGCAGATGAGATTTAACACCGAGAAATGTACAGTTGTACATTTTGGCAGTGGAAATAAACAGGAAGCATACTATTTGGATGGGATGAAAATTCAGACCTTGGATGTGCAAAGGGACCTGGGTGTCCTTGTGCAAGGAAAACTAAAAGTTAATGACCAGGTGAAATTGGTAATGAAGAAAGCGAATGCTATGTTGGCATTCATTTCAAGATGAATAGTGTACAAGGGAAAAGAGATGTTAATGAGGCTCTATGGGGCACTGGTGAGACCTCCTTTTGAGTACTGGGTGCAGTTTTGGGCCCCCTATCTGAGAAAGGATGTGATGTTGTTGGAGAGGGTTCAGAGGAGAATGATCAGGATGATTCCCAGAATACAAAATATAATGTACGAGGAGTGTTTGACAGCTCTTGGATTGTATTCATTGGGGTATCGGAAATTAAAAAAGAAAGCTCATGGAGACATTTTGTATTTTGAAAGGTTTAGTTAGGGTGGATGCGGGTAAGATGTTTCCCTTGGTGGGTGAGTCGAGGACAAGAAAATTAGAGGTTATCCATCCAAAACAGAGATTGGGAAGAACTTCTTTCGCCAGAGTGTCATGGAGCTGTGGAACTTATTGCCTCATACAGCAGTGGATACCAGATCACTGGGAGTATTTAAACAAGAAATAGACAAGTATCTCGTTAGTGAGGGCATGAAGGGATATGCGGAAAAGGCTGGAAATTGGAAGGAGTGTAGAGTAGCTCAGTGTGTATTTACGGAGCAGATTCGATGGGCCTGGTGGCCTGGTTCTGTTCTTTTGTCTTGGGATCTTGTTCTCATTTGAGAGAGATTATCGAAGGCAACTGAGAAAAATGGAAACAATTTGAGGCAATTGTTGGAGTAGGTTATTTGTTTGCCATCTCTATTTAAAATTCCAAAATTATCTGTCACTTTGGATCAGTGCTGGTCCCTCCAATCCCTGAGGAACATAGTCTTTCTAATATGTCATGTGTTCTTTCAGCTACAAATGATTCTCTTTTTCAAACATGGCCACAGGTTACTCGTGCTTCATTTCTGTCTTACAATCTTTTTGGGTGGTTTTTCAGTTGTAAATGTGGAAAATTCCATTTTGGGAGTGGATTTCTTCTCACGTTTTTCCGTGATGTATTTGAAAAAACGTTGTTGTGTGGACTGCAGCTCTTGAATGCAACTGAGCTGCATTTGTTGTCCTTCCAATGCCATCTGCTGCCTGACAAGCCTTCAACCTGATTCCTGCCCTTTCTAAGCCTTGCGCAAGTGTTTTCCTCGCCTCGTGACCCCATCGTAACGGTGTACAGACATGCAATAAGCCACCATATAAAGGCAGGGTCTGAGACGCAGGTCGTAATGCCCCCAGATTATCTTAAAATCGCAAGATTGGATTGGCAAGAGTTGGTGTCGTCCACAGATCTGACAGCTGCTGGGCTTCACGGTTGCATATGGTTCTGAAAAATACTAGGGATTGGCGGCCTTGCAGAGATGATCGTCCCCTGAACAATTCCACCGTGCCTGACTGATACAATATTCCAAATTGACAAGACTTCTCAGCCAACCTCCACGGCAAATATGCATTTGCTAAAATAGATCTAGTACATGGTTACTATTAGATTCCATTTGAGTCTTCGGATGTCACGAAGACAGCAGTGATGGTCCCGTTCGGCATGTTCGTGTTTCTGAGAATACCATTCGGTCTATGGAATGCAGCTCAGACATTCCAGTGGTTCATGGACCACGAACTCACTGGCCTTGGGTTTTTTTTGGTGCTTGTGTTGATCGAGGAGATTCTGGTTGTAAGTGTGGATGAAGAGAAGCACAAGAGCCACCTTATCTCATTGTTTCCGAGGCTTGAGGAATGTGGCATCGTGATAAATCCCAGGAAAGTGTTTCTAGAGCTGCTGATCTTGTATTTTTGGGACGTAGAGTTATGCAACATGGTATTTTGCCGGATGAATGGGAAGTGCGTGAATTTTGAGAATTTCCTCCCCCCATTAAGGTTGGCCAATTGTGATGGTTTTTAGGTATGAGGAATTTTTATCGCTGTTCCCTGGTGAATGCCACAGCATCTCTATTACCTCTTGCTGAACGACTCAAAGGATCTGATGTCTGCTTCAAAAAGACCTTAACTTTGTGTATGCTTTCCATGATGTGAACACTTTTCTTGCAAATGTCACTAAGCTTGTACATCAAATGCCTAAGGCCTTAGTCTCTTACAACAGATGCATCTGTCAGTGCTGTGGGAGCAGTGTTCGAACAGCTAGTCTGTGGGCAATTGGAACCTTTGATGTTTTTTTTCAGCCAAGCGGTCACCGGTTCAGGCAAAGTATAGTACATTTGGGCAAGAACTCTTAGCTATCTATCTCGCAGTGAAACATTTCTGTTTTAAAAAATATATATTTATACTTTTGTATACAGTTCAATATAATAATAGAATCGTATCCAAATGATACGTTCAATGATCAAAATAGAATAAAAAAATAAATGTTGTTCTGTACATAAAAGTGAGAAGAGGAAAAAAAGTATAAAAGAAAAAAATACAGATCTAGGTGCAAAGATCCTGTGATTACTATTCCCTCCCAAAAGGAAAGGCAGGATATTAATAAAATAGTAGAATTAAACCAACATGATAAGGTTCAACCATTAAGATGAAAGAAAAGTGGTGGTGGGGTGGAGAAGTGAATACATTAGATATCCAAACACATATCTAAATATGGTTTCCATATTTTGAAGTAGGTATCATACCCAGTTCTAATATTATAAATCACCTTTGCTAAGGAAATACAATTTTGCATTTCCCCACAATCAATTTTAAGATGGGATTCAGATCTAAAACATGAATTTGAAAAATTAGGAATAAATTAATTGATGTGCCATTAAATATAATTGATGAATAAGTTATTATTAACTAATCTATCAAAAACATTAAGTACTGTCCCAACAAATGTCAGACCAGCAAAAAGGGTCAATTTCAGTTCCCAAATCCAATTCCCATCTTTTTTATGATTTATTCAAGTCTGGATTTGGAGATTCCTCTTGAAGTAGAAGATACAATTTGGAAATGTTTCTTTGTAATTCCCTCATGGATCCCAATTTCCAATCCAATATTTCAGCTTTTTTATTGGAAGGTCATCCTTTGACCATTTGTACAGACACCAGCCTCTTATGCATACTGTATCTCTACTTGCCAAGGGAGATTCAGCACTTGCACTTCACCCTTCAATTTTCATCGGACACACGTGACATCTGAGAGAAAGCGAATTGGTACCCAATCCAGGTGCGACATTACATACAACTACTGACATCAATTTCAATGCCATGGCTCATGTACGGTGCACTGATCCCGATTTCATCCGGTGTAACCAGATCAACTCTGGTCTCCATCTTCAAGATGTGACCCTGGATGAATTGGCTGAAATGTTGGTCTGACTTTTTTCCCCCAACAGGAAGGACTAGGCTATTTGTGTGGGCAGCTATGAGGCAGGAGATTTTCCCTTCACAATCTATCTATTCCTGGTGGAAGAGCATCAATCAAACTGGTTAAGGAACATCTTACCTGGGTTCATTTAAAACAGAATGTTGGATTATGGGCAAGGACTTGCTTGCTGGGTCAATGCCCTAAAGTCTCCAGGCACATGAAATTCAAGCTAGGGGATTTTGTTGTTTTGGATTCCCATTTCCAGCACGTGCACCTTGTGGCTTGAAAGGTCCACTTCTGCCATCTCGGCAATGTACTTTTCTGCTCACGTGTGAGGACAGGACTACCAGGTGGAAGGATGAAATTCCTATCATCGGCATCTCTGCAGAGACAATTGATGGGACTTTTGTGGATCATTGGATTCCATCATTTGGTGTTCTGGGCACTATTACAACAGATCGAGGGTCTCAGTTCGAGTCAGCATTGGTCCGAGCTCTCACTGATCCTCTGGGCACTACCTGAATTATGGCTAAGCATTTCAGGGCCAACAGCTTCTTTGAGCATTTTCCTTGACGATCAAAAGCACCATTGACATCAGGTGGCAAATCATCGACATGGAGCGAACGTTTGCCCATGGTTCTCTTTTGTGTGACTACAGCTCTTAGGGCAAATCATGGATGTTTAGTGGTAGAGCTAGTCTATGACTGTATGCTGACCTTGCCAGGTGAGTTTGTGAATCTGAGTCCAGACACAGTGCTCATGAACAGGTCAGTTATCTTGATTTTCTTGGAAAAATGAGATTACTTTGATGTTCTCCTATGTGGCAGCATCATCTGCAGTGGATGTGCCAAATGATTTACAACACTGTACTCGTGTGTTTCTTTGGCATGATGTTGTTCGTAAACCACTTTAGCCCATTTACGATGATCCTTTCCAGGTCTTATGGCACCATCCATAGTGTTTTGAGATTGACAGGAATGGAAAAGGAAACACTGTTTCCATCAACAGGTTGAAGCCTGTGTATTTTGAATGTCCATGTTCTGCATTAGGGCCAGTGGACCGGTGCGCCGGAGGACCGGTGCGCCGGAGGACCGGTGCGCCGGAGGACCGGTGCGCCGGAGGACCGGTGCGCCGGAGGACCGGGGCGCCGGAGGACCGGGGCGCCGGAGGACCGGGGCGCCGGAGGACCGGGGCGCCGGAGGACCGGGGCGCCGGAGGACCGGGGCGCCGGAGGACCGGTGCGCCGGAGGACCGGGGCGCCGGAGGACCGGGGCGCCGGAGGACCGGGGCGCCGGAGGACCGGGGCGCCGGAGGACCGGGGCGCCGGAGGACCGGGGCGCCGGAGGACCGGGGCGCCGGAGGACCGGGGCGCCGGAGGACCGGGGCGCCGGAGGACCGGGGCGCCGGAGGACCGGGGCGCCGGAGGCCCGGGGCGCCCGAGCCCGGGGCGCCCGAGCCCGGGGCGCCCGAGCCCGGGGCGCCCGAGGGCCCGGGGCGCCCGAGGGCCCGGGGCGCCCGAGGGCCCGGGGCGCCCGAGGGCCCGGGGCGCCCGAGGGCCCGGGGCGCCCGAGGGCCCGGGGCGCCCGAGGGCCCGTGCGCCCGAGGGCCCGTGCGCCCGAGGGCCCGTGCGCCCGAGGGCCCGTGCGCCCGAGGGCCCGTGCGCCCGAGGGCCCGTGCGCCCGAGGGCCCGTGCGCCCGAGGGCCCGTGCGCCCGAGGGCCCGTGCGCCCGAGGGCCCGTGCGCCCGAGGGCCCGTGCGCCCGAGGGCCCGTGCGCCCGAGGGCCCGTGCGCCCGAGGGCCCGTGCGCCCGAGGGCCCGTGCGCCCGAGGGCCCGTGCGCCCGAGGGCCCGTGCGCCCGAGGGCCCGTGCGCCCGAGGGCCCGTGCGCCCGAGGGCCCGTGCGCCCGAGGGCCCGTGCGCCCGAGGGCCCGTGCGCCCGAGGGCCCGTGCGCCCGAGGGCCCGTGCGCCCGAGGGCCCGTGCGCCCGAGGGCCCGTGCGCCCGAGGGCCCGTGCGCCCGAGGGCCCGTGCGCCCGAGGCCCCGTGCGCCCGAGGGCCCGTGCGCCCGAGGGCCCGTGCGCCCGAGGGCCCGTGCGCCCGAGGGCCCGTGCGCCCGAGGGCCCGTGCGCCCGAGGGCCCGTGCGCCCGAGGGCCCGTGCGCCCGAGGGCCCGTGCGCCCGAGGGCCCGTGCGCCCGAGGGCCCGTGCGCCCGAGGGCCCGTGCGCCCGAGGGCCCGTGCGCCCGAGGGCCCGTGCGCCCGAGGGCCCGTGCGCCCGAGGGCCCGTGCGCCCGAGGGCCCGTGCGCCCGAGGGCCCGTGCGCCCGAGGGCCCGTGCGCCCGAGGGCCCGTGCGCCCGAGGGCCCGTGCGCCCGAGGGCCCGAGGACCAGTGCCTGCATCTCCTGTCTTGCAGTATCATACGAGATCTGGCTGAACTGTCAACCATCCAGACTGTTACCCTGGGGACAGTTCCATTCAGTCGCCTCCTTGCATGGACCGGAGGCTGGAGGTGGGAGGGAGTGGCTGTCACGGTGATGTATCTGCCTGCTTTGGGAACGGTGCCAGTTGCCGCTGATGATGTCATTGGATCGTTGCACTGGAGGAATAGCCCACGTTCATAGGTGTGTTAAGCGTCAGTATATGGGTGATGGATCTCGGATGCAGGATGAGTTGAGAGAGAGGGTTAGGATCACCGTGTGGCACTGAGCTAAGGAGAAGGTCAAAGGGGTTTGGCTGGGTGATGTTTGGGGAGTTGAAGAATGCAATGTTGTGTCTGAGGAGGATAAAGAAGGTCGACTGCATTGTCTTCTGGAGGAAACGAATGAGGGTATTCTTTAATTGTTTGTAAACGATGGTATATCAGTGCCATTACAAATCTAACCCTTCCCTACCTCACACTCATTACCCTCTATTATATTTCCATCCATGTATCTTAGTCTTTTGAATGTCCTCATTGTACCAGCCCCCACCTCCACCCGAGCAATGCATCCGAGATCCTCACAGGTCTGTATTTTTTTTTTAAACTTGTTTAGACAATCAAATCAAAAGATGAATGAAGTTCTACTGCTTCATCTCGTGATCTCATCATCATTTCTTTGCAGATTATGGGCAAATTGAGAGAAAAATGTTTGTCTTAAATAGACACTATGAAGGAGAGGGGGAAGGGTGAATCCCTTATTATATCTGCTGGCCAAATACTGCGAGCTGCATTGTTACACCTCTTAACAACACATGTTGAAGAATACTGCGGAATGGTAATGATCTAAAATACCCAAACTGGAGAAATAAATTGAGATGAATGCCTTTGGAATGAACTTTGGAAGGCATCATTGGGTTTTCGTGACTTGCTCATGAACCAGAATTTCTCTCACTTGGGTTCTGGCTCCTGAGCCTATTCTCTTGCTTCCATTTCAATGAAGTGGCTACTTTCCCTTCCTGGCTCCCATGCAAGCTCGCTGTGGCTTCTTTTGTACTGACTTTTATTATGTTGTTGCAAAGTACTGTCCATCCAACTTTTCTCAAAATCTGGACTAATCCGTACCAACTCATGAAATATTGATGCTCTCCATTAATTGACTTCCTTGATTTGAGTTTCTTCCCGTCCAACATGGTTCAACAGTGGATGGCAGAATCGCAACTCTGTTGCGCTGCCAGTGATAGGGATGGTGTTCAAATCCTACTCTCTCTGTGAGGAGTTTTTATGTTCTCCATGTGTGTGTGTGTAGGTTTTCCATGGGGTGGGGGAGGGGGGTCCAGATTTTTCCCACTGTTCAAAAAGTATGAGCGTGTTGAAGGTGAATTGGGAGGCACAGGTTTGTGGGCCTAAAGGGTCTGTTACTGTGCTGTAACTAATCTTAAAGTATCGCATTGACTCTGATATGTCACTAATGTAAATCTTGGTAGTAATGGTGTGTATGATTCAGCTTTGTCTTGATCTCTGCGGCTATTGGCCTCGCCTCTCATGTGGAACCCTATAACTTGGGTGTTTTGGAATTACCTCGTTGTAAGGAGTATATCTGAATGAATAGCTTCACTAATTACTCACCATGTTCATGTTTAAAGTCCATCTATCCTTGTCTGCTCAGTCTGGACTGGAAATTTGTAAATGTTACTCCACTCTTTAAGAAGGAAGAGAGGCAAAAGACTGTAAATTTTAGACCAATCTTCACATTTAAAAAATCACGTAATTTGTTATCTTTTCCAAACAAATACAAGCTTTCATTTTGCCAATGATTCATATTTAAATCCACATAATTTTTCCAAGTAATCCCAATACATTCCCTCGCCACTGCTCATGCTAACTGAATAAACTCAATTTGAGATTTATCCATTCTTAAACCCATTGTTAAAGTTGTAATATACCCCATTTAAAAAAAAGCAGTGGATCTAACATTAAAGTAGTCTCCAATAATTCCACCTTAAACTCTTTAATTTTTATCCAAAAAGACTTACTTTATCACACAACCAGACAGAATTGAAAAAAAAGTACCAATTTGAGTCCCACAATTAAAACATAAATCCGAATGACTAAATCCATATCTTTTTAACTTTTCCGGCATTTAATACAACTGATGTTGAAAATTATAGTTCACCAAATTTAGTCTCACTATCTTCACACATAGTAGTCCATCCTTCTTGGGATAATTCTAAGGATAAATCTTTCTCCCATTTAGGCTTTGATTTATCTAAATCCAGTTTAGCCATTTTCTCTTGCAACAAAGAATACATTTCTGAAATAAATCCCTTTCTGCCCCATTTACAATTAATTTTTTAAACTTAGTTAACTTAGGCATGTTCGATTCCCACCCAAAACTCTTCACTACTGGAGCATGTACTTGAAAATATGCAAGCAAAGAATTTAACAGTACCTCAATTTTTTACTGAAGCCTAACATAGGAAAAAAATATCCCATGTTCAAAACAATCTGCTAACACTTGAATACCTTTCATCTGGCAAATCTTTAAATACTGAGATTATTCATCGAGAAGGATATGTATTTATCCTGATATGATGGAATTTGTAATGAAACCTTATCTCCAGTTCCTATTTCCTGATTTCTTTTATACCAAGTATCACATAAATGTCATAATACTGGCACATTATAATAATGCAAAAGACGAGGAGTCCATCTAAATATACACTGATGTATAATAAAATGAGAAATCTGTGATAATAACATTTTAGCCCAGTGTGGAGGTTGATTAACATTGAACATCCTATTAATAAATTTTAACTGATAATTAACTAATAATTTAATGAATAATTCTGAAAATGAGGCCATTTTCGTCCTTAATGCATATAGCCATGTTAAATTTTGCAATAATACTCTAGCCAATGTACCTTTCTATAAAAATATTCTGATTGCTGCATAACTCTTTAAAAACTATGTTTGGAAGTGAACATGGAATTGATTGAAAAAGATATTGAATATAAGGAAAATTATTCTTTTTAATACAATTCACATGTGCCATTCATGTCAAAGGAAGGTTTTTCCATTTGATTAAATCAGCTTTAATTTTATCAATAGAGAAACATAGTTCAACTTACACAAATGTTGATAATCCACATCAACCATTACCTCTAAATATTTAATTTTCATTTTTCATCTAAGCTGTGTAATCTGTTTACAAGCAGGATAATCTTCCTCTGTAATTGGTAATATCTTCCTCTTATCCCGATTAATCTTATAACCAGACATTTCTCCATATTGTACCAAACAGGTTTGCAGATGTCATAACGATTACTGAGGATTTGTTAAATATATTGGTACAAAGGAACCTTATATTCTCTTCCTTTATTTTAATCCCACTAATTTTATCATTTTGTCTTATAGCTTGGGCTAGCGGTTCTATCACCAATGGTGACAAAGGACAACCTTGCCTAGTGGAGCGTGTTAAATTAAACGTATCTGAAATTTGTCCATTTGTCACCATCCTCACCAAGGGATTTTTATACAAGTCTTTAACCCAACCAGGTAAAAAAGGTCCAAACTTAAATCTTCAAGTACTTTAAATAAAAAGTACCTTTCAACTCGATCAAAGGCTTTTTCCGCATCTAATGCCACTCTCATTGATTGATTCAAACAATGTCTTGACACATGAATCAACGTCAACAGTCTAACAATATTTTCAGAAGAAAATCTATTCTTAATAAAACCTGCTTGATCAACATGGATTAAATGTGATAAATACTTCACAAGTCTATTAGCAAATACCTTAGCTACTATCTTATAAACTACATTTAATAACGATATTGGTCGATATGAGGCAACTTTCAATGGGGCTCTTCCTTTTTTGCAATAACTAAGTCTAGGTCTACAAAAGTATTCTGGAAATGCTTTTGCTCTTCTGTAGCTTGTTTAAGAACATCCATCAAAACAGGAGACAAGACTTCATAAAATTCTTTATAAAACCCTCCTGTAAACCCATCTTCTCCAGGTGATATTCAATATCGCTTCTTCAATTTCTAAATCACTGAAAGGAACTTCCAATTCTGTCCTATCTTTATCGTCCAAAACCGATAGCTCCAAACTACCTAAAAAACACTCAACACGTTCCTCATCCTGACTTACATCAAAAGGATATAAATTCTGGTAAAATGAGTGAAATTCATCATTCATTTCCTGAGGTTTAAAAGTAACTCTTATATTATTTCTTATCGCATTTATTGTCCTTGATGCCTGTTCAGTCTTTAATTGCCAAGCAAAACTTTATGCGCTCTTTCTCCTTACTCATAGTAATTCTATTTAGATCATTGTATTAATTTTTCATATTTATATGTTTGCATTATATTATAACAGTTTCAACTGAATCAAAAAAGTCTTTTTATCCACAGTCGAATTTCGTTGGAATTCCTTCTCTCAAATTGTTATTTCCTTCTCCAAATTTTGCCTCTCTGCCAAATGCTGCATCTAAATTCTTGCAGAATAATTGATTATCAGACCTCTTAAATAAGCTTTTGAAGCATCCCACAAAACAAATTTACTTTGTACTAAATATGTATTAATTGGCAAATAAGATTGAATATGGTCTTTGATTTAACTTAGAAACTTTGGTTGCTTCAAAAACATCCCATTAAACCTTCACCGATAAGGGGTCTCTACATTATGCAAACCAGAACATGTGCAGGTGCACAATACTTTATCGAGATCCCTTTGGGGAGGGGGGGTCACTGTGTTCTGAATTTCAGATTTTTTTGGATTTAGGAAAGCCAGATTTAAGCCCACCCAAATTATGCTGCTGTATCCACCCCCACTCCCTTCCAGTCACACTGATATTTTTGCTCCACTCCTCACCTGCCTGACTCACGCTGCCATCTCTCTCCCACTTGCTGATGTTTGGAGCTTTCCGGATTTTAGATGTCTGGAAAAAGGATTGTGTACTTCTACTTAACAATGAGGAATGATCCAATAAAATCCTACTCATATACTCTGCATGTATAAATCTACCCTGTAATTGTGCTGATGTTAAGCAAAAGTCGATTCTCAAAAAAGGATAATGTCTGGGTGAATAAAAAGAAAAGTCTTTTTTCTGTCAGAATGAACTTCCTCCACATTTCCACCAAATTCAAATCTTTCATTGAGTCTAACATCCATTTAGCCATTTTGGTTCTTTGTACAGTTTTTGGAAATTTATCCAACACACAATTAAATTCCCCACCAACCAAAATATTTACATTATCTTGACCCAGATTCAAAAAATTTCACAAATAACATCTTCATTATTTTAATTGGGTGGATAAACATTCATCAAAGTCCATGCTTCTGCAAAAATTTTACAATTCACCAACAGCTCTCGACCCAATGTGGCAGAGAATGATTCCAACTGAAACGGTAACTTCTTATGAACCAAAGAAGTAACTCACCTCTAGCTTTCGAATTAAATGAAGATGCAAAAATATGTCCTACCCAATCTCTCATCAATTTCATATGTTCTTTCTCAGACAAATGAGTTTCTTGCAAAAAGGCAACATCAACCTTCATTTTCTTTATATATGCCAATATTCCCTTCCCTTTCATCGGATTATTAAGTCCTTTAACATTGAAGGTCACAAAATTGAAATGAGCCATAACTTAATTTCCTCTTGAGATTGGCACTTCACAGAGCAATTACATATTTTAAAAAACCTAACCCCCCCCCCCCCCTTTCAAACAATAAGAAACCCCTGTAAAAAATGTAAAAATCTACAACTACAAAAGTCGGACCCCCCTCTGTGGACCAGCTGCAGTTAATACCACAAGTGACAGATGGCTTTAGAAGTAGCAGAGTCAATCACCACCCCCCAACCGAACATTAAAACATCCCAATGGTAACACCCACATTGAGCTTGAGCTTCATCTTCAACATCACTCACCAATTCTGATTCCAATTCTTTTCCCTGTTCCCTTCCCAATTTTAACCTTGGGCATTTTCCCCATCAATTCCTTCAAATCTGGGAAGGAATTTTCAAAAGATAATGCAGCATAAAGACTCTCAAAACATTGAGACTGATCTGGCCCATAATTCACCTTAAATATCGTCGGACACCGAAAAGTAAACTTGTACCCTTTCTTCCACAGCACTGCTTTGACCACATTAAACTCTTTCTGTCACTTAATAATCTCCTGACTTAAATCAGCATAAAATAAAACCCTATTGCCTTGAACCATCATTGGGCTTTGATCAAGGCGAGCTTTCTGAACTGCAAGCCGCAATATAATTTCTCTATCCTGATATCACAAACATCTTAAAAGAACTGCTCTTGACATTTGACCCAGAAAAGGTTTTCTCCTTCACACCCTATGAGCCCTATCGAAAAAGTCTCGACTCCCAACATCTCTGGAATCCATTTCCAGAAATAATTTTACAGGATCTGAACCATCAATATCTTCTGGCAGATCAACTATCTTAATATTAATTCGACAACTTTGATTTTCTAACGAATCAATGTTTTTTAACAAATCTCTCTTCTGGACATCCTAGCCTGTAAACAACTCCTCAATATGATCCATTCTCTCCGCATAATGGGCCCCACGGTCCTTACGGTCAATAAAAATGTCTTCGATCTTCTTAAATTGATCTTGTCCAGTGTCCACTGCTGTTAAACTCTTATTAATATCAACTAGAATAAATGTAATTTATTCACACATACCAGCCATTATTTCCTTTATACCAGCAAATTGATCATTTAAAGTTTCAAAATAGTAGGTCATAGAAGACATCATCTTTTCATTTGGTTGGATCAGTTCTGTAGACATGAAGTTGACTTCCATCCCTGTTACAGGGGCCTTAAAGACTGGGGAAGGTGTCTGTGGTTAAACAACAGCTTTCATTGGAGATGGAGATGTTCTTAAAGCCTAAGGCCTTCCTTCAGTAAGTCCAACTGCAGCAAATAGTCATTCTTGCTCTTCTTCTTCTCGAATTTCTGAGTTGTCCTCCTCCACCTCATACCTGGCTGCCCTACTGCGGATTTCCTGCATGTGAGAACATCCATCCATGCTGAGAAGCTCAGTAGCACCAGAGGAGCATCTTCAGATGGGCCACTGCATACAGTCATTCGCCTTCCCGCGAACTCGCGCTCACATTCGGGCACCCACCCCCCTGGTCTCCTTAGTCAAGCCAGGCTTGGGTCGGATTCCACGCTCACTCTCCTGGCCCACCCCCAGGCCAAAGATCTTGGCGATATCTTGCGTCTCTGGAGGCGCAAAGGATGCAGACGTTTCTTCCAGCTTCTCTTGGGTTCCACATTGAGGATTTGGATCTATCTCTAACTGCTCCTGAGGTTCCTTCTGGAAGGTCGGCCTTGCTTCTTCTGCACTTTTCACAGGTTGAAAACCTAGGTTTTTTTCTAAGTTGCTGGTAATGAAATGGTATTGTATGAACTGACTCCTGATGATATCCTCTCCTCTCTTCCTGTGACACCACTTTCATGGAATTATATAACTGTGTTTTATCTCTTGCTACCAATTTCTATAACTTGGCTGTTCAATTTCATATCGTTGGCTTTTGGATTATTTTATTGTGTCCCTTGATCTAGAGAGTTCTGGCAGAGCAAAGCAATTTTGTTTTCTTTCGTCAGGTCAAATTTTGTCACATTGATCCAAAAACAAGTATTTTCACCATTCCTTCATTTCAGATTCTCTGCAGCTGTCGTATTGAACCTCACAGTGACGGCATCATGTTTGTCTTGTTTATCCTTTATCCCTCCATCCAGACAGATGTGTTGATCAACGAGTCGACTTCACTCATCCAGCAGCCAATTCTGCTGCTTGGGCTTTTCATCCCACTTATTCAGTTTGTTATCTCTCCTCTTCTTTTTCTCAAAAAGAGAATCTGGTTTGTCTGATCATCTTCTTGAATCCCAGTGAAAGGTTATCAACCTGAAGGTTTTAACTCCAATTATTTTTCCAGTAGATGACCCGCTGAGTATTTCCAGCATTGAGTTTTTATTTTACTGCCTTGGTATATTGCTGAGTGCTTTGAATGGGAGAAGAAATGTGGGTTGGGTTAAGTAAAGATTTCTAGATTATGGAGTAGATTTAGAAAAATAGACATAAAAGTGGAGGGTTCATGGAAATAGTTAATTCATCTTTTCGAATTTTTGTGTCTCCTGCCGGAAAGCTTGGGATACTCACTGGGTTTAATTCAAACCTGCCGGCAGCAAACTCTTAATGAGGTCCCACCTTGTCCTGTGGAGCCCAGCGCATATAACCATATGACTGTTTACAGCACGGAAACAGGTCATATTGGCCCTTCTAGTCTGTGCCAGTTCACATGAACAACTCCACTAGTTTTCCCCTCCAACACTCTGGCCATATCCCTCCAACCCCCTCATATCCATGTACACATCCAACCTTCTCTTAAATGACAGAAAGGACTCTGCCGCAATGATCTCTTCTGGAAGATCATTCCATTCTGCCACCACTCTCTGAGTGAAGAAACATCCTCTAACATTCCTCCTACAGTTTTGCACCCTTACCTTGAACTCATGCCCTCTTGTTCCAACCTCCCCTGCCCTCAGGGGAAAGAGTCTACTCACGTCTAGTCTATCTATTCCTTTCATAATTTTGAATACCTCTATCGTAACCCCCTTCATCCATCTACGTTCCAATGAATAAAGTCACTGTCTCCTTAATCTTTCTCTGTACTCGAGATGTTGTAAGCCACGTAACATTTTTGTAAATCTTTTCTGCACCCTCTCCACCTTATCTATTTCCTTCCTCTATTTGGAGACCAGAACTGAAAACAATTCTCCAAACCTGGCCTCACCAATGCCTTAAACAGTTGCAGCATCACTTTCCAGCTATACTCTAGTCTATGCTATGATTTATGAAGCCCAGCGGACCATATCTCAGGATAAGACCCACTGTCTTAACGTCCCTCATATGCAAGATTTTGCCTCCCATCTGCACAATTTCTGTGCTTTCTCCAAGGTTGATCTTGCCATGAGATACCATCAGATCCCATCCATAAGGAAGACATTCCTAAAACGGTGATTATTACCCCTTCTGGGCTTTTTGAATGTCTTAGGATGCCACTTGAGTTGAAGAATGGTGCTCAAACCTGCCAGCTGGTTATAGACACTTTGGGCAGAGATTTAGAGTTCCCTTACATCTACTTGGATAACATCTGGTAAAAACAATGGCATCACGAATATGCTGTCCAGACCGACTATATATCATATTCAGGGTGACATTGATATTCCTGAATTAGCCAGTATCCAGGCAATGGACCCCGATGTTCAGGCATACAGTACGGCCATTACTAACCTGGACATACTGCAGAGGGCAGCACAACTGGGTGGCCAACCTTACTTTGTGACATGTCTTTGGGCTACATTAGAGCAATGTTTCCTGCATCTTGGAGGAAACACCTTATTGACCAGATACACAGCTTATCTCATCTGTCCATCAGAACATTTGTCAAGTGCATGTCAAATAAATATGTATAGTATGGACTGAGAAAAGGCGTCGTGCAATGTGTTTGCACATGTACCTCCTGCCAGACTGCCAAAATTCAGTGCCACACTAAGGCACCTCTTCAACATTTCCTGCCAGTATGCAGACAGTTGGAACACGTGCATGTAGACCTGCCAGAATCTCAAAACATGAGATACATTCTAACAGTTGTAGAACATTTCACGTGCTGGCCAGAGGCTGTCCAGTTGCCATCCAGTGACACTGAGACAAGGGCCAGAGCATTCATCGTCAACTGGATGGCTAGATTTGGTTTACCCACATTAATTCAATCCGCGGAACACAATTCACCCACGTACCCACCAGCAACTGAAGTCCACTTTTAAGGCCCAACTCACTGGTCCCAATTAGGTTGATGAGTTGCCATGCATTCTTTTGGGAGTGCGCACAGCTCCAAAGTAAGATATGTCTGCATTGTCCACAGAGATGGTTTATGGTACGGTCCTTACAGTTTCATGGGACATTCATTTCAAAGCGAACTCTCATCTGAACTTCCTTCCACAGCTTCGACATGGTATCGCGATCAGCAAAGCTTTTCCTACCCACTGGCTTGGATCCCCTTAACAGAATGTACCCCACCACTCCTGGACACTGATTTTGTTTTTGTGCGCAGACAGGACCTAGGAGTGCTGTTACAACGACCGTATGAGGGCGTTTTCCACGTGGTGAAGAAGGATGGTTTTGAGTATACTTTGGACATTGGGGGACATTCGCAGCTGTTTAGTTGGGACAGACAAAACCTCTGCCCATTTGGATCCTGCTTCACCCTTTCATTGCCCCCAGCCGAGACGATGAGGGTGTCCACCTAAGGTGCATGCAACTGGTGTTTTACTTTCTGGCGACGGTTCTGGTGGGGGGTGGGGTGTGTATCAGCTATGTAGCGGGCCGAGAGAGCCAGGTTCTTTGGCGGGCACATGAAATCATAAGGCAGACAGCTGGGAACTCATCCATTTAATTGACCGCATGCACGTGGTCCTGCGTGTCAAGGAGTGGCATGTTGATCTGTGATTTCCCCTGCCGGAAGGTGCAGGACACTCACAGGGCTTAATTTAAACCTGTGGTCCCGTGGATCTGCAGCAAACTCACAAATGATGTCCCACCTTGACCCATGGAGCCCGGGACACGGTGTAAATAGAAGAAGCCTGTAAAGACTGAATAAAGCAGTTTTGTGTTGACTAACCTGGTATGTGTGTGTGTGTGTGTGTTGCTTTAGTAGCTCTATCGAAGTAGACGCTACATATATAAATATTTGGGAGGATGATCACACTTACAGGACACTTTTCATCCATCTCACAGCCTGTGGGAAGATGCTATTCCCCAGCATGTAAGTCCTGATTTTGATGATGGACGTGGTTAAAGATGCTGTTCACTAGATCAAAAGGGTCTTTGTACTATTCCTTGAGCCCAATTTGAACAACACTCCCAGTAAATGTCATCTACAGAAAAAGGGAGACCCCAGTGATCGTCACTACACTGCATCATTGCTGTCTGATGCTTTACAGCAACTAGACCATCCAATGGTCGAGACTCAACTGCGCTCCTGTAAAATCTCAGTTTGAGAGCCATTAGCCTTGACTTTCTTAGGCTCCTTGGGAAGTGTAGGCCCTTCCTGTCTGATAAGGAGGTGTGATCGTTCTGTGTATTAATACATGTGCTGTATGGATGGGAATTTTATGTGATTGTATTGTCTATTCTTGCTCTTTAACAATCTTTAGTGGATAGAAGTAGTCATTGTACTTTAGGATGTACAATCATGTACAGATTGTCTTTAAACAGCCATTTGGCCCAGATGTCTATTCAGTCCAAGAATACTTTCCATCACAGGCAGATTTTAAGCAATAACACCATTCATACTTAAACAAACATTGTTTTTAATTTTCTTTTTAAAAAAAACAGGATCAAACTTTAACTTATCACTGTTAACAGCCTTCCATTACCCCCTTCTAATTCGAAGTGCAGGTGTATTTAATGTGCATAAAGTTCTTTGACACAACTCTAAGTTCACCGGTGTCTATCAATTCTTATACTGTGCATAGAATTCAACATTTATGAATTTGAATATGAATGATAAGCTCTGGTGCTTAAAAGTAAATGTTTACCCTCCAGGAAAGCTCTTGTTGGTTTCAGAGAGGGATTTCCTGCTCATTGGACACACATAAACTGATTCCCTCTGATCAACCACTTTGGTGTCTTGCCAAAGAACCTTGACCCATAAGGGTTTTCCAAATGATAACCTCTTCTGCAGGTCACCATTGATTTCCTTTTGTTTCCCTTATTTCAGGTGAAACATCATTTCTAGCCAGCCATTTCCTGTTTTTCAACAGGCTGAACTGAGAACTCACGACCCGTCTTAAAAACAAGATGCTGGCTTGCCATCTCTCTCTCTCTCTCTCACTCTCTCTTTTAGAAAAAGCCTATTTGGTCTCTCTTCTCTGTTTGCAAAACCACATGACCTTCTTAGAATAGCAAACTGGTATCAGCCAGATGACTGCACTGGACTCAAACTTCTGAGTCCATTAATCTGTTGCTTTAAAACAATAATCCATTTACACCTGCTTTTGAAATTCTTTAGTAAAACAGTCTCCTTGTTTTGTCTTTGTAAAGACTCTCGGCGCCTGAATGACTCACTCTCAACAAAGCTCTTGTATTTTAAATAAGAGCTGTTTTGTGCAGTGTATGTGTTTGTTTGTGACCTAAACGACTCCTCCAATCCATCTCTTTCAAAAACATCTCTAGATACAATGTAAAATACATAATCTGTCACAGGACAGATGCAGCAGAGGAGTTGTGATCAAATCAATGGTGTCCTTGCAAAAACAAAAAGTGGGAAGAGGTATAATCTGGTGAGTGGAGTTTGTAATAGTTTGAAACTTGAACCTCTCTCTATTTCAGGAGACAATTTACTGTCATGTAATTACAAAGTGTCATATCACACAAAATTGCTTTTTTCCTGCTGTAAGACAGACAGACTCACCTCTGGCAGAAATTGCCTGAAATGCCTCTTGCAGTCAGAGAAAGACTGAGTGCTCCCCCCCCCCCCACCACCCCAAATCTTGGGCCAAGTCACTGAGGGTCTGTGGATTCTCTTTTAATGCTCACAGATGTATGCTCCAGTTTTGAACCTCTGACATAATTAGGAACCATTTAGCACTCACTCGTATCCCAGGTCTGATACCTGACACCCTTTTAGCCAGTTTTGACCCAGTCTCTAGCAATCCACAGCCTGGTGTGAGTTCCTTGACTGCTTTGTCCAGAAGCCCACAGCCTGCGTGGGTTCCTCTCCTCAAGTCACCAACAGCCTGCCACCTTTGTGGGTCTTTCAGCTGCAGAACCCCCCACTGGTCTGCTTCCTTGGTCACTGACCCGTGGATTGAATCCTCAGCTTCTGAGATGTTGGTGGGGTGTGGTCTTTCTGTTTTCTGGTGCCCTGCACTAGTCGTCCGCTTCCCCAGATTTCACGGTGGCGAAGAAATCTAACAAATCTAAATTAAAAAAAATTAACTAAGAGGAGAATCTCACATGTCTAGAGGGATGGAAAGGGCATTATTACAAATTGAAGCCTGATATTTGAATATTCAGGTGCCAATTTTGCAAAAGCATAGAGTATATATTTCTCAAGCGAAATGTAATTTTTTCCAAAGGAATACAACATGTCATCTTGGCATCCCTAAAAATATATGGGATTTCCAAGTAAGTTCAATACATGTCCTCATCACCGCTAACGTTAATTTAACAAATTTCAATTGATATATTAATAGATTTAATTTGGTCCTTGTTCCTTCCATATTTCTTAATAAAAATAAGGTCAGATTCTGTGGAAAAACATCTCCTATAACTTGTTCCATAAATTTTGTAATTCTCCCCAAAAAGATCTTGCATTAGGATAAAGATAAGTTGAATGCAAGAAAGTTGCGATATCTTCACCACACCTAAAACATTGATGTGATAATTCTGATTTTATTCTATTCAATTTCACTGGTGTAAGAAGTAACTGTAGAAGAAAAACTAGTTGTGAATTCCTTCCTCACTGCTGCAGTGTGGAACTTTGGTCAATAGATCCAAAATGCTGCATTGAAGTGAATTAATACAACTCCCCTGGATCACGTGATCAAGAGAGCAAAAATAAATTATGAAAGTAAGCTTGCGGCAAATATAAAAATCGACTGCAAAAGCTTTTATAAATATGTCAAGAGGAAAAGATTGGTGAAATCCAGAGTAGGTCCCTTGCAGTCAGAATCAGGGGAATATATAATGGGGTGTAAGGAAATGGCAGACCAACTAAATTCTTACTTTCATTCTGTTTTCACAAGAGAGGATACAAATAACCTCCCAAGGATGTTGGGAAACATAGAGACTAATGCAAGGGAGGAACTGAAAGAAATCAGTATCTCTAAGGACATGGTCTTGTGGGGAAATTGATGGGATTGAAGGCAGATAAATCCCAAGGACCAGATAATCTACATCGTAGGGTACTCAAGGAAGTGGCCATTCAGATAGCAGATGCTTTAAGAATTATTTTCCAGAACTCGATAGACTCAGGATCAGTACCCATGGATTGGAGGGTAGCTAATGTTACCCCACTATTTAAAAAGGGGGGTAGAGAAAAAGCAGGGAATTATAGGCCGGTGAGCCTTACATCAGTAGTGGGCAAAATGATGGAATCCATTATTAAGGATGTAAAAGCGGAGCATATGACTAGCAGAGAAGGGATCGGACAGAGTCAAAAGGTAAATTGTGCTTGACAAATCTATTGGAATTCTTTGAGATGGTGACAGGTAAAATAGATGGGGGAGAGCCAGTGGATGTGGTGTACCTGGACTTCCAAAAGGCCTTCGAAAAAGTCCCGCATAAACGACTGGCTTACGAAATCAAGGCTCATGGGATTGGGGGCAAAGTATTGATGTGGATTGAGAACTGGCTGGCAGGTAGAAGACAGAGAGTTGGGATAAATGGCTCATTTTCTGAGTGGCAGGCGGTGACCAGTGGGGTGCCACAGGGATCTGTACTGGGACCCCAGCTATTCACAATTTACATTAATGATCTGGATGAGGGGATTGGATGTAATATCTCCAAATTTGCAGATGACACTAAGCTGGGAGGGGTTGTGTGCACGGAAGTGGGAGTCAGGAAGCTCCAGTGTGATTTGGATAAATTGGGGGACTGGGCAGATACATGGCAAATGCACTACAATGTGGATAAATGTGAGGTTATCCATTTTGGTAATACAAACCGGAGGGCAGATTACTATTTGAATGGCAATAGATTAATAGATGGGGAAGTGCAGAGAGACCTAGGGGTACTTGTACACCAGTCTCTGAAGGTGAGCATGCAGGTACAGCAGGAGGATAAAAAGGCAAATGTTATGTGGCCTTCATCTCAAGAGGGTTTGTGTATAGGAACAAGAATACCTTACTGCAGCTGTACAGGGCCTTGGTGAGACCACACCTGGAGTATTGTGTGCAGTTTTGGTCACCTTATCTAAGGAAGGATATTCTTGCAATGGAGGGAGTGCAGAGTTGATTCACCAGGCTGATACCTGGAATGGCAGGAATGACTTATGAGGAAAGATTGCGCAAATTGGGATTGTACTCGCTGGAGTTTAGAAGATTGAGAGGGGATCTCATAGAGACATATAAAATTCTGGCAGGACTGGACAGAATGGATGCAGATGGGATGTTTCCAAGGATCGGAAAATCCAGAACCCAGGGCCATGGTTTGAGGATAATAGGCAAACCATTTAGGACCGAGATGAGGAGGAATTTCTTTACCCAGAGGGTGGTGAATCTGTGGAATTCATTGCCACAGAGGGCAGTAGAGGCAGGTTCATTAAATATATTTAAGAGGGACTTAGATCTATTTCTTCAGTATAAGTGTATTAAAGGTTACGGAGAGAAGGCGGGGACGGGGTATTGAACTTTAAGATCAGCCATGATCTTGTTGAATGGCGGAGCAGGCTCAAAGGGTCGAATGACCTACTCCTGCTCCTATCTTCTATGTTTCTATGTTTCTATTGCCAAATCAGCTTCCTGAGGAGGTTTTCAAATCCAATAGCCTGAGTCACCTGACTCCAAGTGCAGCTTTCAGATAAAATCCTTGCTGACATCTGCTACATGACTGATGTAAAAACAATTATACTGAACTAATTTATGTCTTGCATTGAGATCCTGATATGGATCTCCCCATATTTGCCAATCAATTACAATATTCAGATCCATTTCCCACTTTTGTCTCAACTTATGAACTTCTCATTTAAAAGTTCCTACTTGTAATAAAGAGGACATCATCAAATAATTTTTTTTAACAATTCCACTTTATAAGGAATTTCTATTTCAGTACAACATGGTTGGTCCCAACTTATCCTTCAAATATGCTCTTAGTATAAAACGCAAAGCTTACCAGATTCATGTAAAACAGCAATAATTACAGTAATACTAAAGCAAGGGAAAGATACACTCACACCAGCGTCATATAGACCAATATCTTTACTTAACACAGATTATAAGATAATAGCTAAATTATTAGCAAATAGATTAGCAGAGTATGTACCGAAAATGGTAAATCTAGACCAAACTGGATTTATCAAAAAAAGACGCACAACAGACAATATTTGTAAATTTATTAACTTAATTCATGCAGTAGAAGGGAATAAAGCACCAACAGTAGCAGTTGCTTTAGACACAGAGAAGGCCTTTGACAGAGTAGAATGGAATTATTTGTTCAAAGTATTGCAAAAATTCAGTTTACCGGAGAAGTATATTAATTGGATTAAAGCATTATATAAGGGACCATTAGCGAAAGTGACAGTAAATGGACATGTATCAAAGCAATTTAACTTAAGCAGGTCAACACGACAGGGATGCCCACTATCACCTTTATTGTTTGCGTTAGCTATAGAACCACTAGCAGAATTGATAGGAACAGAAAATAATATAAAAGGGATAAAAATAAAAGACAAGGAATATAAAATCAGTCTATTTGCGGATGATGTTATAGTGTACTTAACAGAACCAGAACTATCAATAAAAGAATTATATAAGAAATTGAAGGAATATGGAGAAGTGTCGGGTTACAAGATCAACGTAAATAAAAGTGAAGCAATGCCTATGAATGATGCGGATTTCTCAAAATTTAAGAAAGAATCACCATTTAGGTGGCAAATGCAAGCAATAAGATACCTAGGTGTACAAATAAACAAAAATCTCGGCCAACTATATAAACTCAATTATTATCCAATAATGAAAAAATTACAGGATGATTTAGAGCATTGGAAAGATTTACCATTAACACTAATAGGAAGGATAAACTGTATTAAAATGAACATTTTTCCAAGGATATTATACCTATTTCAGGCATTGCCAATACAACTGACAGAGAAATTCTTCAAGGAGTTAAAGAAAATAATAAGGAAATTTTTATGGAAAGGGGGGAAACCGAGGATAGCACTAGATAAATTAATAGAATGGTATAAACAAGGAGGCTTACAACTGCCAAACTTTAAAAATTATTATAGAGCCGCACAATTAAGATACCTATCAGATTTTTATCAAACAAGGGAAAAGCCAGATTGGACTAGATTAGAATTAGATAAAATAGGGGAAAAGACACCTGAACACATATTATATAAATGGGATGAAAAATTGGTACAACATAGAAGTTCTCCAGTATTACATCATCTACTCAATATTTGGAAGAAGATTCATGTAGAAAGAAATAAAACAAATTATCAATTACCAAAACTAATATTGACGCAAAACAAGTTACTCCCTTTTACAATAGATAACCTTTCCTTTAGAGAATGGGAGAAAAAAGGGATTAAAAGAATAGAAAATTGTTTTTCAGGAAATAGATTATTATCCTTTGAACAAATGAAAGATAAATACAATATAACTCAAGATACAGCACTGGCATATTACCAATTGAGATCCTACTTGAAGGATAAATTAGGAAGCAGTTTGAGTTTGCCAGAGGGAAGTAACTTTGAATATGTGATTACAGATACAATGATAATCAAAAGATTTATAACAAATATGTATATTAAACTGCAAGAAAACAAATGGTAAAACTAAACAAAAATGGGAACAGGATTTAAATATAAAGATAAAGAAGGAAACATGGTAGAAGTTATGCTCTGGAACGATGAGAAATACAATAAATACGAGGTTACATATGATACAATATAACTGGAAACACAGGCTATACATTACACCTCAAAAGTTAAATAAATGGGACCCAACAGTATCTCATAGATGTTTTCTATGTAAAAAAGAAATGGGAACAACAATTCATGCAATCTGGACATGTGAAAAAGTAGAAAAATTTTGGGAAGATCTAAATCAGATATTAAATAAAATAAAGAAAACAATATACCAAAAAATCCAGAGATCTTTGTCCTAAGTAACATAAAAAACAAAGAATTTGGAATTGATTTGGAGGATGCACAAAAAAGATTTGTTAAGATAGCTCTAGCCGTAGCAAAAAAATGTATTATGTCAACCTGGAAATTGGAAGATAATTTGAAAATACAATAATGGTATATAGAAATGAATAAATGTATTCCATTAGAAAAAAATAACATATAGTTTAAGAAATAATATTGAAATATTCGAACAAATATGGGAGCCTTATATTAAACACAATAGCGAAAACCTACCGGGGACAATCACTACCTAAGTTAACGGAAGGAAAAGGAAATGAAAAGAATGGACTCAGTGGAATTTCTGGTGTATTTTTATTGAATGACAACATTGTCTGACTTGTTTAATGTATCCTAGATTTTATACCTTAAATGGACGGGAGGGGGTAGGTGGGGAGGGTGGGAGGGGAGGAGGGAGGGGGGGGGGAGAAAATGACATTGTATATGTGTGAAAAGCAAAATATGTGTATCATGGTTAATGTGATTTATGGTGTGAAAAATAAAAAATTATAAAAAATAAAAAAAAATGCTCTTAGTTGGAAATAGCAAAAAAGATTGCGATGAGTTATACGATATTTATTTCTCAGTTGCTCAAATGACATTAATTGACCCCTTTCATAACAATCTTCAACATTTATAATCCCCTTACGAAACCAGCTATCCAGCAATTGATGATCCTGAAGATACGAGGATTTTGAATCAAAGCCATTCTGGGTGATGTACATCCACTTACACCAATTTCATCATTTATTTTATTCCATATATGAATCAAATGTTTCAACAATTGTGTATCTTTATCACCAACCATTAATTTTGATTCCCACTTGTACATAAATTCTTCTGCTTTTCCCTCTCCTATTTTATTTGATTCTATTTTAACCCTTTCAAAAAAAGAAGCAAGAAATCTCATTTGAGCTGCTCCATAACAATTTTTCAAAAGAGGAAGCTGCAGTCCTCTCAATGCAGAATTTGCATTGGGTTATTTGTAACATGGGATTCAATCGGAAATGGGTTCACGTGACATAAAACCATGATGCAGAATGTTTTCTAAGAATGGAATACAAGAGGAGGATTCACTAGGTCTCCAGCAGGATATAGATCACAAGATATAGGAGCAGAAGTTAGGCCTTCGAGTCTGTTCCACCATTCTTCCACTCAGCCCCACTGCCCAGCTCTCTCCCCATTACCCTTAATTCCTTGACGTATAAAATACCTGTCAATCTCTGCCTTAAATACACCCAATGACCTCACGTGGGTTTCACGACCCATTGACAAAATCAATTTTTCCACATTTGTTTTAAATTGACACCCTTTTATCCTGAAATTATGCTCTCCTGTCCTAGAATCCCCTACCATGGGAAACATCTTTGCCATATGTACTCTGTCCAAGCCTTCCAGCATTTGAAATGCCTCTGAGGTCCCCCTTATCCTTCTGTACTCCAACTAGTTCAGTCGAAGAGTCGACAATTGTTCCTCATACACTAACCCTTTCATTCCTGATATCATTCCAGTAAATCATCTCTGACCTTCTCCAAGACCAGCACATCTTTTCTCAAATACGGCACCCAAAACTCTAATTCTGATTGAATGGAAAGGGAATTCTCCAACGACACAAACACAACAGTTAAATGATATTATGTCTTGTTGATATTTACCACTCGGGAAGGTTCTTGTTGTGTTGTTCAGGGAAGCATTAGTGTTTTTGTGACTCAATGTACCAGCATCTGAAGTCTGTTATCTCTTCAGAAAAGCTTGATAGCTTTAGCATGGAGCAGAGCTGAACCAAGTCTTTGCAGGTATTTAAGGGAGTGTGTGGGCAGGGACCAACAATCTCACCAAATGACTCTGCTTGAAATCAAGATTCAAACCATTTTGAGCAATACAACAGGAATTGTTCAACAAGAGCCTGATGTTCCCTGAGGAGTTTTCTTTCAATAGTGGAAGTGATTTTTTTTTTTAAAAGCCCGTTAATATTCCTGATACAGATGTTTGTATTTAACTTTCAGGTTGCTATCTGTTGTTAACTTGGAGGCCTTTAATGGGGTGACTGGGTGGAGTCTTTGCTTTAACCAAGCAGTTCTCTTGCAATTTTCCAGCTGTTGGATGTGATTCAGTTGCTTGAAAGTTTAGCAAGTGGGATTTTGATGTGAAATTGCAACTCACAGCGTCATTTTTGTGTTTGAAAATGCCAATGTGAAAATTTTAACTTTAGTCTTCTTGGTTTTCTCAAGTTTACAGAGGAAATGTTGGGTGAAGCTGAGAAGACAGAGTTGGATGCCCATTTGGCGTATCGGCTGGGCAAAGCAGAAAGCACAAAATGAGGGGCTGAAAAAATAATGAAGCAGACTGAAGTGCCGTGGAACCAAACCCAGGTAAAGAATTTAATTTTGTGCAGCGTACTTAAGAGACCAAACGATTTAGGCTTTTAGTGGTGACCTATTTAAATGAACAAAATCTGATTGGAATAGAAGTTTATGGAATGTTTGGAAGTTGCCACAAAAAAATGGAGCATATAAATTAGATGTTGTAATTAAGATAAATGAACAATTCAATGAGCCTGGTGTCACAGCATCTGACTCCCTCTACTGTACATCACCGTTAAACCTTCTCCCCAATATGAACCTGATGTCAAAGTATCTGACACTGTTAATCGTACATCAATGTTAAACCTTCTCACGAATGTGAATCCTGTCTCAAAGTTTCTGCCTCAGTCTATCGTACATCAACATTAAACTTTCTCCCCCCTGTGAACCTTGTGTAATAGAATCTGCCTCAGTGTACCGTCCATCACCGTTAAACCCTCTCCCCACTGTGAACCTGGTGTCACGGTATATATCTCAATTTACAGTATATCACCGTTAAACCTTCTCCCCCGCTGTGAACCTGGTGTAATAGAATCTGCCTCAGTCTACCGTCCATCACCGTTAAACCTTCTCCCCACTGTGAACCTGGTGCCACGGTATATATCTCAATTTACAGTATATCACCGTTAAACCTCCTCCCCAACATGAACCTGGTGTCACAGTATCTGCCTCAGTCTACTGTACATCACCATTAAACCTTCTCACTACTGTGAACTTGGAGTCGCAGTATTGATCTCAGTCTATCGTATATACTGATAAACCTCCTCCCCACTGTGCACCCGATGTCACGGTATCCATCTCAATTTACCGTACATCATTGTTAAACGTTCTCCCCAATGTGAACATGATGTCACAGTATCTGACACAGTTTATAGTAAATCACTGTTAAACCTTCTTACTACTGTGGAATCCATCTCACATTTTCTGCCTCAGTCTACCGTTCATAAACATTAAGCCTTTTCCTCCTGTGAACCTGGTGTTAAAGTATCCGCCTCAGTTTAAAGTACATCACCATTAAGCCTTCTTACTGCCCTGAACTCAGCGTCACATTATATCCCAACGTCTACTGTACTTTACCGTTAAAACGTCTCCCCACTCTGAACCTGGTGTCGCAGTATCTCATACAGTTCATTGTACATGACTGTTAAACCGTTTTAATGTTCTGAAACCATTGTCAGTCTACCATACATCATCGATTAACATTTACACATCTGTGAATGGGTGTCACTGTATCTGACACAGTTTATCGTACATTACTGTTAAACCTTCTCCCCACTGTGAACCTGGTGTCACTGTATCTGACACAGTTTATCGTACATTACTGTTAAACCTTTTCACTGCTGTGAACCCAACATCACAGTAACTGTCTCAGTCTACCGGACATCATCGTTGAACCTGGTGTCACATTATCTACCTCAACATACCGTATATCACCATTAAACCTCATCCCCATGTGAACCTGGTGTCACTGTATCTGCCTCAGTCTACCATACATCACCGTTAAACATTATCCCCATTGTGCACCTGGTATCACATGATCTACATCAACATACCGTACATCACCATTAAACCTTATTCCCATGTGAACCTGGTGTCACAGTATCTGCCTCAGTCTACAGTACATCACCGTTAAACCTGATCCCCACTTTACTCCTGGTGTCAAGTTATCTACCTCAACATACCCTACAACATACCTTCTCCCCCTGTGAACCTGGTGTCACAGTATCTGACACAGTTCATAGTATATCACTGTTAAACCTTCTCACAAATGTGAATCCTACTATAAAATAATTCTCCCCTTCTAAGTCTCGCTGTATTCGAATCCCACCTATTTTAAAAATTCCAAAAAAAAGAGGAAAATCAATCCCTAAACAAGCTACTCAAGAGTAGTAACCCCCTAAAAATCTGGGTGTGGTAAAGTCCACAAGTGGCAGGTGACTAAAGGACTCAGTGTCACCCACCCCCAGTCAGACTTTCACAAAGTCCTGAAACAAAAACATTCAACCCAGTGATTCCAGTCCCAATGATTGTTCCGGATCTTCAATATCGAGAAGACTTTGCGTCAATTCAACTTTTTTCCATTCTTTCCATATTTTCCAATCTTCCCATTTCCATTCCCATTGACCCTTCCCTTCGGTGACAATGGTGACGATCACCCATTTCCTCGAACATCTGGCAATGAATTAGCAAATATTAAAGCATCTTGGTCATTTTCAAAAAACTGAGATTGAAAATTCCCATAAAAATCTTTCAATACTGCCGCATAACGAAAAGCAAATTTATATCCCTTTCGCCACAATACTTCTTAGGCTGAATTATATTCTCGGTCTCTTCTGATAATTTCTTGACTCAGATCTGCATTTAAAAAAAACCCTATTATTTTGAACCATCAGTGGAGCCTGATTTTGCCGTGTTTTCTGCACCACCAATCGGATGATCATCTCTCTGTCTTGATATTTAAAACAGCGAATCAAAACTGCTTGTGGTAATTGGCCTGGAAACGGTTTCTTCCTTAACACTCTGTTTGGTCGATCTAATTCCAGTCCATCCGGAATGAATTACCTGCCCTACACTTCTGGGATCCATTTCTTCAAAACCTTCACCGGATCCGAACCTTCCATATCTTCCGGAAGACCTACTATCTTAACATTATTTCTACGCCTTTAGTTTTCTAATGGGTCAAACTTCTTCAATAATTCCTTCTTCTGAAATCCCCCAATCTACAAAAGGATCTTCCACCTTTCCATTTTTTCTCTATTACGCTCCACTTGACTCTTGCATTCAAGAAAGCCTCCTCAATCTTTTAAAAATGTTCTTGCACAGTGTCCACTGATCATGTCCATCTCGTAACATCACTCTTAACTACATTAATATCTTGCTTCATAAAAGTTATTTCTTCACACACAGTGTTCATTTTAGTTTTAATTTCCAAAAAATCCTTGAGTCATCTGATGAGTCATCTGCATTGATATATTTGCCATATCTTCCATGAGTTGAGCAATCCCTTCCAGAATTGGAAACACAGAATCCAGTCCAGGATCCATCACCTCCCTTTGAGGCCGACCGTCTTTTGCCTCAGTCTCCAGTTCTTCAAACTCTAATGAAGTTGAGCATCTTCTTCCTCCATAGCAATAGGTCCTCTTCCGGTGCTGCTGCTGGTCTGGATACCCGATAACAGTGTGCCGGCCTCGTCAGTTAACCGTCGCTCAGACTCCCCCACAGCTCACACCTTTTCCAAAGCATTAGTGGACCCTCGACGCATTGCACATGCCCGGTAGCGCCACCGACTGCGCAGGTGCGTCTTCTGATGTTACACTGTACCTCTCCTGACCACTAGGCAATGCTGCAGGCTCACGGGCCTGTCCTCACTCAGCTGGCCCGCCCTCACGCCTGTGATCATGAGTGCACGAGTCAAAACCGCTGAACTCATCGCTGAGCTGTCGTCATCTTGAGATAGCGCAAGTGGTGCCGACTAAATACTTAGCCGGGCAGGAGTCCTCTGAGGCTTGGAGATACTAGTCGACTACTCCGTTGCTCAATTTGAACTCGACCACAATTCTTCAACACTTTTGTAAGGTAATTCTTTCTGGAACTGAGTTTTCGATTTTTTCACATTTGTAGCCATTTCGATCCACCACTATGAACAGTATTTTTAATCACTTTTACAACTTTTAAAATCGAGCATTTGATAGTCTAACTGGGGAAGGGTGGAACCACACGTCTACCCTCTGCGCCATCTTGTCACAGTATCTGACACAGTTTATAGTAAATCACTGTTAAACCTTCACATTACTGTGAATGCTGTCTCTCAGCTTCTGCCTCAATCTACCGTTCATCAACGTTAAACCTTCTCCCCCTGTAAACTTGGTGTTAAAGTATCAGCCTAAGTTTACCACACATCACCATTAAACCTTCTCCCCATTGTGAGTCAAGTTTTACTGTATCTGCCACAGTTTATCGTACATCACTATTATACCTTCTCACTACTGTGAACTCGGTGTTACAGAGCCTGCCACTCTACCGTACATCACCAGTAAACCTTCTCCTCAATGTGAGCATGGTGTTACTGTATCTGCCACAGTTTAGTGTACATCATCATTAAAAATTCTCCCCAATATGAAGCTGGTGTCACTTTATTCGCCAAAGGTTATCGTACAGCTCTGTTAAACATTTTCCCCACTATGAACCCGGTGTCACAGTAACTGCCTCAGTTTCCCATACAACACCAATAAAGCTTTTTTTTCCCACTCTGAGCCCAGTATCAACGTATCTACGTAGTCTCCTGTACATCACAATTAACCTCCTCCCCACTGTGAACCAGGTTTCACAGTATCTGCCACAGTTTATTGTATATCATTTTTAAATCTTCTCACTACTGTAAACCTGGAGTCACAGAATCTTCCTTATTCTACCATACATCTCTGTTAAACCTTCTCAGTACTGTGAACACAGTGTCACAGTATCTGCCAAAGTCGACTGTACATCACCGTTAAACATTCTCCCCACGTTGACCCATTTTTCACTGTTTTTGCCACCATTTATCGTACATGACAGTTCAGCCTTCTCCCCGCTGTAAACTTGGAGTCACAGTATATTCCACAGTTTATTGTACATCACTGATATACCTTCTCCTCGTTGTGAATGCGGTGTCACCATATCTGCATCAGTCTTCCGTACATCACCATAAACTTCTCCCCAATGTGAACCTGGTGTCACTTTATCTGCCACAGTTAATATTACATCACCGTAAAAACTTCTTCCAACTGTGTACCTGGTATCACAGTATCAACCACAGCTTATCATGCATTACTGTTAAAGCTTCTCACCACTGAAAACTTGGTGTCACAGTATCTGCCAAAGTCTACTGTATATCACCGTTAAATATTCTCCCAACTGTGACACCGAGTTCACAGTGTCTGATACAGTTTATCGTACATTACTGTTAAACCCGCCAGATAAGATCCAGATAGCGAAAGAGGAGTTCTCACATCTGCAGGAACTGGGGATCATTCGTTGCTTCAACAGTCCTTGGGCCTCGCCGTTCCACCTGGTCCCAAAAGCCTCCGATGGCTGGTGCCCCTGCGGAGATTATCAACGGCTTAATGACACGACATTACCTGACCGTTACCGCATCCCTCACATTCAGGACTTTATGGCCAGTCTGCATGGTGTGAGAGTATTCTCCAAGGTCGATCTAGTGTGCGTGTATCATCAAATCCCATTGCACCCCGAGGACATCCCCAAAACGGCCATCATCACCCCCTTCAGCTTGTTCGAATTTTTATGCATGCCTTTCAGGCTCAAGAACACCACCCAGACCTTCCAGCACCTCATGGATACAGTGCGCAGGGATTTGAATTTCGTGTTCATTTATCTGGATGACATTCTTGTCGCCAGCAGAGACTGGGCACAACACAAGTCTCAGCTGCACACCCTCTTCTCCTGATTGGCCGAATTCAGCCTAATGATCAGCTCGGGAAAATACCAGTTTTGTGCAGAAGAAAATTTTGATGGGATGAAACTAATCCAGAATCCATTGCACAAGATTGGAAAAATTAGATTGAGCGTCTTCAAATACTTGGAAGTTTTGATGTCAACAGACATTGGAGTGGCCACATTTGCTCAGTTACACCAGTTTTCTGATGTAAGCGAAGGTGGTTTTGATCCTGTCAGTTACTGAGTCCTGTGAAATAACCAAGTGCGAGTAGATGGTGGATCTGTAATGGGAAAAGCCAGAGTGGCTCCATTAAAGTCAGTCACAAGACCTTGAATGGAATTGACTGCTGCTATTATGGCGAGCAAAATGGACGCTATGTTAAGAAGAGAATTACAGATGGAGTTAGCAGATCCTGTGTTTTGGACTGATAGAACATCAGTGCTTAAATATATTAATAATGAAATCATGAGGTTTCATCTCTTTGTGACAAACAGAGAGAATGAAAACCTGGACAACAACAAATGGCAGATTTACCACAGGACAGAGTTTCACCTGATGAATTCCCATTTACATCCGTGGAAGTTGATTATTTTGGTCCTTTGCAAGTAAAGTGAGGACGAAGTGTTGAAAAACGATATGGAGTTATTTTCACTTGTTTGACTATGAGAGCAATTCATATTGAAGTAGCGTCATTGCTTGACAGAGACTCTTTTATTAATGTTCTTTGGCGTTTTATTCCTAGACGTGGTCAAGTAAAAAAATTATGTTCTGATAATGGATCTAACTTTAAAGGAGCTGAACTAGAATTATGAAAAGTTATTCAAAATTGGAATCAACATCAAATTCATGATACATTACTTCAGAAAGAAGTTAATTGGATATTTAATCCACCCATAGTTATGGGTGTGGTACGGGTAAGGGTTAGTTGGTTGTGGAGAACGTTTACAAAGGTCTGTACTGGGCAGTACTGGGCAGCAATGCTTAATGTTGTAATGGATGCGGAAGCTCTGGGAAGGGATAAGGGAGGGACTGGCCAGGAAGTCTGCAGATGCTGGGTCCGAGGGCAATGCCCAAACATGCTGGGCACACTCATGGATAGTTTTGTGAGGAGCAGGTCCTGAATCACGAGTCAAATTGAGTATTTCGAGAAGGTGTCAAAGGAAATAGATGAAGGTCAAGGTTTGTATGTGATGCACGTGGATTTTAGTAAGGTGCTTGACGAGGTCGTCACGGTGGCCTCATTCAGAACGTCGGGAGGCATGGGATCCATGGAGCCTTGGCTGTGTGGATTCAGAATTGGCTTGTCTGCAGTAAACAGAGGGTAGAGGTAGATGGAACAATGACTAGTGGCGCTCCAAATGGATCTGCTCTGGGACCCCTGCTCTTTGTGATTTTTATGAATGATGATGGGAGTGGAAGGGTGGGTACGTCAGGGGATGACACAGAGGTAGAGATGTTGTAGACAGTGTAGAAGGTTGTCATAGGTCATCCAGTTTGCAGAGAAGTGGCAGATGGAGTTCAATCCTGTAAATAGAGATGTACTTAAACAAGCAACTGGTACAGGTTTATTTCCAGAGTCATTTTCAAGGGCACGAATAACAGTTATTCCAAAGAAGGTTGGAGACCCATTAAAATTAGCTTCATATAGACCAATATCTTTATTGAATGCAGATTACAAGAATGTGAGGGCAGAGCACTTGGTTAATGGCAGGATGATGAACAGTGTGCAGGACAGAGATATATTTAGATCCTGCTCCATAAATCGCTCAAGGTTGCTGTGCAAATTGAGAGGGATTTTAAGATGGTGTATTGTGTGCTGGCCTTCAGGAGTCAGGGATTGAGTTCAAGAACTGAGAGGTAACGTTGCAGATGTATAAAATTCTAGTCAAACCACACTTGGAATATTGTGTGCATTCCTGGGGCGAGAATACCAGTGGACGTCTAAATAAGATGAGATGAGGGAACTTTAGACAAGATGTGAGGGGGATATTTTGTTGACACAGAATGTAGTGGGTGGCTGGAATGCATTGCCAGGGGTAGTAATGGAGGCTGGTCCAAAAAAGGCATGAAAAAGATTTTAATTTCGGGACAGAAATAAAAGAAAAGCAGAAGGTACTGGTGAGAGGGAGGGAAGAGTAATATTGTTGTGGGGTACGTTCAGATGGGTCAGCTGAAGGGACTTGACTGATCCATCCATGATTTGTCCAGCATCTTGCTGCCATGTCGTGGTGAACCAGGGTGTTGCCTGATGGAGACACGGTACTCTGAGCTCTGCAGATATAGATTGTGGTTTTCTCCATAACACATTTGCTCAGGTAAAGCAGAGGAAGAGAAAGGCCCTAGTGTGCAGGGGTAGGGAGGGGGATGATGGGGGACGAGTTGGGGCCCTCCAAAGTCATCGTGATCAGGCCTCGGAGACGGCATCTCTATCACTCGTATTTCTCTTCCCAGGAGAAGGAGCGATCTCAGAGACAAGACACGAGTCCAGAAGAACATTGCAGCCCAGCTGAACAGAGGACGGACAACATCCTGATGGCCTGAACCCCTCCCCTTCTCCCTCTGGCCCTGCCAACTCCATTCCCCACTTCTTCCATATCCCTTCACCCACTTCCCCCACCCATTTCTCCCCTACCTCTCCTCCATTCCAACCCCCTCCCACTCACCTTCCCCTTCACCTACCCTCACACCTATGCCCTAAACTCAGCCCTCCTCCCTTCACCTCCCCTTCCCCTCTCCTTTGCCCCTCCCCTTCGCCTCCTAACCTTCCCCTCCTCCCCTTCCCCTCCTTCCCTTCCCCTCCCCTTCCTACCCCTAACTTAGGGGAAGGAGGGATAGGGGAAGGGGGTAGGAGAAAGGAGGTAGTGAGAGGGTAGGGGTAGGTAATGGGGTAGTGGTAGGGGGTGCAGGTATGGGGTAGGATTAGGGGAAGGGGGTAGGTGTAGAGGATAGGGGTAGGGTTTAGGTTAGGGTTGGGGAAGGTGGGTAGAATTAAGATAAGGGTCAGGGACGGGTAGAGGTACAGTTAGGTTTAGGGTTAGGAGATGTGGGCTCGGGTTAGGTCGAGGTTTAGGGTTAGGTTTAGAGTTCAGGGCAATGGGCTTGTGATATGTTTAGGGGAAGGGGGTAGGAGTAGGAGGTAGAGGTGGGGTGTGAGTTGGGGTTTGGGGAAGGTGGGTAGGATTAGGGTTGGGTTTAGGGGACACCGTAGGGATAGGGTTAGGGGACAGAGTAGAAATAAGAGTTAGGGTTGGGGACATGGTGTAGTATTTAAGGGTATCGGTAGTGTTAACGTTAAGGATAGAGTTTGTTAGGGGTTAGGGTAAGGTTGGGGAGGGGAGCGGGGGAGGCGAGCAGGGCACGGGAAATGGGGCGGTGATGGGGGAGGGGAATGGGCATGGGAATGAGGAGGGGTACGGTGTAGAGGAAATGGGAGGTGAATGGAGGAAGGCATCGCTACCCCCTCCCCTCCCCCTCCCTTCCCCCACATTATCCCTGCCTCCTCTCCTCCTTCCAGAGGAAGCCGGGCCTCATACCGGCCAGAACCTCCCTGTAATTTCAGAGCCTCCGTTTCAGGAAGTGCCTTCGACGCTTGCCGCTGGACAGACATCTTGTCTCTTGATTCATTCTATACCGTTGATATTAAATTTAAAAATAGTTTGGTCTTTTAAAGCTTGAACTCAAAAGGCTGGTCCAGATAGACAACACAGAAACAGGCCCTTCGGCCCCACTCTCCTGCTGGCTGTGCTGTTGTAATCAGTCCATATTCCTCTCCACCTTTTCATTCTTAGCTCCCATCCAGCTCATGTTGCCTTGTCAATCTCACGGTCTGTGGGAAGAAGCTATTTCCCTCCCTGGCTTCTCTGCTTTTATTCCTCCATATCTCCTTCCTGATGGCAGGGGGACAAAGATGCTCTTTGCTAGATATCTGGGAGTCTATTTACAGAGCCCATCCCTGCAAAAAATTCAGGGGTCCCTTGCCTTGAGGTTCCACCCATGTTGCCTCTCCCTCAGCACTCTCTCGTCAGAACTCAATTGCACCCTCCTTCCCCTCCTCTCCCAGGTTTCAGTATCCCCCTGACAATTCCAGTCAGCTGCCATGTCTACACCCTGCCCCACCTGCTATCGAATGCCCTGCATCCTCCTTCCCCATTGGTTTCCTCCTGTTATCAGGCATCAGGATGGACCCCACCCTGTTGAAACTACCCGTATTCTCACTGATCTCTCTGCGCCTCTGCCCTCCATCCAGGGGTCTTGGTTGTCTTGTGGAGATGGTGGAGAACAAAGTACCAACTCAAGGAGATAGGGAGCTGTAAGGAGACCCCCAGTTCCAGGAGACAGGGAGAACCACAGAGATGCCCAACTCGGTCAATCAGGTAGAACCCGGTCATCAGGTGCAAGGAGCTCTTGGTACTGCTGCACGTGAGGCAGGTGTGGCCCATACCCACACCTCCACCCTGTCAATTCCCAAAACACATTTCCTATTCATGTGGGGGTCCAAAATGGATAGAGTCTGGAGGACCATGTACATCGTCAATCAATGGGGGAATAACCCTAACCAGCATGGCTATTGTGTATGGCTGTGCTTCGAAACAAAGTGCAAGGGCACCAAAAGCCACTATGTGCTGAGGTTCTACCTGGCTCAGGTGTTGCGAAAGATTGGTCTGGCCCAGATGCCACACAATGTCCTAGTCAGCAGGACTTTGCCCCATCAACTTCATGGGAATGGTTGCATAGACAAACACTATTGACCACAGGGCCATCAGGCAGTGGTCAGTATGGAATTCCTGCTGACACAGAGACTAGGACTTGATGAGCTACTGTGGGGTGGTCCCCTGAGCAGAGCATCCAGAGACAGACATCCAGAACTGCTGGAAGACCAGAATCTCAGTGAAAGATCCCCTTTGGTCTGCGTGAAACCCAGATAAGAGAAGCAAACACTAGAAGCCCAAAACAAAGGGAGGAAGGTTTAGGGGCAATATAAGGGGTACTTGTTTTTACACAGAATTGTGGGTGCCAGGAATGCCTTGCCAGGAGTGGTGATGAAGGCTGAAATATTAGCGGCATTTAAGGGCTTCTTGGACACATGAATGAAGGAAACATAGAAGATAGGAGCAGGAGTAGGTCATTCGACCCTATGAGCCTGCTCTGCCATTCAACGAGATCATGGCTGATCTTAAAGTTCAGTACCCCATCCCTACCTTCTCTCCGTAACCTTTAATACCCTTATACTGAAGAAATATATCTAATTCCCTCTTAAACATATTTAATGAACCTGCCTCTACTGCCCTCTGTTGCAATGAATTCTACAGATTCACCACTCTCTGGGTAAAGAAATTCCTCCTCATCTCCGTCCTAAATGGTTTGCCTATTATCCTCAAACCATGCCCCCGGGTTCTGGATTTTCCCATCCTTGGAAACATCCCATCTGCATCCATTCTGTCCAGTACTGCCAGAATTTTATATGTCTCTATGAGATTCCCTCTCAATCTTCTAAACTCCAGCGAGTACAATCCCAATTTGCGCAATCTTTCCTCATAAGTCATTCCTGCCATTCCAGGTATCAGCCTGGTGAATGCCTCTGCACTCCCTCCATTGCAAGAATGGAGGGTTATGAAGGAGGAAGGGTCTAGTTTTTATTTTGCTTGGAATTGATAGGTCAGCGCAACATCGAGGTCCGAAGGGCATAACTGTTCGACGTTAACCTGCTGGTCTTTTAGCACATGGAGATGTGGGTGAGGGAACACTGCCCACCGGCCTATTCCAGGTTGCTGAGAGATGTACTGAGGCTTGGTGCAGCCAACACGAGGGCGCTGTGGGGAAGGACTCTCATCCCCCGGGTCTTGAGGGGCGGAGACTAAGGGGAACCCCTTCAACCACAGAGTGCAGGGAGTAACCACAAGGTGTCAAAGTGCTTGAATGATGTTAAACAGAGAACATGAGCAGTGAAGGGAATATAGGCATGCAACACGAGGATGAGAAAAGACGTGGAACAGTTGTCCTCTTGGTCAATAATTTTAGAATAAAGTTAATTTTGGGCTGAAAAAGAGAAAAGCCCGAACTCAGTCAACTTTGTTTCATGAGATACATTCTCCAATCCAGGAAAGCTCCTCTGTACCCGTTCAAATTTAACCTGAGGAAACTGTATTCATGATGGAAACCTCTGCAAACACACAACGGGAACTACGCACAGAGAGACAAATGATACACATGCAGTCCCTCCCAAAAAAGAAATAAATTCTGTTGAATCAATAGCAGAGTCATGGAGTCTTTGTCTGAGCCGGTCATCCATCATTCTCTATTCTCACTGCTCGCAGGAAGAATCTGTTTCTGGGCCTGGTGCTACTGGCTCCGATATTCCTCGACCTCTTTCCTGATGAGAAGAGCTGCCAAATGCTGTGGGCAGGTGGAAGGGATCCTCGACGACATTGACAATGAACCCGGTTTATCCCATTGATATTTGGGGTGGGTGGGTTGGGGGGAGAGAGTCCCCATGATCCTATCTGCCACTCGTGGTCCTGCCGATCATTTTTAAAAAATATTTATAAACTTAAAACCACAACAAATTCACACAATTAATAATAATGCTCATCTAATGTGTGGCATCTATAAAAGAAAGAATAAAGAAACCACCCCCCACCCCCATCCCCAATATCCTACCCCGTTTCACTTCTCTCTTCAACAGAAGTGTCTGCTACAGTGGTGACCTCAGCAGGACCCAGCCCTTCAGTTGGACGTGAAGATCACGGTCCAGGCGGCTCTTCAGATGGTTTGGTTGAAGCTGACAACGTTCTGGATGTCGCAGCCACACGTGGGGTTCAAACAGGCCAAGGACCAGTTCCACCTCCAAGAGATCACCGCTGATGACATCCATTACTCCTCCATGATGTTCTTGCTCATCAGGACATGGCAGCAAGGCTCATCGACTTCTGACATCAGCCTCCCGAGCAAGGCAAATAGGATGCCCTCAAGGAGCTCTTAACCTGCACCTTCAGGCCACGCCTTCATCCTCCACCTCATTCTCTTCCTGCTCTCACTGTCGCATGGCCCAGACAGTCATCCCAACATAACTCCCTTCGTGCTATTTATTTTCAGCTCTCACCAAACGCCCTGGACCCACTTTTCAGGAACTCTTCCCTTTTCCTCCCTATGTCATTGGTATCTCCATGTACCACAACCTCTGGCCCACTTTAGGATGTCTTGGACACCAACAGCAACACCCCAGACACTGGCACCAGGGAGGCACCACCTGGAAAAGGTCCAGGGTCCTAGTCCAACAGTCCTTTTCCTGAGCATCCAGGCAGCAGAGAAATATCAATGGTTGCTCAAAGCAAAATCCTCATTGCGGTGCCCACCAACAAGTTGAGGCACAAAGTTTTGTGGGTCTTTTGGGTTACTGGTGCCAACATATTCCCCATCTCTCCCTGCCCCTCCATCTACTGTACAATGTTGCCCAGTAAAAAAAACTCTCCGCTTCATTGATGACCTGAACAACAAATGGCTTCTTAAATGGCAAAACACGCTGTTGAACACCACTGCCACTGACCACAAGCACCCACCAACCCCTCAAAACTGGAAGACCCTTCGAATGACTTGTCTCTGCCATGAAGACAATTGCCTAGTGGAGCCTTGAGCAAAAGAGGCAAGGTCGCCGAGTCCCACACAGCTTCTGGTTCAATTCCCTCCTGGAAGCTGCCTCCCGCGACTCCCCATCTGAGTGTCAGATGCTCGCCTGCTCACCACAGAGAACCAGATGGAAGCAGAGACAGTTACACTCCAGCCACACCTCCCAACATGTGATGGGTTAAATCTGCGGATGCCACTCACAGCGGACCAAAGAAGTGGTACATGGCAGACCGCACAGAGGCCAGGTCCGAAGGGCTGAGCCACTTGCAAGAACAGATCATGTCCTGCCCGAAAGTGACAGCCTCGCACCTGAATGACCCTGAGAAGAGCTTGGCACCATGGCCTGGGGCAAACCGTTCAACACCCTCGATGCTGGACAGCAGGAAAAAGCTTGGTTTACTGACGGCTCTGGCTGGTGGAGGTGCGAAAAACAGCGGTGTAAGGTGGGAGCGCTCCAGCCCACCACAGATAAAGTACTGACACAAGAGGGTGTGGTGGAGGGGAGAGCCAACTGTCCAAGCTGGCAGCTGTGGCACTGATACGAAAAGGGACAACCAGGCGGGCCCAGGAGCCTCTTTTCCAATTAGTGCAAGAGGATTTCTGGGCTGTGCCAAACAACACGTCAGTGTGGATGGGTTGGCGGCAGGAGACAGGGAGGCAGATCCATGGCTGCCTGCTCTGAGGACAACAGCACTGGCAGATCTTCTGAGAGATGGAACAACAAAAGAATAGTCAGGGTCCACCACGTCGATGGACACAGCTCCAGGAAAACCGCTGAAGCTGACGCGATGCCACTGTGGACTGAGCTGCTCAAATATGCTCTGCCACCATTTTCCCCAAGCAGAGTGACCCCGGAGCCTTGGCAGCATTGGTGCATCATAAATGTGGGCATATGGGGGCACTATGATGGACAGAGGATCTGGGGGTCTCATAATGTTGCAAGAACTGTGATGGCCAAATGCCCTATTTGTCAGCAATTAAAACCAAGGGCCACATTCGCTGGGGTTCGGGAGCTGGCCAAGTCTGATAAATTGACCATATCAGGCCTCTCCCCTGTCAAAATAAAAAGTGATATGTTCTCACGATGGTCAGCACATACTCGGATGTCCTGCCAGCGGGCCAACCAAGCACCATTTAAGCGTGCTCCATATGTGGAATGCCCTATCGGGTAACGTCCAACCAGCAATGGGTGGTGATGCCAAGTATTTGGGGCCACCTGCATATCCCCTACCACCCAGAGGCATCCAAGATCAATGAGTGAATGAATGACCTGTTCAAGGTATCGTATGTGACAAGTTGATTGTCAAGTCTTCTATCCACGAGTGGTTGCAAGTGTATCGATTAATCCGGCGAGTTTGTGTCTGTGTGTGTCTTTTACTCCTCATGCGACTTCACTACATGTATCAATAAAAGACAACTGTGTTCAAATTCGCCACCCTTGGGAACCCTCGAATCAGTTTCACACACATAATAATTGGTGCAGTGAGCAGGGTCCTTCGAGTTCCGACTGAACACAGCTGCAGTGGAGATGCTTTGGAATCGGGGCAGGAAATCGAGTGCAGCAGGGAGAACAAGATCTGCGGGTGGACTGACGAGAGTGCAGGGTTGGGGAGCTTGGCAAGCATGCTGGCGGACCACGGCAAACTGGTAGACTGGTCCAAGCTCCTGGATCCACATCTTGAGAAAATAGGTCACCACGTGTTGTCCCACTTCAAGAAGTCGGGGTTCCCAAAATCTAAGGGGAATCAGAGGGTGCCTTTTGGCTGCCAGTGTTTCTCCTGAGAAACCAATGTGAGATCATAGAAAGGAAAGATTTGGAGAGGGCCCAGGAAAATAAGGAGATAAAGGTGGTCCAGCAGCGCTGCTGTGCACTGCAGGAGGCAGCGCAGACTCCCCCAACCTGAGCCACTGATGTTGAGATGAGAGGGACAGAGGTAGCCAATAGGCATGCCAATCAAGGTCTGACTCCTCCCCACTCCCCCAGTGAGTGAGTTTGTACTGGCCATGGAGCGATTAGCTGAGGCCATTTGCCAGGATTCAGGCATTAAAGGTTTCAGAACAGGCCAGGAAGAGCATGAAATCAATTTATTTGCAGAAGTTGTTCTGATATATCTGACAGACCCGACACACTCATTGCCCAAGTTGTGCTCCACCCTGGAGGACTATCGGGAGATCTCTGGGTATAAGTTCTTTTGGGATATGTGCAAAATCATGTCACTTAGGAAGAGGGATTAGAGCCAATGTCAAGAAAATAGTCAACAAATGTGGCGGCAAAATGGGATCAAATATCTAGGAGTTAGAATAGATAACAACGAGTAATTTAGACCAGCTGAATTATTCTCCCCTTGCTTGGGGAAATTGAGGAGGGTTTAAATAGTTGGATGTCCCTGCCCATTACACTAGTGGTGTTACAGAGAGGGGAGGTGTCACAGAGTGGGGAGATGATGACACAGAGGGGGTGATGATGTCACTGCATGGGGCAGCCATAGCTGAGTCGTGCCATGGCACAGCAACAAGAGAAAGATGCCTCTCCTGGAAGGGGATTCTGGCCCACGTGTCGGAATAGGACGCAGTCTCATCCCAGGGACCCTCTGATCAACAGGGTTGTGTTTAAATGCACACTGCACCCATGGGTGAGATAAAGAGCCTGTTACAGGCTCCCCGACTGGGACAGAGCCTCCTCTGGCACCATCCTTCACCCAGTGTGCGCGGAGAGAATGGAGGCTGCATTTAATCCCCTCTCCCCATCCTGTGTGCAGGGCACTTTATGAGGCAGCTGGAGGGGACTGGGGAGGGGAGAACAATGGCATGTGAGGGAATACAGGGATGGGGTCTGTAGGAGTGGAGGGGAGAACCAAGGAATGGGGTTGCACCACAGGCTAATGTCAAGGGAGATTGGATCAGAGGTAGGGGACATAGGGTTGAGCTGGGGAGATGGGGTGCGAGGGGACGGAAGGCACTGGGGAAAACCATGGGGGTGGTGTTGGGTGGTGGATGAGAGTGTGGTAGAGGAATCGGGGCAGGGGAGAGTGTGAGGTGTCTGAGGGAGAAGAGAAGTTGCGAGGGGGATGGAAAGTAGACCTTTCAACAGAAATAGGACAGAGCTCCCCCTCCACCTGGAATGGGATCTGTCCACTGAGAGACAGGACCGCTCCTCCACCCACCCCCCCCCCGGGTTACAAGATCCCTTCCACCCTTGCATACACCCCCACACCCCCCAACCGGGATAGGATTCTTTCCCCCAGTGGACCTGGATCAAGGTGCTAGAAAGTGTTTCTGCTGCGGCGGACCCAGCAGAGTTGAGCGGTGAAGCGTGGGGCTCTCTCCGCACCACCTGCTCCCTCATGCGACGAGGTCTCGCTTGCATCATAGAAGATCACGGTGTTGCTGAGCTTCTGGGAATGTGTAGGGCTTCTGCTAAACCCGTGGTGGGGTTCAGAGTGCTTCATCTCCCCGGGACGTGCTCCCATGGAGGGAGGGTTGTAAACAAAGTGAACGGCTGCAGAACTGGCCTCAGTCTGAGGAGAGTGATCAAAGAGGGACCTGGGGTGGCAATATTTCTACTGAGAGGCTGGAACGAACCACCAGAGGATTAATTCTGACATTTAGGTGACCCTTGGAAGGGAGTTAGAGGGAGGGGCAGAGACTAACTTGGACAGCAAGGCTGGGTTGGGATAAATGACCTGTTGTGTACCCTCTGGGTGTGTAAATGCTGCTGCTTCTGCCCCAGAGGACATGGCAATAAGGTCACAACAGAGGTGGCCACACCGGGTCATGGACCCAACGTCCCGAAGGTGGTGTCCTGCACAGATGATAAAATCATCGACAATGGATCTTTCGGTGTGGTGTACCAGGCAAGGCTGGTGGACTCCGGAGAGCTGATTGCCATCAAGAAGATCTTGCAGGACGAGAGATTCAAGGTGAGGGGGAGGAGCAGTTGTGTGGAAATGAAAAACCCTGATATTTAACTTTAGGGCCTACAGCACGTTCACAGGCCTTTGCGACACATGAGCCTGTTTCACACCATTACACCCAATTGACAAACACCCCAAACACATTTTTGAAGGGTGGGTGGAAAGAGGAGCATCTGACAGAGGCCATGGGGTTTGGAAACAGAGAAAGTCACACAAACCCACAACAGCACCCACCCTCCCCACACACACAAACACACACACACACACGCACACACACACACACACACACACACACACACACACACACACACCTGGCAAATATCAGAGATTTTCTGCAAATTAATTGTTTAGTGGAAGCTGGGAAAACAATCATAAAAACTGAAATGATACTTCATTGAACCCCCTGACGAGACCCCACTCCAGCGACACGAAAAGTCCCCGCAACTGACTCTCGAAAAGTCCCCCACTTCGGCCTCCCTTGGAGTTCCCCACCTCTGACCTCTTGACGAATCTCCTCCCCGCCTCCCCCCTCAACTTGGACAAGTCGCCCCTCAGGTCCCCGACCCATCGCCCAGCCTTGCTGACGTTCCTCTCTCGCCATAGAACCGCAAACTGCAGATCGTGCGAAAGTTGGATCACACCATCATCGTCCCTCTTCTCAACTTCTACTCCTCTGTAGTCAAGGTAAGATCCACCTGCACCCACCCCACCCTCACTCTGATGCATATCATTTGCTGCTACCTTCCCCATTCCTTCAATCGATCTGTCTCGCTGCAGTCTCTCTGTTGCCTCCATCCTGCCCCTCTGACCAGTGCCGACTCCTTGACGCTGGCTGCCCTGCTCCTCACCCATTAACTCATGACCTCTTGCCATTTCAACTCCAGACAGCAGCAGCCAAGACCACAAGACAAGGTCGCCAAATTCGGCCACTCAGCCCCTCCAGTCTGTTTCCCCAATTCATTTCACGAATGTATTTTCCCACATAACTCACTTCCCCAGAACCTTTTGGTGCCCTTCCAAATCAACGCCTGCTCTGAATCGTCCCAACAACTCAACCTACACATGTTCGACCCCAGCCAACACCCGGCTGCAAACATTTCTCATCTCGAAACGTCAATGGTTTTTCTCTCCCGGTGAATCCTTGCCTCACGAGGGAGGGCGGTCAGAGCTGCACATTTTGTGCAGTCTCACCAGAAGCCGAATGATGGGGCAGCGGACGGGTCCACTACGGCCTGTTGACGCTCTGCTCGCTGATTCATGCCATGTTGTGTTGAGCAGTGGGGGCATCAGGCCTACAGAGAGCAGGAGGGGCTGGCACTCCAGTTGGGAGAGGCACTGGGTGTTGTAGGGTAAATCCAGCTGACATGTTTGTATTGTGTCTAAGAGAAAGAGGAGGTTTATTTGAATCTGGGTCTGGACTATGTTCCCGAGATGGTTCACTGCATGGCCCAGCACTTCAACAAGGCCAAGCAGCCCATTCCCATGATCTACATCAAGGTGGTTGTGGGTCTGGGTGGTCAAGTTGTCCACTGGGGCAAGCTTGGATGGTGGGGTTGGAGGATATGAAGGAGTTTACTGGCTGAGTCTCGCTGGGGACTGGATATCGATGAAGGGTGCATGAGGGTCTCAATGGGTATTGGTGAGGAGAGAAAGGGTAGTGAGGGGAGAGGGGTGGAGAGGATGATGAGGATGGATGTTGATTGGCAGGGAGGGGCCCTTCACCCACCTCCCCTTACCCTCAGGATATAGACCTGGCAAGTGTGGAGGCAGAGTGGTTCATGTTATATCGTTGTGTTGCCAGATGTTCATGTACCAGCTGTAGCAGAGCATGGCCTACTTCCATCCTCAGGGGGTTTTCCATTGAGACATCAAGCCCCAGAAGATGCTGGTAGATCCCGAGATGTCCTTCTTATTGCTCCTTTATTTCGGCAGGTAGATCCACCCATGTCTGTCCGTTCACCACCTCAACGCGGTCCTGATCCCTCTCCCCAACACGGCCTTGTCCCCTCCCCACCAGCTCTCACCCCTCCCCCACCAGCTCTCTCCCCTCCTCCCTCTCCCAACTTGCCCCTTCCACAGCTTAATAACTTATTCTAAATAAGATTGTGGGGGGCTTAGATGGAATGAACAGCCAGAAACCTTTCCTAAAGTGTCAGGTGCAAATCTCAGAGAGCATCCGCTTCAGGTGAGGGGAGATTTTTTTTATGCAGAGAGTTGTGAGAGCTTTGAATGCGTCACCGGAGAAAGTGGTAGCGGTTGGTAGAATAGGTACATATAAAAGTCTCTGAGACGAGCATGTGGATGTGAGGGAACAGAATTTCTACATGATAGAGGAATTTGGGGATATGGCGAGAAGGCAGGGTAGGTCGAGTTAGGTCATAAATTAGATCAGCCATGATCGTATTGAATGGCGGAGCAGGCTCGATAGGCCATTTTTGTCCTAACCTGTTCCCACTTCCTATGTTCCTATGGGTGTGGTACAGGTAAAGGTTGAGGAGAACATTTACAAAGGTCAGTACAGCCTTTATGGGCCAAAGGGCCTGTACTGGGCAGCAATGCTTGATGTTCTAATGGATGCGGAAGCTCTGGGAAGGGGTAAGGGAGGAACTGGCCAGGAAGTCTGCAGATTCTGGGGCCGAGGGCAATGCCCAAACATGCTGGGCAAACTCATGGATAGTTTTGTGAGGAGCAGGTCCTGCTTCACGAGTCAAATTGAGTTTTTCGAGGAGGTGTCAAAGGAAATAGATGAAGGTCAAGGTCTGTATGTGCTGCACGAGGATTTTAGTAAGGTGCTTGACAAGGTCCCCACGGTGGCCTCATTCAGAATGTCCGGAGGCATGGGATCCATGGAGCCTTGGCTGTGTGGATTCAGAATTGGCTTGTCTGCAGAAAACAGAGGGTAGTAGTAGATGGAACAATGACTAGTGGCGCTCCAAAGGGATCTGCTCTGGGACCCCTGCTCTTTGTGATTTTTATGAATGATGATGGGAGTGGAAGGGTGGGTACGTCAGGGGATGACACAGAGGTAGAGATGTTGTAGACAGTGTAGAAGGTTGTCATAGGTCATCCAGTTTGCAGAGAAGTGACAGATGGAGTTCAATCCTGTAAATCAGATGTACTTAAATAAGCAACTGGTCCAGGTTTATTTCCAGAGTAATTTTCAAGGGCACGAATAACAGTTATTCCAAAGAAGGTTGGAGCCCCATTAAAAGTAGCTTCATATAGACCAATATCTTCATTGAATGCGGATTACAAGAATGTGTGGGCAGAGCACTTGGTTAATGGCAGGATTATGAACAGTGTGCAGGACTAAGATATATTTAGATCCTGCGCCATAAATCGCTCAAAGTTGCTGTGCAAATTGAGAGGGAGTTTAAGATGGTGTATTGTGCGCTGGCTTCCAGGAGTCAGGGGATTGAGTTCAAAAACCGAGAGGTATCGTTGCAGATGTATAAAATTCTCGTCAGACCACACTTGGAATATTGTGTGCATTCTTGGGGCGAGAATACCAGAGGACGTCTAAATAAGGTGAGCTGAGGGAAATTTAGGCAAGACGTGAGGGGTACATTTTATTCACACAGAATGTAGTGGGTGGCTGGAATGCATTGTCGGGGTAGTAGCGGAGGCTGGTCCAAAAAAGGCATGAAAAGGATTTTAATATGGACAGGAATTCAAGAAAAATGGAGAGTACTGGTGTGAGGGAGGGGTGGGTAACATTGTTGTGGGGTAGGTTCAGATGGATCAGCTGAATGGTCTCGACTGATCCATCCATGATTGTCTAACATCTTGCTGCCATATCGTGGAGAACCAGGGTGTTGCATGATGGACACACGTTGCTCTGAGCTCTGCAGAGAGAGATCGTTTTTTTCGCCAAAACAGACTTCCTCAGGTAAAGCAGAGGAAGGGGAAAGGCTCCAGTGTTCAGGGGTAGGGGGGATGATGGGGAAAGAGTTGGGACCCTCCAAAGTCATTGTGATCAGGCCTCAGAGACAGTATCTCTATCACTCGTATTTCTCTTCCCAGGAGAAGGAGTGATCTCAGAGACAAGACACGAGTCCAGAGAACCTCGCATCCCAGCTGAACAGAGGACGGACAACATCATGATGGCCTGAACCCCTCCCCGTCGTATCCCTCTGGCCCTGCCAACCCCATTCCCTGCCTCTTGCATGTCCCTTCACCCACTTCCCCTCTTCTCCTCTACCCCTCCTCCATCCCAACCCCCTCCCGCTCACCTTCCCCTTCTCCTGCCCTCACAACTATGCCCTAACCCCAGCCCTCCACTCTTCACCTCCCCCTTCCCCTCCGCCCTTCCCTTCCCCTTTCCCCCTCCCCTTCCCCTCCCCCATCCCCTCCCCTAACCCTCCCACTTCCCCTCCCTTTCTCCTCCTCCCCTTCCCCTCCCCTTCCCTTTCCCCTTCCTACCCCTAACCTAGGGGAAGGAGGGGGAGGGGAAGGGGGTAGGAGAAAGGGGGTAGTGGAAGGGGGTAAGGGTAGGGGTTGTGGTAAGGGGTAGGGTAGGGGGTAGTGGTAGGGGGTGCGGGGATGGGGAAGGGGTAGAAGGTAGGGTTAGGGGAAGTGGGTAGGTTGTTAGGGATAGGGTAGGGATAGTGGTAGGGGGTGCGGGTATGGGGAAGGGGTAGGAGGTAGGGTTAGGGGAAGGGGGTAGGTTGTAAGGGATAGGGTAGGGGGTAGTTGTAGGGGGTGTGGGTATGGGGAAGGTGTAGGAGGTATGGTTAGGGGAAGGGGGTAGTTGTAGGGGGTGCGGGTATGGGGAAGGGGTAGGAGGTAGGGTTAGGGGAAGGGGGTAGGTTGTAAGGGATAGGGATAGGGTTTAGTTTAGGGTTGGGGAAGTTGGGTAGAGTTAGGGTTAGTGTTAGGAGACATGGGGTCGGGCTATATCTTGGTTTATGGTTAGGTCTATAGTTCGGGGAAGTGGGCTTGTGTTAGGTATAGGGGAAGGGGGTAGGAGCAGGGGGGTAGAGGAGGAGTGAGGTTTGGGGTTAGGGGATGGTGGGTAGCATTAGGGTTGGGGTTAGGGGGCGGCATAGGCGTAGGAATAAAGTTAGGTTTAGTGGACGGGGTGGCGGTAGAGTTAGGGGACGTGGAGTGGTGGTAGTGGGTATCGGTAGTGTTAAGGTTAGGTTTAGGATTTTGTTAGGGGTTAGGGTTAGGAGTAGGAGGAAGGGAAGGGGGAGGGGAATGGGGGAGGCGAGCGGGGGACGGGAACTGGAGACGGGAAGGGGGAGGGGATGTGGGAGGGGAACGGGCAGTGGAAAGGGGAGGGGAACGGGGTAGAGGAAAGGGGAGGTGAACGGTGGACGGCATCCCTAGCCCCTCCCCTCCCCTTCCCTTCCCCCGCATTTCCCCTGCCTCTCCTCTCCTCCTTCCAGAAGAAGCTGGGCCTCTTTCCGTCCAGAACCTCCCTGTGGTTTCAGAGCCTCCGTTTCAGGAAGTGCCTTCGACGCTTGCTGCTGGACAGACATCTTGTCTCTTGATTCATTCTGTACCGTTGATATTAAATTTAAAAATGATTGGGTTTTTTAAAGCTTGAACTCAAAAGCTGGTCCAGATAGACAAAACAGAAACAGGCCCTTCAGCCCCTCTCTCCTGCTAGCTGAGCTGTTGTAATCAGTCCATATTCCTCTCACCCTTTTCATTCTTAGCTCCCATCCTGCTCATGTTGCCTTGTCAATCGCACGGCCTGTGGGAAGAAGCTACTTCCCTCCCTGGCTGCTCTGCTTTTATTCCTCCATATCTCCTTCCTGATGGCAGGGCGACAAAGATGCTCTGTGCTGGATATCTATGAGTCTATGTACAGAGCCCATCCCTGCAATCAATCAGAGGACCGTTGCCTTGAGGTGGCACCCATGTTGCCTCTCCCTCAGCACTCTCAGAACACTACTGCACCCTCCTTCCTTTCCTTTCCCAGGTCTCAGTAACCCGCTGACAATTCCAGTCAGCTGCCATGTCTATACCCTGCCCCACCTAAACCGCTGGATCGACCAGCGCCTTCTCCCCTCAAGAGTTCGAGGAATCCACTCTCTCGCAATGTCCTGCTATCGAATGCCCTGCATCCTCCTTCCCACTTGGTTCCTCCTGTTATCAGGCGCCTGGATGGACCCCACCCTGTTGAAACTACCCATGTTCTCACTGATCTCTCTGCGCCTCTGCCCTCCATCCAGGGGTCTTGGATTTCTTGTGGGGGTGGTGGAGAACAAAGCACCAACTTAAGGAGATGGGGAGCAGTACAAAGACCCCCAGGTCCAGGAGACAGGGAGAACCACAGAGATACCCATCTCTGTCATTCGGGTAAAACCTGATTATCAGGTGCAATGTGCAAGGAACTTTCGGTCCTGCTGCACGTGGGCCAGGTTTGGCCCATCCCCACACCACCACCCTGTCAATTCCCAAAACAAATTTCCTATTCATGTGGGGGTCCAAAATGGATAGAGTCTGGAGAAGGACAGTGTACATCGTCAATCAATGGGGACAAGGGTGTAACCAGCATGGCCATAATTGTGTGTGGCTGTGCTTGCAACCAAAGAGCAAGGGCACCAAATGCTGCTATGTGCTGAGGTTCTACCTGGCTTAGGTGTTGCGAAAGATTGGCCTGGCCCTGGTGCTGCACAATGTTCCAGTCAGCAAGACTTTGCCCCTTTACCTTCCTGGGAACGGTTTCATAGACAAACACATTTGACCACAAAGCCATCAGGCAGTGGTCAGCAGAGAATGTCTGACACAGAGACTCTAGGACTAGATGGGATACTGCGGGGTGGTCCACGGAGCAGAGCATCCAGAGACAGACATCCAGAACTGCTGGAAAACCAGAAACTCAGTGAAAGATGCCCTTCAGTTTGCCTGAAACCCAGATGGGAGTAGCAAACACTAGAAGACATCTGTCTAAAGCAAAGGGAGGAAGATTTAGGGGAGATATCAGGGGTATTTTCTTTTACCCAGAGTTGTGGGTGTCAAGAATGCCTTGCCAGGAGTAGTGATGAAGGCCAAAACATTAGGGGCATTTTAGGGGTTCTTAGTTACATTGAGGGGCTGAGACCAAGGAGGATATTCTCCAACAGCAGAGGGTGGCAGTAACCACAATATGTCAAAGTGGTGGCAATGAAGCTAAACAGAGACCATCTAATGTGACTGTGCACCTGGCTGCGGGAATTTGGACTTACTATATAGACCTTGCTAAGTGCTAGTTCAGGTTGGAAACGTTCGACTTCCTTGGGGGTCAAATCAACAGGCACGGAACTAAACCCTGCTTGAAAAGATAGAGTTTGTTAAGTGCTTCCTCAAACCCCACATAATGAAGGGGCTGCAAGAATTCACTGGTACGATTAATTTTTATCACCGATTCATACCGGTAGTGGCCGACATCATTTTTTTGTTTTTAAACTTTATTTAAGATTTTATAACATGAATAACATATAGAATTACATTTAAAAAATTAAGAACAAAATAATAAAATTACAATACAGTATCAGTAATCTAAATAAAGTATACCCTCCCCAATAATTATTACACATTAATAACCCAACTCAAATTAGTCCAACCCCCCCTTCCCCCCAATATAAAGAGTGAAGAATTAATAAAGTTAATAATATATGTGAGAAAAAAACCCACTTACAAAAAAAACCAAAAACATAACCGATTAAAATACTAACAAAAAGAAAAGTAATTAATACTAAGATATCAGACTTAAAAAACATATTTAAATCAAACTTAAATGCATATATTTAACAGAGTTAAGATGAAACATATAATTAACAAACTTAATATAAAAAATTAGTAAAATTAGTAACATTGTCTATCAAAAATTCTTAAACAATAATCAATTCTTTAAAAAAAATTGTAGCATGAGAAAAAAAAAGATGAAAAATAAAACTTTCTGTATAGAGATAAACCTTCACCAAATATCAACTAACTTCACATCTAACATCATATTAGTCACATAAACTGCCATCTTAAAACAAAATTCCAACCTCATTAAACATTGTACAATTCAAATTTGGTACTCTTCCACCATTTTTCCCTTTTAACCTTGAATAATTACCCAATAAAAGCTCCAATACCACATTTAAATATCCCCAAACATTACGTTAAAATTCAGATATCCAAATAATAAAAATACATCTACAACGAAATCTATATCTTCAACAAATAGAGCATAAGCCACAAACAAAATTCAAGCCTCATTAAGAATTGTACAATTCAATTTATAACTTTCACCATTATTCCCTTCGTTCTATAACTAAAATAGCAAAATAATATGCACCAGAATTACCACTCCTTTCACCTTAAAGTTAAAGAAAAAATATTTAAAAAAAACTTATCCATCCCATTCACATTTAAATTTCAAATATTCCTGATCTACTGAATAAACTTTACAAAAAAAACCACATGAATTTTTAGTTTTTTAAACAATCAAATACTTTCTTATGCTTTTTTTTATAAACACAAAAGAAAACCCTTAACTCTTTAATCTAATAATACAAAAAAAGGAAAAATAACAGGTAGGAGGTTAAAAATACCCCCTCCCGTCTAAACCACGCAATTCGGTAACTCCCAAAAAAAATGGGTGTGAGATAACTCACACGTAGCAGATGACTTTCAGGAAATAGTGCCCATCCAGTTCTCTCCCCCAACTCTCACTTCATCTTAAACTAACATCATCATTATTTAATATTCCTTTTTTAAAAAAAAATTAAAAAAAAAGAACAACTCTTCTTTTAATCAGCTCCAACTGCCGAGTCACCATTACAACCATTCCTTCTTGGAGCACGGCTCTTTTCTTCCATCTCTCGTCTCCTTAGAGATCGCGGCGACTACGTCTCTGTTGAAACCGAGTAATTGGCAGCTCTTGAGCAAATGCTGTAGCTTCCTTTGGAGAATCAAAGAACTTTGGTTGGCAACCATCTTGAAAAACCTTCAAAACAGCTGGATATCTAAAGGTTGCCTTATAACCTTTCTTCCACAACAACTCTTTAGCAGAATTGAATTCCCGTCATTGGAACATAACTTCTTGACTCAAATCTGCATAGAAGAAAACTCGATTATTTTGAATCATCAAGGGTGATTTTCTCTTGTGCATTTCTAATAGCCACTCGTAAAATTATTTCTCTGTCGTAATAATTCAACCAACGAACCAAAACAGGTCTTGGACTTTGACCTGAAATAGGTCTTCTACGCAAGGCTCTGTGAGCACGTTCCAGTATTATATCTTCCGGGAAATGTTCTTGACCCAGCACCTGCGGAATCCATTCAGTAAAACATTTTCTTGGGTCTGGTCCCTCCATTCCTTCCGGCAAACCAATAATCTTTATATTGTTCCGTCTGGATTGGTTTTCCAAATAATCAATCTTTTTCACCAAATCTTTATTTTGAGTTTGTAAGTCTTTGACCATTTTGGTCACATCTGAAACATGATCTCGTATTTCGTATATATCTTCTTCACACGAATTAAATTTATCTCTCACTTCAAGCTTAAAAGCTCCAAACTCAGCCATCTGTTGAGAATGTATTTTCACCACAGAGTATTAAACCTAGTACCAAGTTCAGTCATAATCTTGGATAATCCCTGCATTGTATAAGATAATTTAGATTCAAGATTCACAAGAATCTTTTCAATTGGAAGAGATTCTGGCTCAACAGATTCCTGCTTCTTCTGCATAACCAAAGGGTCTTCTTTTGCTTCCTTCATTCTGGTTGTCTTCCTTGTAGTATAGCTGCGTGTGGAAACCCCTGCCACAGCCTCTCCAGCAATGACTGGAGGACGCTGGCCGGGGTTTTCTCCAGTCCATCAAGTTGTATAGGTTCTTTTATCTCAAAAGGTGCAGTTTGCAGTGCCACCGCTACAGTTGACAAATGCCTTTCCCCAGCCGGTACTTCAACTGATGTTACTACAAGTGGTTCATTCATAACATTGCCGTCAGATGCTACTGCACATGTGCGAACCTGAGTAACTCTTTGTTCTAAAGGCTGTTTGGCATCCTCTTTAGAGGGCTCTACCGATGTAATATTGAACTCAACATCCGAAAGCTGTACCTTTCTCCTGGGATCCATTTCAGGCTGAGTCTCGATGTCTTTCCTGTAGGTAGGCTCCAAAACTTGAACTTTTGGAAAATGTAGTTTTTTGATAATCTGTTGTCGTTTTTTTTTGCTCTTTTCCACCAATTTTACCATCATAAGTTAAATTAACAGCACTGAAGTTATCTAAACTTTTAAAGAATTTTAACGGGCATTTCTAGACAAAACATTAAGATAGAGTCAGGAGAGGACTGGAAGGCACGTCTGATCCTTACGCCATCTTGCCACGCCTCCCCGTGGCCCTCATCATGCGGAGAAAGGTAAAGACATTACCTGGGACAATAGGATTTGGAGGCGTCCAGAAGGCCAAGGACGCACTGGCCAACACAACCCTTGTGGTACACGCCAGGCCAGAGACACCCACCACTCTCACAGTAGATGCTTCCTGCACAGCAGTAGGGGATGCACTGGAGTAATTCATCAAAGGGGAATGGCAGCCCCTGTCCTTCTTTAGCAGACACCTCTGGCCACCTGAACTCAAATACAGCGTCTTTGACTGAGAACAATTGGTGCTGTACCTGGCAGTCAGGCACTTAAGGTATTTTTGGAAGGTAGACAATTCAGTGTCTTCATGGACCAGAAGCCATTATTTTTTGCCTTCCATAAAGTGTTAGACCTGTGGTCGGCCAAGCAGCAGCGACTCCTCTCATATGAGTCTGAGTTCACTACAGACATTCAACACATCGTGGGTGACGCATTGCCCCATCCCCGCAATCAAGTCTGTCCAGGCCCTGTCCCAGTGAATAGACTACTTAGCCCTCGGCAGGGGACAGCAGGATGACCCTGAGATCCTTGCAAGCAAGACAGCAATGTCCAGGCTCAGGCTAGACGATGTTAACATCGATCCTGGTAAGTAGACGGTCCTCTGCGACATTTCAATGGCAAACCCCACCTCATCGTGCCGACAGCATTGAGATGGCAGTTTTATGATGAGGTGCACAATCTGACGCACCCGGCCATCAGTACTGTCAAAATGGTGGTCAATCGGTTGGTCTTGCTGAGCCTCCAGAAACAGGTTGTCAGTGGGCCAAGGCCTGCACACTCTGCCAGATGATCAAAATACAGACATACGTGAAGGCACCATGCCAGACATTCGAGCCAGCACCACATAGGTTCAGCCACATCTACAATGACATTGTAGGGTCACTACTGGCCTCCCGCGGGATGAGTTACCTTCTCACCATGATTGCCTGCTCCATGAGGTTCCCCGAGGCGGTCCAGCTGGCTGACACAACCACTTGTGTCCTCCATTAAATTGGAAGCGGTAATAAATATAAAGGAAAGTTTGATAATAAATAGTCTCCCTTGCAGTTGGGGTACAATGTATTTCTTGAGATCAGAGGAATCCTGGAGCCAAGACAAAGTGATCCTGTGTTTCCCAAGGATTTGATTGAGTTGTTGGGGTAGTTGTAAGTGGAAGGGCCGAAAGGTCTCCTGCTCCTTCCACTGCCTGTTTTCTGTCTTGCGATGCTGATTGGTTTCACATGTGTGTTCGCTCGCTCGCTCGCTGATTGGTTGCTTCAGTTGCGCGAGCCAATGGGTTGATTCAGTGAGGCCGCTATTGGATTGGACGCTGAAGTCGGGTTGGATTGATGGGCGGGTTCGCGGGCTGATTGGTTCTTGCTGTGAGGAGGTGGGACGTTGGCGGCGGCGTCGTCTGCTCGGGGTCCGTCGCCACGTGCCTAAAGGGAAGAAGTTGGCGGCGGCGCCGGGACCTTCCTCAGCCGCGCGGTCCAGGGAAAGCGGGCGACCCGCAGACCGCCGGGCCCCACCCGGGAGTGGCCGGTACCGGCGGGGTGTTTGGGTGGAGCCGAGGCGTCGGTGCAGGGGGCGGGGAGGGGAGGGGAGGGGGGAGAAGGAGGGGGATGGGAGGGGCGGGAGCCCGGAGGGGGTGGTGAAAGTTGAGGAGGGAAGGGGGCGGGGCCAGGCAGGGGTAAGGGGGAGGGTGAAGGGGGAGTTGGAGGGTGAGGGGGAGGCTGGGCAAGGAGGGGAGGGGAGGGAAGGGGAGGGGGAGGAGGGCAGGGGGGGAGGAGGGCAGGGGGGGAGGAGGGCAGGGGGGGGAGGAGGGCAAATCCACACTAATTGGGGACTGGAGGTGAAGAAATTCTGGATCCAATTGCACAGTATGTTATGGAGTCCCAGGACTTTGGAGTTTGCTCATCAGCTTTGATGGGAGGATGGTATGGAATGCCAGACTCTAGTCAATAAAGAGCATTCTGATGGATGCACCTTTGTCGTCTGGGTGTTTCAGGGTTTTGGCAGAGCCAGTGAAGATGGCATCTGCCATAGGTCTGGTACTGCATTAACCAAATTGGAATTGATCCATGTCGCCCTTTGGACAGGAGATGATGTACTTCAACACCAGCCCCTCAATCCACCCTATCACTGGATGTGAGTGTCACTCGTCAATCATCATTTAGGCAGATTACCCCACTCTTTGGAACTGGTATGTTTGATGCCTATTTGAAACAGGTGGGTGCCACTCCCTGTCGGAGTGAGATGTTGAAGATATCCATGGCCAGTTGGTCAACACAGGTTATCAGTCCTCTGCTGGGTTCTCCATCCAGGCTTGATCCTTTCCTTTGATTCACTCTCCTGAAGGCAGCCCATGTTGTCATTTCGGTTACTGATAGCAGCAGATCATCAAGAGATGTAGGGGGGGAGGGGGCATTTGCGATGGTTCTTCCCTGTACTAGTGGTCATATCAGGTGTAGAAGGCATTGAGTTCATGTGGAGTGAGGCTTTGCCGCCTCCCACTGCACCAGATTTGTTTTTGCAGCACTTTATGTCATTTAGGCCCCTGACACAGCTGATGGGTATCCTTTGTTGTTTCCATTCTCATGCTGAATCTCCACTACCTGCGAGATGGCTTTCCATGGTTCGTATTGGCTCCTTGTGTATCTGTATCTCCAAACTGTGATTTGGCTCTCAGCAATTTCTGGATATTGTTGTTCATCCAGGATTTCTGGTTGAGAAAACTCCCTGAACAATTTGGTGGGGACACCCTTGTCCACAGCTGATTTGATAAAGTTCGCTATGTTCCTGGTACAGTGATTCAGTTTCTCAGGTGAGTTCTTGAACACGATCCAATCCAGGGACTCGAGGCAGTCCTGCAGCTGGCTTCCCCTCCCGTGACCACCTTCTGGTTGTCCTGATCTAATAAGTGTTGTGAGCAATTTTAGGCCCCATTTCTAAGAGAGGATGTGATGGCCCACAGGTGGTTTACAAGAATGATCCTGGTGATGAGAGGAATAATGTTTGAGGAGCATTTGATGGTTCTGGGCCTGGACTCGCCCGAGTTTAGAACAATGAGACAGGACCTCATTGAAATCTGATGAATAGTGAAAGGGCTGGATAGAGAGGATGTTGCCAGTCGTGGGAGAGTTTAGGATCAGTGGGAACAACCTCAGAATAAAAGGATGTCTGTTTAAAACTGAGATGCAGAAACCTTTTCATCTAGAGCAGTGATTTTCAAACTCCTCCTCCACCCCACCCCCACCCCCCGGATCATATTCTACTTAATCCTTATGCCAGAAGTGCTCTGTTAGTAAGGGATTACTTAAAGTGGGAGGTGAGTGGAAAGAAAGTTTGAAAACCACTGTTTTAAGTGTACCTCATTGACTTGTTCTGTGCGTGGTTTCATAACTCCAGAGGAAATGGGCCAGTGACAATTTTTCTCAGGCAAAATATTTCCTTCACAATTGGGTCCACTGCAGTCTTTCTCAGCCTTTATTCCCATTCATATTCCACTTTAAGCAATCTCTTACTCATTTTTCAACACTCCAAGGAATAAAGTCCCAACCTGTTCAACCTTTCCCTGTAGCTCAACTCCTGAAGACCTGGCAGCATCCTAGTAAATGTTCTCTGCACTCTTTCAATCTTACTAATACTCACCCTGTAGCTAGGTGACCAGAACTCCACACAATACTCCAAATTTGGCCTGACCATCTACTTATCCAACCTCACCATAACTTCCCAATTCCTATTTTCAATATGTTAATTAATGAAGGCCAAGATGACAAAAGCTGTCTTTAGAACCCTGTCGTCCTGTGACACCACTTTCATGGAATCATGTAACTGTGTTTTATCTCTTGCTGCCGATTGGTATAACTTCTCTGTTCAATTTCATAATGTTGGCTTCTGGACTATTTTATTGTGCCCTTGATCTAGAGCACACATGTCAAACTCTGGCAAGCGGGCCAAATGTGGCCCGCGATATAATTATATTTGGTCCGCAAGATCATTTCAAAAATGTATTAGAGGTGGCCCACCGATGCTGTTTTTTGGTAATGTCACCCCCACCATCCTCCCCCTTCATTGCACATCCTTCCCCATTGTAACACGAGAAATTGTAACACGAGAAGTCTGTCGATGTCATCAGCCGGCAAGCCGGTTGGAACGCTCCCCGCACAACCAGTCACTTCTCCCACCTGTCGAGCGGTGCGGCGGATTGGCGAGCGCCTGTGATTTCCTGTCGGCGCGACGGGCATGGCAGGCTGCGTATGGCCCCTGGGAAGCGCGAGCCCCGCGCGACTGGCACCGGACAACACTTCCACAGCACAAGCGCACTTCTCCCAGTCGCCACGGCCTTCAGCGCTTGCACCCGCGCGGACCCCAGGGACAGCTGGTTTGGCCCTGCACATGAAGAGAGAGATGGTGGCTGTCCGCAAAAGCTGATCGGCAGCGCACTGGGCCTGAGTGGGTGGGTAAGCAGGGGTAGGCAGAGGGTGTAGGTGAGGAGTAATGGGCAGGGGAAGTTATGGTGGTGCGAGGGGCAGTTAGAGGGAGGGATGAGTAGAAGGAGGGGTGGATAGGGAAGAGGTAAAAGGGAAGGGGCAGGGCGAGTAGGGGAGGGGTGATTAGAGGGTGAGAGACGGGTAGAGGGAGGAACAGGTTGAGGGGAGAGGCAGTAGAGGGGCGTGTATAGGATGGGGTAGGTAGAGGCAGAGCGAGTGGAGTGAGGGGTGAGTAGAGGTCGGGTAAAGGACTGGTCAGATAGAGAGATGATGGGTCGAGGGTGAATAGAGGCCTCGAGCCTGAGGAGTGAGCAGGAAATGCTGAGTCCTGATGCAGGCCAAAATGGACACAGCATTACATATGTTGAAAGAAGAGAAAACATACAGATGTTGTTGAAAATTTTCAATAAATATTTAGTTCGGCCCTCGACTTAGTCCAAGTTTTTAATTTTGGCCTTCTGTGAATTTGAGTTTGACACCCCTGATCTAGAGAGTACTGGCAGGGCAAAACAATTTTGTTTTCTTTTGTCAGGTCAAATTTTGTCACATTGATCCAAAAACAAGTATTTTCACCATTCCTTCATTTCAGATTCTCTGCAGCTGTGGTATTGTTCCTCACAGTGACGGCATCATGTTTGTCTTGTTTATCCTTTACCCCTCCATCCAGACAGATGTGGTGATCAATGAGTCGACTCCACTCATCCAGCACCACTGCCATTTCTGCAGCTTGGGCTTTTCATCCCACGTATTCAGTTTGTTATTTCCCCTCTTCTTTTTCTCAGCAAAGAGAATCAGGTTTGTTTGATCATCTTTCTGAATCCCAGTGAAAGGTTATCGACCTGAAGGTTTTAACTCCGATTATTTTTCCAGTAGATGACCTGCTGAGTATTTCCAGCATTGAGATTTTATTTTACTTTCTTGGTGTATTACTGAGTACTTTGAATGGGAGAAGAAATGTGGGTTGGGTTTAAGTGGAGAAGTCTCGATCATGGAGTGGATTTAGAAAAATAGACATAAAAGGGGAGGGTGCATGGAAATAGTTAATTCATCTTTTGAAATGTTTTTTGAGCTATGATTGTTTTCTGATGTACGCGCAGTGTTCAGAATTAAAAATTTATTGTGATGAACATGTCAGAAAATTTGTCATATTGTGGCAATAATACAGGTGCAAATATTGATCTAAATTACATTTTAAAAAAAGAAATCCATTTGTGCAAAATGAAGAGTAAGTGAGGGAGTGACTGTGGTTCCTTGTCCATTCAAAAATCTGATGGCAGAGGGGGAGAAGCTGTGTTTGTACCATTGGGTGTTCGTCTTCATGCTCCTGGACCTGTTTCCCTGGTGATCACAGTGTGAAGTACGCCTGGTCTGGGTGGTGAGGGTCCTTGAGGATAGAGGTTGTTTTCTTGAGACTGCCTCTTGGAAAAGTCCTTAATACATGGGCGAAGGATGAAAGGGGAAAAGTTTAGTGGAAACATGAGGGGGAGCTTCTCCACACAAGGTGGTGGGAAAGTGGAACAAGCTGCCAGCTGCATGAGGAAATGTGAGCTCAATGTTAGCAATGAAGAGTTTGGACAAGTTCAGGGATACGAGGGAGATGGAGGGTGATGGACTGGTTGCTGGTCAGTGGGACAAGGCAGAATAAGAGTTTGGCACAGACTAGAAAAGCTGAAGGGCCTGTATCGGTGCTGTTATATTCTGTGAATCCATGGAGTGATGCACTGGGTCGTACATCTACAACCCGACAAAACTACCATGGTGCCTGCACAAAAGCACACAATATGCAGCACGTAATGACCAAATGAATCAACTAAATAAATATATGTAGAGGGCCAAGCGGGCACACAGCCCACGTTGTGAACCGTCGGTGACGCAGTTCTCCGACGTCGCGCAATACCATAAAACAGACCACTGGGCACTCACCCATTTAATGGACCACACGTGCATGGTGCTGCATGCCGAGGAACAGCACGTTGATCTGTGGTGTCTTCTACGGGTAGGTACAGGACATTCACAGGGCTTAATTTAAACCTGCTGGTTCCATGGATCGATAGCAAACTCTTAATAATGTCTCACCATGTCTCATTTGGCAGCCTATAATATACCCTCATCCTTCTTATTTTTTCATTTTACCCACACTGCCTCCCTCGATGAGCCCTCCTTTATCTTTCTCTGGATTCTAGCTGTTGTAAGCCAAGAAACATTTTTGTAAATCTTCTCTGCACTCTCTCCATCTATCTATATCCTTCCTTTGACAAATGAGTCCAGAACTGAACACAATACTCCAAACCTGGCCTCACCAATGCCTTCAACAGTCGCAGCATCATTTTCCAGCTGTACTTTATGCTATGATATATGCCATAACCACCCTGTCTACCTGGCAATCCACCTTCAAGGAACTCTGTACCGTAACTCCAAGATCCCTCTGTTCCTCTGCATTCCTCGATGCCCTCCCCTTAACTGCATATGTCTTAGTTTGGTTATTTTTTCTGGAATGCAGCACCTCACACTTGTCGACATTAAATTCCTTCTGCCATCTTTCAGTCCACTTTTCCAAACAAACCAAATCCTGTAATCTAAGAAAACCTTCCTCACCACCACCACTCCCCCTATTTTCATATCATCTGCATATTTGCTTACCCAGTTAACCATCCCATTTCATTCCCTAACCACAGATCGAACATTGCCCCCCCTGTAGTGGGCATCTCCACATACTGCTGCAAAAAGCAGTCCTGAACACATTGTATAAACTCTAAGCCATCCTGCCCTCTCACTGACTGTGTTTCCCAATCGATGTTAGGAAAATTGAAATCCCCAAACAACACCACCCTATTCCTACTGCAGATCTCAGCTAATTCCTTGCACATTTGCTCTTCTAATTCTCCCTTCCCATTTCCCAGACTATAATGTACCCCTATAATAGTAACCTCACCCTTCTTATTTTTTAGTTTTACCCACACTGCCTCCCTCGATGAGACCTCCAGTCTCTTGCCTGAGCACCGCTGTAATATCTTCCCTGACAAGTAATGTGGTATATAAAAGAAGTCTGTAAAGTTTGAATAAAGCAGTCTTGTGTTGACTAACATGGGTATGTATATGACTTTAGTAGCTGTACCGAAGTTGCCGCCAGAAATGGTGAGCCCCGAATGCAAAATTCAGCCGAAGCTTGAATCTCCAGTGATCATGGACACAACGACTGCAGCAGCTGCCACCACGGCTGCAGTTAAACCAGGTTCTGCCTATTTCTCCTGGAATTGACTAGACATGAGCTTTTAAATATGGAGGGCCTGGGTGACAGGGATGCATCTGATCTAATGAATGAGATGCTCGTATTAGCAGATGGCCATTCTTATTGTTTACTTTTTGAGACTCTATTCCTGTCCAAACTCCCAGGTCGTGTCGCAATACCAATCATTAACATGGATTTCTGCCATCCCCATGATGTAGCGTGGGAGGCTGACAGGCCCGATCATACTGCAATGCAATCATCTGCTCACAAACAGCCGCTTTGATCAGTAGATCCATCTACCGTGTCCTACAAGCCTCGTATATCTGCAGTTCAGTTAAAGAAGGATGAATGCACTGACAGGCAGTGAAAATGGTGTTTTTACCATCGCCAATGGGGAAAAAAGCACATAGATGTGTCCCGCCATTTATCTATTAGAAAAAAGGCAGGAAATGAAAAGAACGGCTGCCAGTTGGGGCCTCGGCATCTGGCACAAGTACCGACTGGCCTATTGTATCTTCAAGACGACACTGGTAAGTACAAATATCCTGCCAACCTATTTTGAAAAAAACACAAATAACAACACTTGGCTCTTCAAGCAGCAAATGGGGCTACAATTCCCTGCTTTAGCAAAGGACGGGTCACGATTGGGAAAGGAGGTGTGACATTCCGTCGGAATTGTGTATTGTCTTCCGTTGCACAGGTCATTTTGGGTGCAAATTTTTTAAGGTCCCATGATTTGCCAGTAGACGTGAAGTGGAGGAAATTGGTCATTCCACCACTTTGAAAACATACCCACTGGTATGCAGCAAAGGGAGAATTTCCTACCTCGGGATGCATACCCCGCACAAAGATGCATATGCTGTCCTGCTCAATGAATTTCCCACCATTATCTCCTAATTTCAACACCTCCAAAACAGACCAAGGTGTGTCCCATTACATAGACACTTCAGACCTGCCGATTTACGCCAGGGCTCATCATCTTCCAACTGATTCACTGCGGCAGGCAAGGGCAGAGTTTACTGCAAGGGAGATATTAGGCATCATTCAGTGCTTCAACAGTCCTTGGGCATCACCGTTCCACACGGTACCCAAAAAAACAGATGGATTGAGACCCTGCGGCAATTACTGTAGGCTCATTAACTACACCCAACAGATACCCTCTCCCTCATATGCAACATTTTTCTGCCCATCTGCACATTTTCCATGTTTTCTCCAAAGTTGATCTTGTCAAGGGATACAGTCAGATCCTGGTCTATAAGGATGACATTGTTACCCCTTTTGGGCTTTTTGAATTTCTTAAAGATACCATTTAGGCTGAAGAATGCCACTCAAACTTTCTAGCATCTTATAGATGCTTTGGGCAGAGTTCACTTCCATCTACTTGGATGACGTCCTCAAAGCCAGTCAAACTGAACAGGATATAACCAACTGCATTTAGGCTGTCTGTTCCAATGGCTGCAGGAATTCCATCAACCATAGCAAATAACAATTTGGCAAGTCCACCATCGACTTCCTGGGACACAAGATCATGGTCAATGGTGTATTTCCCTTAACCATCAAGGTAGAGGCAGTCTGTGCTTTTCCAACACCTACCACGGTTCAGGGCCTGCAGAAATTCTTGGGCATGAAAAACTTCTTCACCGATTCATTCCAGCAGCTACTGACATTCTTCGACCATGGTTTCCGATCCTCACCACAAAGCACAGGGATGATCCCTGGAGAACAGAGGCAGAGGTTGAGTTTGCAATGCCAAAGATGCTTTAATCAACGCAGCAATGCTCCCCCATCTTAACCCCGACACTTCCTTGACATTTAGTCCTGATGCCTCGAGTACGGCCCTGGGTGTGGTTCTTGAGTAGTACGTCGATGGCCATTGCCAACTCCTCATGTTCTTTTCCTGACATCTTTGGCCATTGGAGATGAAATATCGTGCATTGTATCAAGCCACATGGCACTTCTGATTTGTTTTGGAGGGTCGGCATTTCACTGTGTTCATAGACCACCAGACGCTCGTTTTTGCCTTCAGCAAAATAACGGATCCATGGCCGGCAAGACAGCAGGGTCACTATCATATATTTCAGAATTTACCATGGACGTGCGCTATATTTCTGGTAAAAACAATGCCGTCACGAATATTCTGTCCAGACTGACTGTATATCATATTCAGCGTGACATTGATATTCTGGAATTAGCCAGTGTCTAGACAATGGACCCCGATGTTCAGGCATACAGTACGGCCATTACTAACCTGGACATACAGCAGGGGGCAGCACAACTGGGTGGCCAACCTTACTTCGTGACATGTTTTTGGGCTACACTCGACCAGTGATTCCACCATCTTGGAGGCAACGTCTTTTTGACCAGATACACAGCTTGTCTCATCCATGCATCAGAACATCTGTCAAGCTCATGTCAAATAAATATGTATGACATGGACTGAAAAAATGTGTCGCTCAATGGGTTTGAACATGTACCTCCTGCCAGACTGCCAAAATTCAGTGCCACATTAAGGCACCTCTTCAACCTTTCCCATCGGTACGCAGGCAGTTGGAACACATGCATGTGGACCTGCTTGGACCATTGCCAGTATCTCAAAACATGAGATACATTCTAACAGACGTAGAATGTTTCACACGCTGGCCAGTGGCCGTCCCTTTGCCATCCAGTGACACTGAGACAAAGGCCAGAGCATTCATCTTCAATTGGATGGCTAGATTTGGTTTCCCGACCCACATTTCTTCAGACCGCGGAACACAATTCACCCACGGTCCAACGGCTTTGTGGATGTTTCCACCGGCAACTGAAGTCCGCACTTAAGGCCCAACTCACCGGTCTCAATTAGGTTGATGAGTTGCCCTGGGTTCTATTGGGAGTGTGCACGGCTCCAAAGGAAGATAGGTCTGCATTGTCCGAAGAGATGGTTTATGGTACGGTCCTTACAGTTTCATGGGACTTTCATTTCACAACCAACTCTGATCTGAACATCCTTCAGCAGCTTCGACATGGTGTCGCGATCAGCAAACCTTTTCCTAACCACTGGCTTGGATCCTCTAAGCAGAATGTTCCCCCACCACTCCTGGATATTGATTTTGTTTTTATCCCAGGAGTTCCGTTACAATGACTGTATGAGGGTCCTTTCCACGTGGTGAAGATAGATGGGGTTCTTTATACTTTGGACATTGGTGGGCATTCACAGCTGTTTAATGTGGACAGACTCAAGCCTGCCCATGTGGATCCCGCTTCACCTCTTCAGTGCCCCAAGCCCAGACGGCGAGGGGGTCCACCTCAGGTGCATGCAGCTGGTGTTTCAGTTTCTGGCGACGGGTTCTGGGTGGCGGTGGGGGGGGTTGGTGTAGCAGCTGTCTAGTGGGCTGAGTGGGCAAGGTTCTTTGGCGGGTGCGTGAAATCATAAGGCAAAGAGCTGGGTACTCATCCATTTAATTGACAACCCTCGCGTGGTGCTGCGTGCCAAAGAATGGAACGCTGATCTGTGGATTCTCTTGCCGGAAGGTGCGGAACATTCACAGGGTCCCGTGGATCGGCAGCAAACTCATAATAATGTTCCACCTTGACCCATGGAGCCCGGGACAAGCTGTAAATAAAATAAGCCTGTATAGTTTGTATAAAGCAGTCTTTTGTTGACTAATCTGGTGTATGTGTGTTCCTTTAGTAGCTCTATCAAAGTAGCCGCTACATATATAAATATTTTGGATGATTATCCCACTTACAAGATACTTTTCATCCATCTCACACCCTGTGGGAAGAAACTATTCCCCAGCCTGGCAGTCCTGATTTTGATGATGGACGTGGTTAAAGATGCTGAGCACTGCATGGAAATGGTCTTTGTACAATTCCTTGAGCCCTATTTGAACAACACTCCCAGTAATGTCATCGTCAGAAGAAAAGGAGACCCCAGTGATCCTCACAACTCTTTGCATCATTCCTGTCTGATGTTTTACAGCTACTAGACCATCCAATGATGCAGCCAGACAGGAGAATCAACTGCGCTCCTGTGAAATTTCAGGATGAGAGCCGTTGGCCTTGACCTCCTCAGTCTCCTTTGGAAGTGTAGGCACTTCCTGACCAATAAGGAAGTGTGATTGTTTTGTGTATTAATACGTGTGCTGTATGGATGGGAATTTTACGTGATTGTATTGTCTATTCTTGCTCTTTAACAATCTTTAGTGGATAGAAGTAGTCATTGTACTTTAGGATGTACAATCATGTACAGATTATCATTAAATAGCCATTTGGCCCAGATGTCTATTCAGTCCAAGAATACTTTCGATCACAGGCAGATTTTGAACAATAACACCATTCATTCTGCAACAACTGCCGCTTAATTTTGCCAGTTGTTCAATGGCAAGGTATATAGGAAAAACACCATGTCGACTCTTCTACCTTAAAGGAGTAATTATATTCAAATGGGCAGTAGATCAAGAGATGGAGACAGTGAAATCAGACAGAGGTGAGTGGCTGCTTAAATTAGAAACATTCGTGTTCATGCTATAGAGTTTAAGGCTGCCCAGGAGGAATATAATGTGTTTTCTTTAAGATTGTTTACCCTCACCTTGGTGAAGGATGGGGCCAACAGAAATGTTGTTGGAAGGGTTCGAGAATTGATATGGTAGGCCACAGGAGGCTCAAGTTTAGATCCACAGAGCGCATGTGTTCAGCAAAATGGCCACCCAGTCTCTATTTGGACTTGCTGATATCGAGGTCAACTGAGTCAACCAAATGTAGGAGATTAAGTTGGATGGGGTGCATGTGAAACACTGCCTCAACTGGAAGGTCTGATTGTGGCCTTGGATGGAGGTGAGAGGATAGGAAGGGACAAGTTTGGCAATTTCTGCGGTTTCAATGGGAAGTGCATCAGGTGGTGGTGGGTGGAGAGGAAAGTGCCGTCGAGGGAGTCACAGAAAGATGTGCCCCTGTGAAAAGAGGATCTGAGTGGAGCAGGTTAGAGGATGGTGCTGAAGTTGGAAGTGTTCAAGGTTAACGTGTCAGATGTGGCAGCTGATGGGTGGTAAGTGAGAAACCTGAGGGATTCTGTCCTTGTTCGGCTGGAGAGGAGGTGGGGTAAGGGCAGAAAGAGAATTGGAGATACGGGTGCAGACTTTATCAAAGACAGTATGGAGAAAACTGCATTTATTGAAGAAATAAGACATTTTGGGTGTCCTGGAGTAGAAGACCTCATCTTGGGACTGTTACAGGCCCAGAGGACCCCAAATCCTAGCAGCAATAGGAAATCACCAAGACAAAGGGATACTTTAACAAATGTTGTTTTTAATTGTCCAGGCCTTCCAGCATTTGAAATGCCTCTGAGGTCCCCCTTATCCTTCTGTACTCCAACTAGTACAGTCGAAGAGTCGACAATTGTTCCTCATACACTAACCCTTTCATTCCTGATATCATTCCAGTAAATCATCTCTGGCCTTCTCCAACACCAGCACATCTTTTCTCAAATGCGGCACCCAAAACTCTAATTCTGATTGAATGGAAAGGCACTTCTCCAACGACACAAACACAACAGTTAAATTATATTATGTTTTGTTGATATTTACAAAAAATTATTGAAGAGTCAATTAATAATTTTCAAAAGATGCCGGGTCCCTTTTTTGGACTATTATCATAACCTGAAGTTGCTATGTTACGAGACCAGAGGATCCCAAAACACAGCAGCAATAGATATTCACCAAGACAAATGGTGACTAAAACAAAAGCTGATATTAATTATCTTTAAACATGAACACGATTTACACTTTAACTTATCACTATTTTAATACTTTAACTTAATTTACTTAACTTACCCCCCTTCTAATTCTAAGTGCACATGTGTGTAATGTGTGTGTAAGTTCAGAAAAGTTCTTTGGTTCACAGTCCAATCTCACTTCTCATTCCTCCAAGTCCACTTGTTGCAGTCCATTCATATACTGTGCACATAATTGAACATATATAAAGTTCACCAGGCTTTGGTGCTCGAAAGGTAAATGATTACCACTCAGGAAGGTTCTTGTTGGTTTTCGGAGAGAGGTGTGTTGTTCAGGGAAGTATTACGGTGTTTTTAACTCAACGTACTGTCAGAAATAAAACTTCTCACACATGAGTCTCTTTAAAACTGATGACACGACAAGCTTTATTTACAAGTCTGCAGAGTTGGACTCAACTGGCTTCTCACCAGTTAAGCCCCGATACATACAGTGCATTGATTTTTATGCCCTTATTGTTTGCCCTTCCCCTTCTTATTAATACTGTTTTAATTGGTTAGTATTGCAAAAGCATTCTAAGTATAACTGCATTTTTAATTATCACGTTCGTTACGTACGCTGCGAACTCTACATACACTAAATTCTGTTTCTCACCCTTCTTATCAATCTTTTGTCTCCTGCATGTCTCTCACTATGACCATGAAAAGATATGTGTAAAAAAAACATATCCAGCTGAACCTTTTGTCCTTGGCTGCTAGTAAGCTCCCTGTCCGTTCTGGCTTCCCTTTTTATGATTAATCATCACATTTTAACTTAAGCCATTTTAACCTAAATTCTCTATATATAACAATCCACCCCTTTCTCTCTTTAAAATGTGTGTATTATATATATATGAATGGGGATTTTAACTCGGGGAAGAGAAACGTTTCATGATAAATTAATCTCGTGTTGAAGTAAAATTCTAACGGGGTCTCCCAGTCCCCCTGGTTGCATAGCCTGTTGGACCATGGAAATCACCAGGCTGCGTAGACAGGGAATAATACAGGGCAAAACAAGTAGGAGGAATAAAATACCTCCGATGACCCACAATAAGGTACGCCACCAGGTTCCTCCAAACCATTTGTCTATCTAATTTAATTTTGCAAAAGGATGTGAGGTTTGAACCGGTACATGGGACAAAGTACGAATATTATCAGCGATTTTTCGAATGGCTTGGCCATTATCATCAATCTGTAAGCAGCAGTTAGTCAAATTAAGCTTTCCACATACACCTCCTTCTGTGGCTAGGAGATAGTCTAGGGCCAGACAGTTCTGATACATAGCAGAGCGCATTTGACCTTGCTGGGATGCAAGTAATTGCAGGGCTAGAGCTGTTTGATTTGTAACAATTTCAAGGACTGCTTGCAAGCGAATAATGCGATTTAACATATAAATAGGAGTACGATAACCCCAGGATCCATCTTGAGCCCATGTAGCGGGACCATAATATTGAATTATGCGTTCTGGAGGCCAATCATCTCCCCATTGTCCCAAATGTACCGTGCTAGAGCGGGGCTGACGGTGTAATGTATCAAAAACCTTCACTCCTAATTTATGACCGTGATCGTGGGGTAGGAGGAAAAATTCTGGGAGGATTATTCCTAGGAAACAAGTTCCACTCCACTGTGAGGGAAGACGAGTATAAGCTTTATTACCACATACCCAGAATAATCCATTTGGGGATACTCCATACCCCCTTTCCCAAACTCTTTTAAGAACAGGGTTTGACTGGTATGGTCCTGTGATGGTGGAACTGGTACAATTCCAAAACTGAATACTGCTATTAGACAGGGGTAGGCAATTAGTTTTAAAAACAGTGGATAAGAACCAAGTCAGGGGTTTAGGAAACCAAGTGAAAATACCAGGCGAAATGCGAATCCATACAGCCTTGCAGGGACTTTTTCCTACTGGGTATTTGCCGGTTCGTGAGAGACAATAAAAACCAGAGGGGACGTTAGAGAGAGACCAAGTTTCTCTTGATCTCGTTCGGTTAGTTGTCCATATTCGGGAAATCATGGTCAATGAATTGAGGGACTCCACCCACCAAGGCCATTGCTCTGACATCCGTGGACCCCCGCAGACCCAACAATTGGTTACATTAAAAGTTCCTGCAATTTTAGTTGCAAGATCTACAAAAAGGTTATCTCCCCCAACTGCATGACCGAAACTTTCATGGTTATTTGGATGGACTCGAACTAAGTCCGGCTGTCTTAAAGGGGCAGGCACTTTCGAGTGTGGAGTGGAACTTTTCATTGGAATAGTACGCTGGTGTATGCAAAACCAGAGTCCATCAGGGCATGGTGGGCCTGAGTCACCCTTCCAACCGTTAAGAGGGAAAGGAGTGGTATTAGGAATCTGTATATAATGACCCATATTATTTCCTTCTTTTTCCACACAAGGGGTATATGGATGTTGGGTGGTATTTTCTGCCCAGCATTTCTCAGGAACTGAGGTATGGGAAATAAAATTACCCTCCTTTCTTCCCCAAATGTGGTCCTGAAACAGGACCACTGTGTCTCTGCATTTCTTACATTTCACACCTGATAAAGACATAGGCAAACTAAGAAAAATCAAAGAACATAACAATAACATTGTGAATCAAGTCTTTCTGCGAAATCGCAAGGTAAGAGGTTTTTCTCCAGGAACACAAGTCCAATCTGAGTTCGTATCAGGGTCCTGAGGCACCTCTACAGGTCCCTTAAATCTGGATGCGTGCGTCCACCCCTTCTCTCTTGTTCGTGCTGCAGCCTCTGTAGTTAAGAGAACTTGGTATGGACCTTCCCACTGGGGCTGGAATTTTTCAGTTTTCCAGGTCTTGATGAGGATCCAATCTCCTGGTTCCACTTTGTGTAAAGAAAAGTCTAGAGGCGGTGTTTGTGCCAATAGTCCTCTCTTTCGTAAATCTGTAAGAGAGCGTGACAGTGCCTGTAAATAGTTCCTAACAAATATATCCCCTTCCCCCAAGGTGGGACACCCCTCAACTGTACTCCAGAAGGGAAGCCCAAACATCATTTCATAAGGGGACAATCCTACATCTTTTCGTGGGGCAGTACGAATTCTCAATAAAGCCAGGGGCAGACACTTTATCCAAGGCATTTTAGTTTCCACCATTAATTTTGTCAATTGCATTTTTAGGGTTCCATTCATACGTTCAACCCTCCCTGAGCTTTGTGGATGCCAAGGGGTATGCAATTTCCAAGAGACCTGTAATGCATTACAAATCAATTGCTGGATTTTTGAAGAAAAATGTGGACCCCTGTCTGAGTCTATAGAATCCATTATACCATATCTGGGGATTATCTGTTCTAGGAGGAGGCGAGCTACTGTAGAGGCTGTAGCATTTATTGTTGGGAAGGCTTCCACCCATCGGGTAAAGTGATCTATTATCACCAACAGATACTTCCATCTTTGGACTTGAGGTAACTCTGTGAAGTCGATCTGGATACGTTGAAAAGGGCGTATGGCTAATGGTTGACCTCCCATGGTCCCTGTCCTCATTACCTTCTTATTAATTTTTGTGCATAGGTGACAATTCTGCACCTCCTGTTGGGCCAAGGTGTAGATTCCCTTACACACATATTCTCGAAGCACTGTGTCACATAAGGCTTGGGTGCCCCAGTGGCTCTGATGATGCAGGTGTTTTAAAATATTGCGAGTTATTTCTTTATTTAGAACCATTCTTCCATCTGGTGTCTTCCATGTTCCATCAGGCAGCTGGCTTGCGCCCAGCTGAGCCATGTCCTTTTCTTCCTTAGCAGTGAAAATGGGAGCCTTCTTTATGCCTTGTCTTATTGGGATTAAGGTCAGCAAACGGACTTCTTGTTGCATGGCTGCCCTTTTGGCTTCTTCATTAGCCAGTCTGTTTCCAATTGCTGTCGGGGTATCTCCCCTTTGATGGCTTGGTATGTAGACCACTGCTATTTCCTGGGGTAATGTCAAGGCTTCTAAAGTCAGAGTAATCATCTGTTCGTGTGCCAATTCCTTTCCTCTTGATGTAATTAGACCACGCTCCTTCCAGATCTTACCAAAGGTATGCACTACCCCGTATGCGTATTTGGAATCAGTGTAAATCGTTCCAATTTTCTTTTCCAGTATTCTGAGGGCTCTCTGCAAGGCATATAGTTCACAGGATTGTGCTGACCAGCTTCCAGGTAGTCTCGTGGATCCTACTACTTTCCAAGTATTTCCTTCTATTATAGCATACCCACTTCTTCTCATTCCGTCAACACATCTAGCGGAGCCGTCAATGTAGAATTCATATCCTTCTCCCAGCGGAGTATCGCAAAGGTCTTCTCGGGTCTTGGTCTGAAGATCTGTCAACTCGACACAGTCGTGCTCCACCTCTCTCTCTGTTTCACTGCCGTATAAAAACTGAGCTGGGTTGCAGCTATTAATCTTTGCAAACTGTAGATCTTCTCCGACCATTAAAATGGTTTCATACTTTAATATGCGAGAATCAGTCAGCCATCGATGGGCAGTTTGTGTTAATAAAACACTCACAGAATGGGAGGTGTACACAGTCATCTTTCCTCCAAAAGTAAGTTTACGTACTTCCTCTACCAACAGAGCAGCAGCCGCTACTCCCTGGATACACGTCGGCCATCCGCGAGACACTGGGTCCATCATTTTGGAAAGGAAAGCCACTGGGTGTCGCTGACCGCCTTTTTCCTGTGTTAAAACTCCCACAGCTGTTCCTTGGTTATGAGTGACAAATAGCTGGAAGGGCTGTTTTAAAGAGGGCAGAGTGAGTACTGGGGCTCGTGTCAGGCGATGCTTCAAGTCCTCGAACCATCCCTCCTCCTCCTGGGTCCATTTCAATGGATATTCATTTTCATTTGTCAATTTTTCATACATAAACTTCACCAAAGCTGAGTAGTCCTCTATCCATAACCTACAGTAACCTAAGAGTCCCAGGAATTGTCTTATTTCCTTCTTATTACGGGGTAACGGCATTCTAGTGATTCCCGCAATCTGTTCAGGGGTAATCCGTTTCTGTCCTTTACTTATCTGGTGTCCCAGATATACCACAGTTCTCTCAACGAACTGTAACTTGTTCCTGGACACCCGTAGACCCTTTTTCCCCAGATAATTCAAGAGTCTAATTGTATCTCCCCTCATTTCTTGTTCCTTGGGTCCTGATAATAGTAAATCGTCCACATACTGCATTAGTTGGGAATCATCAGATTGTGGATAGTCCACCAGGATTTGTTCTAGCATTTGTCCAAACAGGTTTGGAGATTCAGTGAACCCTTGGGGCAATACATTCAACCGAAGCTGTCTCCGTCTGCCTGTCCATGGATTTTCCCATTCAAACGCAAACATATCTCTACTTTCCTCTTCTAATGGACACGTCCAGAAGGCATCCTTCAAGTCGATAACACTAAACCACTCATGGTCTGGGGGAATCCGACTCATAATAGTATAGGGATTAGGCACCACTGGGTGGCGGGTCTGAACAATAGCATTCAAACTTCTTAGATCCTGAACTAGGCGATAGGATCCATCTGACTTTTCACTGGGAGTATAGGGGTGTTATAAGGTGACATGCATTCTTCTAATAGTCCGTCTCGTATTAGAGTCTCAATTACCGGCTGTAGCCCTTTTCTCCCTTCCAAAGAAATAGGATACTGACGTTTCCTTACCAGCTGATGACCTGGTATTAATGTGACATGTAAAGGTGGGATGTCCAGACCTCCTCGATTTCCCTCCTTATACCAGACTCTCTCGTCAATCTGCCGTTCATCCTCTTCCTTTAGAGCACAGAGGTGGACTCGCACTTCTCCGTCCACAGGGAGAGCACCCAAACCTAGGAGAGCCTGTAAGTCCCTTCCTAGGAGGTTAAATCCAGCCGACGGTAACAACAAGAGGTCTTGTACCCCTTCTCTTTCTTCCAGTTTCACTGTTACTTGGGGAATTATTGATACCATTCTGGGAGCCCCTTCTATCCCAGAAATTGTCAAATTACTTTTTACAGGCTCAGTTCCGATTGGCACAGTTATTACACTACTTCGTTCCGCTCCTGTGTCCACCATAAACACCACCTCTTCTCCCTTGGGACCAATTTTTAGTTTTACCAGGGGTTCCCTCTTATACTTGGTCCCTAACATTTGGAACCCCTGACCCCCCCTAATCTTCTTCCATAAGTTCGAGGGCACGCAATTCCCTCTTGTATCGGGGGCATTCCCTCTTAAAGTGTCCTTCCTCATTGCAGTAATAGCACTTAACGAACCTCCGGGGTCTTCCCTCTCTTGGATATCTTGGATTGTTTAGAGGAAGGTTTTGTTTTCTTTCCCCTCTGGATTCGGCATTCATCTGTCGGATAGTCTGTACCATAACCTTTGTCGCCCTCTTTTGATCTTCTTCTCTCTGCACATATACTTTTTGCGCCTTTTTTAACAGGTCACTTAGGGTTTTTTCGCTCCAGTCCTCCTCCTTTTCTAGTTTCTTTCTAATGTCCTGCCATGATTTGGAAACAAATTCAATTCGAATAAGCTGTTCACCCATTGGTGTACTAGGGTCCAAGCCCGCATACTGTTGGACATTCTTTCTCACCCTCTCCAAAAAATCAGTAGGGGACTCATCTTTCCCCTGGTGGTTCCCAAATGCCTTGGTGAAATTGTGACCCTTTGGCACAGCCTCCCGTATCCCTTTAATTGTCCACTCTCTATATTGTCTCATACTTGCCAATCACTCGGGTGTTCGTTTGTCCCACCTGGGTTCATTTAAGGGATATTTTTGTTCATGGGGTCTGGGGTCCCCAGGTTGTTCATATTCCCACATGAGGAGAGCAGCCCGTCGAATCATCTGCCTCTCCTGGGGTGAGAATAATGTTCCCATTATTGCCTGCATCTCTTCCCACGTGTATGTGTTTGGTCCCAGGAATTGGTCGAGCTGTTCAGCCAGTCCTATAGGATCTTCCAATAACTTTTTCATTTCTTTCTTAAATCCCCGCACCTCTGTACTAGTTAGGGGAACATTCACATATCCCGTTCCCCCTCCCGGTCCTCCCATAGGAACTTCCCTCAGGGGATTTAGGCTTATTGAAAACTTTGATGGTCCTGGACCAGTCTGGGATCTTGTCCAGGGTCAGTTTACCAGTGGAAGTTTAGGGTCCGACTCCCTTAATTCATCCTTTTTTTCCCGGCCCCTTTCGGGGCAATCAGATTCATCACCTTTCCCCTCCGGTAATGAGCTTTCCTCGGGCGCAGTAGGCACCGGGGGAATGTAAGGAGGGGGAAGGTTGTCCAGAGGTTCCCACTTTTTTTCTCCCGCTACCCTCAATTTAAAACATTTTGTTAAGGATCCTGGCCAGGGAACCCAACAAAATGCATACGCTGACTCTTCTTGATTCACCTTTGGTCTCGAATTTACATATATGTTTAATGCTTGTCTAACCCAATCCTCATCAGATCCAAATTTCGGCCACCAGATCGAGGAACCTTTAATAGGTTGTTTCGACCAAAGGAGACAATATTGGACCATCTTTTTCTTGTTTTTGTCTCGATATCTTTTACTATCCCAATTTTCAAACATTCTCCCCAAAGGGCTGTCAAGGGGAACTCCCAGGAATTGTCCTGAATTTTCAGACGAGCCCTTAGATTTTGATCCTCCCATTTTCCCACCTAGATCTGTTTATCGTTGCTGAGGACCCTCTCGTTCTGGACCCTACTCCCTTCTTCTCAGACGCCTCGTCGGAGGTACTGTCCCTCCTTCGGTTACCGCTGAGGTTTCCCTGGGGTTGACCCCTCTCTTCTCGGCACTTCGTCGGAGGTGCTGACCCTCCTTCGGTTACCGCCGAGGTTTCCCTGGGGTCTATCCTAGAGTCCCACAACAGGGTCCTCACGCCACGACAAAAGCTCTATACCTGATCTATTACGTTAGGTTTTTTTTCCAAACAGGTGTATCCCGTTACACCTGTTACCCAATCCCCACACCACAATCGTAAGTCGTCACTTACCGGTGTCTTCCCGGGGATTGAACCGTCACCCTTCTCCTCTCCGTCTTGTCGTGTCACCTTGTCCGGATACCACTCGCTCAAGCCGCCCGAAGCGACGAGCAAGGGACTAGGAGCCGCTGAACTCAGCGGGGTGCACCGCCTCCGATGTCCCTCTTCTCGCCTCCCCTCACGGCCGGAGTGTAGATCCCGGACGAAGCCCATTTGTCAGAAATAAAACTTCTCACACATGAGTCTCTTTAAAACTGATGACACGACAAGCATTATTTACAAGTCTGCAGAGTTGGACTCAACTGGCTTCTCACCAGTTAAGCCCCGATACATACAGTGCATTGATTTTTATGCCCTTATTGTTTGCCCTTCCCCTTCTTATTAATACTGTTTTAATTGGTTAGTATTGCAAAAGCATTCTAAGTATAACTGCATTTTTAATTATCACGTTCGTTACGTACGCTGCGAACTCTACATACACTAAATTCTGTTTCTCACCCTTCTTATCAATCTTTTGTCTCCAGCATGTCTCTCACTATGACCATGAAAAGATATGTTTAAAAAAACATATCCAGCTGAACCTTGTGTCCTTGGCTGCTAGTAAGCTCCCTGTCCGTTCTGGCTTCCCTTTTTATGATTAATCATCACATTTTAACTTAAGTCATTTTAACCTAAATTCTCTATATAACAATCCTCTCTCGATCCGTGCTGCTGTGTCCTCTCATAATGTTGTAAGGTCATTTTCCTTTTTTCCAACGACCAAGAGATCCATATTCAAACTTTCCTCCTATCACCTGCTTAAAACACCCCAGAAACAAGTCTGACGATCTTTGTGCACTTCTCACGCTTCAGATAAGGAAACTGTACACATGACTCCTGATGTAAGATGAACAAGACCATTCGATGTGAAATTGGAGCTTGCGCGCTACTGTGAAGGGTGGAAAGAAGGACACAAACTCAAGAAATCAAAGTTAAAGATTGCTTTATTACACTGGCAGCTCTACTTCAATTCTCTCCCCACTGCTGTTGCTGGAGTGATGTCACAGTCGTGCCGGCCTCCAATTGGTCAGTGCTCCCACCTTTGTTGATTCCTGCAGTGCGGTTTTTCCTCTGCGACAAAAGTTGTTGGTCCCCGTGGACTCTGTGCGGTCACCAAGTTCGTCAACCATCTTGTGTACAGGGTGGCATCCCAGTTAGCATGAACCCCCACCTCCCCAGAAGTAGTGATTGGAGCGCTGTTCGCTGCTTTCGGTTGCCTATATCTGCGTCGTGGGGGCTGACTTGAGACCAGTTTGATAATGTCCAGATGTGCTGGCTTGAGGTGGTCGATGTTGAAAGTCTCTTGCTTCGCACCAATATCCAGCATATTTAACCGTGAAGTGTGGAATGAACGATACACACCCAAGAAGTCGAAGATGGGTTTGTTGAACTGGCAGCTCTGCTTATATACTCTCCCGCTGCTGACGACAGGTCTTTCGAGACTGCAGCACCGGCCTCGAAGTAGTGGGTGTTCCTGCCATTGCTCATTGCTTCCCGCCGTGCAGGATGTCACCTGGGATGAAGTTTGTTGGTTCTCACAGGGTCTGTTCAGTCACCGCGTTCATAAGCCATCTTGTGTAATGGGTTTCGTCCCGGTCGCAGGCCACTATAACCATATATTCTAGAAGCAGATGGACCCCATATTTACAAAGGGTGTGTTTAAATATTTAAATGAGGCTCTGACATTCCCTTTCTCCTTAAGGCCTCAGTTTATGAAAAGACATGTTGAAGTAATCGGTGCTCCTGTTTGGGGGTCCCTTGTCCTCATTTTTCTTTTTCTTTTAGCAAAGTGATGGAGGGGAATGGGGTGGTTTATGGGGGGATTTCTTTATTCTTTCTTTTAACTATGACACGTATTTGCGTTTGATTTGTGTTATTATTAATTGTGAAATGTTTGTGGATTTAATTTATAAATTATATTTTAAAAAAATATCAGAGGTCAATCCACAGGACCTAAAGTGGCCAAGAGCAACACTGGGGATACACTCCTGCCCCCCACCACCCCAAATATCAATGTGATCCACTACGATCATTGACTAAATCATCGAGGACCCCTTCACCCGGCCAACAGCATCATCCAGCTATTCCCGTCGGGAAAGAGATCTGGGAATTTCAGAGCCAGTACGTCCAGGCCCAAGAACAACTTCTCCCTCTGGGCAGGGAAAATGTGGAACAATAGTTGATGAGCTGCTCATACAAATACTCCTCGACTCTGCTACTTATTCAACAATATCAAGTAATTTTTCTGGACGTGCTGCACATGTATCATTTGTCTGTTGGTGTGAGGGCTTGGTTGTGTGTTGGCATGTGTTTACCCCAGAAACCCTATTTCTCAGGTCGTACTTGTGCTATCCAATGGTAATAAATTTGACCTTGTACTTTGGAGCGGGTGCAGAAGAGATGTCCTGGATCGGAGAATGTATCTCATGAAGCAAAGTTGACTGAGTAAGGCTTTTCTCTTGCCCGCCCCACCCCCCCACAAAATTGACTTTATTTACAAATTATTTACAAAGAGGAAGACCATTGCAAGTCTTTTCTCCTCCTCCTGTTGTATCCAGATATTCCCTTCACTGCACATTGCTGTATACGTCTCTGTTTACCTTCATTGCCACCACTTTGATACCGTGTGGTTACTGTCCCCCTCTGCTGTTAGAGGAGTTCCCCTTGGTCTCAGCCTCTCAGTACCTGGTAATGGGAGGATTATGATCCATCCCCATAGTGCCTTCGTGTTGGCTGCGCCAACCCACTGTCCATCCCTCCGCATGACTCCTGCAGCCTGGAATGTGCCAGTCGACAGCGTTGCCGCCCTGACATCTCCACTTGCTGAAAGACCAACAGGTTTAACATACAACACGAGAGCACAGTACAAGCACTTCGGCCCTCGATGTTGTGCCGACCGATGTATTCCTACCAAAATAAAAATAACTAACCCCTCCCTCCCTTATAACCCTCCGTTCTTCTTTCATCCACGTGACTCAGAGCCTCTTAAATGCTCCTAAGGTTTCAGCCTTCACCACCACCCCAGTTCTAGGGCTCGTCCCATGTCCCTGACCTGGTACACATACACTGCATCCCCTCCCATTGTCACCCTCCTGCTCCCCTCACCTCGAGCCAGTAGTAAAGGTGGTTTCTGTTCCAACAGGCGTTGGGGACCTCAACCAGGGTGCAGATCCGGGAGATGAACCCCAAGTGCACCGAATTCAAGTTCCCACAGATCAAAGCACGTCCGTGGGCCAATGTAAGTGACCCGATGGTGAAGCAGAGCTCCAAGGGTGGTCTCCGTCCTCTGGGTCCATCCCCAATACTGTCCCCTGTCACCCACCAGGACCATCCCCAAAGCCCCCATTTCCCACCAGGCCTGTCCCCAACCCCCTCCCCTGTTGAGATCATCTCCAAAACCCTGTTCACCAGCGGGCCTGTCAACAAAGACCCTCTCCCCCACCGATCCCATCCCCAAAGCTTCTGTCCCCCTCTGGGCCCTTCCCCAATGCTCTGCCCATTTCTTGGACCATCCCCAGAGCTCCTGCCTCCCACCAGGGCCTTTAACAAGCCCCTGTCCCCCAACATGCGCAGCCCAAAGTCCCCATCCCCAAACCCCACCCCAATTGGCCCATCCTCCATCAGGTCTGTCCTCCCACCAAACCCTTTCTCTCACTGGGATCCTCTCCAATCGATCACCCATCCCCCTTCCCCACCTATAGGCCTTGGAATCTGAGCTGCTCCTGGGACCCCCAGACAGTGGAGATGTGGGGAGGGCAGTGTTCCATCTCCTTCCCGGTGGCAGCGTCCCATACCTTCACCAAGCTGGGGAATCCCCTGACCCTTGGCACAGGGATATCTGTCCCATCTGAGCCAGTCCTCTCTCTCCCCCGACCCTGGAGAATGTAGCCCAGTTCAGCTGGTTGCTACAGTAAACTCTGCCCTTCACCTCTTGCTCCAGGACTCCTGCTTCCATTGTCCTTCAACGAGCTTTGTGACCACAGCCAGGAGCTTCCCCCTCCTCGTTACCCTTGGCCCTGTGGGTGAGTGGAATTGGGGTATTAAAATTTGGGTGAGACCTGGGAAAGAGAGTGGTGATCATCCGGCCAGGGAGAGGCATTGGGGACAGAGTCACTGGGCAGGGGTCATAGCATTAGGGAAACAAGGGCACTGGTATTGGAAGCAATCACAACTCATGGAAAGTAGGAGGAAGAATCCTGGGAATCATTGAGAGTGGTGAGGTTAGTGCCGCGGTTAGAACAATGCTGTCAAGAGGCCAGCAAGCCGAGTTTGAATTTGACACTGTCACTGGGGAGTTGTACATTATTCCTGTGTCTGCGTGGGTTTCCACCAGGTGCTCCTGGTCCTTCCACCATTTAAAATGTACTGGGGGTTGTAGGTCATTGGTGTAATTGAGTGGTTGTGGCTCATAGGCTGAAAGGGCCTGTTCCCGTGCTGCATGTGTCAATCTAAAATCTCCATCTAAAATGATAGTCCAGCCTGTCATGAATTTTATTAAGGATTCAACTCAAAAGTGTGATCCAGATAGACAACTCCGAAACAGTCCTTTCGGCCCTTCTTTTCTGCTGGCCAAGCTGCTTGGAAACAGTCCACATCCCTCTCAACCTTTTCATTCCACAGACCCATTCAACTCACATTACATTGTCAATCTCACGTCCTGTGGGAAGAAGTTATTTCCCTGCCTGTCAGCCTGATTTTGTTCCTCCATATCTCCTTCCTGATGGTACTGGGTCAAAGATGCTATGTGCTGGATGTCTGCGGGTCTATTTACAGGCCCCATCCCTGGACAATCAGAGGCTCCTTGTCTCGAAGTCCCATCCATGTGGCCTCTCCCTCATCAATCCCTCATCGGAACACAACTACCCCCTCCTTACCTACCTCTACCAGCCCTTAGTATCCTCATCACAGTTCCAGGCACCTGTTATGTTCACCTTTGATGACCTGCGCCTGCTCTAATTTGGACCCTGGCCTCACCTCTCTCTTTGGCTTGGCTTCGTGGACGAAGATTTATGGAGGGATATGTCCACGTCTGCTGCAGGCTCATTGGTGACTGACAAGTCTGATGCGGGACAGGCAGGCACGGTTGCAGCGGTTGCAAGGGAAAATTGGTTGGTTGGGGTTGGGTGTTGGGTTTTTCCTCCTTTGTCTTTTGTCAGTGAGGTGGGCTCTGCGGTCTTCTTCAAAGGAGGTTGCTGCCCGCCGAACTGTGACGTGCGAAGATGCACGGTTGGAGGCGCTATCAGCTCACTGGTGGTGGTCAATGTGGCAGGCACCAAGAGATTTCTTTAGGCAGTCCTTGTACCTCTTCTTTGGTGCACCTCTGTCTCGGTGACCAGTGGAGAGCTCACCATAGAACACGATCTTGGGAAGACGATGGTCCTCCATTCTGGAGATGTGTCCATTCCAGCACAGTTGGGTCTTCGGCAGCATGGATTCAATGCTTGCGGACTCTGCCAGCTCGAGTACTTCGATGTTGGTAATGAAGTCATTCCAATGAATGTTGAGGATGATGCGGAGACAGCGCTGATGGAAGCATTCTAGGAGCCGTAGGTGATGCCGGTAGAGGACCCATGATTCGGAGCCGAACAGGAGCGTGGTAATGACAACGGCTCTGTACTCACCGATCTTTGTGTGTTTCTTCAAGTGGTTGTTTTTCCAGACTCTTTTGTGTTGTCTTCCAAAGGCGCTATTTGCCTTGGCGAGTCTGTTGTCTGTCTCTTTGTCGATCCTTGCATCAGATGAAATGGTGCAGCCGAGATAGGTAAACTGGTTGACCGTTTTGAGTTTTGTGTGCCCGATGGAGATGTGGTGGGGCTGGTAGTCATGGTGGGGAGCTGGCTGATGGAGGACCTCAGTTTTCTTCAGGCTGGACTTCCAGGCCAAACATTTTGGCAGTTTCCGCAAAACAGGACATCATGCACTGGAGAGCTGGCTCTGAATGGGAAACAAAAGGGGCATCATCTGCAAAGAGTAGTTCACGGACAAATTCCTCTTGTGTCTTGGAGTGAGCTTGCAGGTGCCTCAGATTGAAGAGCCTGCAATCCGTGTGGTACAGGATGTAAACGGTCGACCTCACCTAAACCATTGGAATAACCTGCGCCTTCTACCCTCGAGAGCCCGAGGGAATCCGCACCCTCAGCAGTGTCCTGCTGGTGCACCATCGAATGCCCTCCATCCCCTTCCACGGGTTCCCTGCTGTTATCAGGCTCCTGGATGGACCCCACCCTGGCAAAACTACCCATATTTTCACTGATCCTTCTGTACCTCTACATTCCGTAAAGGGGTCAGGGTTGTGTTGTGGGACTGGTAGAGAACAAAGCACCAATATCAGGAGACAGGGAGCAGTGTAGAGTCCCCCAGCTCCAGGAGACAGGGACCAGCACAGAGACCCCCAGTTCTGGAAGACCGGCTGAGTTGTACACAAGTCTGGAAGTGGCTGGGCCCAGAAGTATACAATGCTATGTTCCCGGGTAAACTGGAACAAAAGCGAGGAATGCACTTTGGTAAATCAGTCCGCTGTCCTCTTCACAGTCAGATCTGACTACCTGAAGGTGTCGGGGAACTGGCTTGGAGAGGCCGAGGCATGCAACAAGAATTGGTCAGAGCCGATTGTAAAGGTTCACCAGAAATTGGGTCTGTGGGAATGACATTCCTTCGCAGTAATGGGGAAGAACCTGGTCATCAGGTGCAAGGTGCTCTCGGTACTGCTGCGTGTGATGCAGGCGTGGCCCATCCCACACACCTCTGCCCTGGCTATTACCAGAGCAGTTTCCCTCTTCATGTGGGGGTCCAAAATGGATGGAGTGGGAAGGAGGTCCATGTACGTCACCAGACTATGGTGTTATGAGCCCAAAGGACCCCAAAACCCAGCAGCAATAGACATTCACCAAGACAAGTCGTTATTTAAAAATAAGTTGTTTTATTTATCTTTTAATATTAAAACAGAATCAAACTTTAACTTATCTCTATTAACTTAACTAGCCTTAATCGCCTTCTAATCTAAGCGCATGTGTATGATGTGTGTGTACATTTAAGAAAAGTTATTTGGTTCACAGTTCAATCTCACTTCTCATTCTTCCAAGTTCACTAGTTGTAGGCAATTCTGATACTGTGTAAGGAATTGAACATGTATAAAGTTCATCAGGCTTTGCCACTCAGGAAAGTTCTGTAGGCTTTGCAGAGAGAGATTTGTTGTTCCAGGATTTCCACAACTGAGCTACCACCATTAGTCAGCTCAATGTGTCGCTGATAAAACTTGGCCCATCAGGGTTCTCCAGATAATAACCTCTTTCTTTCATGCTAGCACTGTGTTCCTTCCTGTTCCACTTATTCTGAGAGAAACATCAGACAGATAGCGCTTCCAGCCATCTGCCACTCTGGTTCATACAATCTTCTCCTGGCTTGCACTGTTTAGCTGCTTTCAGTGCCACACACACTCTGGATGAGAAAGCTTGTTTCAGCCCTTTCTCTCTCTCTCTCTCACTCCAATTGAGACAACTAGAAAGCCCTTGTGACTCTCTCACTTGCAAACCCCCCCCCCCCACCCACCTCTTCAGCAAACAACAGAAGTTATCCTTCTTGGTCAAGCTGTTGTCTTAGCTAAACAAAACCCTGGGGTGACCTTTCTGTCGGCATTTTGTAGATATTCAACCAGCCAGCCTGTCTCCAAACCAAAACAATGGTCTAGTTATTTCATGACCTCATTTCAATTAGCAGCTACTTGTGAAATGTGCATAGCATTCTCCATCGTTTCTGTGATGTAACTGAATATGAATTCTTCAGTATTTCAAATAAGATCTGTTTTAAAATGTGTGTATGTATTTAACCTACTCTAATTTTACCAGATTCTCCCAAATATATATTCCATTACAATGGGGTTAAGGGTGTAACCAATGTGGCCCTCATCGTGTGAGGCTGCATCAGGCTGAGTATGGAAACTAAGTACAAGGGCACAAAGTGCCTCTATGAACCAAGGATCTCCCTGTCTCAGGTGTTCTGAAGGATTGGCGCAATGTCCCAGTCAGCTGGACTTTGGCACATTACCTTTGTGGAAAAGTTTTCATAGACAAAATTTTTGACAACAAAGCCATCAGATAGTGGTCAGCACAGAATTCCTGCTGACACAGAGAGGCCAGGACTTGATGAATACTGCAGGGTGGTCCCCTGAGCAGAGAATCCAGAGACAGATATCTAGTCCTCCCTCTGGTTAGCGAGAGTGAGGCCATCACAGACAAGGAGTGTGGCCTGAAGGACCAGGTCAAGGAACTTGAGCTGCAGCTCGATGACCTTACTCTGGTTAGGTAGAAAGAGGCTATCATAGACGAGAGCTACAGGCAGATAGTCGCACATGGGCCCATGGGACGAGGTGCAGTGGGTTACCGTTAGGAGGAGGAAAGGGAGGCATCAGGTTCATGTGCAAGCACCCGAGTCTGTAATCTTCAGAAATCAGTACTCCACCTTGAATACTGCGGAGGGGGATAGTCAGACTATGATGGGCAGAGGTGTGGTGTCAAACTCTGTAGGGATAAAAGGAAAAGGGCGATAGTGATACGGTGAGGGTTAGTAGGATAAGGAAAGAGACAAGTTTAAATAATTTGAGGGCGGAAAAACAGGAAGTCGTAAACAGATGTTGCAGTGAAAATTGTGAGAATGGTAGAGAGGAGGATTTGCAGAAGGTAGGATGTAGGAGATCCCTGAGTTGTATTTATTTTAATGTGAGGAGTGTAGTAAAGAAGCTGGATGAGCTAAAGGAGTGGATTGACATGTGGCATTATGATGTTGTGGCCATTAGCGAGACGTGGTTGAAAGATGGTTGTGACTGGCAGTTGAATGTTCCACGATTTCGCTGCTTGAGATGTGACAAGAGTTGGTGGTTCAAGAGGGGGAGGTGTGGCATTACATGTCAGGGAGGATATTACAGCAGTGCTGAGGCAAGATAGACTGGAGGGCTCGTCAAGAGAAGCAGTGTGGGTAGAGCTGAAAAACAAGAAGGTTGAGGTTACGATTTTGGTATATTATAGGTCTCCAAATGGGGAAAGTGAACAAGGAGAGTAAATGTGCAAGGAAATAGGTGAGATATGCAAGTGAAATAGGGTGGTGTTGGTTGGGGATTTCAATTTTCCAAACATCAATTGGGAAACGCAGTCAGTAAAAGGGCAGGATAGCTTAGTATTTATGCATTGTGTTCAGGATTGCTTTTTGCAGCAATATGTTGAGACGCCAACTAGAGGGGGAGCAGTGTTCGATCTGTTGTTTGGGAATGCAATGGGGCAGGTGACAGAGGTGAGCATTAGCGAGAACTTTGGATCCAGTGATCATGGGTCCATTAGTTTTATCTTAATGATGGAAAGGAATAGGTCGGGTCCGAGGTTGAAGTTCTTCGAGTGGAGGAAGGCCAGATTTGGAGAAATGTGGAGGGATTTGCAGAGAGTTGTGTGGGCTGAACTTTTTCCTGGAGAGGATGTAGAGAAAATTTGGGGGGCATTTAGTGGTGAGATTTTGAGAGTACAGGATCTTTATGTTCCAGTCAGGCCAAAGGGGAAGACTAAAGGTTCGAGGGAGCCATTGTTTTTTGATGAAATTAAGAAGTTGGTTTGGGAAAAGAGGGAAGCCTATTACCAAATATAAAAAAACAAGGGATTAAGGAGATGTCTGGTCATTACTTAGATTGCAGGAAGAACCTTCAGATGGAAATTAGAAAGGCAAAAAGAAGGGATGAGGTGTCCATAGCTAATAAGGTGAAGGTGAATCCTCAGGGTTTTTCAGATATGGGAACAGTAAAAGGAGGGTTAAACATAGAATAGGTCCACTGGATGATGGGACTAGTGAACTATTTCAGGAACCGTATGAGATGGGAGAAATATTGAACAAATTTTTCTCGTCTGTATTCACGAGGGAAACGGACATTGGGCTATACAAGATCAGAGAGGCAAAGGGCTTAATTATGGAAAGGATAAGGATTAGTAAAGCGAGAGTTTTGGAGCTTCTAGGGTCAATTAAGGTGGATGTCTCATGGTCCTGATGGGACTTTTCGCAGGACTTTAAGGGAGGTCAGGGAACAAATAGTTGGGCCACTGACATGATTTATCAAAGATCACTGGAGGAGGGTGTGGTGCCGCGGGATTGGAGGGTTGCAAATGTAGTTCTGTTGTTCAAAAAAGGCAGTAGGTGTAGGCCAAGTAATTATCGGCCAGTAAGTTTGACTTCCGAGTGGGGAAGATTATAGATGGTATACTTCGAGATAGTATGTACAAATATCTGGATAGGCAGGGATTGATTGGGGACACCCAGCATGGGTTAGTGAAGGGAAAATCATGTTTGATGAATCTTGTTGATGTTTTAAAGAGGTGATAAGAAAAGTGGATGAAGGTAGGGCGGTTGACGAGATCTATTTAAATTTTAGTAAAGCTTTTGATAAGGTACTGCATGTAAGGTTAGTTAGGAAGGTTCAGTCGCTAGGGATTAATAGATAGTGAGATAGGTTCAGAGGTGGCTGGGAGATGGAAAGCAGCGAGTCATGGTGGACAACTATCTGTTAGGATGGAAGCCTGTGACTAGCGGGGTGGCTCAGGGATCAGTGTTGGGTTCCCTGTTTATCATTTATATTCATGATTTTGTTGAGGAGGTGCTTAATTGGGAAAGCAAATATGCAGATGATACGAAAATAGGGGGAGTGGTGGATGGTGAGGAAGGTTCTCTTGGATTATAGGATTTGGTTTGTTTGGAAAAGTTGACAGATGGAATTTAACGTTGACAAGTGTGAGGTGCTGCATTCCAGAAAAAAATATTCAAAATAGGACAAATACAGTTAAGGGGAGGGTGTCGAGGAATGGAGAGGAACAGAGGGATCTTGGAGTTATGGTACCGAGTTCACTGAAGGTGGATTCCCATGTAGACAGGGTGGTTAAGAAGGCATATGGTCAGCTGTCCTTCATAAACCATAGTGAAGAGTGTAGGAGCTGGGAGGACATTCTGCAGCTGTTTAAGGCATTGGTGAGGCCAGGTTTGGAGTACTGTGCTCAATTCTAGTCTCCAAACTATAGGAAGGATATAGATAAGCTGGAGAGGGTGCAGAGAAGATTTACAAGGATGTTGCCTAGCTTACAGCATCTGGATTACAGGGAGAGATTAAGGAGACTGGGACTTTATTCATTGGAATGTCGACGACTGAGAGGCGACTTGATGGAGCTATTTAAAATTATGAAAGGAATAGATAGAATAGACATAAACAAAATCATTCCCCTGAGAAAAAGGGAAGGTTGGAACAAGAGGCCATGAGTTAAGGGTAAGAAGGCAAAACTTTAGGAGAAGTATTAGAGGATGCTTCTTCACTCAGATTCTGGTTGCTGAATGGAATGTTCTTCCGAATGAGATAGTTGCAGCAGGGTCCCTTCTGTCATTTAAGAGAAGGTTGGATGTGTACATGGAGGTGAGGGGGTTGGAGGGATATTGGCGGAGAGTGGGAGGATTGAGCTAGTGGATTTGTTCTGGTGAACCGGTGTGGACTCGAAAAGCTGACATGGCCTGTTTCCGCTCTGTCAATGGTTATATGGTGACACAGTTTTGCATTTCAATGTCCCATCCCTCGTTACAAAACTCTCTGCTCTCCACGTTAGTGTTGCACATTTCTTCACTGCTGCTATGGCTGGACTCAGAAAGTTTATTTGATATTTTTCCAACTTCAGTTTTGTATCTGCTTCATAAATATGACCAAGCACATATATTCTCGCGTCCTTTTGTATTTTTATCTTCATAATTTGTCCTAATAATATATTGTAATCCTTCCAAACATCTTCCACTTTTACACAGGTCCAAACCAAAATGGAAAAAAAAGTCCCGATCACCTGATTACATTGAAAACATTTCTCGGAATAATTGGAGATAAGTCCATTTAATTTATATGAAGTATAGCAGAATTGATGTGGAGAATTGTATTTTATATCTGGCATTAATCATATTTGTAACACTCTTGACACAATCTTGACCCTATTTCTTCTTGAATTTTTATATTTCAATCTTCCTTCCACCTTTGTTTCGATTTATATTAATCCTTTCCCCCATATTATATTTGATGTTTATAAAATCTCCTTCCCACATCTGAAACACATTTCTGATACTTAGGTCATTTTTCTGGGGTAAGATAGAATTGGTGTAAAATATTAGACTGAACCAGTCCATATCCTGCTTTTCTAATTGATGTTGTGCTGTCCTTACACCAATCTGACCAGCTTCTTTCTGAAATTGTCACATCCAAGTCCGACTCCCATCTTTCTCCTGACCTCTGCTATCCTGGTTTTGAATTTTCATTGATAAATTTAGGTGTTTTCCCCATCCAGACTCTTTGTTCCATTTCACTAATTTTAGGTGGGGTCAACGTTGGTCCCTATCTTTCTCTTAAGAATGATCTAAGTGGGAGAAAATAGAAGAAGGTCCCACTAGCCACTCCGTATTTGTGCTTAATTGTTTGAAGAATTTCTTCCATGTAGCAGTCTTCAAAATATCTTATACTCTGTCATAACACAAATTTAATATTCTATTGCCTCTGTTCATATTTTGACACACTGGTACTTTTCTTGAGATCCCTACAATTTTCCCTAAACATACATTAATTTCTTGCCACGTTCTGATCAGATCTATCTGTCTTTTTTTCTTGTGATTTGACTCTCCATTTATTGACAAAATACTTTGCTTCCCCTCCTCCATTGTTGTCGGGTCCATGTGGGTCCCACAGTTTAAGAACCAGACCAAAGCGGAGGTACAAAGCACACTTTTATTTTGGGGATGGAAACAGGACAACAGGGTCGATATGTTAGGCAAACTTCTACACACAGAGTACGCAGGGAGCCTGGGGGAAATTACATGAATGTACACATTCAACATTCAGGATCAAGGTGATATTGTGAGTTCCCTCCCCTACTTAACCTCGAGACTCACCCCAACCCAGTGTGGAAGGTGCTACCTACTAGCCACGAGGAGTTAAAAGAGGCAGAACAAAGGGGGACATGGTCCTTTATAGTTCTGCGGGCCATGCTGGGAGGGCAAATCACTCAGGGAAGGCTGGGCCCCATTGAATGCTGTGGCCAATGCTCGAAGCCAAGTGCAGGGGCTTGGCAGGGGTCAGTCGAGGTGATTCACATGGGCCAATTGGGTGAAGGTCAGGTGTGAGTCTGGCATGGATGTCTGGACTGCAGCTCCTGGTGATTGAGTTTGGCCAGTTGGGTGAAGGTCATGGTTGAGTCTAGCCGGGCTGCCTGGACTGCAGCTCCTGGTGATTTAGGTGGACCAATCGCAAGGGTCACCTTGATGGCTTGGAGTGAGTCTTTGACCTTGATTGGCAGGTAATGTATCCACCAAACTGGAGCAAAGCAGCGCCACCAGGTGGTGGACACTGCCACTCCATGACAATCCACCCCTTCGGAAGACACACTGCTTGCCAATAAAGTGCGACGTAATAAGAAGGTCTTATTATATGCCGATGTGCATGTAAATTGTCCATCTCATCATGGAATAACTATAGCAATGATAACAAAAATAATTGCAGTCCCCACGTGAATGATAGTCACCCAAATGCCACCCGTGGAGCCATATGGCCCCCAGGGTCCCCATGAGGTGGTGATGCTTGTGGATCTGGTCCCTGGATTTTTGAATTTTGGCCACTGAGTCCCGAATGTGGTCAGCCCGATGGGTGATGTTAGAGGATTCCTTGGGAATGTAGGTGCAGCCCTCCTGGCCAATGACAGTACAGCCACCAGCAGGTAGTCCAGGGCCATCCGATTTGGCATTGTCACCATAGGTCTCTTCTCCAGCTCCACAACTGTCCAGGTCAGGGTGTCCTTTGTATGGTGCAGGAACACTGCTGTCTCATTGGCCAACATCTCCAGGAGGGTGGTCATCTGGGTCACTTCATTGGAGAGCCATGCAGTGCCATATCTGGGGAAGGCGATCATCCAGAACCATTCGCCTGCAGTAAAAGCTCTCTTGTTGCAGTGGTCACCAAAGGCTGGGTGCTCCCCTATGTCATCAAAAGAGTAGATGTAGGCCACCACGAATGTGGAGAAATGGCAGCCCTACCAGGTGACAGGAAGCCAGGAGTAGGCACGGTGGCCACCTTCCCAGTGGGTGCCATTCAAGGTCCAGGGGCCCCCCAGCTTGGTGACACCAATGGAGTGCGGAGCCCGGGTACCCTCTGTGCCGGTCGTCACTGTTGCCGACTGGGAGGGTGGAGGTGTGTCTGTGGGGGAGTCTGCACCAACACTTCTTTGGTCTATGGATGAGTTGTGGGATGATGCAGAGTGTCGGGACTCGAGTGGTGGTCCACTTTTAGGCAGAAAAATACCAGTTCCTGAAGCATCCACCCCATTGGGAGTCGGTGGAAGGGATAGTGTTAAGCAGAGATACCAGGGGTGGTGAGCTGCCATTAGGTCCACCCCATACAGTTAACCCAAACCCACTGGAGCAAAGAGTCTCGGTAGGCAGTTCATCTGAGAGTCGTCCAGTTGGTTGGGGGTGAGTGGTAATGCTTGTTTGGTGTGTGCTGGAGTTTGGACACAGATCCAGCAGTCCGATCTGTTCGTGGTGGTGGTGAAATCATAGGTTATGGAGAGGAACGTGATCAGCAATCTGACATTGCAAATGGTTGCCGCTAGCAGCAAGGGTAGAAGCAGGCATTGCATGTTCCTGTGGGGTGGAAAAAAAAACTCATTGTCCCTTTGTGAGATGGTGGGTGTGGAGACAGGAGAGGTTGGTTAGGCCCAGAATTGCGAACCACTGGGAATCTCCAGCACTGAAAGCAACAATCTCCCCCCTTTTGGGGTGGACTTCATGGCTGTTGTACCCATACTCTCCCCAAGTCTTCAGTCTCGGGGGATTTGGGGGGATCTGTTTCCGGGGATGTGAGTGTTAAAGGTGGTGAGATATGCGGATGTCTCCTTGGCCGGTGGGGCGTGTGTTAAAGTGATTCACAGCCTGTTGCAGCTCCGTCAGCCACCCCCCCTCACTTTGATGTGTGCAAGGGGGTCAGAGTGCAGATGCTCTCCGTGAACTGGCCTTTCATCCTTTCAACTGACCCGGATGCCTGGGGGAGATAGGGGATGTGGAGCAGCAAGGATATCTCCACCTCAGCAGCCCATTCTTGGGCTTTAGACCCCGAAAAGTGTGAGCCCGGATTGGATCGGCACCTCCGACAGGATTCCGTAAATGGAGGACAGGGGCTGTAATCCTTTAATGGTGTTATTCTGGTTGGCTTTCTCACAGGACACTGCCACCAGTGCAGCAGAATACGTATTCACCATGGTCAGGATATACTAGGTATTTTTTTAATCTTGGTGAGGGAGGAGTCCAATATCATTGATCTGCCATACACGACCAGCTCCCATGCCACAGCAAATTTGTCCCGGAGGCCCTGTTGGCCTTCCTCTTGACTTTACCTGCTGACAGATGGGGAAGTCAAGCACGTTGGTTTTGAACTGATTCCGGGTGAGGGCGACCCTGAACTGTTCTGCCCATTGTCATGTGCTGTCAGCCCATCGGTGGCTGATTTTGCAGTGAGCCCACACAGCCAGATACAAGCCTGGATCACAGGCAGCTCGAGCCGCTGGAAAGGGGGTAATCAATACCGGAAGGCAGCGGCTCTCTACTCTACCATGGGGAACGTCATCATCAAAGAGGGAGAGGGGGGCTCCAGCCAACTTGCTGAACTGGCAGCAATGGCATTCACACTTCAGGACACCACTGGGCCCATTAACATCCACCCCGATTCATGGGCAGTGGCCAATGGCATGGTGGTCTGTATGGCCCAATGGCATGAGACAGGGTGAGAAATCCACGATGCCCCCTTTGGGGACAGCACCACGGGCAGTTGCTCTGGGACCAAGCCCCCACAGAGAGATCACAGTTCACCACGTAGACATCCAGACCTGCAACACCATAGAGGAGGCTGCGCACAATGTGGCCTTGGCCAAAGTTGCTCAAAGATGCACTGACTCCACCTCCCCACCAGACACTGACAATGGGGCACTGGCTGCCTGGGCTCACCGCAAAAGCAGCCATCTAGGGGTTTACAGCACATGATGATGGACAGAACAGTTCAGGGTCGCCCTCACCCTGAATCAGTCCAAAATCGACGTGCTCGACTTCCTGTGAGAAAGCCGACCAGAATAACACCATTAAAGGATTACAGCCCCTGTCCTCCATTTACGGAATCCTGTTGGAGGAGCGATTCAATCCTGGCTCACACTTTTCGGGGTCTAAAGCCCAAGACTGGGCTGCTGAGGTGGGGATATCCTGGCTGCTCCACATCCCCTATCACCCCCAGGCATCCTGGTTGGTTGAAAGGATGAAAGGCCAGTTCACAGAGAGCATCTGCACTCTGACCCACTCGCACACATCAAGGTGGGTCGGTGGGGGGTGGAGCTGACGGTGCTGCAACAGGCTGTGGATCACTTTAACCCACGCCCCACCAGCCAAGGAGACAACCCCATATCTCACCACATTCAACACTCCCATCCATGGAACCAGAGCCCCCAAAAACCCCTGAGAGTGAGGTATTGGGGAGAGTTGGGGGAGATTGTCACGTTCAGTCCAGGATATTCCCAGTAGTTCGCAATTCTGGGCCAAAGCAAACTCTCCTGTCTCCACACCCACCATCTCACAAAGGGACAATGAATTTTTTTTCAACCCCACAGGACATGCAAGCACTGCTTCTACCCTTGCTGCTAGCGGCAACCATTGGCAATGTCAGATCGGTGATCACGTTCCTCTGCATTACCTATGATTTCATCACCACCACGAATAGTTCAGACTGCAGGGTCTGTGTCCAAACTCCAGCACACACCAATCAAGCATTACCACTCAACCCCAACCAACTAGACGACTCTCAGATGAACTGCCTACCGAGACTCTTTGCTTCAGTGGGTTTGGGTTAACTCAACACTATTCCTTCCACTGACTCCCGATGGGGTGGATGCTTCAGGAACCAGTATTTGCCTGCCTAAAATTGGACCACCACTCGAGTCCCGACACTCTGCATCATCCCACAGCTCCTCCATAGACCAAAGAAGTGTTGGTTAAGACTCCCCCAAAGACACACCTCCACCCTCCCAGACGGCAGCTGTGACGGCTAGCACACAATGTAACCGGCCTCCGCATCACCACCTCTGTTGGTGTCAGCAAGGTGGGGGGCCCCTGGACCATAAATGGGACCCACTGGGTAGGTGGCCACCATATCTACTCCTAGCTTACTGCCACCTGGTAGGGCTGCCATTTCCCCACATTCAAGGTGCCCTACATCCACTCTCTTGATGACCTATGGGAGCACCCAGCCTTTTAGCGACCACTGCAACGTGCCCTTACTGCAGGCGAATTATTCTGGATGATCGCCTTCCTCAGATATGGCACCGCATGGCTCTCCAACGAAGTGACCCAGATGACCACCCTCCTAGAGATGTTGGCCAACGAGACAGCAGTGTCCCTGCACCATACACAGGACACCCTGACCTGGACAGTTGTGGAGCTGAAGGAGAGAGTTATGGTGGAAATGCCAAATCAGATAGCCCTGGACTACCTGCTGGCGGCTGTGCTGTCATTGGCCAGGAGTGCTGCACCTACATTCCCAAGGAATCCTTTAACATCACCCACCTGACTGACCACATTCGGGACTCAATGGCCAAAATTCAAAAATCCAGGGACCAGCATCACCACCTCATGGGGATCCTGGGGGCCATTTGGCTCCATGAGGGGCATTTGGGTGACTATCATTCACTGGGGGATTGCACTTATTTTTGTTATCATTGCTATAGTTATTCCATGATGTGATTGTCAATTTATATGCACCCTTGCATTGCCCCATTAAATCTTCTTATTACCTGTCGCACTTTATTGGCAATCAGCATGTCTTCCGAAGGGGTGGATTGTCAATGGAGAGGCAGTATCCACCACCTGGAGGCGCTGCTGTGCTCCAGTTCAGTGGACACATTACCTGCCAATCAAGGCCAAAGACTCACTCCAAGCCATCAAGGTGACCCTTGCGATTGGCCCACGTAAATCACCAGGAACTGCTGTCCAGGCATCCTGGCCAGACTCACGCCTGACCTTCACCCAATTGGCCCAGGTGAATTATCTCAACTGACCCCTGCTGAGCCCCTGCACTTGGCTTCGAGCATTGGCCACAGCAGTCAACGGGGCCCAGCCTGCCCCGAGAGATTGGCCCTCCCAGCACGGCCCGCAGAACTTTAAAGGACCATGTCCCCCTTTCTTCTTTCTCTTTCGACTCCCTCATGGCTAGTAAGTAGCACCTTTCACACTGGGTTGGGGTGAGTCTCGAGGTCAGCTAGGAAGAGCCATGTCCATACCGGTCAAGGGGTGGGAGCTCACAGTATCACCTTGATCCTGAATGTTGAATGTGTGCGTTCATGTAATTTCCCCCAGGCTCTGATGGTTTCTCCCTCCTAATTAGAAGTGTATATTTACTCCCTGCGTATTCTGTGTGTGGAGGTTTTCTTGACACATCGACCCTGTTGTCCTGTTTCCATCCCCAAAATAAAAGTGTGCTTTGTACCTCCGCTTTGGTCTGATTCTTAACCTTTGTGACCCACACGAACCCGACAACAATGGAGGAGGGGAAGCAAAGTATTTTATCAGTAAATGGAGAGTCAAATTACTAGAAAAAAAACAGATAGATCTGATCAGAATGTGGCAAGAAATTAATGTATGTTTAGGGAAAAAAGGTAGGGATCTCAAGAAAAGCACCAGTGTGTAAATATGTGTTATTGCCTATGAACAGAGGGAATAGAATATTCAATTTTTGGGAAGGAGATTTTATAGACATCAAATATAATATGGGGAAAAGAATTTATATAAATCAAAACAAAGGTGGAAAGAAGATTGAAATATACAAATTCAAGAAGAAATAGGGTCAAGATTGTGTCAAGAATGTTACAAATATGATTTATGTCAGTTATAAAATTACAATTGTCTACATCAATTCTGTTATACTCCATATAAATTAAATGGACTTATCTCCAATTATTCCGAGAAATGTTTTCAATGTAATCAGGTGATCGGAACTTTTTTTTTCCATTCGGTTTGGACCTGTGTAAAAGTGGAAGAATTTGGGAAGGATTTCAGTATATTATTAGGACAAATTCTGAAGATAAAAATACGAATCATATTTATGAAGCAGATACAAAAATGAATTTGGAAAAATTTCAAACAGCCATAGCAGCAGTGAAGAAATGTGCAGCACTAACGTGGAGAGCAGAGAGTTTTGTAACAAGGGACGGGACATTGAAATGCAAAACTGTGTCACCATGTAACCACATAACCATTTACAGAGCGGAAACAGGCCATGTCAGCCTTTCGAGTTATCACCGGTTCACGAGAACAAATCCACTAGCTCAATCCTCCCACTCTCCGCCAATATTCCTCCAACCCCCTCACCTCCATGCACACATCCAACCATCTCTTAAATGACAGAAGGGACCCTGCTGCAACTATCTCATTCGGAAGAACATTTCATTCTGCCACCACTCCCTGAATGAAGAAGCATCCTCTAATATTTCTCCTAACGTTTTGCCCTCTTACCCTTAACTCATGGCCTCTTGTTCCAAACTTCCCTGCCCTCGGAGGAATGATTTTGTTTATGTCTAGTCTATCTATTCCTTTCATAATTTTAAATACCTCCATCAAGTCCCCTCTCAGTCATCGACATTCCAATGAATAAAGTCCCAGTCTCCTTAATCTCTCCCTCTCATCCAGATGCTGTAAGCCAGGCAACATTCTTGTAAATCTTCTCTGCACCATCTCCACCTTATCTATATCCTTCATATAATTTGGAAACTAGAACTGAGCACAAAACTCAAAACCTGGCCTCACCAATGCCTTAAAGAGCTGCAGCATCACCTTCCAGCTCCTACACTCTATGCTATGATTTATGAAGGCCAGCAGACCATATGCCTTCTTAACCACCCTGTCTACATGGGAATCCACCTTCAGTGAACTCTGTACCATAACTCCAAGATCCCTCTGTTCCTCCTCATTCCTCGTCACCCTCCCCTTAACTGCATAGGTCATATTTTGATTATTTTTTCCGGAATGCAGCACCTCACACTTGTCAACATTAAATTCCATCAGTCCACTTTTCTAAACAAACCAAATCCTGTAATCCAAGAAAACCTTCCTCACCATCCACCACTTCCCCAATTTTTGTATCGTCTGCATATTTGCTTACCCTGTTAACCACCCCCTGAACCAAATCATGAATATAAATGATAAAGAACAGGGTATCCAACACCGATCCCTGAGGCACACCACTTGTCACAGGCTTCCATCCTAACAGACAGTTGTCCACCATGACTGTCTGCTGTCTATCTCCCAGCAACCTCTGAACCCATCTCACTATCTATTAATCCCTAGTGATGAACCTTCCTAACTAACGTTACATGCAGTACCTTATCAAAAGCCTTTACTAAAATTTAAATAGATCTCGTCAACCGTCCTACCTTCATCTACTTTTCTCCTCACCTCTTCAAAAAACTCAACAAGATTCATCAAACATGATTCTCCCTTCACTAACCCATGCTGGGTGCCCCAATAAATCTCTGCCTATCCAGATATTTGTACATCCTATCTTGAAGAATACCCTCCATAACCTTCCCCACCACCGAAGTCAAAATTACTGGCCGATAATTACTTGGCCTACACCTACTGCCTTTTTTGAACAACAGAACTACATTTGCAACCCTCCAATCCCGTGGCACCACACCCTCCTCCAGTGATCTTTGAAAAATCACTGTCAATGCCCCCACTATTTGTTCCCTCACCTCCCTTAAAGTCCTGCGAAAAATCCCATCAGCACCAGGAGACTTATCCACCTTAACTGACCCAAGAAGCTCCAAAACTCTCACTTTACTAATCCATATTCTTTCCATAACTAACCCCTTTGCCTCTCTTATCTTGTAGAGCCCAATGTCTGCTTCCCTCGTGAATACAGATGAGAACAAATTGTTCAATATTTCTCCATCTCATACGGTTCCTGACATAGTTCACTGGTCCCATCATCCAGTCGACCTATTCTATGTTTAACCCTCCTTTTACTGTTCACATATCTGAAAAAACCCTGAGGATTCACCTTTGCCTGATTGGCTATGGACACCTCATCCCTTTTTACCTATCTCCTCAATCCCTTGTTTTTTATATTTGGTGTAGGTCTCCCTCTTGTCCCGAACCAACCTCTTAATTTCACCAGGAAACCATGGCTCCCTCGAACCTTTACTCTTCCCCTTTGGCCTGACTGGAACATAAAGATCCTGTACTCTCAAAATCTCACCACTAAATGTCCCCCAAATTTTCTCTACATCCTTTCCAGGAAAAAGTTCAGCCCACACAACTCTCTGCAAATCCCTTCTCATTTCTCCAAAGCTGGCCTTCCCCCACTCGAAGACCTTCAACCTCGGACCCGACCTATTCCTTTCCATCATTAAGCTAAAACTAATGGACCCATGATCATTGGATCTGGTTCGCCCTAACGCTCACCTCTGTCACCTGCCCCATTGCATTCCCAAACAACAGATCGAACACTGCTTCCACTCTAGTTGGCGTCACAACATATTGCTGCAAAAAGCAATCCTGAACACAATGCATAAATACTAAGCCATCCTGCCCTTTTACTGACTACATTTCCCAATCGATGTCTGGAAAATTGAAATCCCAAACCAACACCACCCTATTTCACTTGCATATCTCACCTATTTGCACATTTGCTCTCCTCGTTCCCTTTCCCCATTTGGAGGCCTATAATATACCCCATAATAGTAACTTCACCCTTCTTATTTTTCAGCTCTACCCACACTGCCTCTCTTGACGAGCCCTCCAGTCTGTCTTGCCTCAGCACTGCTGTAATATCCTCCCTGACATGTAATGCCACACCTCCCCCTCTTAATCCACCAACTCTGTCACACCTAAAGCAGCAAAATCCTGGAACATTCAACTGCCAGTCACAACCTTCTTTCAACCATATCTCGCTAATGGCCACAATATCATAATGCCACATGTCAATCCACTCCTTTAGCTCATCCAGCTTCCTTACTACGCACCTCGCATTAAAATAAATATAACTCAGGTATCTCCTATATCCTACCTTCTGCATATCCTCCTCTCTACCATTCTAACAATTTTCACTGCAACATCTGTTTAACACTTCCTGCTTTTCCTCCCTCAAATTATTTAAACTTGTCTCTTTCCTTATCCTACCAACCCTCACCGTATCACTATCGCCCATTTCCTTTTTTCCCTACAGAGTTTGACACCACACCTCTGCCCACCATAGTCTGACTATCCCCTTCCTCAGTATTCAAGGTGGAGTACTGATTTCTGAAGATTACAGACTTGGGTGCTTGCACATGAATCTGACCCCTCCCTTTCCTCCTCCTAACGGTAACCCACTGACCCTCATCCCGTGAGCCCCTGTGCGACCATCTGCCTGTAGCTATTGTCTACAATAGCCTCATTCTCCCTAACCAGAGTAAGATCATCGAGCTGCAGCTCAAGTTCCTTGACCTGGTCCTTCAGGCCACACTCCTTGTCCATGATGGCCTCACTCTCCTTAACCAGAGGGAGGTCTGGATGTCTGTCTCTGGATTCTCTGCTCAGAGGACCACCCCACATTATCCATCAAGTCCTGGTCTCTCTGTGTCAGCAGGAATTCCGTGCTGACGACTACCTGATGGCTTTGTGGTCATAAATGTTTGTCTATGAAAACATTTCCACGAAGATGATGTGGCAAAGTCTAGCTGACTGGAACATTGCACCAATCTTTCAGAACACCTGAGACAGGTAGATCCTTGGTTCATAGCGGCACTCGGTGCCCTTGTACTTAGTTTCCATGCTCAGTCTGATGCAACCTCACACGATGAAGGCCACATTGGTTACGCCCTTAACCCCATTGTCATGGAATATATATTTGGGAGAATCTGGTAAAATTAGAGTAGGTTAAAAATATACAGCCTATTCCAGTGGAAAAACAGTCATTGATCCCATTCCCGAGCAAGAGAATGTCGGACAAAAGGCATGGGTGGCATCACCAGGTAGTGGCCCTCCTGTAAAAGGGGAAATAGTGACACCTGCCCAGGGTAACACTCGGGTAGCTATTGAGGGACAGGATGGTTTAGTTTGTGTCGGACTCTGGCCTTACCCTACCCTCAATTTGGTTTGTGTCGTCTGAGTCCAGCGTGCTCGTTGAATGAAGTGATAGGAGAAGGTATTCGGTTTCACAATCAGTTTATTACATAGTACAAGAATAAAACTTAACAGAGCTCTGATTCAGTCATTTGTTTCTTAAATCACCTTCTCGGTGAGCTATTCCCCAAGACTCACACCTACTGTCCAGTCTCTTCTGTTTATATACATCAACATTGTTACATTGACCAAGAGTTGGCTTTCTTTGATAGACTCCTTGCATAAGATTTATCTCAAGCAATTTCCTGCTCTGCAATTATCGATGATGTGGACCTCCTATCTTAATCCCCAAGGCCAGAACATCCTGTTGTTTTGATCAGAAGTCAATTCATACCCCAGATATTTCTAATTATTTCTTTGTTCTCGGCTGGCCATAGTCTTCTGTTCTAATCAACACCTCCCGTGTACCCTTATGACATCATTCCTACTAAATTGGTTTATCCATTTTATTTGTCTCTGACATTCTCAGTCATGGTAGTCTTATCGCTTATCCTTGCAATACACTTATCTTCCTGTCACTGGCCTGTTTCAGAATAAATCACTGTCCCTATGGTTCCTCCAACCTCATCCTGTCTAACTTCTCCTATCTGCTATCCTCTTACTCCCATGTGTGCTTTACAATGAGCAGTGTAATTTTGGGGATGAAAGTATTTTCTCTCTTTGTATTTGGAGGCAGCAAATTCTACACATACTATAATCAGCCAGTGGGCTGATAACGCCTCAAACCGTGCATCTTGGCGCCTCACAGTTTGGCGGGCAGCAACCTCCTTTGAAGAAGACCGCAGAGCCCACCTCACTGACAAAAGGCAAAGCAGGAAAAACCCAACACCCAACCCCAACCAACCAATTTTCCCCTGCAACCGCTGCAATCGTGTCTGCCTGTCCCGCATCGGACTTGTCAGCCACAAACGAGCCTGCAGCTGACGTGGACTTTTTACCCCCTCCATAAATCTTCGTCCGCGAAGCCAAGCCAAAGAAAAGAATAATCAGCCAACTTTTCTACATACTGTGGCTGTTACTTAATTGCATTAATATTTCCCTTAAACAGTATAATTGAAGTAAATAGTAAATTGTTACATAGTAATGGATAATGAATATATAATGAATAGTACATAGGCATATTTTCCATGATTACTTAACCCCTTGGTTCCAACGGGGGAGACTGGCAGCGCGAGTCGGGGAGGGGAGGAGAGTCTTCATGATTTGGAACGGGGTTAGTTGAATTCCAGACACTAAAGCCAAGCCATCAGGGCCCTTGCTCGGTCTGCAGGCTTATGATGTTTCCACATTCTCTTTGACAAGCTTGTCGCACCGTCAGCTGTTTGTGGGCGGGAAGCCGTTTATGAATGGGCTGTGTCTGACAGCTGGTTTGTGTAACAGCAGGTCCTCGTGTTATTGTGCAGAGGACCAGGAGCTGGCTTTAGGGAAGAGGTGAGAATGGAGAGTTGTCTGGAATGTTGTGAGTTGTAGCTGACCTGTCTGTGTGAGTGTCCCAATACCCATTTCTTAGTCATTCACAGCAATCATTTAAAAGTCTGCTCTATCTTTCAGAATACAGTTATAATAACATCTTAACTCTTCTACCCAGCACATTCACTTCATATGCAGAGGGCATGAACTGCCAGACCTCAAGGTAAAAGCAGATAGGACACTTGCACTCTCGGTTTTTTGAAAGTGAACCTTCCATAATTTATTAACATTTTAGACCTATTATCCACTTTCGATGCAGAGATGATGGGCAGCGTAATGTTGATGTTGTCAGTTAAGCAACTGACTGGTGCACGAGGATGTTTTTCGGTCAGGGAATGGTCTATGAGTGACCGCAGCACATTCTGCAGGCCACTGCCACCCGGTTCAGGATCTTTCTAAGGAGGATCTGCCATGGTCTTCGAGGCAGATCCTCCTCCCACGCAATTCGAATGGGATGTTCTCTGGGGTGACAGTGACCTGAACTTCCCTCATCTTGTAGGAAGATGGTGAAATCTTGTTCCTCTGAGATCGTACTCATTCGATGAATGGTCCAATGTGATGGGAAGTAAATCGGTGTAATTCTTTGCGGCATCGTGATATGTGTTCAGCTAAGTCGTCAGGATATCCAAGAGTCGTGAAGTAGTCTGACAACTTGCCCACTGCACGATGTTTATAGAGTAAATGGCGATTGTGATGTCACTGAAACCAGCCAATTAAAACCCAAAGAAAATCTCCTTTTAAGGTGTAAAAGTTGCCTGATGTTGATCTATTATAATTTATATGATTATAAGTTGAGGAAACATCCCCCCCCAAAGAAAATCTCCTTTTAAGGTGTAAAAGCTGCCTGATGTTGATCTATTATAATTTATATGATTATAAGTTGAGGAAACCCCCCCCCCAAAGAAAATCTCCTTTTCAGGTGTAAAAGCTGCCTGATGTTGATCTGTTATAATTTATATGATTATAAGTTGAGGAAACGCCCCCCCCCCACAAAGAAAATCTCCTTTTAAGGTGTAAAAGCTGCCTGACTTTACAGTTCTACATGACGAGTTACCAGACTTTGGACATGGTACAGATATTCAAAGATGATTCCTAGAACCATCTCACAATTCCAGCTCTGAAACAGGCAGCCTGGCCCTTCTCGTCCAGGCCCAACACTTTCTCTCTTTCTTAATATTTCATCTAAAATCACAGAATAGAACATGAATTACTCCATTCCAGTACATATTGTTACGGAGTCCAGAGGACCCCAAAACCCAGCAGCAATAGATAGGCACCACAGCACAGGGTTACTTCAAGAAAAGTAGTTGTTAATTATATTTGAAGAAGAAAACAGAATTAAATTGTAACTGATTCCTGTGAGAAACCCAGCTAAGTGAAGAAATCATTTCACAGAGTCAGTGGGTGAAGTGATAGAACCTTTTATTCAACGTTCTTGCAAGAGCGGGTGTCCTTCAGACAAGGCACATTCACTGATATATTTACTTTCATTTTTATGCATTTCTTTGTGTTCATAAACCACTCCTTTCTTAATTGAATTGGTCATTTAACTGAGGAACTGTTCATTTAACCTCTCAAATGCTGTTCCTCTCCTTGTCTTAAAGCCCGCCCTTGTTTACTTCTCCCATTCCCTGATTTTGTGACCCCAAACTCTTTATTTAGTCTTATCCTTATTTGGTCAGATGCTTTGTCACAAGTTCCCATTCTTTCCAGTCTTTTAAATAGATCATTGTTGGGCGCTCTCATTATCCCCAATATGACTCGGACAAAGACTGAGGGGAACGATAGGCTTTATTGTACTAGAGACTGCTGGCCCGGGTCCAAGGCTAGGAAGGAGCGGGAAGGAGAGGGGACTCGACCTTTATGGCTGGGGTCACATGGGCAGGACTAAGGGAGGAGCCAAGTTAGAAGGACACCCGTAGAGAGGGGCAGCCAGCACATACAATCATATCACTACATTCACCCACCTTTAATAAAAATGGAACCCACCAGAACATAATCCACAAGCGGGGGTGACACCACAACCATAGTAACAGCTATAACACAACAGCAGCAGGACAAAACCCAGCAAACCAGGGGCGGGAAAAGCACTCCCCTCCCACCACCAACAGCTAGAGCAGAGGTGGCCGATCAGCGGCTCGTGAGCCACATGTGGCTCTTTTACTTTTAATATGCGACTCGCTGCCAGTCTTCTCCCCTCCCTCCTTGCCTGGCACTCATGCTGCTGTCTCTCCCCCCCACCTGATTCACACTGCCGGTATCCTCCCACGCACCCCCCCCTACCCGACTCACGCTGCTGGTCTCTCCCCCCCACAAGACGTATTGAGGGTTTGCATGGATGAGGTGCACCGCTTCAACCAGTGGGTCCGTCTTATGTCCCCTGACGTGCTTCCGAAGCAGAACTGGCTCTGGGGTGGTCAGCCAGGGAGGGATGGAGGAACCATTCGGTGATCTAGGAAAAGCAAAGAGGTGTTAATGCAGGGTTGTCATATTAGCGGTGCATAGTAAAGACCAGATGGCGTGGAGGGCTTTGGGCAAGACGTCCTACCAAGCGGGATACTGGCAAATCTTTAGATCTGAGGGCCAGGGCCATTGCCATCCAGACGGTGCTGTTCTCCCTTTCCACCTGGCCATTACCTCTGGGGTTAAAGCTGGTGATCCTGCTGGTGGCTGTGCCTCAGGCCAAAAAAGTACTGTTGCATTTCCTCACTCATGAACGAGGTCCCTCGGTCACTATGGATGTAGTCAGGGCACCCAAAAAGAGAGAAGATACTGCTCAGGGCCTTGATGACCATAGCTGAGGTCGTATCTGGGCAGGGGGTTGCAAAGTGGAACCTGGAGAAATTGTCCGCCACCGTCAGGATATAGGCGTTCCTATTTGTGGTCAGGAGGGGGCCCTTGAAATCGATACTGAGTCATTCGAAAGGGCGGGCGGTCTTGATGAGGTGTGCCTTTTCTGGTCGGTAGAACTGAGGTTTACACATGGCGCACATTTGTCAGTGTCTGGTCATGAACCAGTCATCCTCAACGGAGTACAGGAGGTTTCACGTTTTAATGAAATGATACAACCTCATGACTCCGGGGTGACATAGGTGGTCATGGAGGATCTGGAGATGGTCGAGATGCATGCTGGCGCACGTCTCTCGGGCTAGGGCATCCGAGGGGACATTGAGCTTACCCGGCTGGTACAAGATGTCATAGATGTAGGTGGACAATTCTATCCTTCACCTCAGAATCTTGTCAATCTTGATTTTACCCTGTTGTTTGGCACTGAAAATGAAGGCCACTGCCCTCTGGTCAGTCAACAAGTAAATCTTTTACCGGCCAGTTAGTGTCACCAGTGGCCACCACTTCAACGATCGCTTGAGACTCCTTCTTGACAGAGGAGTACCAGAGTTCGGGAGTTCGGGACTGTGCAGGGTGCGAGATAATCGGACTGCCTGTTTGGTTTAACATGACAGCCAGTGCGACATCGGAGGCATCGCTCTCCACTTGAAAGGGGACAGATTCATCCACGGCATGCATCGTGGCATTTGTGATGTCTCCCTTAATTTGGTCAAAAGTAGCCTGGGCATCCGCCGACAATGGGAAGGTGTTTGTATGAATTAGGGGGTGGGCCTTATCGGCGAAGCTTATTGAGCATAATATGAAAATAGCTCTGGGCACCCCTTAAACGACTTCAGGGAGTTTGAGACAGGGAACTCCATGAGGGGTTGTATGCGGTCTGGGTTGGGGGCAATGACACTATGTACCATGATACATCCAAGAAGGGCCAGGCGCTGCGTGTTGAACACGCATTTGAAGGACTTGGCCATATGCATGAACTTTGCGAGATTCGCGTCGTGGTCCTGTTGGTCATGGCTGCAGATGGTGACATTGTCAAGGTAGGGGAACGTCGCTGTCAGCCCGTGTTCCTCCACCATCTATTCCATCACTCTCTGAAAGGTAGAAGCACCGTTAGTAACCCCGAGACACACCCGCAGGAAGTGAAAGAGCTTTCCGTCTGCTTAAAGCCTGTATATATTTGATCAGCTGGACAGAGGGGGAGTTGATGGTAGGCTAACTTGAGGTCACTGTCGAAAAAATGCTGTACTAAACAACTTAATTGACCAAGTCGATGATACGGGGAAGCGGGAACGCATCCAACTGGGTGAAATGGTTGATGGTCTGAATATAATCAATTACCATCCAGGGCTTGACCGCACCTCTGACCACGAGGACCTGTGTCCTCCAGGAACTGGTGCTAGGGGCTATGATCCTCTCTGCCAGGAGTCATTTAACCTCAGCCCGGATGAACTACATGTCTTCCAAGCTATAGCATCTACTCTAGGTGGCCATTGTTTTACAATCCAGGGTGAGGTTCACGAACTGTGATGGAGGGCAGCACCCGTAGCATGGTGTGGTTGTAGTATGGTGCCGGAGACTGGGTACTGAGTCCGCAGGACGGTGCCGGTGGCTGCGTGCTAGGACCACAAGGCAGTGTCGGGCACTGATGGCTGTGGATGGTCAGCGATACTTAGGGTCTCCTGAATGCCATCATCACACTCCAGAACTGATTCTGAAAGTCAAGGCCCAGAAGGATCCGTGCGCTGAGGCGAGGCCAAATTAACAATATGAAATTGTTATAACACTCCCCCCCCCCCCACACCACCACCATAAGTGATGCTACACAATACCCCCAGATACTGGTCTGTTGGTCCCTTGCAACCATTGAAACCATCCTGGTCATGGGTCGGACTGGTAGGGAAAGTCTCTGGACCATGTCAGGGTACACGAAGCTTTCTGTGCTGCCGCTATTGAAAAAACCATTTGTTTTGTGCCCATTCAACTTGATCCACATCATGGAGTTTGAGATCGCGTGAGGACTGGCTTGATTCAGGGTGACTGATGCAGGATAGACATCCCTTCATCGATGTCATCAGCAGGGAGGCCTTCCCAAGATGGTGACCCCCATGTTGACCACGCAATGTTCGATGAAGAAGAAGACGGAAATGGAGTAGTGCTGGTTGGAAGTGATGTTGTCAGGGTGGTAGGCGGAGGTGCCGAGGTTGGGAGTGATGGCCAACAACATGGCGCTCCCCTTATCGCGCATGCGGTCAGCGCCAGAAGTTCCTCAGGAATGCACGCCGCACTGCTCCCGGACTGTAGTAGAGACCTGCAGACTTTCTGGTAATGGCCCCTCTTCCCATAGACTGAACATGTAGCTCACCCTCGTGGGGCAGAGGCATCACAAATGCTTGGACTGCTCACAGAAGTTGCATCTCAACGATGCTGACAGCGTGATTGTAGCCGTAGTCAGGTCGGTAGCGCCTGATGCATAGTCCCATGCGGAAGGCCCTTGTGGTGGAACATACGGAGATGGTTCCTTTCTGCCCGCGATCGACACCGTATGGCGCTGGGCTGAGTCTAAGGTTCTGATTGAGCCTTTTGAGTGGGAGCCAGTCCTCCTCGAGGAGTCGTTGCCAGATATAATCTGACCTCAAATCCCACACGTAGGTGTCTCAAATCAGTTCTTCCACGCATTGGGTCAGGGATATAGTGGTCATGAGTTTCCCCAGTCTTTTCCTTGTGTGACCAGGGACCAGACAAACTCCAGTGGATTCACCAGGCTGTTGCTTTCTGGACGTCAGCACGTAACGGGGGTATGCCACGTTCACTTTAGTCTTGTACAGCAGCTGTAGCTCAGACATTGCCTCGTTGTGAGTCGCACTGCCTTGGATTGTCAGGAAGGCCCACTGGCCGACTCGTGCCTGAGGATTTTTAACTTCTTCTTGTCGACGTTGACCACCTCAGCAGCAGCATCGAGGAAGTTACTGAAGCAGTTCATCCACTGCTCGAAGAGCACCAAAGCACCTCGGACTTGGGGGTCAACATCACCCCTCCCTCACATCACCCTTTCTGACCCACCAACTCTGCCTCCCCATCACCCCTCCCTACCCATCACCACCTCCCTCCCCATCACCCCTCCCTCCCCAACAACCCTCCCTACGCACCACCCCCTCCCTGCCCACCAACACCTCCCTACCCATTACCCCCTCCCTCTCCATTACCCCACAACTCCTTCCTACCCATCACCTCTTCCCTCACAAGTCGACCAAAAAGAAAAAAAAGGAAAAGGAGCTTATCAAAGAGAAATATAAATTCGAACCAATTGTCATGAAACCGCGAATCTCCACCAGGATGAGCCATTGAGAGCTTCAGTTTTCCAACCAACCTCTTGTATATATGGCTCCATATTTTCCAAACCAAAGTGATATTTATCATGTAAATTATGTTATTTTTCCAGAGGAATACAAGATCTCATTTCGAGATCCCAGCTCTGAATCCCCAAATCCATCCCCCATCTCCGAATCATGGCTGCACATTTCCTTCAAACACCTGAAGTTGATCGTTAAAATTCAGTTTGAGACATTGTAAACCTTCATTTTCATCTCTATATTTCCCATCAAAATTAACATTGGATCCAATGGAAGTTTAACCTTAATATATTTCCTCCAAAAATACTTTAATTTATATCCCAAATGGTTGAACCTTAAGACACAGACAAGTCAAATGACAAAAAGAACCTATCTCTTTATAACATCTGAGACATAATTCTGAAGATATTAAATCTTTTTAATTTTTGAGGCATTAAAGAGAGTTGATGCAAACAATGATTTTGTACAAATCTGTAGGTAACATTAATGATTTGCGTTGTAGCCCTGGGAGTTGAAGCTCTGCCTTTTTAGAGGCTGGAAAGGTGCATTTTATACAGTTGGAGTTCCCGCCGTTAGATTGATTGGCTGACATCAGCCGCATGAATAACATAAGCAGGATTCATGCCCACGGGAAAATTCTTCCATACGAATCCCCTTCTTCCCCAGCCTGGTGTTGCTCTGTTAGCTGGGCAGCCTGGCCAGCCCCATTTTAGGGCTGCCTGACTTGTACTGCCCCAGCTTCCAACCACGCTGGTTCGTGATACGGGTGTCAAGTTAATGAGTTATGCCGCTGTTTGTTACTGTGCGTTGTGCCAGCCTGATTTCCGTGGTGGCGGTTCATGACCCACCCCGCCCCCTAAGAAACATTGCTACAGTTTCTAGTGTCCGTGGATGCAGTCCTCAATGCCTTTGGAGATCTGCCTCTGTGACGAGGTGCTGGCATCTCCACAGGTTGTGTCGGGTTCGCGTGTGTCAGCTTGAGCCTGTCTGTGGTGGAAACCTATGGTTTGCCACCAATGTCTAATTCGAAGATGGCTCTGTTGTTTGGGATGATTTGGAAGGGGTCTTCATAAGGCTTCTGTATTGGCCCTCTGTGCACGAACATGGACTCACAGTCTTTACGGACTTTGGAGATGTTGAAGTTGGCTTGCCTGTGTCTGGAGGGTGGGATCGGAGCCAGGTAACTGACCTGTGCACACAGGCTATCCAGGAAGGTGATTGTATCCTCCTGTTGTCTTCTGGACAGTGGGACAAAATACCCAGGGACCATGAGTGGTGCTCCGTTGACGAGCTCGGTGGAGGGTGTATGGAGGTCTTCTTCTGCAGTGCTGTATGAATGCTTAGCAGACCCCACAGAAGTTTGTCCACTCAGTTGGAGTCCTTGAGTCTGGTCCTAAGGGAAACCTTGAGGTGCCTGTGGAAGTGCTCCACCATCCCGTTGGACAGCGGGTGGTATGCTATCATGTGGTGTAGCTGAATGCCCCACTGGTTGGCATCATCACTCCACAGGCTGGGGGTGAATTGTGCTCCTATGTCAGAGGTTATGTGGTGTGGTAGTTCAAACCTTGGTACCCAGGACTAGAGGAGTGCTTTGGAGTAGGACCTAGTGGATGTGTCAGCCAGGGGATTGTTTCTGGCCACCGGGTGAAACGGTCAACCACCATGAACAGGCAGTGGAAAGCCTGTGAGATTGGTGAAGGCACCACTATGTCCACGTGGATGTGGTCAAACCTTCCTTCCATTGACTTGAAAGTCTGTGGGAGGACCTTGGTGTGTTGCTGTATCTTGTCTGTTTGGGACTGCGTGCACATCTTGGCCCACCCACTGGCTTGTTTCCACAATCCATGCCACACTGACTTCCTGGTCTTTAGCAAGACCGTAGTCCTGATTGATAGCTGCACCAGCCCGTGGATGGAGTTGACAACTTGTCACCTCCATGCCTTTGGGACGATGGGTCAAACCTGTCTGGCGGCCACATCACACAGGAGGTCAGTGTTACCTGTATCTTCTGGGATGTCCTGAAGCTGGAGCCCCGTGACGGCGGACCGTACTGAGGGATCTCGTCGTCTTGCTCCTGTGCCTTCTCCAGTGTCACGAAGTCCAGTCCATTAGCCAGACAGTAGATACTCTGCTTTGACAAGGCGTCCGTGACCATGTTGTCTTTTCCTGAGATGTGTCACATCAGTGGTGTACTCCGAGATGTAAAACAAGTGTCTCCATCGGGGTACCGACCAGGGATCGGAGATCTTAGCCAGGGTGAATGTCAGTGGCTTGAGGTCCGTGAAAGCCCTTCCCTTGAGAAAGTACCGGAAGTGGCAGATGGCTAAGTACAGCGCCAGTAGCTCTCTGTCGAAATCCTGAGGGCTGCAGATGCTTGCTGAAGAAAGCTAGCGGAAGCCAACTTTCTCCTTTCTGCTGCTCCAGAACTTCACCAATCGCTGTTCCTGAGGCATCGACTGTGAGGGCTGTGGGTGCGTTTGGCCTGGGTAGACTGGAGCGTAGTTTCCACAAATACTCGTGCAGAGTCATCCCAGGTCAAGTCCTTTGCTAGGGTGAAAATTGGGCATATGACTCGAGCAGCTGCAGCGATTAACCTGTGAGAAAACTTGACCATCCCCACAAACTCCTGTAGTCCTCTGGTCGTTCTGGGGCTCGGGAATTTGCGGATGGCCTCCACCTTGCTGGGTAGTGGTGTGGCCCCGTCTTTGTTAATCCTGTGACCCAGGAAGTCAATCTTGCTCAGTCTGAACTGGCATTTGGCCAGGTTGATTGTAAGGCCCAACTCACGTAGGTGATTGTAGAGTCTACTATGAACAAACCCACACACTCTGACTTTACTGTGGCTGGAAAGGCTCCTTTTATACAGTTGGAATTCTCGCCGTTGGTTTGATTGGCTGAAATCAGCCGCATGATTAACGTAAATGGGATTCCCGCCCATGGGAATATTCTTGCATTCTTGCCTTCTTCCCCAACCTGATCTTGCTTTGGTAATGGGCAGTCTGGCCAGCCCCATTCTAGGGCTGCGTGTCTTGTACTGCCCGAGCCTCCAACCACGCTGGTTTGCGATCCTGGGGATCATGTTAGTGAGTTTTCTGAGTGGCAGGCGGTGACCAGTGGGGTGCCACAGGGATCTGTACTGGGACCCCAGCTGTTCACAATTTACATTAATGATCTGGATGAGGGGATTGGATGTAATATCTCCAAATTTGCAGATGAAACTAAGCTAGGAGGGGTTGTGTGGATGGAAGAGGGGGTCAGGAAGCTCCAGTGTGATTTTGATAAATTGAGGGACTGGGCAGATACATGGCAAATGCACGACAATGTGGATAAATGTGAGGTTATCTACTTTGGTAATACAAACCGGAGGGCAGATTACTATTTGAATTGCAATAGATTAAGAGATGGGGAAGTGCAGAGAGACCTAGGGGTACTTGTACACCAGTCTTTGAAGGCGAGCATGCAGATACAGCAGGCGGTTAAAAAGGCAAATGGTATGTTGGCCTTCATATCAAGAGGGTTTGAGTACAGGAACAAGGATACCTTACTGCAGCTGTACAGGGCCTTGGTGAGACCACACCTGGAGTATTGTGTGCAGTTTTGGTCACCTTATCTAAGGAAGGATGTTCTTGCAATAGAGGGAGTGCAGAGGCGATTCACCAGGCTGATACCTGGAATGGCAGGAATGACTTGTGAGGAAAGATTGCGCAAATTGGGATTGTACTCGCTGGAGTTTAGAAGATTGAGAGGGGATCTCATAGAGACATATAAAATTCTGGCAGGACTGGACAGAATGGATGCAGATGGGATGTTTCCAATGGTGGTGGAGTCCAGAACCCGGGGCCATGGTTTGCGGATAATAGGCAAACCATTTAGGACCGAGATGAGGAGGAATTTCTTTACCCAGAGGGTGGTGAATCTGTGGAATTCATTGCCACAGAGGGCAGTAGAGGCAGGTTCATTAAATATATTTAAGAGGGAGTTAGATCTATTTCTTCAGTATAAGGGTATTAAAGGTTACGGAGAGAAGGCGGGGACGGGGTACTGAACTTTAAGATCAGCCATGATCTCGTTGAATGGCGGAGCAGGCTCGAAGGGCCGAATGACCTACTCCTGCTCCTATCTTCTATGATTCTATGCCACTGTTTATTTCCGCACGTTGTGCCGGCCCGATCTCCGCAGTCGTGGGATTATCTTTACGTAACATTTTCCAATCATTTTGATCTATTTTTCTGCCTAAAACATTTTCCCACTTTCATCTTGATTTATGCAATTGTGTGTGAGAGTCTGTGAGACCATGTGTGAGTGCATGTGCATGTGTACATGTGTTTGTGCACGAGTTCATGAGGATGGAGGCGTAGGTGCATGTGTGTGTGACTGCACGCCTGTGTGTGTATCTGTTCATTTGTGTGTGCACATGAATGTGTGTGTGCATGTTTGTATGAAGGTATATGTGTGCATGCACTCGTGTGTGTGTGTACATCAATCTGCATGCCTGTGTGTGAGTGTGTGCAGGAGTGGGTGAGTGTATATGCGTGTATGCATGTATACATCTGTATGATTGTGTGTGTGTTTGTGTGTGCGCATTTATGCCTTCACATGTGTGTGTGTTATGGAGAGGCAGTGTCCATCACCAGGTGGCGCTGCTGCACTCATGTTCAGAGGACACACTACCTGCCAATCAAGGTCACCCAGGTGACCCTTGCATTTGGCCTACCTAAATCACCAGGAGCTGCAGTGCAGGCAGTCCAGCCAGACTTAACCCTGACCTTTACCCAATTGGCCCACCTAAATCACCAGGAGCTTCAGTGCAGGCAGCCCGGCCAGACTCACGCCTCACCTTCACCCAATTGGCCCACCTAAATCACCAGGAGCTGCAATGCAGGCAGCCCGGCCAGACTCAGACTCAGCCTTGACCTTCACCCAAATGGCCCAGGTGTATCACCTCGACTGGCCCCTGCTGAGCCCCTGCACTTAGCTTTGAGCCATTGACCACAGCAGCCAATGGGGCCCAGCCTGCCCTGAGTGACTGGCCCTCCCAGTACTGCCCCCAGAATTTATAAGGACCATGTGCCCCTTTGGTTGGCCTCTTTCGAGTCCTCGTCGCTCATAAGTAGCACCTTCCACACTGGGTTGGGGTGAGACTCGAGGTCAGGTAGCAAGAGCCGTGTCTGTACCAGTCAAGGAGTGGGGGTTCGTAGTATAACCTTGATCCTGACTGTTGAATGTGTACGTTCATGTAATTTCCCCCAGTCTGTCAGTTTTTCCCTTGTTATTGGAAGTGTATATTTACCCCCTGCGTACTGTGTGTGTTGAGGTTTGTCCTGCTTCCATCCCGGAAATAAATGTGTGCTTTGTACCTTTGCTTTGGTCTGGTTCTCAACCTGTGGGACCCACATGAACCTGACAACAATGGAGGAGGGAAGCAAAGTATTTTATCAATAAATGGAGAATCAAATCACGAGAAAAAAAGACAGATATATCCGTTCAGAACATGGCAAGAAATTAATGTAGGGAAAAAAGGTAGGGATCTCAAGAAAAGTACCAATGTGTCAAAATATGAACAAAGGCAATAGAATATTAAATTTGTGTTATGACAGAGGTATAAGATATTTTGAAGATTGCAACACGGAAGAAATTCTTCAAACAATTAAACACAAATTTGGAGTGGCCAATGGGACCTTCTTCTATTTTCTCCCGCTTAGATTGTTCTTAAGAGAAAGATGGGGACCAACATTGACCCCACCTAAAATTAGTTAAATGGAACAAAGAGTCTGGATAGGGAATACACCCAAATTTATCAATGAAATGTACGATGCTCTCCAGAGAGAAAATTTAAAACCAGGATAGCAGAGTTCACAGGAAAAAGATGGGAGTCGGACTTGGATTTGACGATTTCAGAAAGAAGCTGGTCAGATTGGTGTAAGGACAGCACGACATCAATTAGAAAAGCAGGATATGGACTGGTTCAGTCTAATATTTTACACCAATTTTATCTTACCCCAGAGAAATGACCTAAACATCAGAAATGTGTTTCAGATGTGGGAAGGAGTTTTTCTAGATATCAAATATAATATGGGGAAAAGGATTTATATAAATTGAAACAAAGGTAGAAAGCAGATTGAAATATACAAATTCAAGAATAGGGTCAAGATTGTGTCAAGGGAGTTACAAATATGATTAATGCCAGATATAAAAATAAAAATCTCCACATCAATTCTGCTATACTCCATATAAATTAAATGGACTTATCTCCAATTATTCCGAGAAATGTTTTCAATGTAATCAGGTGATCGAGACTTTTTTTTCCATTCGGTTTGGAGCTGTGTAAAAGTGGAAGAATTTTGGAAGGATTTCAGTAAATTATAAGGACAAATTATGAAGATTAAAATACAAAAGGACGTGAGAATATTTGTGCTTGGTCATATATATGAAGCAGATACAAAACTGAAGTTAGATAAACATCAAACATAGCAGTGAAGCAATGTGCAGCACTAACGTGGAGAGCAGAGAGTTTTGTAACGAGGGATGGGACAATGAAATGCAAAACGGTGTCACGTTAAAAAAAAGACTTCTGGTTGAAGGAATCAGATCGGGAACGGTACATGGATATGGAGAATAAAAGTCCATCCACATCCTCCACATCACCCACTCTTTTTAGTTCATGGTTAAGAATTATTAGCTAGAAAATCAAATAACTCTGGGAATAATACCTACTGTATTATTCTTTGGGGAGGAGGAGGGAGGGTGTGGGGAGAAAATAGACCAAAGGTTTTGGATCATTTTGTATTCTGTTGTTATATGATATTCTCTTTATTGAGTTAACGCTTGAATTGATGTAAATGATAAACAAAAAAAGATGTGGGACTGAGACAGGAACCTTTTGACGGGCCACATGGACGTGGGTGAAGGTGAGGCCATTTTGGCAAGACATCACCGAAAAATTAATCGGGATAACAGGAGTGGCTTTCACAGGCAGCCCAGAGTGCTATCTACTAGGTAATGTTATGGATGTCAGCAACAAATTGAACAAATATACAATCTCATTGATAAAAATAGCATTGGCTGGAGCAAAAAAAAGTGGTGCGATCACTTGGATGTCGGACTCCCCTCTACTTATCGCAGAATGGACGGCAGAAATGGACAGCTGGAAACACATGGAAACATCACATCTAACGTAAAGAACAAATATGACATTTTTATAAAGATCTGGCAGCCAGACCTGGACCACATTGGGGCCCAAAAAAGAAAAAGGTCAATAAATGCAACTATTAAATTTATTTAAGCATGGTTTCCCCAATTGGATACTATATATTTTAAAGATATATAAACTTTGATGGTGAGCGGATTCATTTGTTTGGAAGGAGGGAGGGAGGGAGGGACCATTTGGCTTTTGTTTATTGTTTGTAAGAAAAAGTTTCATATATTATGATATTGAAACATTTATTAAGTATATTTTTGAAAATATTCATAAATAAATATGTTCGTCCCCCAGGGCTGAAGCGGCCCCTGGTGGTCAAGGAGGTCCTGCGCACCCCATAGCTGCCTGGAGATGGGGATGTACGCCCAGATGGCGTCGTCCTGGGCTGAAGGATGCAGCGTGCGGCAGCCGATGGTGGACACAGGCATGGAGAGCATCGGCAGAGCGGCCTGGTAATCACCTGTGTTGACTACGTCATTCTCATCATTGTCGGGAGCCCTCCGTGTCGTCCACTGCCTGACCCAATCTGGTGTCAGCACGTGGGGGCCCGCTGTGTGGCTGTCCTCCTTCCCCACTCATGTTCATTGTGCCGGGAGAAGTGACGTCATTGCAGATGGTGGCATCGACGCCATTACATCAGCCAGAAGTGACGTCACACCATGAGCTGGAAATGACGTCGCTGTAGTTGTCGCCGAGCGGCACTGTCAGGGGCGGGGTCTGGTCCAGGTGCTCAGGGCACACATGGCAATCGTCGCTGGCGTAGCCGGATGCTGCACCTTTGTAGTCAGGGAAGGCAGAAGTTGTAGCAGGGAGGTCATAGAGGGCCGCTGAGCTGCCGGCTGGTTTTAAGAGCACCTGCCGCAGCGACATTCTCCTCCCCAGCTCGGTCTAGGGCTGCAGCTGTAGTGTGAGAAGGCCATGAGGGAGCCTGGGGGAACCTGGAATCAAAGGCTTCGAGGTGCAGGGCTGAGGTTTCCAGGGTTCGGACCACTTCCACTGTCTTAGTTAGGGTGTAGATATTATCTTCCAGCGGCTTCTGCTGGATGGCCCTTGAGTGTAGCCCTCAGACGAAGGGGTCCCGGATCAGCCTTCCCTGGGTTCAATCAGACACGGTCAGGCAAATTCTCGCATGTGTCCCAGGTAAGACTCAGCCATCTCCCTGGGTTGCTGGGCTTGGGAGCTGAGGAGGTATCTTGCACAGACCGCATTCATGGGGGGCTTGTACAAGTTCTTGAGAGTGTCCATTGTGCTCTTGTACGTGGAGCAGCCTTTGGTGCCTGGAAGTCATGGGGACCCAGCTTTGACCGGAGTAGGTCCAGCCTCTTCCGATCTGAGTCCAGGATGCCGCCTGTGTGTGCCTCCATGATTGCCTTGACCGCGTGCTGCCAGATCTCGAAGCATGTCTGGGCTTCTGGGACGACTTCAAGGCTCCCTGCACTCAGGAGTTTTTCCATGGCAGCCATGGGAAAATTTTGTGGATTAAATTGTGGTGCGCTGTTAGCCAGAATCAGACACACACAAGACTGCACAACAAGCTTTAAATCACAAAGACTTCCACAGAGCCAGGCTGGCTGTAGCTGTAGTAACTCTGAGTGAGCTTTGGGAAGCTGGCGCAGGCTTATATCCCATAGGGTAATTGACACCCGATTGGGTGGGGCTTGATCCATTCAGGCCGACTGATTGACAGCCGGCCAGGTGTTGTCCAGTCCCCTTACAGGTACAGAAGATTCCCCCTGCAGTAGGCCGGTGGTGTACCTCCACAAATTCCCATCCAAGCAAACCTTCATCAAAATCTCCTCGTGAGGGTCACATGATGTAGTGAAGTGAGACGGACGCTGGCCCAGGGGCTCTCCAAACACATACATTTTACATCTTTTAAACACCCTCAACCCCACTTATGGTCAGACAGCTGCAGTATGGACCAGAGACCAAAGTCGAAGCAACTAGATTCAGCTATTGAGCAAATTCCAACATCTGTGGAGAAAACTATTCTTGGGGCTGGCTGCCAAGAAAAAGGAGTCCAAATACTTACAAATAAAGAAGGAAAGAACTTGGATCAGCAGAATGACATAAAAAGTAAATCTGAAAGCAAACACGGTAAGGAATAGAAATGGAAACCTCCAGAATAGATCGAGGTGTCTCATGGTGATGAAAATGGCGGGGTCACTTCGAGGCCTGCTGGTGAAGTCAGTGGCCAGTTCACCCTACAGAAAAAAAACCTGCAAATTGATATTGCCTTTCTATAAGAAATCCATCTTCCCACACAGGAGCATAAGAAACTGAGGAAAGAATCGGTAGGACAGGCATCATCGTCATTCTTTCACTCCAAGGCCAGGGCGATCAATAACAACACTTTGAGAGACGATGATTGATCCACAAGGCTGAGATGTATTAGTTGATGGTCAGATTTACTCAGAATCCTGGATACTTTTAAATTTCCCTCCACCTAACAGTGATGATTCTTTATTCAGGATATTTTTCTCATGGTATCGGGGGAACGACAAAATATACTTGGAGGGGTGACTTTAGTTTTTGCTGGATCCTGTTCTGGACAAGTCAACCTCGACAATATCCCAAATAAAAGCAGCCAAAACTACCTTGGCTTTTCTGAAAGATTGAAATTTGATATAGATGTGTGGAGGCCAATCCCCCCATTATTCCTCGACTCGGATTGGCCTTTCTTTGTTATCAACACAGCAAATTCGGAGAACATTCGTGCGAATACTTATCTTGAACCTTTGACCCTGTCTATCTTGATGCCAGAAAAAAAACAACTAATTCACAGAGATGGCCTTTGAACCCCACCCATCTTCAAAAACCAGATTTTGGCAAGGATATTAGTGACCAGATAAAGTTATTCTGGAAGTCAAACTGTACCTCCTCGCCCACTAGTTTTGTATATTATGGGGACAAACAATATCACATACAAAAGGGATGAAGAAGAAATACATGTCAGAAATAGAAGAGCTGGAAACAAATTTGGAAATTGGAAAAGGTGTTCCAACAGTCTGGTTCCAAAGAATTCACATACTTAATAATGAAACAAATCAAATACAAATACATGTGGCATAGTTAAAAGAAAGAAGAAAGAAATCTCCCCATAGACCACCCCCATTGCCCCCTCCATCCCCTTGCTAAAAGGAAAAGAAGAAAAATGAGTACAAGGGACCACCAACGGGAGCATTGATTACTTTATTGTCCCTTTTCATAAACTGAGGCCTAAAGGAGAAAGGGAATATTCACACCCACCCTTTGTAAATATGGGCTCCACATTCTTCCATAATATATGGTTGTTGCCTCCCGCTAACCGGGACGCAACCCAGTACACAAGATGCCTGACGAACCCGGTGACTGCGAAGATCACGCGGGAACCAACAAACTTCATCCCAGGTGACATCCTGCACAGAGGGAAGCAATGAGCAATGGCGGGAACACCCACCAATCCTAGGCCAGTGCTGCCGTCTCTTAAGTCCTGTCGTCAGCAGCGGGAGGGTATACAAGAGATTCCTGTTCAACAAACCATTCTTCGACTTTGACTTCTTGGGTGTGTATCGTTCATTCCACACTTCACGGTAACTGTGAAGACTTTCACCATTGAACACCTCAAGCCACCACATCTGGACATTAGCAAACTGGTCTCCACTCAGCCCCAACAATGCAGATATAGGTGACCAAAAGCAGCGAACAGTGCTCCAATCACTGGTTCTGGGGTGGTGGGGGATCATGTTAACTGGGATGCCACCCTGTACACAAGATGGCCGATGAATGTGGTGACCACGCAGAGTCAATGGGGACCAACAACGTTCGTCCCAGGGGCGAACCCACACAGCAGGAATCAACAAGGATGGGAACACTGACCAATTGGAGGCCGACACGGATGTGACAACACTCTAGTTGACAGTAGCGGGGAGAGAATAGAAGTAGAGCTGCCAGTGTAATAAAGGAGTCTTTGACTTTGATTTCTTGAGTGTGTGTCCTTCTTTCCACCCTTCACAGTAGCGCGCATGCTCCAATTAAACATCAAATGGTCTTCCTCATTTACATCGGGAGTCACATGTATGGTTTCCTTACCTAAAGCGTGAGAAGTGCAGCAAAGATCGTCAGACTTGTTTCTGGTTTGTTTTAAGCGGGTGATAGGAGGAAAGTTTGAATATGGATCTCTTTGTCGTTGGGAACGAGGGAGATGACCTGACAACATTATGAGAGGACACGGTAGCTTGGATCGAGAGAGGATAATGCAAAGAAGCCGAACACCAAGTGTCACAATTTCCCAATAACCGATCGGCTGCTTGGACTTGAAGAAATGTCTTCAATGAAAATGTAATATCATTGGAATTCTCTTCCCTGTTGAAGGTTCATTTGAAATTGGGATCCATGGACTTGTGATGAGTTTATTGCCATATCCATTCGTAGCGGGATAATATGCATCAAACTTAGATGCAGATACTTTGAAAAAAGTAACAGGCATTAAATTGTAAGTGGTAATAAATATGAAGGAAAAGATTGATAATAAATAGTCTCCCTTGCAGTTGGGGTACAATGTATTCCTTGAGATCAGAGGAATCTTGGAGCCAGGACAAAGTGATCCCGTGTTTCCCAAGGATTTGATTGAGTTGTTGGGGTAGTTGTAAGTTGATGGGCCAAATGGTTTGCTGCTCCTTCCTCTGGCTCTGCTTTCTGTCTTGCGATGCTGATTGGGTGCGTCTGTGTGTTCGCTCGCTCGCTGATTGGTTGCATCAATTGTGCGAGCCAATGGGTTGATTCGGTGAGGCTGCTATTGGATTGGACGCTGAGTCAGGTTGGATTGATGGGCGGGTTCGCGGGTTGATTGGCTCTTGCTGTGAGGAGGCGGGACGTTGGCGGCAGCATCGCCTGATCGGAGTCTGTCGCGTCGCCGCGAGCGCAAAATGGAAGAAGTTAGTGGCGGCGTCGGGACCTTCCTCAGCCACACGGTCCTGCAGCCCGCCAGGCCCCAGAGCCGAGGCGTTGGTGCAGGGCCTGATGGTGCCGACAGGGCGAGGCTGGGAGCTGCCCAGAGGGAGGGGGTGGGCAAGGGGGTAAGAAGGAGATTGGCGCATGCGTGGTGGGTTCGCGACTTGGTGTTCGGTTCGACCATGTGCGGCTGATACGCATGTGCCAACGGACGGCCAATGAGTGAACCTTTTGCGCAAGGACCAACCGAGGACTCGCGCATGTGCACTGAAATTAAGATGGCTGCCCCCAGCCCATGGACCCCCAGACACTGAGTCACAAAGTCAATCCACACATTTTGGGTTTGACGTGTCCTGTGTCTCTGTTCTCATTTGTCAAATCATTTGATTTTAAAAATAGGCTCTAAGACTTCAGATCTCCTCGCACGCGGTCAAAACCTTGACTTGCGACCATCGTGGACCCACCCTCCCCCGACGTGGTACTACGGTCGCAGGTCGGGGAGGACCTGTCGGGGTCATTGAGTCGCTTAGGAAGGGATGGAAAACCAATCCAATGTTCTTTGCTTCCCAATGCTCATAGAATGTGTCTGATTCCATTCCTTTTTCCTGTTGTAGCATCACATTCTTCATAAAGTTAGATGTTATTTTTTAAAGTTGTGTCACCTGAACAATAATGCTCCAACCCTTCTGATCCTGACGTACCATGTGTCTAAAATGTCATGTTTCTCAGTTACGTCCGAATGCCTTGAAAAATATAGGGACTTTGGTGTTAACAATACAGAGTAAGAGAGAGCGCTGCTCAGGGAGCTGAAGAAGGAATTCGTCCATCGTTATTGAATGAAGATCTACCAGGACCAATGCCTGAAGAGGGTGCACAAAATCAGTGAACAAGTGCGGACTCGAAAGGCCAACATGGCCTGTTTCCGCTCTGTAAATAGTTATATGGTTATATTTCACCAATCCTTTTGAATTTATGATCTCTTGAATTTCTGGTCATGTTTTCTATTTAGGTTGGTGTATCTTGCAGACCTGTTTGGTTGCAGCAAGTAAGAAGTTATCACCTTGTAGCATCCGCTGTGGAAGTGCTACCACATACTGTTTTAAACTCCCCATGTGTGCTCGCTGGCCCACCCACTTCTGGTGACGTACTTCCCGACTTCCAGCTTTATGTCATTGTGTCGTGTTGTCACTCTCCAGCTGGCTGCCGCTACGTGGAAGTGTAGGGCTCCTCAGCCCATACATGGTGTTAGGAGTGGGCTCCTTCTCATCAGTGAAGGGGAGTCCGTGCCATCTTGGACTATCCGAGTGTGGCAGTGATTTGACCTCTTTTTGCTCACCTGGTCTCTTGGCGCACCATAATCTCAGCGTTTATAAGGGGGAAATTCTTTCAATGTTTCATTCAACTTTATTACAGAATTCTTCCTAGATTATCTGTGTAACATTGAATTTTATGGGTTTTCATGAACAGGGATCATGATTTTACTCATAATTTGGTGAGCCAATGGATGGGACATTTTTTACTAATGCCCCATGGGAATCCAAATAAAAATGAAGTGACAAAATTAGGAAGGTTTGTTGACCCTTGTTTTTAAGCAGGACGTCAGGATGATTTTCATCTTGCTTGCTGAATTAAAATGTGATTTGTCAGTTCTTAATGGCAGCTGCCATATTGGCATTGCAAGGAGAGATGGGAAATGGATCAGGTCCTTGGTGGTCCCAGTAATGCAACGTAGAAAGATGTCATGGGGCTGAATGTGGTTTAGGGAGGGAGAGGGTATTAATTTTTGGGAAACGTATGTGACCAGCCACCTATCAATATTTCCCTCAAATAGAAACTCCTGCTGGTAGAAGCCATTTCCTATTTTAAACAGGCCCAATGTCATTACCCAAGCAGATATTGTTTCGAGCCCAAAGGATCCCAAAACCAGTAGCAATAGACATTCACCCAGACAAGTGGTTTTTAAAACAAGTTATTTTTAATCAAATTTAAACATGAAAATAGAATGAAATTTTAATTTAACTCTATACTTAACTAACCCAAATTAACCCCCTTCTAATTCTTAGTGCACATGTTTGTAATGTGTATAAATTTAAGAAAAGTTCTTTGGTTCACATTTCAATCTCACTTCTCCTTCTTCCAAGTTCTCTGGATGCATGGAAATCTTCTGCTGTGCACAGAATTGAACATGTACAAACTTCACCAGGTTTTGGTGCTTGAAAGGTAAATGTTTACCAATCAGGACGGTTCTTGTAGGGTTTTTAGAGAGAGATTTGTTGTTCCAGGATTTCCAAAACTGAGGTACCACCATTATTCACCTCAATGTCTCGCTGATGAAACTTGCCCCGTCAGGGTTTTCCAGATGGTAACTTCTTTCTTCTCGCTACCACAGAGTTCATTGCTCACAACAGAACTAATTTCTTCTGCTCAAGCTGCTATATAAACAAAACCCAGGAGTGATTTTCCTCAAAGCACCCCGCAGAAAGGTACTTTAAGTCATCCGGCTCCATTTCCAAACAATGGTCATTCATTTTATGACATCAGTTCGATAAACACCTACTTGTGAATGTGAATAACATTCTCCAGAGATCTTCAATATTTCTTCAGTCTTTCAAATAAGATCTGTTTTAAAATGTGTGTGTGTATTTATGTAACCTACACTCAATCTTACCAAAATCCCAAATATTACCAACTTCTCCAAATATATTTATCCATTACAATAACATAAAGAGCATTTAAGAGACTCTTCGACAGGCATACATGGGTGAAAGAAAAACAGGGTTGAAGCGGGCGCACAGTACGGTATTACGAACTGCCACCGTCAGTGCACAGACTTATCTCACACATCGTGGGCTAACAGTGCTGGGAGGCAAAGTACAGTGAGTGGATCAGATGAAGGCCCCTGCCTAAAGGCGTGGGGCACTCATGGCTCGTAGCCTTAACCTGCTGATCCTGTGGACCGGAAGGTATTCACTAACGAGCTAATTTACAGGCAGGGAACAAAAGGTCTGTGTATGTCTGCAATAAAGCAGTATTGAGTTGACTACCTTTGTATGTGTTTGCCTTTATTTAGTAGCATCTACCTTCTTGGGACCTTCCCAAGATCGTGTTATATGGCGAGCTCTCCACTGGCCACCGTGACAGAGGAGCACCAAAGAAAAGGTACAAGGACTGCCTAAAGAAATCTCTTGGTGCCTGCCACATTGACCACCGCCAGTGGGCTGATATCGCCTCAAACCGTGCATCTTGGCGCCTCACAGTTTGACGGGCAGCAACCTCCTTTGAAGAAGACCGCAGAGCCCATCTCACTGACAAAAGGCAAAGGAGGAAAAACCTAACACCCAACCCCAACCAACCAATTTTCCCCTGCAGCCGCTGCAACCGTGTCTGCCTGTCCCGCATCGGACTTGTCAGCCACAAACGAGCCTGCAGCTGACGTGGACTTTTTACCCCCTCCATAAATCTTCGTCCGCAAAGCCAAGCAAAAGAAAAGAAGTAGCATCTACCATAGTAGCTGCTACAGTGTATTATTCTTTTGTTAGGAATATCTAGATCAACACAACATCGTGGGCCAAAGGGCTTGTACCGTGCTGTAATATTCTGTTATTTCTGTTATTGCTTGACTTTGAATATCTGTTGTAAGCTGTGTGAGACTTCAATAATGTAGCAAATGTGCACCTCAACATTGCGGTCAGGAGTTTGTATCTCCTGGTTGACTTGAGCTTTTCTCATTTTTACTCAATGCTTTATAGTTCTGGTCAGTAAGAAAAGAAATATTGTGCATGTTGAGTATGTCATTATGATTGAAAGTAACACTGGAAAAGAGTCAGTAACACCAAGGTAAATAGCACCCTGTAGTGGCTGGTGCAGTTTTCTGATGGGCAGAAGTTATCTCTCAGTGGCTACAGTGATGTGAAAATGTGGGTAAATTATTTTGCATATGATTTATACATGGAAAAATTAGTTGTTGTTTGTTCCAGTTTCAGGTAGGTGTGGTCGCAAAGTGGGTAAGGATAGAAAATATTGGGGATCAACAACTGGGGTTGCATTTGATGGCGTGGAAGTCGATATGGATGCTCAGAATAAGGCTAATCTGATTAGGCAAGCCACTGGCTCTTATACTTCCACCAGTGAATTGAGAATTGAATTTTGAGTCATTTACGGTGGGTAACTTCAAAGTCTGTTGATTGTAAGACTAAATTAAGAGCCCTTTTGCCCCTGGCTGTGCTGAAAGATTGTTTTGTTTATAACTAATTCTTTCTGAGAGGGAGAATAGACTGAAGCTACTTTCCTACTCATTGTTGATATATTTTGCAGTAATATCTTTCAAATAATTACGGACTCCTAATTACCACATGCAATCCCCAGTCACTTTATCATTTCTGCCACCTACGACACGCTGGAGTCACATCTTCCCCTCCCCCTTTCTGCTTTTACCAGGGACTGCTTTCATCCTGTCATTCTGGTTTGCTAATCTCTCTCCACACATTCCTCCCTGTCCTAGGTCACCACCCTTCCCACCACCCCTGCCCACCACCCTTCCCCTCCCCAGGTTTCACTCTCACTCCTGTTGATTCACCCAGTTCCCCTTGTATTCTCTCTTCCAAACCAGATGACTTATAAATGTGGGCAGAGAAATGGCAGATGGAGTTTAATCTGGACAAGTGTCTTGCACTTTGAGAGAACTTGTCATACTGTTGCAAAGAGGGATCTTGGGGTCCAAGCGCGAGCTCCTTGAAAGAGGCAACACAAGTGGAGGGTGTTAAAGAAAGTATTCTTCATTGAGCAGGGCATGAAGTATAAATGTGGTTAGGCCACATTTCGAGTGTTTTCTGCATTTCTAGTTGCTGCATGACAAAAGGAGTTTATCAGGGGGTTGCTTGGTTTAGAGCATTGGGTCTAAGGAGAGGTTGGACAAATTTGGAGTATTTGAGGCTGAGAGATGACCTGGTTGAAATTTATCCAATTATTCTAGTCCTGGAGAAGGTAGATTTCTTCTTCCCCCACCCCTGTGGGAGATGTAAAAATACTACAATACCTATATTGAACATGAGAGAGGAAAAGGAGAGAAGTGAGACAGGGTTTTGCACAGTGCGTTGGGGGTTTGGCACACGCTGCCAAGATAATGGTGAAATCACCACGATTTAAGAGGCATTTGGTTGGGCACATGAACAAGAGGGAATGGGTGATGTGTTTGGACCATGTGCTGACAGATGGGATTAATTTAAATGAGCATCATGGTCACCACAGATATTGTTCACCAAATGGCCTATTCCTGGGCTGCTCTGTTGGGTGATGATTCATCTCTTTTCAAGGATAGTTGCCGATGGGCAGTAAACTTGTCACAGAAGCCTAACTCCAATGAATGTATTTAGAACATTTCCATGAGTTAATTCCCAGTAGAAACACCATTTTATCATTCAAGATGTGTAGCCACAGCAATAATGCAAAGTTTGAAGGCCATCATCACTGAATCCATTTTAATCAGCCTTCACCTTGTACAATGTTCAGTTGAGACAAGAAAATCAAAATGGAACTTTTAACCTCTAGGAAAGATGAATAATCCTCTGTACCACAGAATTATTGCTGAAAAAATATTTGGAAAATTTTGTGAATTCAGCTTCCAAAGAGGGGATGAAGAGGAACCACAACAAGATTTTAAAAGATTAAACCCAGAACATTTATTAGAAGATGTTCATCACAATAAACATGTTCAGGTTCAGTAATGATCGATTCTGGAATGGCATGTGGCCGTAATAAAAGGAATGCAGGATAGATATATTCCAAGGAAAAAGAAATTAATGATTTAGATTGTGGTTTAAATGGTTTTGTGGCCAAATTTGCGGAGGTCCCCAAGATAGGGGACAGAGTGGGAAGTGTAGAAACCGTAAAGATGCAGAAGGGTATAAACAGATTAGGAAACTGGGCAAAATGATGGCAGATGAGATTTAACACCGAGAAATGTACAGTTGTACATTTTGGCAGTGGAAATAAACAGGAAGCATACTATTTGGATGGGATGAAAATTCAGATCTTGGATGTGCAAAGGGACCTGGGTGTCCTTGTGCAAGGAAACCTAAAAGTCAATGACCTGGTGTAATTGGTCATGAAGAAAGTGAATGCTATGTTGGCATTCATTTCAAGATGAATAGTGTACAAGAGTAAAGAGGTGTTGATGAGGGTCTATGGGGCACTGGTGAGACCTCATTTCGAGTACCATGTGCAGTTTTGGGCCCCCTATCTGAGAAAGGATGTGATGTTGTTGGAGAGGGTGCAGAGGAGAATGACTAGGATGATTCCCAGAATGCAAAGGATAACGTACGAGGAGTGTGTGACAGCTCTTGGGTTGTATTCATTGGAGTACAGGAAATTAAAGAAGAAATCTCAAGGAGGCATTTTGTATTTTGAAAGGTTTAGATAGGGTGGATGTGGGTAAGATGTTTCCCTTGGTAGGTGAATCGAGGACAAGAAAATGAGAGGTTATCCATATAAAATAGAGATTGGGAGTAACTTCTTTAACCAGAGGGTCATGGAGCTGTGGAACTCACTGCCTGTTACAGCAGTGGAAGACAGTTCACTGGGAGTATTTAAACAAGAAATAGACAAGTATCTCGTAGTGAGAGCATGAAGGGATATATGGAAAAGTCTAGAAATTGGAAGGAGTGTCGAGTAGCTTAGTGTTTACGGAGCAGACTCAATGGGCTTGGTGGCCTGGTTCTGTTCCTTTGTCTTGGAAGCTTGTTCTCATTTGAGAGAGACTATTGAAGGCAACTGGGAAAATGGAAAAATACTCGGCAGTTGTTAGAGTAGGTTATTAGTTTGGCATATCTCTGTAAAATTCCAAACCTGTCTGTCACTTTGGATCAGTGCCGGTCCCACCAACCCCTGAAGAACATGGACTTTCTAATATGTCATGTGTTCTTTCAGCTACAAATAATTCTCTTAATCATACATGGCCAGAGGTCACTCACATTTCATATCAGTCTTGCAATCATTTTGGGTGTGTTTTCAGTTGTAAATGTGGCAAATTCCATTTTGGGAGTGGATTTCTTGTCACATCTTTCAGTGATGTATTTGAAAAAACGTTGTGTGGACTGCAGCTCTCGAATGCAAGTGAGCTGCATTTGTTGTCCTTCCAATGCCATCTGCTGCCTGACAAGCCTTCAACCTGACTCCTGCCCTTTCCGAGCCTTGCTCAAGTGATTCGTGATCCCATTGTAATAGTGTACGGACATGCAATAAGCCACCATATAAAGGCAGGGTCTGAGACGCAGGCTCGTAAAACCCCCAGATTATCTTAAAATTGCAAGATTGGATTGGCAAGAGTTGGGCGTAGCCCACAGATCTGACAGCTGTTGGGCTTCACGGTTGCATATGGTTCTGAAAAATACTAGGGATTGGCGGCCTTGCAGAGATGATCGTCCCCTGAACAATTCCACCGTGCCTGACTGAAACAATATTCCAAATTTAGAAGACTTCTCAGCAAACCTCCTTGGCAAATGTGCATTTGCCAAAATAGATCTAGAAAGTGCTTACTATTAGATTCCATTTGAGTCTTCGGATGTCACGAAGACAGCAGTGATGGTTCCGTTCGGCATGTTTGAATTTCTGAGAATACCATTCGGTCTATGGAATGCAGCTCAGACATTCCAGTGGTTCATGGACCATGAACTCACTGGCCTTGGGTTTTTTTGGTGCTTGTGTTGATCGAGGAGATTCTGGTTGTAAGTGTGGATGAAGAGGAGCACAAGAGCCACCTTATCTCATTGTTTCCGAGGCTTGAGGAATGTGGCATCGTGATCAATCCCAGGAAAGTGTTTCTGGTGTTTCTGATCTTGTATTTTTGGGAGCTCGAGTTATGCCACATGGTATTTTGCCGGATGAATGGAAAGTGCATGAAATTGAGAATTTCCTCCCCCATTACATTTGGCCAGTTGTGATGGTTTTAGGTATGAGGAATTTTTATTACTGTTCCCTGGTGAATGTCGCAGCATCTCTATGACCTCTTGCTGAACAACTCAAAGGATATGATGTCTGCTTCAAAAAGACATTATCTTTGGGAGATGCTTTTTTTCCAGCCAAGCGGTCACCGGCTCAGGCAAAGTATAGTACATGTGGGCAAGAACTCTTAGCTATCTATCTCGCAGTGAAACGTTTCTGTTTTAAAAAATATATATTTATAGTTTTGTATACAGTTCAATATAATAATAGAATCATATCCAAATGATACGTTCAATGATCAAAATAGAATAAAAAATAAATGGTTAAAAATAAATGGTACATAAAAGTGAGAAGAGAGAAAAAGTATAAAAGAAAAAAATACAGATCTAGGTGCAAAGCTCCTGTGATAACTATTCCCTCCCAAAAGGAAAGGCCGGAAATTTGATATAGTAGAATTAAACCAACATGATAAGGTTCAACCATTAAGATTAAAGAAAAGTGGTGGTGGGGTGGGGAAGTGAAAACATTAGATATCAAAACACATATCTAAATATGGTTTGCATATTTTGATGTATGTATCATAACCATTTCTAATATAAAACATCAATTTTGCTAAGGGAATACAATTTTGCATTTCCCCACAATCAATTTTAAGATGGGATTCAGATTTCCATGGATTTGCTTTTCAACTCCTGGCCACTGCAAATGTGACTTTAAAAAATACTTAATTGGTATTTTGAGAACTTGAATTAGGCTTCTAAATCATTTACATTTCCCAAAAGTAAAAGCTCAGGTGTTGATGGGAAACATGATTATAATTTGTTCCAAAAAATTGCTCACATCTTTCCAAAATGATGTCACCTTGAGACATAACCAGAGAGAATCTATAAACGTACCAATTTCTGTGCCACATCTAAAACATAAATTTGAAAAATTTGGAATAAATTAATTGATGTGGCATTAAGTATAATCGATGAATAAGTTTATAATTAACTTATCTATTGAAAACATTAATTACTGTCCCAACAAATGTCAGACCAGCAAAATGGGTCAATTTCAGTTGTCAAATCCAATTTCCATCTTTTTATTTATTCAAGTCTGGATTTGGAGATACCTCTTGAAGTAGAAGATACAATTTGGAAATAAGTTTATTTGTAATTCCCTCATGAATCCCAATCTCCAAATCAATATTTCAACTTTTTATTGGAAGGTCATCCTTTGACCATTTGTACAGACCACCAGCCTCTTTTGCATACTGCAAGTAGAAGCACACATCTCCACTTGCCCAGAGAGATTCAGCACTTGGACTTCATCCTACAATTTTCATTGGACACACAACACATCTGAGTAAAGGCGAATGCTGTGGCTGGTGCCCTATCCAGGTGTGACATTACATTCAACTACTGCCATTGATTTCACTGCCATGGTTCATGCACGGCACACTGATCCCGATTTCATCCTGTGAAACCAGATCAACTCTAGTCTCCTTCTTCAAGATGTGACCCTGGATGAATTGGGTGAAGAGTTGGTCTGTGATTTTTTTTCCCCAACAGAAAGGACTATGCCATTTGTGTGGGCGGCTATGAGGCAGGAGATTTCTCTTCACAATCTATCTCTTCCTGGTAGAAGAGCATCAATCAAACTGGTTAAGGAACATCTTACCTGGCTTCATGTTAAACAGAATGTTGGATTATGGGCAAGGACTCACTTGCTGGATCAACGCCCGAAAGTCTCCAGGCACATGAAATTCAAGCTGGGGGAATTTGTTGTTTTGGATTCCCATGTCCAGCATGTGCACCTTGTGGCTTGGAAGGTCCACTTCCGTCATCTCGGCAATGTACTTATCTGATCACGTTTGAGGACAGGACAACCAGGTGGCAGGATGGAATTCCTATCATCGGCATCTCTGCAGAGACAATTGTTTGGGCTTTCATGGATCATTGGATTCCATTTTTTGGTGTTCTGGGCACTATTACAACAGATTGAGGGGTTCAGTTCGAGTCAGCATTGGTTTGAGTTCTCACAGAGCCTCTGGGCACTACATGAATTACGGCTAAGTATTTCAGGCTAACAGCCTTTTGAGCACTTCCATCGTTGGGTGGGGGGGGCTCTGGATTTTTCCCACTGTTCAAAAAGTATGGGGGGGTGGTTGAAGGTGAATTGGGAGGCACAGGCTTGTGGGCCTAAAGGGTCTGTTACTGTGCTGTAACTCATCTTAAAGTATCGCATTGACTCTGATATGTTACTAATGTAAATCTTGGTAGTAATGGTGTGTATGATTCTGCTTTGTCTTGATCACTGCGGCTATTGGCCTCGCCTCTCATGTGGAACCCTATAACTTGTGTGTTTTGGAATTACCTTGTTGTGAGGAGTATATCTGAATGAATAGCTTCACTAATTACTCACCATGTTCATGTTTAAAGTCCATCTATCCTTGTCTGCCAAGTCTGCACTGGGAAATTGTAAATGTTACTCCACTCTTTAAGAAGGAAGAGAGGCAAAAGACTGTAAATTTTAGACCATGTCTTCACATAAAAAAAATTATTATGAAAATTATGTTATCTTTTCCAAACAAATACAAGCTTTCTTTATGCCAACGATTCATATTTAAATCCACATAATTTATCCACGTAATAACAATACATTCACTAGCCAATACTAATGAGAACCGAATAAATTCAATTTGAGATTTATCCATTCTTAAACCCATTGTTAAAGTTGTAATATACACTATTTAAAAAAAGCAGTGGATCTAACATTAAAGTAGTCTCTCATAAATCCGCCTTAAACTCTTTAATTTTTTTCTCCAAAAAGACTTACTTTATCACACAACCAGACAGAATTGAAAAAAAAAGTACCAATTTGAGTCCCACAATGAATACACAAATCTGAATGACTAAATCCATATCTATTTAACTTTTGCGGCTTTTAATACAGCTGATGTTGAAAATTATAGTCCACCAAATTTAGTCACACTATCTTCACACATAGTAGTCCATCCTTCCTCAGATAATTTTAAGGTTAAATCTTTGATTTATCTAAATCCAGTTTAGCCATTTTCTCTTGCAACAAAGAATACATTTCTGAAATAAATCCCTTTCTGCCCCATTTACAATTACATTTTTAAATTTAGTTAACTTAGGCATCTTCAATTCCTGCCAAAAATTCTTCACTACTGGAGCACATACTTTAAAATATGCAAAGAAAGAATTTAATGGTACCTCAAATTTTCCTCAAGCCTATCAAAAGAAAGAAATATCCCATCTTCAAAACAATCTGCAAACACTTGAATACCTTTCAAATGGCAAATCTTTAAATATTGAGATTATTCATCAAGAAGGATATGAATTTATCCTGATATAATGGAATTTATAATGAAACCTTATCTCCAGTTCCTATTTCCTGATTTCTTTTATTCCAAATATCACTTAAGCGTCATAATACTGGCACATTATAATAATGCAAAGGATGAGGAGTCCATCAAAATATACATTGATGTATAATAGAATGAGAAATCTGTGCAAATGCCTCTTTAGCCCAGCGAGGAGATTGATTAACATCTAACATCATATTAATAAATTTTAACTGATAATTAACTAATAGTTTAATAAATAATTCTGAAAATGAGACCATTGTAGTCTCGAAAGCATATTTTCCTGTCAATGTTTGCAATAATACTCTAGTCAATATACTTTTCTATAAAAATATTCTGATTGCTGCATAACTCTTTAAAAAAATATGTTTGGAAGTGAACATAGAATTGATTGAAAAAGATATGAATACAAGGAAAAATATTCATTTTAACACAATTCACATGTGTCATTTATGTCAGAGGAAGACCTTTTCATTTAATTAAATCAGCTTTAATTTTTGTCTTTAGTAAAACATAGTTCAACGTACACAAATATTGATAAGACGCATCAAACAATAGCCATAAATATTTAATTTTCTTAGTCCATCTAAGCTGTGTAATCTGTTTACCAGCAGTATAATCTTCCTCTGTAATTGATAATATGTACCTCTTATCCCAATTAACCTTATAAGCAGACATTTTTCCATATTGTACCAAACAGGTTTGCAGATGTCATAATGATTGCTGAGGATTTGTTAAATATATTGGTACATCATCTGCAAACAAATGAATCTTACATTCCTCTTCATTTATTTTAATCCCACTAATTTTATCATTTTATCTTTTAGCCTGGGCTACCGGTTCTATCACCAATGTCGACAAAGGACAACATTGCCTTGTGGAGCGTGTTAAATTAAACATATCTGAAATTTGTCCATTCGTCACCATACTCGCCAAAGGATTTTTATACAAGGCTTTAACCCAAAAAAGGTAAAAAAGGTCCAAACTTAAACCTTTCAAATATTTTAAATAAAAAGTACCTTTCAACTTGATCAAAGGCTTTTTCCGCATCTAATACCACTATCACTGATTGATTCAAACAACGTCAACAGTCAAGCAATATTTTCAGAAGAAAATCTATTCTTAATGAAACCTGCTAGATCAACGTATTAAACGTGTCAAATACTTTGCAAGTCTATTAGCTACTATCTTATAATCTACATTTAAAAAATAAATTGGTCGATATGAGACAACTTTGAATGGGGGTCTCTTTTTCCCCAAGCCTATTCCTATTGGGCATCTCAGCTACTTCCTTGCACATTTGCTCTTCTAGTTCCCTCTTCCCATTTGGCGGCCTATAATATACCCTTATAATAATAACCTCACCCTTCTTATATTTTAGTTTTACCCACACTGCCTCCCTCGAAGAGCAGTTCAGTCAAAGAAGGATGAAGACGCTGACGAGCGGCAAAAATGGTGTTTTTACCATCGCCATTGTGGGAAAAATGCCCATAAATGTGTCCTGCCACGTACCTATTACAGAAGAAAGGCAGGAAACGAAAAACCAGCTTCTATTATTGGCCTCGGCAGCTGGTACAAGAACGGGCCTATTTTATCTTCAAGACGACACGTTTCTTGTAGACACAAGTGCTGAGGTCCGTTTGCTCCCACCCAACCTATTTTGAAATATAAACCACATCAATAACAATACCTGGCTCTTCAAACAGCAAATGGGATGATAATTCCCTGCTTTGGCACATGACGGGTCATGTTTGGGATAGGAGGTGTGACATTCCATTGGAATTGCGTATTGGCTTCCATTGCACAACCCATTATGGGTGCAAATTTTTTAAAGTCCCATGACTTGCTAGTAGACGTGAATTGGAGGAAATTGGTTCATGCTACCACTTTTCAAACATACCCACTAGTCTGCAGCAAAGGGAGAGTTTCCCATCTCGGGGTCCAGACCCTGCACAAAGATGCCTACGCTGTCCTGCTCAATGAATTTCCCGGTATTATCTCTCCGAATTTCAATACCTCCAAAACAGTACATCGAAGGCCATTGCCAACATCTCACATTCTTTAGCCGACATTGATGGCCATTGGAGATGAAATATCGTGCATTGTATCAAGGCACACGGCACTTCTGATTTGTTTTGGAGAGTCGGCATTTCACTGTGTTCACAGACCACCAGCCACTCGTTTTTGCCTTCAGCAAAATAACGGATCCATGGTCAGCAAGACAGCGGGTTAGTTTCTGGTGACGGTTCTGGGGGGGGGGGGGGATGTAGCAGTTGTCTTGTGGGCCGAGTGGGCAAGGTTCTTTGGCAGGTGCGTGAATTCATAAGACAGACAGCTGGGAACTCATTCATTTAATTGACTGACCACGCGTGGTGCTGTGTGCTGAGGAATGGCACATTGATCTATGGATTCTCCTGCTGAAAGGCGTGGGACACTCTCAGGGCTTAATTTAAACCTGTGGTCCTGTGGATTGGCAGCAAACTCATAATGATGTTCCACCTTGACCCATGGAGCCCGGGACATGCAGTAAATTAAAGAAGCCTGTAAAGTCTGAATAAAGCAGTCTTGTGTTGACTAGCCTGGTGTGTGTGTGGTGTGTGTGTGTGTGTGTGTGTGTGTGTGTGTGTGTGTGTGTTGCTTTAGTAGCTCTATCGAAGTAGCCGCTAAATACATAAATATTTGGGGTGATTATCGCACTTACAGGATACTTTTCATCCATCTCACAGCCTGTGGGAAGAAGCTATTCCCCAGCCTGGCAGTCCTGATTTTGATGATGGACGTGGTTAAAGATGCTGTACACTGCACGGAAATGGTCTTTTTACTGTTCCTTGAGCCCTATTTGAACAACACTCCCAGTAAATGTCATCTACAGAAGGAAGGGACACCCCAGTGATCCTCACAACTCTTTGCATCATTCCTGACTGATGCTTTACAGCTACTAGACCATCCAAAGGTGTAGCCAGACAGGAGACTCAACTGCGCTCCTGTAAAATCTCAGGATGAGAGGCGTTGGCCTTGACCTCCTCAGCCTCCTTGGGAAGTGTAGGCCCTTCCTGACCAATAAGGAGGAGTGATTGTTTGGTGTAGTAATACGTGTGCTGTGTGGATAAGAATTTTATGTGATTGTATTGACTATTCTTGCTCTTTAACAATCTTTAGTGGATAGAAGTAGTCATTGTACTTTAGGATGTACAATCATGTACAGATTGTCTTTAAATAGCCATTTGGCCCAGATGTCTATTCAGTCCAAGAATACGTTCGATCACAGGCAGATTTTGAACAATAACCTCATTCATTCTGCAACAACTGCCACTTAATTTTGCCAGTTGTTCAAAGGTAAACTATATGGAGAAAACACCACTGTCAAGTCTTCTGCCTTCAAGGAGTAAATATATTGAAATGGGCAATAGATCAAGAGATGGAAACAGTGAAATCAGACAGAGGTGAGTGGCGACTTAAATTAGAAACATTTGTGTTCACAGATCCACAGAGCCCAGGTGTTTAGCAGAGTGTTCACCCAGTCTGTATTTGATCTTGCAGATATCGAGGTCAACTGAGTCGTCCAAATGTAGGAAATTAGGATGGATGGGGTTCATGTGAAACTCTGCCTCAACTGGAAGGTCTGATTGTGGCCTTGGATGGAGGTGAGAGGAGATGTAGGGACAAGTTTGGCAATTTCTGTAGTTCCAATGGGGAGTGCATCAGGTGGTGGTGGGTGGAGAGGGTAGTGCCGTCGAGGGAGTCACAGAAAGACGTGCACCTGTGAAAAGAGGATATGAGTGGAGCAGGTTAGATGTTGCAGGTTAGAGGATGGTGCTGAAGTTGGAAGTGTTAAAAGATAATGTGTCAGATGTGGCAGCTGTTGGGTAGTAAGTGAGAAACCTGTGAGATTCTGTCCTTGTAGTGCCGAAGAGGAGGTGGGGTAAGGGCAGAAAGAGAATTGGAGATATAGGTGCAGGCTTTTTCAATGACAGTAAGGGGGAATCTGCATTTATTGAAGAAACAAGACATTTTGGGTGTCCTGGAGTAGAAGACCTCATCTTGGGACTGTTACAGGCCCAGAGGACCCCAAAACCTCGCAGCAATAGAAAATCACCAAGACAAATGGATACTTAAACAAATGAAATTTTTATTTTTTTTAAACAAAAAAACAATCAACCTTAAACTTATCACTATTAATGTAACTCCTAATTCTAAATGCAGGTGTATTTAAAGTGTATAAAGTGCTTTGACACTCCTACAAATTCACTGGTGTCTATCAATTCTTATGCTATGCACAGAATTCAACATTTATGACTTTTCACCAAGATCTGGTGCTTAAAAGTAAATGTTTACCCTCCAGGAAGGCCCTTGTTGGTTTCAGAGAGGGATTTCTTGTTCATTGGACACACAAAACTGATTCCCTCTGATCAGTCACTTTGGTGACTTGCCAAAGAAACTTTCACTATCAGGGTTTTCCAAATAATAACCTCTTCTGCAGGACACCATTGAGTTCCTTTTGTTTCAGTTGAAACACCATTTCTAGCCAGCCATTTCCTCTTGTATGTAGAACAAGGTTTTTCAACAGGCTGAACTGAGAACTCACAACCCGTCTTCAAAATCGGGTTTCAACAAGATGCCAGTTTGCATCTTTATCTTTTAGAAAAAAGCCTATTTGGTGACTCTTCTCTGCTTGCAAAAGCACATGACCTTCTTAGAACAGAAAACTTCTGAGTCCATTTATCTGTTGCTTTAAAAACAATAATCCATTTACACCTGCTTTTGAAATTATTTAGCAAAACAGTCTCCTTGTTTTGTTTTTGCAAAGGCTCTCGGCGCCTGAATGACTCACTCTCAGCAAAGCTCTTGCATTTTAAGTAAGAGATGTTTTGCGAATTGTTAGTGTTTGTTTGTGACCTACATGACTCCTACAATCCGTCCATCAAAAACGTATTTACATACAATATAAAATATATAATCTGTCACAGGACAGATGCAGCAGAGGAGTTGTGATAAAATCAATGGTGTCCTTGCAAAAAAAAACATGGGAAGAGGTATAATCCAGTTGGCTCTGGTGAGTGGAGTTTGTAATAGTTTGAAACTTGAACCTCTCTCTCTATTTTAGGAGACAATTTACTGTCATGTAATTAAAAAGTATCATATGATACAAAATTGATTTGATTTCCTGCTGTAAGACAGACAGATTCGCCATTGACAGAAGTTGCCTGAAATGCCTCTTGCGGTCAGAGAAGGAAGCAAAAAAAATTCATACTCTCCTGCTCCCCCCCTCCACCATCCTGAATCCTGGGCCAAGTCACTGATGGTCTGTGGATTGTCTTTCAATGCTCACAGACCAATCCAAGTCATTGGCAATGTGAGCTCCACTTTTGAACCTCTGACATGATTAGGAACCCATTAGGACCCACTCTTATCCCAGGTCTGATACCTGACACCCTTTTAGCCAATTTCCAACCAGTATTTAGCAATCCACAGCGTGGTGTAAGTTCCTTGACTTCTTTGTCCAGAAGCCCACAGCCTGCGTAGATTCCTTTCCTCAATTTACCAACAGCCTGTCACCTATGTGGGTCCTTCAGCTGCAGAACCCCTCACTGGTCTGCTTCCATGGTCACTGTATTGAATCCTCTGCTTCTCAGATGTTGATGTTTTCTTGTGCCCTGTGCTAGTCCTCTATTTCCACAGAGTTCGCGGTGGCGAGAAAATCTAACACACCTAATTAAAAATTTTACATCTTAGAGGAGAATCTCACATGTCTGGAGGGATGGAAAGGGCATTATTACAAATTGAAGCCTAATATTTGAATATTCATGTGCCAAATTTGCAAAAGGATAGAGTATATATTTCTCAAGCTATATGTAATTTTTTCTAAAGGAAGACAATTTTGAAATTTTGCATGTCATCTTGGCATCCCTAAAAATTTATCTGATTTCCGAGTAAGTTCAATACATTTCCACATCCCTGCTAATGCTAATTTAACAAATTTCAATTGATATATTACTAGTTTTAATTTGGGCCTTATTCCTTCAATATTTCCTAATAAAAATAGAGTTGGATTTTGCGGATAAACAACTCTGTAACTTGTTCCAAAAAATTTGTAATTCTCCCCAAAAAGATCTCACATTAGGACAAAGCTAAGTTGAATGCAATAAAGTTGCTACATCTTCACCACACTTCAAACATCGATCTGATAATTCTGATTTTATTCTATTCAATTTCTCTGGTGGAAGAAGTAACTGTAGAAGAAAAACGAGTTGTAAATTCCTTCCTCACTGCTGCAGTGTGGAACTCTGGTCAATAGTTCCAGACTGCTGAGTTGAAGTGAATTAATACAACTCCCCTGGATCAAATGATCTCTGTTGCCAAATCAGCTTCCTGTCGAGCTTTTCAAATCCAACTGCATGAGTCACCTGACTCCAGGTGCAGCTTTCAGATAAAATCCTTGCTGACATCTGCTACATGACTGATGTAAAAACAATTATGCTGAACTAATTGGTATCATACATTGAGAAACTTGTATGGATCTGCCAATATTTGCCAATCAATTACAATATTCAGATACATTTCCCACGTTTGTCTCGACTTATGAACTCCTCATTTAAAAGTTCCTACTTGTAATCAAGAGGACATCACAGAAGTAAACTTTTTAACAATTCCTCTTTATAAGGAATTTCTATTTCAGTACAACATGGTTGGTTCTAACTTATCCTTCAAATATGCTATTAGTTGGAAATAGCAAAAAAGATTGCAATGAGTTATACGATATTTATTTCTCAGTTGCTCAAATAACATGAATTGACCCCTTTCATAACAATCTTCAACATTTATAATCCTCTTACGAAACCAGCTATCCAGAAATTGATGATCCTTTGAAAAAGAGACGAGGATTTCGAATCAAAGCCATTCTGGGTGATGTACATCCACTTCCACCAATTTCATCAATTATTTTATTCCATATATTAATCAAATGTTTCAACAATGGTGTATCTTTATTACCAACCATTAATTTCAATTCCCACTTGTATAAAAATTCTTCTGCTTTTCTCTCTCCTATTTTATACATTTTAAAGGCAATTTTTCCCCTTTCACAAAAAGAAGCAAGAAATCTCATTTGAGCTGCTCGATAACAATTTTTAAAATGAGGAAGCTGCAATCCTCTGAATGCAGAATTTGTTTTGTGTCACATGTAATATGGGATTCAATCAGAAATGGGTTCACGTGACGTAAACTCATGATGCAGACTGTTTTCTGAAAATGGAATACAAGAGGAGGGTTGTCTAGGTCTTTCGCAGGATATAGATTACAAGATATAGGGGAAAAGTAGGCATATTGAGTCTGTTCCACCATTCTTCCACTCACCCCCACTGCCCAGCTCTCTCCCCATTACCCGTGATTCCTTGACTAATCAACTACCTGTCAATCTCTGCTTTAAATACACCCAATGACCTCAGTTCCACAGGTTCACGACCCACTGACAAAATCAATTTTTCCACATCCGTTTTAAATTGACACCCTTTTATTCTGAAATTATGTCCCTTGTTCTAGAATCTCCTACCATGGGAAACATCTTTGCCATATGTACTCTGTCCAAGCCTTCCAGCATTTGAAATGCCTCTGAGGTCTCCCTTATCCTTCTGTACTCCAACTAGTACAGTCAAAGAGTCGACAATTGTTCCTCATACACTCACCACAGTATAGGCCAGAATTTATTGTACATCACTGTTAAACTTTTTCACTGCACTGATTCCGGTGTCAGCAGTATCTTTCAAAGTTAACTGTACATCACCTTCAGCATTCTTCCCACACTGAACTCAGTTTCACAGTATCTGCCACAGTTTATCGTACATCACTTTTAAACCTTCTCAGTACTGTAAACCTGGTGTCACAGTACCTGCCACAGTTCATTGAACCTGACTGTTAAACCTTCTCACTAATGTTGGACCTTCTCCAACACCAGCACATCTTTTCTCAAATACAGCACCCAAAACTCTAATTCTGATCGAACGGAAAGGGAATTCTCCTACGATACAGACACAACAGTGAAATGATATTATGTCTTGTTGATATTTACAAAAATTATTGAAGAGTCAATTAATAACTTTGAAAAGATGCCGGGACCCATTAATGGAATATTATTATAACCTAAAGAATGGGGGTTGTTCTGAAGCTTGGTGCTGTGTTACGAGACCAGAGGATCCCAAAACCCAGCAGCAATAAATATTCACCAAGACAAATGGTTACTTAAACAAAAGCTGATTTTAATTATCTTTAAACATGAAAACAGATAAGACTTTAACTTATCACTATTTTACTACTTTAACTTACTTTATCTAACTTACCCCCCTTCTAATTCAAAGTGCACGTGTGTGTAATGTGTGTGTAAGTTCAGAAAAGTTCTTTGGTTCACAGTCCAATCTCACTTCTAATTCCTCCAAGTCCACTGTTTGCAGGCCATTCTTATACTGTGCACAGAATTTAACATATATCAAGTTCACCAGATTTTGGTGCTCAAAAGGTGAATGATTACCACTCGGGAAGGTTTTTGTTGGTTTTCAGAGAGAGGTGTGTTGTTCAGGGAAGCATTAGTGTTTTTGTGACTCAACGTACCAGCATCTGAAGTCCGCTATCTCTTCAGAAAAGCTCTGAGAGCTTTAGCATGCAGCAGAGCTGAACCAGGACTTTGCAGGTATTTAAGGGAGTGTGTGGGCAGGGTTTGTTCTAGACCAACAATCTAACCAAATGACACTGCTTGAAATCAAGATTCAAACCATTTTGAGGAATACAACAGAAATTGTTCAACAAGAGCCTGGTGTTCCCTGAGGAGTTTTCTTTCAATAGTGGAAATGATTTTTTTTAAAAAGCCCATTAATCTTCCTGATAGAGATCTTTGTATTTAACTTTCAGGTTGCTCTCTGTTGTTAACTTGGAGACCTTTAATGGGGTGGCTGGGTGGAATCTTTGCTTTAACCAAGTAGTTCTCTTGCAATTTTCCAGCTGTAGGATGCGATGCAGTTGCTTGCAAGTTTAGCAAGTGGACTTATGATGTGAAACTGCAAATCACAGCACCATTTTTGTTTTTGAAAATGCAAATGTGAAAATTTTATCTTTGATCTCCTTGGTTTGCTTAAGTTTACAGAGGAGATGTTGGGTCAAGCTGAGAAGACAGAGGTTGGATGCCTATTTGGCGAAACGGCTGGGCATAGCAGAAAACACAAAACGAGGGACTGAAAAAATAATGAAGCAGACTGAAGTGCCGTTGAACTAAACCCAAGTAAAAATTTAATTTTGTGCAGTGTACTTAAGAGACCAAATGATTTGGGCTTTTTGTGGTGACCTATTTAAATGAACAAAATCTGTCTAGAATAGAAGTTTATGCAATGTTTGGAAGTTGCCACAAAAAAATGGAGATATAAATTAGATGTTGTAATTAAGATAATGAACAATACAATGAGCCTGGTATCACAGTATCTGCCTCCCTCTACCATATATCACCGTTAAACCTTCTCCCCAATATGAACCTGATGTCACAGTATAGGCCAGAATTTATTGTACATCACTTTTTCACTGCACTGATTCCGGTGTCAGCAGTATCTGTCAAAGTTAACTGTACATCACCTTCAGCATTCTTCCCACACTGAACCCGGTTTCACAGTATCTGCCACAGTTTAATGTACCTCACTTTTAAACCTTCTCAGTTCTGTAAACCTGGTGTCACAGTACCTGCCACAGTTCATTGAACCTGACTGTTAAACCTTCTCACGAATCTGAATCCTGTCTCATAGTTTCTGTCTCTGTCTATCGGACATCAACGTTAAACTTTCTCCCCCCTGTGAACCTGGTGTAATAGTATTTGCCTCAGTCTACCGTCCATCATCTTTTAACCTTCTCCCCACTGTAAACCTGGTGTTACAGCATCTACCTCAGTCTCCCATACATCACCCTTAAATCTCCTCCCTACTGTGAACCTGGTGTAAATGTATCTGCAATAGTGTTATATGCATCACTTTTTAACATTCTTCCCACTGTGAACCTGGTTTCACAATTTCTGCCACAGTTTATCGTACATCACTTATAAACCTTCTCAGTACTGTAAACCGGGTGTTACAGTACCTGCCACAGTTCATTGAACCTGACTGTTAAACCTTCTCACTAATGTAAAACGGTGTCACATTATCCTTGTCACACCTCCATACATCACCGTTCAAGCTTCAACCCACTGTGAACCTGGTGTCCACAGTATCTACCACAGTTTATCGTACATCACTGACACAACTCCCTACTGTGAACACAGTGTCACAGTATATGCCTCAGTCTACCGAACATCACCATAAAACCTTCTCTCAACTGAGAAACTGGTGTCACCCGATCTGCCACAATTTATCCTACATCAATGTTAAACATTCTCCCCACTTTGAACACGGTGTCACAGTATCTGCCTCAGTCTCCCGTACAGGACACTTAAACCTTCTCCCCACTGTGAACCTGGAGTCACAATACCTGCCTCAATAGACCTTACATCACCCATAGACTTTCCCTCCACTGCGAACCTGATGTAACAGTATCTGCCTCAGACTCCCATATATCACCATTAAACATACTCTCCACTGTGATCCTGTATATGCCAGAGTTTTTTTATACATCACTGTTAAACATTCTCACTGCCCTGAACCTGGTGTCACAGTTTCTGTCCCAGTCTACTGTACATCACCATTAAACGTTCTCCACACTGTGAACTCAGCGTCACAGAATCTGCCAGAGTTTATTGTACATCTCGTTAAAGATTCTCCCCACGGTGAACCTGGTGACACAGTATCTGACACAGTTTATCGTACATTAATGTTAAACATTTTCACTCCCGTGAACCCATTGTCTCAGTATCTATCTCAGTCCACCGTACATCCCTGATAAAAATTCTCCCCCCTGTGAAGCTGGTGTCAGAGTATCTGCGTACGTCTATCGTACGTCACCATGAAACATTCTCCCAACAGTGAAAACAGTGTCACTTTCTCTGCCACAGTTTATCATACAGAACTGTTAAATGTTCTCCCCACTGTCACAGCATTTGCCTCAGTTTCTCGTACATCACCAGTAAACTTTTCCCCCACTGTGAGGCCGGTTTTACTGTACCTACCACAGTTTATCGTACATCACCATTAAACCTTCTCCGTGCTGTACACCTAGAGTCATGGTATCTACCTCAATTTACTGTATATCATCATTAAATCTTCTCCCCACTGTGAACACAGTGTCACAGTATTTGCCTCAGTCTACCGTACATCACTGTTATACCTTATTTCCCATTGTGCACCTGGTGTCACAGTATCTATCTCAATTTACCATACATCACCATTAAACCTTCTCCCCAATGTGAACCATTTGTCAAAGTTTCTGCCAGTGTTTATCGTACATCACAGTTAAACCTTGCCCCACTGTGAACATGATCTCATAGTATCTGCCTCAGTCTACCGTACATCACTTTTAAAACTTATCCCTACTGTGCACCTGGAGTCATGGTATCTACCTCAATTTACCATACATCATCGTTAAACATTCTCCTCACTGTGAACACGGCGTCACAGTATCTGCCTCAGTCTATTGTATATCTCCCGTATATCTCAATTAACTCTTTTCCCATTGTGAACCTGGTTTCACGGCATCTGACAAAATTTATCGTACACTGTTAAACATTCTCAAAACTGTTAATCTGGTATCAAAGAATCTGCCTTACTCTATTGAACATCACTGACAAAACTTCTGCCCACTACAAACCCAGTGTCACCGTATCTGCATCAGTCTACAGTATATCACCATTAAAACTTCTCTCCACTGTTAACCTAGTGCCACAGCATCTGCTATATTGTTCATCAATGTTAAACCTCTCACTGCTGCTGGGAACCCGGTGTCACAGTATCTGCCTCAGTCTGCTGTACCTCACCGTTAAACCATCTCAGTACTGTGATCTGGTGTCTGATATCCTGCCTCAATCTACTGTTAAACATTCTCCCCACTGTGAACCTGGTGTCACATTATCCACCACAGTTTATTGTACATCACTGATAAACTTTCTCATTGCTGTGAACCTGGTGTTACATGATCTGCCACAGTTAATTGTACATCTCTGATGAACCTCCTCTCCAGTGTGAACCTGGTGTCACAGTATCTACCTCAGCCAACCATACATCACCATTAAACCTTCTCCCTACTGTGAACCCAGTGAAATAATATCTGCCTCAGTCTCTCGAAAATCACCATTAAAATTTCTCCCCACTTTTTACTCTGTGTCTCTGTATCTGCAACCTTTAAACCTCTTCCGCACTGTGAACCTGGTGTCACAATACTTGCCACAGTTAATTGAACCTGACTGTTAAACCTTCTCACTAATGTGAACCTGGTTTCACAGTATCCGTCTGAGTCTCCCGAACATCACACTTAAAACTTCTCCCCTCTGTGAATTCATTATAACAGTTTATGCCAGAGTTTATTATACATCACTGATAAACCTCCCCACTGTGAACTGGGTGTCATAACATCTGTCTCCATGCACTGTACATCACCAATAAAGCTTCCCCCCACTGTGAACCTCATGAAACATTTTCTGACACATTTTATCATCCAACACTGTTAAAACTCTCATTGCTATACAACCATATAAAGCACAGAACAGGCCAGTGTGGCCCTACTAGTCCATGCCGGAACAAATCCCCACCCTCCTAGTTCCACTGACCAGCACCTGGTCCATACCCTCCAATCCTCTCCCCTCCATGTCATCATCCAGTCTTTCCTTAAATGTAAATAACGTCCCTGCTTCAACCACCTCCGCTGAAGTTATGCTCAGGAACTATGAGAAATACAATAAATACGAGATTACGTGTGATACAACATAACTGGATACACAGGCTATACATTACACCTCAAAAGTTAAATAAATGGGATCCAACAGTATCTGACAGATGTTTTCGCTGTAAAAAGGAAATGGGAACAACAATTCATGCAATCTGGACATGTGAAAAAGTGAAAAATTTTTGGGAAGATCTAAACCAGATATTAAATAAAATCACAAAAAGCAATATACCAAAAAACCCACAGATCTTCCTCCTAAGTAACATAAAAAACAAGAATTTTGACTTGATTTGGATGGTGCACAAAAAAGATTTGTTAGGATAGCCCTAGCCGTAGCAAAAAAATGTATTATGTCAGCCTGGAAATTAGAAGATAACTTGAGAATACAACAATGGTATATAGAAATGAATAAATGTATTCCATTAGAAAAAATAACATATAATTTAAGAAATAATATTACAATATTTGAACAAATATGGGAGCCATACATGAAACATAATAGAGAAAACCTACTGGGGACATCTACCACCTAAAATGACAGAAGGAGAAGAAAATGAAAAGAACTGACTCAGTGGAATTTTTTGTTTGTTTTTGTTGAGTGACAACATTGTTTGGCGGGTTTGATGTATCTTGGATTCTGAGCTTTGAATGAATGGGAGGGCAGGTAGGGAGGGTGGGAAGGGAAGAGGGAGGGGGGGGAGAAAATGACACTGTATATATTTGAAAAGGAAAATGTATGTATCTTGATCAATGTGGTTTATAGTATGAAAAATAAATAAAAAAATTTTAAAACCACCTCCGCTGAAAGCTTATTCCACATCCCAACCACCCTTTGCGTAAAGAAATTTCCCCCTCATATTCCCCATATAATTTTCCCCATTCAACTCAAACCATGGACTCTGGTTTGAATATCCCCCACTCTTAATTGAAAAAGCCTAATCACGTTGACTCTGTCCCTTTTAAAATCTTGAACACCTCCATCAAATCCCCCCTCAATCTTCAACACTCCGGAGAAAAAAGGCCCAGGCTGCTCAACCTTTCTCTGTAACTCAAACCCTGACATCCTGTCAACATTCTCGTGAACCTTCTCTGCACTCTCTCTATTTTGTTTAAATCCTTCCTATAATTTGGTGACCAAAACTGCACACAGTACTCCAAACTTGGCCTCACCAATGCTTTGTACAATTTCATCATAACATCCCAACTCTTGAATTCAATACTCCGATTTATGAAGGCCAACATTCCAAATGCATTCTTCACCACTCTATCTACCCGAGTATCAACTTTGAGGCTACTATTTACCATAACTCCCAAATCCCTTTGTTGCTCTGCTCTCCTCAATTGTCTACCATTCAATGTATATGACCTATTTAGATTTGCCTTTCCAAAATGCAACACTTCACACTTATCGGTATTAAATTCCATCACCCATTTCTCAGCTCACTCCTCTAGCTTTCCTATATCTCTTTTTAAGCTATGGTAATCTTCCTCACTGTCCACAATACCACCAATCTTTGTATCATCTGCAAACTTACTTATCCAATTCACCACCCCTTCTTGCAGATCGTTAATATGTATAACAAACAACAGTGGACCCAGGACCGATCCCTGAGGAACTCCACTAGTCACCGGCCCCCAATTTGACAAACAATTTTCTACCACTACTCTCTGACACCTCCCATCTAACCATTGCTGAATCCATTTCACTACCTCCTTATTTATACCTAATGCCTCTACCTTTTTACCTAACCTCCTATGGGAAACTTTGTCAAAAGCTTTACTAAAGTCTAAATAGACAACATCCACAGTCTTCCCTTCATCAATCTTTTTTGTAACCCCCCCCCTAGAAAAACACTTTAAGGTTTGTTAAGCATGATCTACCCCTGACAAAACCATGCTGATTACTCCCTATCAATCCATGTTCTTCCAAATATTTGTAAATGCCATCCCTCAGAACACTTACCATTAAATTACCCAACACAGACGTCAGACTCACGGGTCTATAATTTCCAGGTTTACATTTGGACTCTTTCTTAAACAGCGGAACAACATGAGCCACCCACCCTCCAATCCTCTGGCATTACCCCCATGACCAGTGACATCCTAAATATCTCTGTTAATGGCCCCACTATCTGTACACTTGCCTCCCTGAGTGTCCTTGGGAATACTTTGTCTGGACCCAGAGATTTCTCCACCATTATCTTTTTTAACACTGCCATCACTACCTCCTCGGTTATCCTTATATGATTCATGACCTCTCCACTATTTTTCTTTACTTCAACTGGTACAATATTTTTTTCCCTAGTGAATACTGAGGAAAAGAAATCATTTAAAATTTCCCCCTTCTCCTCTGACTTCTCACATAGCCTACCCTCCCTATCTAAAGGGGTCCAATTCTATCCCTCACTATTTTAATGTACCTATAGAAACCCTTTCGATTTATTTTTACTCTGCCTGCCAAAGCCTCTTTGTGTCTCTTTTCGGCCTTTCCTATTTCTTTCTTAAGATTTTTTCTACACTCCTTGTAGTCCTCTTTCAATTTCTCATCACCCTGTTGTTTATACCTCTTGTACACCTCCCTCTTTCTCCTAACCAAATTTCTAATATTCCTCTAAAACCAAGGGCTCCCTATGACTTCCAGCCTTTCCTTTGATCCTCACTGGGACACATCTACTCTGTACTCTCAACATTTCTTCTTTGAATATTCTCCATTTTTCATTTACATCCTTTCCTGAAAAAATCATGTCCCACTCAATACTCCCCAAATCCATTCTTATTCCTTCGAAATTTGCTTTTCTCCAATCCAGAACCTCAACTTTAGGCCCTTCTTTGCTCTTCCCTAAAACTACCCTAAAATTAATAGAGTTGTGATCACTAGACTCAATTTGTTCTCCAACATTAACCTCAGACACCTGACCTATCTCGTACTCTAACAGGAGATCCAGTATTACACCGTCCTGAGTCAGTTCCTCTACGTATTGATTAAGAAAACTATCTTGTACACATTTGACAAACTCTAGCCCTTCCAGCCCTCTTACTGTATGGGTATCCCAATCAATGTGAGGGAAGTTAAAATCTCCCATGATCACTACCTTATGTTTATTACACATATATGCTATCTCCTTACAAATTTGTTCCTCCAATCTTCTTGGCCCATTTGGTGGTCTATAATACACTCCTATTAGTGCCCTCATGCCTCCTCCACCCCTCAATTCCACCCAAACTGCCTCACTGGACGATCCCTCCAAACCATCCTGCTACCTCACGGCAGTAATGTCCTCCTTCACAAGCAGAGCAACTCCTCCCCCTTTTTTACCCCCTGTTCTATCACATCTAAAACATTTGTATTCTGGAATATTGAGTTGCCAGTCCTGTCCCTCCCGTAACCAGGTCTCACTATAAGCCCCCACATCATAATTCCAAGTGCCAATCCAGGCTCTAAGCTCATCTACCTGTCACTCTGCTTTTTGGATTGAAGGACATGCATTTCAGTATCTGTCTCAGCCCACTGGACAACAACATTAAACCTTCTCCCCAGTGTGAAACTGATGTCACAGTATCTGACACAGTTTATTGGACATCAGTATTGAACATTCTCACTACTGTGAAACAGGTATCACTGTATCTGCAACATTGAATCGTGTATCACTGTTAAACCTCCTTCCCACTGTGAACCTGGTGTCAAATTATCTGTCTCAGTCTACCATACATCACCATTGATCTATCTCTCAACTCTGAATCCATTGTCACAGTGTTTGCCACATTATAACATACATCATCATGAAACCTTTTCCCCACTGTTGACCTGATGCCACACCATCTGCTGTAGTTTATTGTACATCTCTGTTAAACCTCCTAACTACTGCTGTGAACTCGGTCACACAGTATCTTCCTCATTCCTCCGTATATCTCCGTTAAACTTTCTCCCCACTGTGAACCCAGTGTAGCAGTATCTTCCTCAGTCTGCTGTACAGTGCTGTTAAACATTATCACCTCCGTTAACTTTGTGTCTCAGTATTTGCCACAGTTTATCTTATATCACCGTAAAACTTATCCCCACTGGAAACCTGTTGTCAGATTTTCTGCCACAGTTTATCATACATCACTGATAAACCTTATCTCCACTGGAAACCTGTTGTCAGATTTTCTGCCACAGTTTATCATACATCACTGATAAACCTTCTCCCCACTGAGAACTCGGTGTAACTGTGTCTGCCTCAGTCTGCTGTACATCACCATTAAACCTTCTCCCAACTGATAACCTGGTGTCACAGTATCAGCCAGAGTTAATCGTACATCAATATTAAACCTCACTTCGGTGAACTCATTTTCATGGTATCTGCCAACATTTACCGGACATCACTGTTAAACCTTCTCACTACTGTGAACCCTGTGTCATAGTATCAGCCTCAATCTACTGAAAATCACTGTTAAACCTTCTCCCTAATGTGAACCCACTGTCACAGAATCTGCCTAATTCTACTGTACATTAACCTTCTACCTACTGTGAAACCGGTATCACTGTATCTGCAACATTGAATCATGTATCACCATTAAACCTCTTTCCCACTGTGAACCTGGTGTCACAGGATCTGCCCCAGTTTATCTTACATCACTGATAAACCTTCTCCCGACTGTGAACCCGGTGTCACAATATCTACCTCAGTCTACCATATATCACCGCTAAATCCTCTCCTTACCCAGTTTCACAGTATTTATCTCAGTCAACCATACATCAGCGTTAAACCTTCTCCCCACTGTTAAATCTGTGTCTCTGTATCTGCACCAATGTATCACGTGTCACCTTTACACCTCCTCCATACTGTGAACCCGGTGTTACAGTACCTGCCACAGTTCATTGAACCTCACTATTAAACCGTCTCACTAATGTGCACCTGGTTTCACAGTATCCATCACAGTCCACCGTACATCTCCGTTAAACCTTCTCACTACTGTGAACTTGTTGTCACAATATCTGCCATATCTACCGTACATTAAGTTAAACGTTCTCCCCAATGTGAACCATTTGTCACTGCGTCTGCCAAAGTTTATCGTACATCACAGTTAAACCTTTTCACTGCTGTGAACCCATTGTCTCAGTATCTATCTCATTATCATTAAACCTTCTCCCGACTGTGAACCTGGTTTCACAATATCTTACACAGTTTATCGTACATTAGTGTTAAACCTTCTCCCTGCTGTTAACCCAGTGTCACAGTGTTTGTGACAGTTTTTCGTACATCTCCGTGAAACATTTTCCCCACGGTGAAGCTGAGGTCAGGTTACCTGCATCAGTCTGCCAGATACAGCACCGATTGCTCTCAGCCATAGGTGCTGTAGATGAGTTCGTGTGGCCAGAGGTGTCTGCTCAAGAAGGCCAGAGGCTGCCATTGCCCTTCAATGAATTGCTCCAGTGCGCCCCCTACTGCTGTGCTGGAAGCATCTACTGTGAGAGTGGTAGGTGTCTCTAGCCTGGCATGTACCAGAAGGGTGGTGTTGGGCAGTGAGTCCTTGGCCCTCTGGAACACCTCCTGGATGTCTCTGGATGCTCTGCTCAGTGGACCACCCCACAGTATCCCATCAAGCCTAGAGTCTCTGTGTCAGCAATTCTCTGCTGACCACTGGCTGATGGCTTTGTGGTCAAATGTGTTTGTTTATGAAACCATTCCCAGGAAGGTGATGGGGCAAAGCCCTGCTGACTGGGACATTGAGTGGCACCAGGGCCAGACCAATCTTTCGCAACACCTCAGCCAGGTAGAACCTCAGCACATAGCGCCATTTGGTGCCCTTGCACTTTGGTTCCATGCACAGCCACACACAATGATGGCCATGCTTGTAACACCCTTGCCCCCATTGATTGACCACGTACATGGACCCCCACAAGAATAGGAAAACTGTTTTGAGAATTGCCAGGGTGGAGGTGTAGGGATGGGCCACACCTGCCCCACGTGCAGCAGTACTGAGAGTTCCTTGCACCTTGCAACTGATGATCAGGTTTTATCCGATTGACAGAGTTGAGCATCTTTGTGGTTCTCCCTGTCTCCTGGAGCTGGGGGTCTCTGTACTGCTCCACATCTCCTTGAGTTGGTGCTTTGTTCTCCACTAGCCCCACAAGACAACCAAGACCCTTGGATGGAGGGTAGAGGTGCAGAGAGATCAGTGAGAACACGGGTAGTTTCAACAGGGTGGGGTCCATGCAGGTACCTGATAACAGGAGGAAACCAAGGGGGAAGGAGAATGCAGGACATTCATTTGCAAGACATTGCGAGAGTGGATTCCTGGAACTCTTGAGGGGAGAAGGTCCTGATCGATCCATTGGTTGAGGTGGGCCAGGGTATAGATATGGCAGCTGTCTGGAATTGTCAGTGGGATACTGAGACTTGGGAGAGGAGGGAAAGGAGGGTGCAGTAGTGTTCTGACGAGAGAGTGCTGAGCGAGAGGTAACATGGGTGGAACCTCAAGGCAAGGGACCCCTGATTGTTTGCAGGGATGGGATTTGTAAATAGACTCAGATATCCAGCACAGAGCATCTTTGTCCCCCTGCCATCAGGAAGGAGATATGGAATAAAAGCAGGACAGCCAGGCAGCTTCTTCCCACAGGCCATGAGATTGACAAGGCAACATGAACTGGATGGGAGCAAAGAATGAAAATGGGGAGAGGAATATGAACTGATTACAACTCAGCCAGCAGGAGAGAGGGGCCGATGGGCCTTATTCTGTGTTGTCTATCTGGACCAGCCTTTTGCATTCTAGCTTTAAAAAACTCAACCATTTTTTAATTTAATAATAACGGTACAGAATGAATCAAGAGACAAGATGTCTGTCCAGCAGCGAACGTCTAAGGCACTTCCTGAAACGGAGGCTCTGAAACCACGGGAGGTTCTGGCCGGAATGAGGCCCGACTTCTGCTAGATGGAGGAGAAAATAAGCAGCGATAATGTGGGGGAAGGGGTGGGGAGGGGAGGGGGTAGGGTTGGCTTCCTCCGTTCACATCCTTTTTCCTCCACCCCGTTCCATGTCCTGCGTAAACTTGTACTTCTCACTTTGTTCATTTGAGATTGGTCACAGTGTTTGAGCTACCGAAAGAAAATAGACACCCACACACACCGAGAGCAGTTCAGTTTATACAAAGGTTCATTACAAATTCAAAAGCTGATTTCAAACTACAATATGCAAACCCTTCCCAATTATATTTATCAATGCCTGGACTGGTCCCAACTGCCGAAGCGAGGCAACGACTGCACACTTGTAGTAGGTTGTCGGGCACCGGTAGCAGCTTCTCCACGTCCCTCGACTGGGACGTTAGCTGGACTCCAGAAATTCTTCTTCTTGCTGACAGATGTTGCCACCTCTCAGAGAGTCTCAAACTTCAGCAGCGGGACCATGGCTTATATTACCCAAAAACTGCTTACCCAAGCACCAATTCCCAGCACAGTAAGAAAGATAAGCGAGGAAGCTAGCATATTAGGCTTCGTTTGAATAACATAATTTTCAGCTTATCAATTTGAATACAATGGTTATTTTGCATCAAGGCTAGGCCTCTGACAGTCTGTGACCAAAACAAGCAGGAAGATTAAATGTTCTTGGTACACAGATGCCCTTTTGTCAGATAACTGCATCTCTGACCCCTTGGTAGAATTTAGCTTATGTCTGCTGATTGTAAAAAACAAGCAGGTTCTCAGCCTTGCAGAAGCAAAGTCTGCAAAAGGATAAAACACGGTTTAAATCTTCCATTACATTCTCCTCCCCATTCCCCTCCCCCTTCCCATTCCCCTACTCTTAACCCTAACCCCTAACAAACCCTAACCTTAACACTACCGATACCCCCTATCACTACTCCACGTCCCCTAACTCTATCTCTACCCCTATGCCGTCCCCTAACCCCAACCCTAATCCAACCCACCTTCTCCTAACCCTAACCCTAACCCCACCTCTACCTCCTACTCCTACCCCCTTCCCCTAAACCCAACACAAACCCACATCCCCGAACTCTAAACCTCACCCTAAACCTAGACCTAATCTGAGCCCATGTCTCCTAACCCTAACCATAATGCTACCTCTATCCCAGCCCTCTCTAACTCTAACTCTACCCACCTTCCCCAACCCAAACCTAAACACTACCCCTATCCCCTACACCTATCCCCTACACCTATCCCCTACACCTATCCCCTTCCCCTAACCATACCCCTCACCCATACCCACACCCGCAACCCTACCCCTTACTCCTACCCTTACCCCCTTCCATACCCCCTTTCTCCTACCCTCTTCTCCTACCCCTCCTTCCCCTAGGTTAAGGTTGGAAGGGGAAAGGGGAGGGGGAAAGGGAGGTGGAGGAGGGCTGGGGTTAGGGCATAGGTGTGAGGGAAGGGCAAGGTGAGCGGGAGGGGGTTGGGATTGAGGAGGGGTAGAGGAGAAGTGGGGGGAAGTGGGTGAAGGGACATGGGAGGTGCAGGGAATGGGGTTGGCAGGGCCAGGGGGAGAAGAAGGGGAGGGATTCAGGACATCATGATGTTGTCCGACCTCTGTTCAGATGGGATGCGAGGTTCTTCTGGACTCGTGTCTTGTCTCTGAGATCGCTCCTTCACCTGGGAAGAGAAATATGGGTGATAGAGATGCTGTCTGCGATGCCTGATCACGATGACTTTGGAGGGTCCCAACTCTTCCCCCATCACCCCCCTCCCTACCCCTGCATATTAGGGCCTTTCCCCTTCCTCTGCTTTACCTGAGGAAGTGTGTTTTGGAGAAAAGCACGATCTATCTCTGCAAAACTCAGAGCACCGTGTCTCCATCAGGCAACACCCTGGTTCACCACGACATGACAGCAAGATGCTGGACAAATCATGGATGGATTGGTCGAATCCCTTCAGCTAACCCATATGAACCTACCCCACAACGATATTACCCTTCCCTCCCTCACACCAGTACCTTCTGTTTTTCTTTTATACCTGTCCCCATATTAAAATCATTTTCATGCCTTTTATGGACCAGCCTCTGCTACTACCCCTGGCAATGCATTCCAGGCACCCACTACTTTCTGTGTGAATAAAATGTACCCCTCACATCTTGCCTAAAGTTCCCTCCTCTCACCTTATTTAGACGCCCTCTGGTATTCTCGCACACAATATTCCAAGTGTGGTCTGACTCGAATTTTATACATCTGCAACATTACCTCTCAGTTCTTGAACTCAATCCCCTGACTCCTGAAGGCCAGCACACAATACACCATCTTAAACTCCCTCTCAATTTTCACAGCAACATTGAGCGATTTATGTAGCAGGATCTAAATATTTCTCTGTCCTGCACACTGTTCATAATCCTGTCACTAACCAAGTTCTCTGCCCTCACGTTCTTGTAATCCGCATTCAATAAAGAAATTGGTCTATATGAAGCTACTTTTAATGGGTCTCCAATCTTCTTTGGAATAACTGTTATTCGTGCCCTTGAAAATGACTCTGGAAATTAACCTGTACCAGTTGCTTGTTTAAGTATATCTGGATTTACAGGATTGAACTCCATCTGTCACTTCTCTCCAAACTAGATGACCTATGACAACCTTCTACACTGTCTACAACATCTCTACCTCTGTGTCAGCCCCTGACGTACCTACCCTTCCACTCCCATCATCATTCATAAAAATCACAAAGAGCAGGGGTCCCAGAGCAGATCCCTTTTGAGAGCCACTAGTCATTGTTCCATCTACTACTACCCTCTGTTTTCTGCAGACAAGCCAATTCTGAATCCATACAGCCAAGGCTCCATGGATCCCATGCCTCCTGACGTTCTAAATGAGGCCACTGTGAGGACCTCGTCAAGCACCTTACTAAAATCCACGTGCAGTGCATACAGACCTTGACCTTCATCTATTTCCTTTGACACCTCCTCGAAATACTCAATTTGACTCGTGAAGCAGGACCTGCTCCTCACAAAACTATCCATGAGTTTCCCCAGCATGTTTGTGCATTGCCCTCGGCCCCAGCATCAGCAGACTTCCTGGCCAGTCCCTCCCTTACCCCTTCCCAGAGCTTCCGCATCCATTACAACATTAAGCATTGCTGCCCAGTACTGCCCAGAACAGACCTTTGTAAACGTTCTCCACAACCAACTAACCCTTACCCGTACCACACCCATAACTATGGGTGGATTAAATATCCAATTAACTTCTTTCTGAAGTAATGTATCATGAATTTGATGTTGATTCCAATTTTGAATAACTTTTCATAATTCTCGATAAGCTCCTTTAAAGTTAGATCCATTATCAGAACATAATTCTTTTACTTGACCACGTCTAGGAATAAAACGCCAAAGAACATTAATAAAAGAGTCTGTATCAAGCAATGACGCTACTTCAATATGAATTGCTCTCATAGTCAAACATGTGAAAATAACTTCATATCATTTTTCAACACTTCGTCCTCACTTTACTTGCAAAGGACCAAAATAATCAACTTCCACGGATGTAAATGGGAATTCATCAGGTGAAACTCTGTCCTGTGGTAAATCTGCCATTTGTTGTTGTCCAGGTTTTCATTCTCTTTGTCAGTCACAAAGAGATGAAACCTCATGATTTCATTATTAATGTATTTAAGCACTGATGTTCTATCAGTCCAAAACACAGGATCTGCTAACTCCATCTGTAATTCTCTTCTTAACATAGCGTCCATTTTGCTCGCCATAGTAGCAGTAGTCAATTCCATTCAAGGTCTGGTGACTGACTTTAATGGAGCCACTCTGGCTTTTCCCATTATAAATCCACCATGTCCTCGCACTTGGTTATTTCACAGGACTCTAACTGACAGGATCAAAACCATCTTCACTTACATCAGAAAAATGGTGTAACTGAGCAAATGTGGCCACTCCAAAGTCTGTTAACTTCAAAACTTCCAAGTATTTGAAGATGCTCAATCCAATTTCTCCAATCTTGTGCGATGGATTCTGGATTAGTTTCATCCCATCCAAATTTTCTTCTGCACAAAACTGGTATTTGGCCGGCCTGACCATTAGGCCGAATTCGGCCAGTCGGGAGTAGAGGGTGTGCAGTTGAGACTTGTGTTGTGCCCAGTCTCTGCTGGTGACAAGAATGTCATCCAGATAAATGAACGCGAAATTCAAATCACTGTGCACCGTATCCATGAGGTGCTGGAAGGTCTGGGTGGTGTTCTTGAGCCTGAAAGGCATGCATAAAAATTCGAACAAGACGAAGGGGTTGATGATAGCTGCTTTGGGGATATCCTCGGGGTGCAACAGGATTTGCACCAGATCGACCTTGGAGAATACTCTCATGCCATGCAGATTGGCCGTAAAGTCCTGAAAGTGAGGGATGGGGTAACGGTCAGGTACTGTCGTGTCATTAAGCCGTCGAAAATCTCTGCAGCGGCACTAGCCACTGGAGGCTTTTGGGACCAGGTGGAGTGGCGAGCCCAAGGACTGTTGGAGCGATGAATGATCCCCAGTTCCTGCAGATGTGAGAACTCCTCTTTCGCTCTCTGGAGCTTATCCAGCGGGTTTAACAGTAATGTACGATAAACTGAGCAGACACTGTGACAAAAGGTTCACAGTTTGGAGAATATTTAACGGTGATATACGGTAGACATTGGCAGATACTGTGACACCGAGTTCACAGTAGCGAGAAGGTTTAACAGTAATGCACGATAAGCTGTGGTAGATACTGTGATACCAGGTACACAGTTGGAAGAAGGTTTTACAGTGATGTAATCTTAACTGTGGCATATCAAGTGACACCAGGTTCACATTGGGGAGAAGTTTATGGTGATGTACAGAAGACTGATGCAGATATGGTGACACTACATTCACAATGAGGAGAAGGTATATCACTGATGTACAATAAACTGTGGAATATACTGTGATGTACAATAAATGGTGGCAAAAACAGTGAAAAATGGGTCAATGTGGGGAGAATTTTAATGGTGATGTACAGTCGACTTTGGCAGATACTGTGACACCGTGTTCACAGTACTGAGAAAGTTTAACAGAGATGTATGGAAGAATAAGGCAGATTCTGTGACTCCAGGTTTACAGTAGTGAGAAGGTTTAAAAATGATGTACAATAAATGTGGCAGATTCTGTGAAACCTGGTTCACAGTGGGGAGGAGGTTAATGGTGATGTACACTAAACTGTGGCAGATAGAGTAACACCAGGCTCACATTGAGGAGAAGGTTTACTGGTGATGTACGGTAAACTTTGGCAGATACAGTAAAACCAGTCTCACAATGGGGATAAAGTTTAATGGTGATGTGTGGTAAACTTAGGCTGATACTTTAACACTAGGTTAACAGGGGGAGAAGGTTTAACATTGATGAATGGTAGACTGAGGCAGAAACTGAGAGACAGCATTCACAGTAATGTGAAGGTTTAACAGTGATTTACTATAAACTGTGTCAGATACTGTGACAAGATGGCACAGAGGGTAGATGGGTGGTTCCACCCTTCCCCAGTTAGACTATTAAATGCTCGATTTTAAAAGTTGTAAAAGTGATTTAAAATACTGATAAAAAAAACTGAAATAGTGGATGATTGAAATGGCTGCAAATGTGAAAAAATCGAAAACTCAGTTTCAGAAGAAATTACCTTACAAATGTGTTGAAGAATTGAGGCCGAGTTCAAGTTGAAGCAACGGAGTCATCGACTGGAGTCCCCAAGTCTCAGAGGACTCCTGCCCGGCTTCTGCAATCGCAAGATGGCACCAGCTCAGCGATGATTTTGGCAGTTTCGACTCGTGCGCTCATGAACACAGGCGTGAGTGTGGGCCAGCTGAGCGAGGACAGGCCCGTGATCCTGCAGCATTGCCTGGTGGTCCGGGGGAGTGCAATGTAGCATCAGAAGATGCACCTGCGCAGTCGGTGCCCTACTGGGCATGCAAAGTGTGTTGAGGGTCCACGAACCTTTGGAGACGATGTGGGCTGTGGGGGAGCCTGAGCGACAGTGAGCTGATGAGGTCGGCACGCTGTTGTCGGGTGACCAGACCCGCAACCATACTGGAAGAGGACTTACTGCTTTGGAGGAAGAAGAGAGCCGTCAGCCTCAAATGGAGGTGATGGATCCTGGACTGGATTCTGTGTTTCCTATTCTGGAAGGGATTGCTCAGCTCATGGAAGATATGTCAAATATATCAATGCAGATGACTCATCAGATGACTCAAGGATTTTCAGAAATGAAATCTAAAATGAACACTGTGTGTGAAGAAATAACTTTTATGAAGCAAAATATTAATGTAGTTAAGAGTGATGTTACGAGATGGACACGATCAGTGGATACTGTGCAAGATCATTTTAAAAAGATTGAGGAGGCTTTCTTGAATGCAAGAGTCAAATGGAGTGTAATAGAGAAAAAATGGAAATAGTGTAAGATCCTTTTGTAGATTGGGGGATTCAGAAGAAGGAATTATTGAAGAAGTTTGGCTCATTAGAAAACCAAAGTCGTAGAAATAATGTTAAGATAGTAGGTCTTCCGGAAGATATGCAAGGTTCGGATCTGGTGAAGGTTTTGAAGAAATGGATCCCAGAAGTGTAGGGCAGGTAATTCGTTCCAGATGAACTGGAATTAGATCGAGCGAACAGAGCGTTAAGGAAGAAACCATTTCCAGGCCAATTACCACGAGCAGTTTTGATTCGCTGTTTTAAATATCAAGACAGAGAGATGATCCTCCGATTGGTGGTGCAGAAAACACGGCAAAATCAGGCTCCACTGATGGTTCAAAATAATAGGGTTTTTTTAATGCAGATCTGAGTCAAGAAATTATCAGAAGAGACCGAGAATTTAATTCAGCCTAAGAAGTACTGTGGCGAAAGGGATATAAATTTGCTTTTCGTCATGCGGCAGTATTGAAAGATTTTTATGGGAATTTTCAATCTCAGTTTTTTGAGAATGACCACGATGCTTTATTATTTGCTAATTCATTGCCAGATGGACGAGGAAATGGGCGATCGTCACCATTGTCACCGAAGGGAAGGGTCAATGGGAATGGAAATGGGAAGATTGGAAAATATGGAAAGAATGGGAAAAAAGTTGAATTGACGCAGTCTTCTCGATATTGAAGATCCGGAACAATCAGTGGGACTGGAATCACTGGGTTGAATGTTTTTGTTTCAGGACTTTGTGAAAGTCTGACTGGGGGTGGGTGACACAGAGTCCTTTAGTCACCTGCCACTTGTGCACTTCACCACACCCAGATTTTTAGGGGGCTACTACTTTTGAGTAGCTTGTTTTGGGATTGATTTTTCTCTTTTTTTTGGAATTTTAAAATAGGTGGGGATTAGAATACAGAGAGACTTAGAAGGGGAGTATTATTTTATAGTAGGATTCACATTTGTGAGAAGGTTTAACAGTGATATACCCATGAACTGCATCAGATACTGTGTCACAGGGTGCACAGTGGGGAGGAGGTTTATCAGTGATGTATGTTAGACTGAGTCCAATGCTGTGACACCAAGTTCATAGTAGTGAGAAGGTGTAACGGTGATGTCCGGTAGACTGAGGCAGATACTGTGACACCAGGTTCACATTGGGGAGAAGGTTTAACGGTGATATACTGTATATTGAGATATCTACCATGACACCAGGTTCACAGTGGGGAGAAGGTTTAACGGTGATGGACGGTAGACTGAGGCAGATTCTATTACACCAGGATCACGGGTGGGGGGGGGAGAAAGTTTTTCGTTGATGTACGATAGACTGAGGCAGAAACTTTGAGACAGGATTCAAATTCGTGCGAAGGTTTAATATTGATGTACGATTAACTGTGTCAGATACTTTGACATCAGGTTCATATTGGGGAGAAGGTTTAACGGTGATGTTCAGTCAAGGGAGGCAGATACTGAGACACCAGGCTCATTGTATTGTTCATTTATCTTAATTACAACATTTAATTTATATCTCCATTTTTTTGTGGCAACTTCCAAACATTCCATAAACTTCTATTCTAATCAGATTTTGTTCATTTCTTCTTCTTTGGCTTGGCTTCGCGGACGAAGATTTATGGAGGGGGTAAAAAGTCCACGTCAGCTGCAGGCTCGTTTGTGGCTGACAAGTCCGATGCGGGACAGGCAGACACGATTGCAGCGGTTGCAAGGGAAAATTGGTTGGTTGGGGTTGGGTGTTGGGTTTTTCCTCCTTTGCCTTTTGTCAGTGAGGTGGGCTCTGCGGTCTTCTTCAAAGGAGGTTGCTGCCCGCCAAACTGTGAGGCGCCAAGATGCACGGTTTGAGGCGTTATCAGCCCACTGGCAGTGGTCAATGTGGCAGGCACCAAGAGATTTCTTTAGGCAGTCCTTGTACCTTTTCTTTGGTGCACCTCTGTCACGGTGGCCAGTGGAGAGCTCGCCATATAACACGATCTTGGGAAGGCGATGGTCCTCCATTCTGGAGACGTGACCCATCCAGCGCAGCTGGATCTTCAGCAGCATGGACTCGATGCTGTCGACCTCTGCCATCTCGAGTACTTCGACATTAGGGATGTAAGCGCTCCAATGGATGTTGAGGATGGAGCGGAGACAACGCTGGTGGAAGCGTTCTAGGAGCCGTAGGTGGTGCCGGTAGAGGACCCATGATTAAAAACCCAAATCATTTGGTCTCTTAAGTATGCTGTACAAAATTAAATTCTTTACCTGGGTTTGGTTCAACAGCACTTCAGTCTGCTTCATTATTTTTTCAGACCCTCGTTTTGTGCTTTCTTCTTTCCCCAGTTGATTCTCCAAATGGGCATCCAACCTCTGTCTTCTCAGCTTGACCCAACGTCTCCTCTGTTAACTTAAGCAAACCAAGGAGACCAAAGTTAAAATTTTCACATTGGCATTTTCAAACACAAAAATGACGCTGTGATTTGCTGTTTCACATCATAATCCCACTTGCTAAACTTGCAAGCAACTGCACTGCATCCTACAGCTGGAAAATTGCAAGCGAACTGCTTGGTTAAAGCAAAGATTCCACCCAGTCACCTGATTAAAGGCCTCCAAGTTAACAACAGATAGCAACCTGAAAGTTAAATACAAAGATCTGCATCAGGAAGATTAATGGGGTTTTTAAATAAATCATTTCCACTATTGAAAGAAAACTCCTCAGGGAACACCAGGCTCTTGTTGAACAATTCCTGTTGTATTCCTCAAAATGATTTGAATCTTGATTTCAAGCAGAGTCATTTGGTGAGATTGTTGGTCCAGAACAAACCCTGCCCACACACTCCCTTAAATACCTGCAAAGTCCTGGTTCAGCTCTGCTCCACGCTAAAGCGATCAGAGCTTTTCCGAAGAGATAACAGACTTCAGATGCTGATACGTTGAGTCACAAACACCCTAATACTTCCCTGAACAACACACCTCTCTCTGAAAACCAACAAGAACCTTCCTGAACAGTAATTATTTACCTTTCGAGCACCAAACCTGTGAACATTATATTTGATAAATTCTGTGCACAGTAGAAGAATGGCCTGCAACCAGTGAACTTGGATTAATGAGAAGTGAGATTGGACTGTGAACCAAAGAACTTTTCTGAACTTACACACACGTGCACTTAGAATTAGATGGGGGGAAAGTTGGGTAAAGTCAGTTAAAGTAATAAAATAGTGATAAGTTAAAGTGTTATTCCATTTTCATCTTGAAAGATAATTAAAATCAGCTTTTGTTTAAGTCACCATTTGTCTTGGTGAATATCTATTGCTGCTGGGTTTTGGGATCCTCTGGACTCGTAACACAGCACCAAGCTTCAGAACAACCCTAATGCTTTAGGTTATGACAATGGTCCATAAATGGGTCCCAGCATCTGTTGAAAGTTATTAATTGACTCTTCTATAATTTTTGTAAATATTAACAAGACATAATATCATTTAACTGTTGTGTTTGTGTCGTTGGAGAATTCGCTTTCCATTCAATCAGAATTAGAGTTTTGGGTACCGAATTTGAGAAAAGATGTGCTGGAGTTGGAGAAGGTCAGAGATGATTTACTGGAATGATATCAGGAATGAAAGGGTGAGTATATGAGGAACAATTGTCGACTCTTCGACTGTACTAGTTGGAGTACAGAAGGATAAGAGGGTCCTCAGAGGCATTTCAAATGCTGGAAGGCTTGGGCAGATTACATATGGCAAAGATGTTTCCCATGGTAGGGGATTCTAGGACAGGAGAGCATAATTTCAGGATAAAAGGGTGTCAATTTAAAACAAATGTGGAAAAATTGATTTTGTCAGTGGTCGTGAAACCCATGTGAGATCATTGGGTGTATTTAAGGCAGAGATTGACAGGTATTTGATTAGTCAAGGAATCAAGGGTTATGGGGAGAAAGCTGGGGAGTGGGGGTGAGTGGAAGAATGGTGGAACAGACTCGACGGGCCTACTTCTGCTCCTATATCTTGTGATCTATATCCTGCTGGAGACCTAGACAACCCTCCTCTTGTATTCCCTTCTTAGAAAGCATTCTGCATTGTGGGTTTATGTCACGTGAACCCATTTCCAATTGAATCCCATGTTACAAGTAACCCAATGCAAATTCTGCATTGAGAGGACTGCATCTTATTCATTTTAAAAATTGTTATGGAGCAGCTCAAATGAGATTTCTTGCTTCTTTTTTTGAAAGGGTTAAAATAGAATCAAATAAAATAGGAGAGGGAAAAGCAGAAGAATTTATATACAAGTGGGAATCGAAATTAATGGTTGGTGATAAAGATACACAATTGTTGAAACATTTGATTAATATATGGAATAAAATAAATGATGAAATTGGTGTAAATGGATGTACATCACCCAGAATGGCTTTGATTCAAAATCCTCATATCTTTTTTAAAGGATCATCAATTTCTGGATAGCGGGTTTCGTAAGGGGATTATAAATGTTGAAGATTGTTATGAAAGGGGACAATTAATGTCATTTGAGCAACTGAGAAATAAATATCGTATAACTCATCACAATCTTTTTTGCTCTTTCCAACTAAGAGCATATTTGAAGGATAAGTTAGGACCAACCATGTTGTACTGAAATAGAAATTCCTTATAAGAGGAATTGTTAAAAATAAATTATTTGATGATATCCTCTTTATTACAAGTAGGAACTTTTAAATGAGGAGTTCATAAGTTGAGACAAAGGTGGGAAATGGATCTGAATAATTTAATTGATTGGCAAATATGGGGAGATCCATAAATTAATTCAGTATAATTGTTTTTACATCAGTCATGTAGCAGATGTCAGCAAGGATTTTATCTGAAAGCTGCACCTGGAGTCAGGTGACTCAGGCTGTTGGATTTGAAAAGCTCCTCAGGAAGCTGATTTGGCAAAAGAGATCACATGATCCAGGGGAGTTGTATTAATTCACTTCAACTCAGCAGTCTGGAACTATTGACCAGAGTTCCACACTGCAGCAGTGAGGAAGGAATTCACAACTAGTTTTTCTTCTACAGTGACTTCTTACACCAATGAAATTGATTAGAATAAAATCAGAATTATCAGATCAATGTTTTAGGTGTGGTGAAGATGTCGCAACTTTCTTGCATTCAACTTAGCTTTGTCCTAATGTGAGATCTTTTTGGGGAGAATTACAAATTTTTTGGAACAAGTTACAGGAGATGTTTTCCAGCAGAATCTGACCTTATCTTTATTACAAAATATTGAAGGAACAAGGCCCAAATTAAATCTATTAATATATCAATGGAAATTTGTTAAATTAACATTAGCAGTGATGAGGACATGTATTGCACTTACTTGGAAATCAGATATATATATATTTTTAGGGATGGCAAGATGACATGCAAAAATTCAAACTTGTATTCCTTTGGAAAAAATTACATATAGCTTGAGAAATATGCTTTTGCAAATTTGGCACCTGAATATTCAAATATCAGGCTTCAATTTGTAATAATTCCCTTTCCATCCCTCTAGACATGTGAGATTCTCCTCTTAGTTACATTTTTTAAATTTAGATTTGTTAGATTTCCTCACCACCGTGAACTCTGGGGAAGCGGACGACTAATGCAGAGCACCAGAAAACATAAAGACCACACCCCACCAACATCTCAGAAGCAGAGGATTCAATCCACGGGTCAGTGTCCAAGGAAGCAGACCAGTGAGGGGTTTTGCAGCTGAAGGACCCACATAGGTGGCAGGCTGTTGGTGACTTGAGGAGAGGAACCCACGCAGGCTGCGGGCTTCTGGACAAAGCAGTCAAGGAACTCACAACAGGCTGTAGATTGCTAGAGACTGGGTCAAAACTGGCTAAAAGGGTGTCAGGTATCAGACCTGGGATACGAGTGAGTGCTAAATGGTTCCTAATTATGTCAGATGTTCAAAACTGGAGCTCACATTGCCAATGACTTGGATTGGTCTGTGAGCATTGAAAGACAATCCACAGACCCTCAGTGACTTGGCCCAGGGTTTGGGGTGGTGGGGGTGGTGGGTAGCACTCAGTCTTTCTCTGACCGTAAGAGGCATTTCAGTCAATTTCTGCCAGATGTGAGTCTGTCTGTCTGACAGCAGGAAAAAAGCAATTTTGTGTGATATGACACTTTTTAATTACATGACAGTAAATTGTCTCCTGAAATAGAGAGAGAGGTTCAAGTTTCAAACTATTACAAACTACACTCACCAGAGCCAACTGGATTATACCTCTTCCCACTTTTTTTTTTGCAAGGACACCATTGATTTTATCACAGCTCTTCTGCTGCTTCTGTCCTGTGACAGATTATATATTTTACATTGTATATAGAGATGTTTTTGAAAGAGATGGATTGGAGGAGTCGTTTAGGTCACAAACAAACACATACACTTCACAAAACAGATCTTATTTAAAACGCAAGAGCTTTGCTGAGAGTGAGTCATTCAGGCGCCGATAGCCTTTGCAAAGATAAAACAAGGAGGCTGTTTTGCTAAAGAATTTCAAAAGCAGGTGTAAATAGATTATTGTTTTTAAAGCAACAGATGAATGGACTCAGTAATTTGGGTCTGGTGCAGTATCTGGCTGGTTCCAGTTTGCTGTTCTAAGAAGGTCATGTGGTTTTGCAAGCAGAGAGGAGAGACCAAATAGGCTTTTTCTAAAAAAGAGAGAGAGAGAGAGAGAGAGAGAGAGAGAGAGAGAGAGAGATGGCAAGCTGGCATCTTGTTTTGAAGACTGGTTGTGAGTTCTCAGTTCAGCCTGTTGAAAAACTTTGTTGTCCATACAAGAGGAAATGGCTGGCTAGAAATGATGTTTCACCTGAAATAAGGGAAACAAAAGGAAATCAATTGTGACCTGCAGAAGAGGTTATCATTTGGAAAACCCTGATGGGTCAAGTTTCTTTGGCAAGACACCAAAGTGGCTGATCAGAGGGAATCACTTTATGTGTGTCCAATGTGCATGAAATCCCTCTCTGAAACCAACAAAAACCTTCCTGGAGGGTACACATTTACTTCTTAGCACCAGAGCTTGGTGAAAATTCATAAATGTTGAATTCTGTGCACAGTATAAGAATTGATAGATGCCGGTGAACTTGGAGTTGTGTCAAAGAACTTTATGCACATTAAATACACCTGCACTTAAAATTAGAAGGCGGTAATGGAAGGCTGTTAAATTAATAGTGATAAGTTAAAGTTTGATCCTGTTTGTTTTTCTGTTTAAAGAAAATTAAAACCAATGTTTGTTTTAGAATGAATGGTGTTATTGTTCAAAATCTGCCTGTGATCGAAAGTATTCTTGGACTGAATAGACATCTGGGCCAAATGGCTATTTAAGGACAATCTGTACATGATTGTACATCCTAAAGTACAATGACTACTTCTATCCATTAAAGATTGTTAAAGAGCAAGAATAGACAATACAATCACATAAAATTCCCATCCATACAGCACACGTATTAATACACAAAACAATCACACCTCCTCATTGGTCATGAAGTGCCTACACTTCCCAAGGAGGCTGAGGAGGTCAAGGCCAACGGCTCTCATCCTGAGATTTTACAGGAGCGCAGTTGAGTCTCCTGTCTGGTTGCACCATTGGATGATCTAGTTGCTGTTAAGCATCAGACAGGAATGATGCAGAGTTGTGAGGATCACTGGGCTCTCCCTTTTTCTGTAGATGACATTTACTGGGAGTGTTGTTCAAATTGCGCTCAAGGAATAGTGCAAAGACCATTTTGATCTAGTGAACAGCATCTTTAACCACGTACATCATCAAAAAGAGGTCTTACAGGCTGGGGAATAGCTTCTTCCCACAGGCTGTTAGATGGATGAAAAGTATCCTGTAAGTGTGATAATCCTCCCAAATATTAATATATGTAGTGGCTACTTCGATAGAGCTATGAAAAGCAACAGACACACACACACACACACACACACACACACACACACATACCAGGTTAGTCAACACAAGACTGCTTTATTCAGTCTTTACAGGCTTCTTCTATTTACAGCATGTCCCGGGCTCTATGGGTCAAGATGGGACATCATTATGAGTTAGCTGCAGATCCACGGGACCACAGGTTTAAAGTAAGCCCTTTGAGTGTCCCGCACCTTCCAGCAGGGGAAATCACAGATCAACGTGCCGTTCCTCGGCACACAGCACCACGTGCATGCGGTCAATTAAATGGATGAGTACCCAGCTGTCTGCCTTATGATTTCATGTGCCCACCAAAGAACCTTGCCCAGTCGGCCCGCTTCACAGCTGCTACACCCCCAGAACCGTCGCCAGAAAGAAAAACACCAGCTGCATGCAACTTAGGTGGACACCCTCATCTTTTGGGATGGGGGCACTGAATGGGTGAAGCGGATTCCACATGGGCAGGCTTATGTCTGTCCAAACTAAACAGCTGCGAATGTCCCCCAATGTCAAAAGTATACTCAAATCCATCCTTCTTCACCACGCAGAAAAGGCTCTCATACGGTCGTTGTAACAACACTCCTGTGTACTGTCTGTGCACAAAAACAAAATCAGCGTCCAGGAGTTGTGGGGCACATTCTGTTAAGGGGATCAAAGCCAGTGGGTAGGAAAAGCTTTGCTGATCGTGATACCATGTCGAAGCTGCCGAAGGATATTCAGATCAGAGTTGGTTGTGAAATGAATGTCCCATGAAACTGTTAGGACCAGACCATAAACCATCTCTGCGGACAACACAGACATATCTTACTTTTGAGCTGTGTGCACTCCAAAAGAACGCATGGCAACTCATCAACCTAATTGGGACCAGTGAGTCAGGCCTTAAAAGTGGACTTCAGTTGCCAGTGGGAACGTGGGTGAATTGTTTTCCGCGGACGGAATTAATGTGGGAAAACCAAATCTAGCCATCCAGTTGACGATGAATGCTCTGGCCCTTGTCTCAGTGTCACTGGATGGCAACGGGACGGCCTCTGGCCAGCACGTGAAATGTTCTACAACTGTTAGAATGTATCTCATGTTTTCAGATTCTGGCAATGGTCCAAGCAGGTCTACATGCACGTGTTCCAACTGTCTGCATTCCGTCGGGAAATGTTGAAGAGGTGCCTTAGTGTGGCACTGAATTTTGGCAGTCTTGCAGGAGGTACATGTGCAAACCCATTGCACAACGCATTTTCTCAGTCCATGCTATACATATTTATTTGACATGAGCTTGACAGATGTTCTGATGGATGGATGAGATAAGCTGTGTATCTGGTCAATAAGGTGTTTCCTCCAAGATGCAGGAAACATTGGTCTAATGTAGCCCAAAGACATGTCACAACGTAAGGTTGGCCACCCAGTTGTGCTGCCCTCTGCTGTATGTCCAGGTTAGTAATGGCCGTACTGTATGCCTGAACATCGGGGTCCATTGCCTGGACACTGGCTAATTCAGAAATATCAATGTCACCCTGAATATGATATATAGTCGGTCTGGACAGCATATTCGTGATGCCATTGTTTTTACCAGATGTTATCCAAGTAGATCGTAGGGAACTCTAAATCTCTGCCCAAACTGTCTATAACCCGCTGGCAGGTTTGAACACCATTCTTCAACTCAAGTGGCATCCTAAGACATTCAAAAAGACCAGAAGGGGTAATAATCACCGTTTTAGGAATGTCTTCCTTGTGGATGGGATCTGATGGTATCTCATGACAAGATCAACCTTGGAGAAAGCACAGAAATTGTGCAGATGGGAGGCAAAATCTTGCATATGAGGGACGTTAAGACAGTGGGTCTTAACCAGAGATATGGTCCGCTGGGCTTCATAAATCATAGCATAGACTAGAGTATAGCTGGAAAGTGATGCTGCAACTGTTTAAGGCATTGGTGAGGCCAGGTTTAGAGAATTGTTTTCAGTTCCGGTCTCCAAATATAGGAATGAAATAGATAAGGTGGAGAGGGTGCAGAAAGGATTTACAAAAATGTTACGTGGCTTACAACATCTCGAGTACAGATAAAGATTAAGGAGACAGTGACTTTATTCATTGGAACGTAGATGGATGAATGAAGTTATGATAGAGGTAGTCAAAATTATGAAAGGAATAGATAGACTAGACGAGAGTAGACTCTTTCCCCTGAGGGCAGGGGAGGTTGGAACAAGAGGGCATGAGTTCAAGGTAAGGGTGCAAAACTTTAGGAGGAATGTTAGAGGATGTTTCTTCACTCAGAGAGTGGTGGCAGAATGGAATGATCTTCCAGAAGGGATCATTGCGGCAGGGTCCTTTCTGTCATTTAAGTGAAGGTTGGATGTGTACATGGACATGAGGGGGTTGGAGGGATATGGCCAGAGTGTTGAGGGGAAAAATAGTGGAGTTGTTCATGTGAACTGGCACAGACTCGAAGGGCCGACGTGGCCTGTTTCCGTGCTGTAAACTGTTCTATGGTTATATGTGCTGGGCTCCACGGGACAAGGTGGGACATCATTAAGAATTTGCTGCCGGCAGGTTTGAATTAAGCCCCGCGATTATCCCATGCTTTTCGGCAGGAGACTCCAAAATTCGAAAAGATGAATTAACTATTTCCATGAACCCTCCACTTTTACGTCTATTTTTCTAAATCCATTCCATAATCTAGACATCTTTACTTAACCCAACCCACATTTCTTCTCCCATTCAAATCACTCAGTAATACACCAAGGCAGTAAAATAAAAACTCAATGCTGGAAATACTCAGCGGGTCATCTACTGGAAAAATAATCGGATTTTTCTTTATATAAAAAAAATAATTCCTAGCTACAGGAAGGGTATTAGTTAGATTGAAAGAGTGCAGAGAAGATTTACTAAGAAGCTGCCAGATCTTCAGGAGTTGAGCTACAGGGAAAGGTTGAACAGGTTGGGACTTTATTCCTTGGAGTGTCGAAAAATGTGTAAGAGATTGCTTAAAGTGGAATATGAATGAGAATAAAGGCTGAGAAAGACTGCAGTGGACCCAATTGTGAAGGAAATATTTTGCCTGAGAAAAATTGTCATTGGCCCATTTCCTCTGGAGATATGAAACCGCGCACAGAACAAGTCAATGACGTACAATTAAAAGAGTGGTTTTCAAACTTTTTCTTTCCAATCACATTCCACCTTAAGTAATCCCTTACTAACAGAGCACTTCTGGCACAGGGATTAAGTGGAATATGATCCGGGGGGTGGGGGTGTGGAGGAGGAGTTTGAAAATCACTGCTCGAGATGAAAATGTTTCTCCATTTCAGTTTTAAGCAGTCATCCTTTTATTCTAAGGTTGTGCCCACTGGTCCTAAACTCTCCCACTACTGGCCAAATCCTCTCTATCCAGCCCTTTCACTATTCATCAGATTTCAATGAGGTCCTGCCTCCTTATTCTAAACTCAGGCGAGTATAGGCCCAGAACCATCAAATGCTCCGCAAACATTATTCCGCTCATCCCCAGGATCATTCTTGTAAACCACCTCTGGCCCATCACATCCTCTATTAGAAATGGGGCCTAAAATTGCTCACAACACTTACGAGATCAGGACAACCAGAAGGTGGTCACGTGAGGGAATACAGCTGCAGGCCTGCCTAGAGTTTGTGGATTGGATGGTGTTCAAGGAGTCAGCTGAGGGGAGGTGGGGTGGGGGGTCGTGGAAAGATGGCATCAGAAAATGACGTGAGAAGACACCTCTCCCTGACTGAACTATTCAATACTCGAACTGTAGTGAATTTTTTGACTTTATCAATGTTTTGAACATTAATTTACTACTGTAGGATTCTGGAAATGAAGAAAGGAAAACAGCAGTGTTGGGCACTGACAGTTGCCCTAAAAATCAAAAAGACAAAGACTAAGGGGAGCGATAGGCTTTATTACATACAAGACTGCAGGCCCGCGTGCAAGCTAGGTAAGTGAAGGGATGGAAGAGGTGGCTCGACCTTTATGGCCTGGGTCACAGGGGAGGAGTCCAGGGAGGAGTCTCGGAGAGGATGTCATCAGGAGGGTGGGCCAGCCCATGCCTATACTGGTCAGTTCATACAATACCATTTCATTACCAGCAACTTAGAAAAAAACCTAGGTTTTCAACCTGTGAAAAGTGCAGAAGAAGCAAGGCCGACCTTCCAGAAGGAACCTCAGGAGCAGTTAGAGATAGATCCAAATCCTCAACGTGGAACCCAAGAGAAGCTGGAAGAAATGTCTGCATCCTCTGCGCCTCCAGAGACGCAAGATATCACCAAGATCTTTGGCCTGGGGGTGGGCCAGGAGAGTGAGCGTGGAATCCGACCCAAGCCTGGCTTGACTAAGGAGAGCAGGGGGGTGGGTGCTCGAATGTGAGCGCGAGTTCGCGGGAAGGCGACTGACTGTATGCAGCGGCCCATCTGAAGATGCTCCTCTGGTGCTACTGAGCTTCTCAGCATGGATGGATGTTCTCACATGCAGGAAATCTGCAGTAGGGCTGCCAGGTATGAGGTGGAGGAGGACAACTCAGAAATTCGAGAAGAAGAAGAGCAAGAATGACTATTTGCTGCAGTTGGACTCACTGAAGGAAGGCCTTAAGCTTTAAGAACATCTCCTTCTCCAATGAAAGCTGTTGTTTAACCACAGACACCTTCCCCAGTCTTCAAGGCCCCTGCAACAGGGATGGAAGTCAACTTCATGTCTATAGAACTGATCCAACCAAATGAAAAGATTATGTCTTCTATGACCTTAAATTTTGAAACTTTAAATGATCAATTTGCTGCTATAAAGGAAATAATGGCTGGTATGTGTGAAGAAATTACATTTATTCAAGTTGATATTAATAAGAGGTTAACAGCAGTGGACACTGGACAAGATCAATTTAAGAAGATAGAAGACATTTTTATTGACTGTAAGGACCGTGTGGGCCATTATGCAGAGAGAATGGATCATATTGAGGATTTGTTTACAGGCTTGGATGTCCAGAAGAGAGATTTGTTAAAAAACATTGATTCGTTAGAAAATCAAAGTTGTCGTAATAATATTAAGATAGTTGGTCTGCCGGAAGATATTGATGGTTCAGATCCTGTAAAATTATTTCTGGAAATGGATTCCAGAGATGTTGGGAGTCGAGTCTTTTTAGATAGGGCTCATAGGGTGTGAAGGAGAAAACCTTTTCTGGGTCAAATGTCAAGAGCAGTTCTTTTAAGATGTTTGTGATATCAGGATAGAGAAATTATATTGCGGCTTGCAGTTCAGAAAGCTCGCCTTGATCAAAGCCCTATGATGGTTCAAGGCAATAGGGTTTTATTTTATGCTGATTTAAGTCAGGAGATTATTAAGTGACAGAAAGAGTATAATCTGGTCAAAGCAGTGCTGTGGAAGAAAGGGTATAAGTTTACTTTTCGGTGTCCGACGATATTTAAGGTGAATTATGGGCCAGATCAGTCTCAATGTTTTGAGAGTCCTTATGGTGCATTATCTTTTGCAAATTCCTTCCCAGATTTGAAGGAATTGATGGGGAAAATGCCCGATGTTAAAATTGGGAAGGGAACAGGGAAAAGAATTGGAATCAGAATTGGTGAGTGATGTTGAAGATGAAGCTCATGCTCAATGTGGGTGTTATCACTGGGATGACGGATGGGTTTTAATGTTCGGTTGGGGGGTGATGGTCGTCTCTGCTACTTCTAAAGCCAACTGCCACTTGTGGCATTAACTGCAGCTGGTCCACAGAGGGGGGTCCGACTTTTGTACTTGTAGATTTTTACATTGTTTACAGGGGTTTCTTATTGTTTGAAAGGGGGGGGTGGGTTAGGATTTTTAAAATATGTAATTGCTCTGTGAAGTGCCAATCTCAAGAGGAAATTAAGTTATGGCTCACTTAAATTTTGTGACCTTCAATGTTAAAGGACTTAATAATCAGATGAAAAGGAAGTGAATATTGGCATATATAAAGAAAATGACGGTTGATGTTGCCTTTTTGCAAGAAACTCGTTTGTCTGAGAAAGAACATATGAAATTGATGAGAGATTGGGTAGGACATGTTTTTGCATCTTCATTTAATTCGAAAGCTAGAGGTGAGTTGCAACTTTGGTTCAGAAGAAGATACCGTTTCAGTTGGAATCATTCTCTGCCACATTGGGTAGAGAGCTGTTGGTGAATTGTAAAATTTTTGCTGAAGCATGGACTTTGATGAATGTTTATCCACCCAATGAAAATAATGAAGACGCGATTTCTGAAACTTTTTGGAATCTGGGTCAAGCTAATGAAAATATTTTGGTTGGTGGGGATTTTAATTGTGTGTTGGATACATTTCCAAAAACTGTACAAAGAACCAAAATAGCTAAATGGATGTAAGACTCAATGAAAGATTTGAATTTGGTGGAAATGTGGAGGGAGTTAATTCTGACAGAAAAAGTCTTTTATTTTTATTCACCTAGACATGATCCTTTTTTGAGAATCGACTTTTGCTTAATGTCAGCACAATTACAGGGTAGATTTATACATGCAGAGTATAAGAGTAGGAATTGTCTGATCATTCCTCATTGTTAAGTAGAAGTACACAATCCTTTTACCAAACATGAGCAAGTGGGGAGAGAGATGGGAGTGCGAGTCAGGCGGGCGAGGGGTGGGGGGAAAATGGCAGTGTGACTGAAAGGGAGTGGGGGTGGATACAGCAGCATAATTTGGGTGGGCTTAAATCTGGCTTTCCAAAATCCAGAAAAATCTGAAATACAGAACACAGTGACCCACCCCCCCCCACAAAGGGTTCTGGATAAAGGATTGTGCACCTGCACATGTTCTGGTTTGCATAATGTAGAGACCCTTATCGGTGAAGGTTTAATGGGATGTTATTGAAGCAACCAAAGTTTGTAAGTTATA